>NC_088316.1:8750000-9375000 GCF_910592395.1 Lineus longissimus
ACTAGGTACGGGTTACGGAAACTACTGTGTGTATGTAGCGATTTTTCGATTGATTATAATGTGATCTTTAACCCTGAAAAGAGCCAGCTTCTATACTTTAGTGCAGATGGTGTACTGCGCGACCACCTTCCAATGCAATGGTCTGGGCAGAATATCGTTGTTAGCGAAAATGCGATTCATCTTGGGACACTTCATTGGTACTGATTCATTAGAGAGAAATTTAGATAGTTCTGTGGCTATGATTTACTCTCGTAGTCACAATTTAATATCTGTGTTTGGTCATTGTTTCTCTCATATCAAATACAAGCTATTCAAATCATTTGCAATGGCCCTGTATGGCTGTGTCTTATTGGACTTCACTCCTAGGAAACTAGAAAAAGGGTTGTAGCGTGGCGGAAATGTGTCCGAAAATTTTTTAATTTGCCATATATGACCCACAGGAACCTGCTTCCTCTGATCTGTGTTGATACACCATTTGACATACAGCTGTACGCACGCTTCGTTAAATTCATGTACTCGGTTCTAAATAGCGAAAACGAGCTTGTTAGGAGATGTGGCCAGTTGGCACTCGAGGGTAGTAGATCTACGGTATTAAAAAACATTGCAATACTATGTGAGAAAGCGAACTGTTGTAGAGATGACGTATGTTATGTAGATGTAAGACGACTTGAAAATGTAGATCAGTCAGTCAAGGATAATGCGGGTGTTATAAGAGACTTGGTCATTATGAAGGAAGAAAGGAACTTTGAAATTCTGGAGAAGGAAGAGATTGAGTTTATCTTGGCTGATCTGTGTGTGGGGTAGGGTGAATATCAAGGTGTAAAGACAATTTTGTCTTTTTCTGTTCTCTTTTGTTGTAGCACATCACTTTGTATCTGCACTTGCAGCTTTTGATTGTACTTGTTAGTACGAATAAAGAACTATAATAATAATAATAATAATTAATGTAATTAGTGGATTTTAGCCTGCCAGTAATTTGACATTTTGTATACAAGTTACTAAAAAGTATAGCAGTAGCTCTGCTCATCAAAGTTATTTTCATAGTAATTACACGTAATTCACAAATAATTTTATCTAGTATGGGACTTCATGATCTGCCTTGAGTTGGGGCAAAATTTAGTTATTGGTAGTTTTTTTGTATGTTATTGTTACGTGCTGTCGCCTTGTATAAAACACATACAATTTTAGTTGAACAAAACTAGTTTTAATACACGCTGGGATTTCGTTGTCTTATATCTCAAGTTTATAGCAACGAGTTCTCAGGATTTTAGTCGAAAAAATTGGTGAATCTATTGTGCAGCACACAAGTTGCAATGGTGCATTGAGCAGCAAACACAGGGCCATGCTTTGCCGGATACCGATTCTCCTTTATCTGATTCATTCGCCATTTCAGTTCAGTAGCCCCAATAGTGCGTTAAACGATTTGACGAATTCTAGTACCAGGCCTCTCAATTACATGATTCCTACACCGTATAACGGTGTAGGCCGTACAGGATGTCTCCAAATTAGGTCTTTTTTTTTTCTTTTTTTTTTTTTTAGAAATAATATGACCCCTGAAGCGTTTTTTGACCCCTAACATAACCAAATCTCATCCAAATGGCCTAATTTTATAGTTTTACCCTAAAATTATGATTTTTCGGGTGTATGTGGTGGTATCAGTCACTAACTTTGATTTATGACATCGCTGTTCAGGCAAATTGGCGCGATGAAATGTCCCCAAATTAAGCTAAAAATTTTAAAAAACATGTCCCCCAAAATAGGCTAAAAAAATACAGGGTGAAGAGGTCTCAACGTAATTAAAAGGCCTGAGTACAACGATTGTTGAAAGCAAACTGGTCTGGTTGAAGGTTGTGTCCTATACAAGGGACCAAAACAGCAGGGTGCAAATTCCTGTAAGCAGCATCAGCAAGTACAACATGGTTATCCGGGAGTTGATCCAAATATGTCATGAAGTCTTCATCCAATTCAGTAGCTGTCTTGTAGTGTGTAGATCCAGGAAGCCCTGTGAAATGATGACGTACTCTGCCAAACTTTTCTACCACATATCGGGCGTTGATGGGGTCACAACATTCACCAGGTCGGCCACAGTAATAGGCGTCACCCCCATGGTCTGGACGCTGAGTTTTTATGATTACATCGTCCTAGTACAGGACAACATGTTTTTCAACACCGTGAACATCTACAAGAACTGTACTTCACTGATCGAGTTCTTCCTCCTGTGGAAAAGATATGTGTTCACCAGCTATATCCATGAAGAAGTCTGACACTTCCTTGCTGTATAGTATGGCTGTTGATTTTGCAATGCCCTGCGTATATCCTACTTGTTGATGGTAGCCACCTGAGGCCTAGTACAACAAAAAAGTCTGCATTCTCTTCTGAGCAGTGGAACGATACCTCTTGTTTCCCCCTCCTTGCAGTTCCCTCCAGCCTTGGTATTCCTCACAAAAGTGATCAAACTCTTCATCTGTAAGTCGCAAGTGCCTGTGCACTGGTTCTTCGCTATAAGTGCGCCTTCTGATGAAGTTTTCTTGCCTTTCTTGGGCAAGAGCTTGTAGGACAGGCATAAAAAACATGGCTGACAGCGTTTCTGCCTCCAAAACTTTACTCAAAAATTGACTTCTTCCCGAGTAAACTCTGAGTTAACTCCCAGGGGGTTAAGTTTACCCTAATGCATTCTTCAAGTCATTATTTTCAAAGATGGCAATGCAGCACCCAAACCCTCAAAAGAAGCATCAGTGTGAACTTCGAATGGAAGGGACGGATCAGCCATCTTCAACACTGCCGCATTGGTGAGATTCTCCTTCAACATCATAAATGCCTCCTCACACCCATGGGTCCAGCGTTCGCCAAATGGTTCCTTCGCAGAAGCGCGATCGATCGCCATCCCCCCGCCTGGTTTCTTCTTGGTGTAACCCTTCAGAAGGCTCGTCAGTGGTTCAGATATCTTGGCGTAGCCCTTGATGAATCTTCGGTAATACCCTGAAAATCCTAACCAACTTTTCATCTCAGACTGGTTCTGTGGGCGGGGCCAATCGGTGACAGCAGCAATCTTCCCCGGGTCAGTGGACACACCATCTGCCGACACCACATGACCTAAATAATGGACAGATCTCCTAAAGAACTGACACTTCTGCAAATTTAACTTCAAACCATGACTACGTAGGCGTGCAAAAACCTTCCTCAATCTCTGCTTATGTTCCTCCAATGTGTCTGAAAACACAATTAAATCATCAAGGAAAGCCACTAATTCTTCCAAATTGAGGTCACCCATTGCATGTTCCATTATCCGCTGAAATGTGGCTGGGCTGTTACACAGTCCCTGAGGCAATCGAAGAAACTCAAACAATCCAAAGGGACAAACAAAAGCGCTGAATTGACGATGCTCAGGTTTTAGCTTTACGTGGTAAAAGCCAGATTTCAAATCTATTGCAGAAAACCATTTCGCCCCAGACAACCGCTGAAATGCCTGCTCTACGAGTGGGAGACTATAAGCGTCCTTAACTGTGAGCCGATTTAACCTACGGTAGTCTACCGTAAGCCTCAAAGCGCCAGATTTCATTCGAACCAAAACCACTGGGCTAGCGTACGGACTCCTTGACTCTTGAATTATCTTTGCATCGAGTAACTCCCTAATATGTCGCCGGACATCCTCAAAGTCAGCGGCACGGATGGGTCGACATCGCTCCTTGAATGGTACATCACTGGTTAAATGGATGCTATGCTCTGTAGGTGACTCGCCGATATCGAACTCATGGGCTGAAAAAACATCTTGATTTTCCTCGAGCAGCCGCCGAGCGCGATCCTTCCACTCTGGGCTCAGGTCACTGTCAAATTCTACATCTTCAAACATACTCTTGTTTCCATTAGGCGCGACCGCTGGGCTGACATCAACACGCTGACACTCAACTCGAACCTGATCCTTTTCCTCCCCTCGGCCAATGGACCTCACCCAAGAAGGAAGAGACAGTTCTCCCAACAATGTACGCCGATGAATCCACACGGTCTTTGACGTGGGGTTGTACACAGAGATCTTCACCTTACCCCTCGGCCCTCCTGGCATAGTTACCAAAGAACATCCAATGAGTAAACCATCCTCACGATCCTCACAACCTTCAAACAGTGCTGGATATGGCTCACCCACGGCACAATGACGGGAGATACCATTTACCTTAACGGAACAACCAGGGTCAACTTTAATTGACCTGTTACCGGAAAGCTTCACAAGTCCGACATGACCTGAATCAGGATCACAAAACCTACGTGAGAGTGTTGCAGCTTTGCAAACAGCAATGATGTGTTTAGGTACGCCACCCAAACTGGACTCACAAACATCCCTAAGGACATTAGTGCCAACCAACAAAGGGAGTTTCTTCGAATACGCCCTGTCTTCGCAGATAAGGGCCAAAACCTGACGAGAACCATGGAAAAGCCCTGGTAACTCTAAATCCAACTCCACAAAACCTAGGTAAGGAATTCTATTTCCACCAGCACCCTCAACCACCAACATATCAGACAGCGGCCTCATTGGCAGAATACCAAGACAATTATCCTTATAGAAACCATATGAGAGGGTAGTGACCTGTGACCCTGAATCAAGGAGACAATCACACTCCACTCCCTGTACCAAACCACGGGTTTCAGACCTACGACCTACACGTCGCGACAGTATGCTGCTGCTGTTAAATGGTGCCTTAGGGTTATTGGCGACTCGAGATTGCACCTCAGCCCGAGTCCCACCTAGTTTTCCGAAAGCCTCTTCTCATTCTTGCCGGCTGGGTTTAACCTGCTGTGCACAAAACTAGGGTTGGCTGGCCTCTCACATTGCGTGCGTATATGTCCGTTCAGCCCACATTTGTAACAGAAGATCGGTCCCCTCCTCTTCGTCCGTCCTCCAATGGCGCCTCCCGATGACTGCTGGGGCTTGCTACTCTCATCCGCTGTAGATGCATGCCACACACCCAGCTGAGCCTGAGGAGTTGCCACACCTGCGAGTCTCGCATCAATCCTGGCCTCCAAACTCTTTCCTAGCCCTGCCATTGCTCTCTCAATCTCAGCCACCACGTCGACCACTGACTGTTCTGCTGAAACCACTGCTGAGTTGCGCGCCTTGGTCTTTCCCCGTCAGTCCTGCTGTACATCCTGGCCATTGTTAGCAGACAACAGATCAATCTTTTCCTTCCGGCGGAGTTCCTCTTTCTTCACTGATGTCAAAAGTGCGCAAAAATCGTCAAGAGGGACTGGATCCCCTCGCAGCTTCAAATCTCTCACCATGTCTTCATCATGGGTTCCACGGCTTAACTGTCCAACCAACAGCTCGAAACTTCCATCATTTGGTGTCCCCTCATGGTCGATCACCTTCCTGAGCTTACCCTGCAGTCGCTGCAAAAATACACCGGCCAGCTCGTCTTGCTTCTGCAAGGTATTGTAAAATTTCAACAACAAACTATGGCCATCAGCAGTCGTCACATACGACACCTGTATAATCTCAACAATGCCCTCTGGCAGTGCATCCCTGCCCAAACTCCGAGCAACTCCAAGGGCTGGTTGAGCCAAACTCTGAAGTAACAGTTGCCTCTTCACTTGAGCAGCCACATCATCATCATCAACAAGTTGGTTTGCATAGAAATCCCAAGACTCGTGATCGTGTTCGCTGCTTGGAGTGGGACGTTTTCCCGAAAAAGTCTTAAGTCGTTTTAACCAGGTCCTCTCGGCAGCATGAACTGCACCAGGGGCCACGCCTGCACCCACGGCCACTACCGCCGCACCATCATCGGGGTCATCGTCGCCAACCATGACTCAACCTGCAAATAAAACAAAGCAAGATATTTACTATACTCCTCGAATTGAACTATCAAGCATCGAATGAGAAAATATTCGCCTTACTCCTAAAGTGGATTACCAAACATCGATTGGCCTGTAACCTAAAATTATAACACCTAAACTAGGCCTACATGTACATGTATATCCGACAAATTTCCCAACAGCCCCACGTTGGGCGCCAAAATATGTAACACAATCCTTCTTGTATCGTCACCCCCACACTTGACCAATACTGCCCACCGTGTGAGGGGGGTTCAAACTACTGAATATATTGGCTGGAGGGAAATAATATAGTCAGATTGCCTAGGCCATAGAGTGACAACGACCTAAAATGAAACTAAAGCTATAATATTAATATTATACCAATGATTGATCTATTTATTTGAATAAACAACTACAAGCGGAGCCTTATGAGAAACATGGGAGCATGCAGCCAGTCATCAAATCATGACTCTCAACCGTTGCAAATTGCAACTAGAAAACCTGTTGCAAAAACTGCAATCAGACCCTGAAACTTATAAAACGCCTCACCAAAGACCAAACCAGGTGATCTTAACACTAAAAAATCACTAGGTTTGTACTGCAAAAATGTATACATAACCCATATTCAAGCGACGACGGTTTCCAACCCCCAGTGGCTCTGCATCAGATGCGGAAACCTACACTGGTTTTGGTGTCATTCGGTTCAGGAACTTCTTTTCTTTCATTGAATGCTTTGCAGACCTTGTATCGCTCCGCTCATAGTTATTATCACCACTTCCAGGAAGGCAACGAAAATATGCGACTTTAGCCGGGGTGAAATTCCTGTGTCAATTTCTCCAGATCCTGACCTAAATTCCAGGAACTGATCATTGTTTATGTTAGATTAACATTTGGTGATACCGTCTATGCCGCTGTTCTAATTTTAAACGCCTGTAATTCATCAAAACAATTCATTGTTTGGACACAAGAATGAAGCGTTTTCATCTCGTCTAAAATCCAAGATGGCGGCGCCCATGAATCTGGAGGAGCAGAGACAAGACCACTAATGAATATTCATAGGTTGGAGGGTCGAGGCCTATCAATTAGACGAGT
Organism: Lineus longissimus; assembly: GCF_910592395.1. Lineage (NCBI taxonomy): Eukaryota > Metazoa > Nemertea > Pilidiophora > Heteronemertea > Lineidae > Lineus > Lineus longissimus. Next base: position 8,756,895 of record NC_088316.1, read on the forward strand.
GCATGTTTTTTACTCTCAAGTACATATTTGGAGAGGTATTGAAAAAATATTTGCTGTGGCAAGTCTACAGATATAAAGAAATTATTTGATGAAAAAATTAATTTCGAATTTTGCTAATTGGGTAATAGGGGGCGTGTTTTGAGTTTTTTCTGCCAGTTGGCTGAAAACAGTGGAAATATCAAAGTCTGTCTAATTTGTCGATTATAAAAAAATTTCCGTGGTCAATCACCAATTTCCATCGCACCAGTTACTCGCAAGACTAACCCGTATATCATATCCGAATTTCAGTTTCATTACTTGACGCGTTCTTTGATGCGTTGCGGTCAAACATTGACAATTTAACTGCTAAAAGGCTTAAAAAATCAATTGTGGTCTTGTCTCAGCAGAAAGTTGCAAGGCGTTTAAACAGCCAGTGTGCCATCAATCTTGGTGGAATAGCATCGAATGATGACTTAACTGGACTAATAGAAGATTATTTCTTCAATGGTGACACTGAGGAAGACGACGATGCTTTATTTGACGAGTCGGACGAGGAATTTGAAGGTAAATTTTCGTCATGTACACAAGTCAGCAATTATCATTGAGAGGTTTGTCCAGACCCTATAAAACCTCACGTTTTGGTTAGTTTCCACAATCAATTTTGGAATTGCTTTATTTGGCCCTTTATTTTACATCCCTAGTAAAGAAAGAAAACCAAATCTATTAGTAATTTCACCAAAATAGTGGTAATCATGGTCCACCAGTCGTCACTAGTTTTATTGCTAGTGTGTTTCGGTCGTCGCATCGTCACGTTGAAGAAATGCAATGTCAAATACTACAGCTAAAGGGCATAACGCCCGCCTGTGCCTGCGGTGATAAAAAGTAAGTAGTGTCATACATGAGAGGATTAAAATAATAAAGTGGCTTTCTTATTTTTCCAGTCAATGACCAAGCCGATGATGAAGACAAGCCGATTCTCGTGATTGAGCCACAAGCAGCAGCCCTCTCGACTCTTAGACAAGATGAAGCAGTAAATACTGTGTTTGCTGAAAATGGTGGCAAGCATGACACGAAACTGGATATCAGGTTTTCCTGCAGCTGCAAATTATTCAACGGGCAGAAATGTTCATTGCATTTCAAAGAGGAGGAACTTCCGTCTTTGCGTATGAGGCATCTTGAGATGGACAATACACATTTAGACTTGGTTATCCTAGCCCAAATAGGTAGCCATATTCACCGCGGGGAAGAGACTGTTAAAACGAAGAAAAAAGAGCAAGCAGGTCGGAAAAGAAATCGCCTGGACTATTTTCATGAGGGGCAAAAAATTTGTCGTGACACTTTCATGTACATCCACGCAATTTTCAAAGATCGTCTCGGCGCCTTGGTAAAACATTATGTGGACAATGGTGTCACTCCCAGGTTGCATGGCAATAAGGGAAAGTTGCCAAAGCATGCCCTCTCAGTTGAGGACATTGAGCGTGTTGTGACTTTTATTCATAACTATGCTGAGGAACATGCAGTGCTACTCCCAGGGCGGATTCCTGGGTACAAGAGGGATGACCTGCAGCTCCTCCCATCTTCAGTGAGCAAGGCCGATATCCATAAGCTGTATTCGAGATCGTGTGAGGTGGCTGACAATCGGGGAGTAAGTGAATGCACCTTCAATCGTCTCTGGCAGCAGTACGTTCCCACTGTCCTGCCAATGAAACCAATGTCGGATCTTTGCTGGACATGTCATCAAAACAGTGCCCTTATCCTCAAGGCATCGAAGAGAGAGGTTGTTGACAAGACCGATGCCCTGAAAAAAGCAGAGAAACATCTTCTTCAAGCCACTACAGAACGGTCCTTCTACAACTCAGAAGTCCAGGGTTGTCGTGATGTGCTTAAGGAACACAACATCACTGAGCTGAGAAAACTTGGAAATGCTGTACCAAACTGTGCTAATGATTTCAAGGTGGGTGTTTTTCTCATGCTTTCATGATAATTGTTTCATTTTCATAAGGCACATTCAAAAAGCATTTTAGCAGCATAGACATGATAGATTGATAAAACTACAAATAACTCATTCTGGTGCTCTGATGAAGCTTCTTTACATTAATTGGCCTCATACTCTGATGACTCATCATTATGAACTAGCTAATGATAATAATGATAATGATAGTTGCATGTAAGTACAAGTTTGTTCACTTCTTTTCAGGTCCATTACAGCTTCGACTTCGCACAACAGCTACATTACCCCCATGACCCGATGCAGCCAGGGCCTATCTTTTTCAAGACGCCTCGAAAGTGCGGTGTATTCGGAATGGTGACAGAAGGACTTCCACAAATGGTGATCTTTCTCTTGGATGAAGCTACGATTGTAAACAAAGGTGCGAACTGTGTCATCAGCCTTCTGGATTTCTTCTTTGACAATTACGGGCTGAAGGAAGCAGAGCTTCATTTGCATGCAGACAACTGTTCGGGCCAAAACAAGAACAATGCAATGGTGCAATATCTTACTTGGAGGGTGATCACGGGCCAACATGAGAAAATCACTCTCTCATTCATGCTGGCAGGACATACAAAGTTTGCCCCCGATTCAATGTTTGGTCTATTCAAGCGGAAGTACCGTAAAACAAAGGTGGATTGCTTTAATAACATTGAAGAGGTTGTTCGTGCCGCATCTCCCGCTGGTGTCCTCATCCCCCAAAGCTGTGGCGATGAGGCTGGGAGTGTAATTGTTCCAATGTACAATTGGGACACCTACTTGTCTGATTATTTCAGGAAGCTCCCATCAATCAAGCCACTCCATCACATTGAGTGTAGGCGTGATGGGAGTGTCATTTGCAAGGAGATGTCGGAGTCTCAACCAGTTACACACCGTATTCTCAAAGTTGATGCCACTGATGTGCCTCACGCTAAAGCACCTGTTATTATTCCAGCTGGTCTCAGTGATCAGCGCAAGGCATACTTGCACAAGGAAATTCGGGAATTTGTGGCAGAAGAATTCCAGGACTTGGTGTGCCCAGACCCAAATATTCTGCCTACTGTACCCGTACCCGAAGAGGATATGGATGAAAACGAAAATGTTGTTGCACCAGCTCCTGCTCGTGGAGTTGGAAGACCAAGGAAAACCCCAAGAGGGCGTGCAAAACGTGTGCGACTGAACTGAATAAAACGATGATTAGACATTTTGATTGAATGACTATTTCATGATTGCATTAATGTCATACTCTTTTTATTTCGTGGTCAGCATTATTAAAAAAGTATTAAACTCATGGAAAAATGTTTTAGAGGCTCAATTGATAGTTCAAAACAAAGATGCAATGCTTAAATCATCAATCAATGAAATGTGCTTTTTATTGCATTAAGCTTTGAAGACAAAAAGAATATTTTGAATTCAAAAAATTTTGATTTTGAAAAAAAAAATTTTTTCAATTGACTTTTTATGATTATTTATATTTTTTCTTCTCAAACTATAGTAAAGAAAAAAATGACCAAGAAATAAAGAGAGTATAGGCTAATTAGCAATCTGATCTCTTCAACAAAGCTACATGTAGAAAAGTAAGGGGCTATTTAAATACATGAAGGCCTGAGGCCGCCAACAACGTAAGGCCATAATTGGTGGTCATCGTGATATTATGTAACAAGAGGCAACTAAAATGTTATGTAACTTGATAGTACTTGGATATTTTTGCTTTAAAAATGTTTATACTGATATTTCTCAAATTAAAGTTCATATGAAGACATCTTATTTGTAATTATTGGTTTTCAAAAGTGCTAGTGTCCTACCCTCCCCACCCCCTGGCCGAACCTCATTTTTCGGCTTCCTTATTCCAAGACGCCATGGTAATCCCATCACATCCCAAAAAGAACTAGAATTTTCCCATGCACATGGCATATATCACTGGAAAGCTGAAAGTTAACCCTTTATTTTGATGCATGCCACAACCATGGGAGAATTCTGGTTCAAAAGCTATCTGGTGTCAAAGACATAGTGACTTTTAACAGCCAGATTTCTCAAAATCATGAGATATTTGGCCGGACATTACCAAAATCTTTGACAGGCCATAACTTCGTCAGCTTTTGAGATATCAGGGTGCCCTTTTCACAGAATATTCCTTATTGCATGTTGATTCAATAATGTATCAAACAGACGATCATGAAATTAAGACTTTAGCTGGGTTTTCACAGAGTGGGTCACATATGGTCCCTGGTATACGGTACCGGTAGGCTATAGATAGTTGGCGATGGTACTGGTAGGTAGTAGGCTCTTCATTTATAGTGTTCAGTGGGTGACAGTGCTTGAAAATAATGGCCTCCGTCTCCAACATGCTGGTCACGGGTGTCTAGATAAAACAATAAAACTGTAATATTCCATACCAGTCAAGATTATCTCGCCTCGTTGGCCGCTGTTCTTCTTCTGCTACTACAGCTGCCTGCGCCTGTACATGCTGATGCTGTACTTCCACTTGTTCAGGTACGGGTTCAAACATGTAGGGTTCTATCGGTCCAGGAACTGGCTCTGGATCCCCAACATCGCCGAATAACTCATCATCATCACCACTATCGTAATCGGCAGCAAGAAATTGGCTGAGAGCAGACGATGAAGTACTGCAATCGCTACAAATTGATGAAGAATCGCTTTCGCTGTATGCATTCGCCATGTTTTGTTTGGTTCTGATATTCCTGAGATGCCTGAGATGACATCACTTCCTGTCTGGCCGAAGAGTGATTTTCGTTTTCGCAGGTGGCGGGATTTACAATTTACAAAAGCTGATTATGCTGAACCTGCTAAATCAATTGTGTTGGAATATCAGTGTATACCTTATTTAGTTAGTAAACTTGCCATTATATAAAAAGGATGGTTTAGAGAAATCAAAAGCCGTTATACCTTTAATTTCTGAAATAATAAAATAAACTTTTTTATGTCTTCATCCCTAAAAAGGAGACATCCTAACAGTAGTAGATTATTACAGAATCAAAATACAAATTGTTTAACTGACGGTTTGACAATTTGAAGTGACCAGGCTGGAATATGAATCTTTTATTCTGAAATGAAACACAGTTTCCCAGAGCTTCTCCCCCCATTAATATCATGGTTGTGAGATGTTTGATGCAATAAAGTCATATCATATGAGGGGATCTGAAAAGAGCCTGTTGTGGTCAAGATATGCCTGGTTTCTTTGGAAAATGGGGATGGTTTAGGGAGTTCACACCTTCGCATAACTTTTTTTCTAAATTTCACTAATTTGAAAGTTCCTTTGATGTACCCATAGTTTAGTGGTGGATCCATAAATTAGGAAAAGAGGAGGGCACAGTCCCATCATGAATCTTTGGAAACGAGGGAAAGGTGTGGAGGCCCTCTAAAAAAAGCACTTTTAAGTGCCAAATACAAATGTATGGATTATTTGGGCACTTGAGGACAAATAACAAGTGGTTTTATGCTTCTTTCACAGAGCATAGGAAGGGGGCGTTTTACTTGTGGAGTGTGACAATATTTCTTAAGTGGAATTGGTTTCAAGACTTTTTGCTTGGTAAAGCCCAGTGGATTATGAGCTGGGGTGGAACTAATGTGACTGCATGGAATTATAGGTTCCTCCACTGTTTGGGCCCTTGACTGCTCAGAGTTCTCTAAAGTTAGCTATTAGGTGGGATCCAATATTCATTATGGCTGCCGTGGCATCCAACTTTAATTTTGTTTCTGCCAATTTGGGGAGAACATTTCATCTGATCTAGCAACTTTTTTCCCATTTCCATCTTGGTGATGAAGGTGTTGTAAACTGCATTCACTCAAGTCAGTAATTACCATGCCATAGGCTTACTTGTAACACAGACTGTTCATCATGCCCAGGGACAACTCTCAGTGTGGCATATACCATGCTTTGCGTTGCTCTTGTCATGACTCCAGCTCCTCCCTCTGGGAGCTGGAGTCAGTATTGTTTTTGCTCAGGTTTCTCGTCCAATCACGTGACCTCTCCAACACTCGATAATGCACTCTTTTCGTCCACGTTTTAGGCCAATCTTCGGCATGAACATGAAATCTAATAAGTACAGTACTTAAATCAGATGTTTCTCTCGCCTTGAAAACATTCCTGGGTAAAATCCATTGAGATTAGCCGAGTTAATCTACTTTTTCCGTGCTTAAAATCTCTGCCGCTGAATTCTATAAATAGAAACTATTAACATCGCGGCAGTGTGGTTCCCATTGTGCGCCCTCCCACTTCACACCATGTCAGGAAGTTTTACGGAGAGGGAGGGCGTGCGGTAAGAAGAATGGCCAAAATGACGTCACGTTTTCCTGGCAATGCCTCTTGCCAGACCAGTCAAGCATTGGGAAAGCATCTTTAATTGAGACAACGTTAGAACTAGAAAACGAATATGTTAATTTGCAAAATTAAAAGCAGATTTCACCACTAACCAGTCAAATCGGAATACGACGGCGCAAAATGTTCTCGCTTTCCTCCTGCTAAAAAACCTTGTTCCCGCACTCCTATTTTAATTTATGCCAAGGAAGATGATATGATCTGTTTTCACTTGTTTATAATTAAATGGTATTCATATAATGAGATCAATAGTAGTGTCCGTGTCAGATCCCATCATTCAACTAGTCTTCTCTCCCCAGGTGCCTCACACGGACCTTCAGGTCCCCATACTCAAGACCAACTCTTACGATATCGCCCTCAAAACAACCCTGGAGTCATGAATTCACAGGTGCTCCTATGAAATCTCAGTTCTAGTTTTTTATTAAATACATATATCACAGCAGTCCAATTTGAAAATATGTTAATTCACAATCCCTCTGAAAGATATGTTTCCTTTTCGGGTAACATGTTTCCTGAACTGCGGAAAAACCCTCACCGTAGTTCCTAAAAAATCATTGATTTCTTGGTCACAGTATGCCAGTGTTGATTTAGCAGTTTTTTTGGCAAAGACGTGTCCAAAGAAATTGATACAAAGGTCCAGACTAGATTTGCTAGTTGTCCTAAATGGACTCATTTGTCTCAAGCTGAACTTCAACAGATTTGATGTAAAGTTCCAGGTATCAGTTACTGGTTGTCTACTGGGTCTACTGGGTAAACGCAACTAGTAAGATTTAATCTGTGTAACAACCTTCAAGTTGTAATTGCACTCATTATATACAGTGATTTTTACAATCAAATGGACCAAGCAAAGATCCTCTTCATTTCTTTTTAGCTCAGCTGATCAAGCTGAGCTAGTCAAATAGCTGTTTAAATGGTGTCCATCCTTCCATCCATCCGTGGACACATTCGGCATTTCGTAACCGTACGACCTAGGCACTTCAAATATGGGATTTGGCATGAACAGCCCAGGAAATGCCGCTTACAGAAAAATTTAGCGCGGTTCAACTCGAATTCAGCTCACCAGGGGGCAAAAAGTGTAAATTACAAAACCAACTATCTTAAATATAAATCTGATGGAACTTAACTCTTCATCCGTTGGCAGTTACATATGGTTGGGAGATCTCTGTTCATAACTACAATATGCTTTCAGAACAAGATGTTCTTGTGAAGGAGATGTTCAACCGAAATGGGAAGCCAGAACCAGAATCCCTACTGATGCATCATGAAGGTGAGGAAACACATGATGCTGTCAAATCAGGGAAGATGATGGCGGAGTGTGTCCAACGTGAAGTGGAGAAGAGGCTGCAGCAGGAGATTAGTAGCAGCAAGCAGATTCTGAAGAAATTTGAGAATCAGATGTTACTGCAGCAGCAGATGCAACGTGAGATTATGGAGCCCCGACATCAGTTGATACAGACACATCATGGTAAGGACTGCAATTGAGCTAGCCTTAACGCTTTTGCTGCGGCAGCCATTTTTCTGCAGGGTCGCCAAGTGCTGACATTCGATACCAATAATAAACAGTGGAGCTAACTTCTAACTGAACTGTCGAAACTATTCGAAAATGTCGCCACCTATTCTATTAGGATCCCGAGTGCCTTTGGTGTGTTTGGAGAGGGTGCGACCTCATGCTGGAAAATTTGTATTTTAGATGGGTATGACACGCTATGCACATCACCCGCAGCGAAAGGGTTAACTTAAAGCTGAATCAACCAAAATACCTACCCAAAGATCCATTTTGTAACTTTTATCTACTGTTCACTGTTGCACTCAAACCGAAAGGAACTCACCTCGCGCAACCTATACTCAAGCTGAATTTGCAGCAGATCAGCCTATTTTAAAATCGGGGAGGGGACTGACTCTTGAAGGAGAAGGCTTGAGAAAAAAACAGTTTGCCAAAACTCAAATCACAAAAAGTGTTATTTCTCCTGAACTAATGGCTGGATAATTTCCAAATATTTATCATAGGATAATCAAGTAAGGTTACATGACATTGTACCCGGGTTTTTGATTTGACATACTTTCAAGGTCACAGAGGTCAACTTTGAGAATTTCAACAAACATGGCAGGTTTTCTTACTATGTGACCTAAATCTAAACTTCTACAAAGATACCTCTAGGCAAATTCTACCAAAACAACCAACTACAGTCCGTATTTGATTACAAATGTGGCCACCAGGGATAAAGTTAAAAAACATCATTTATGTCTATTTTTGTCAAAACTAAAGTTCTGATGTTGCTCATAAGTCACGTGGAGGTAGCCACATGCGTGCTGTACTTAAACGACCCACTTTGATCCAGATCTTATTCTAAATGTGGTCACCAGGTTGACAGCTGAGCACAATGGCCCTGGCCGTTTCATTGATAATATTTTATGGTAGGTACTCCAAGCAGGGATACATCACAATGTCCTACGCCTTTTGATTTGTACTACTTCTCAAGGTCACAGAGGTCAACTAGCGTAAATTGGCCTTTTGAGTGTAACAACCCAGGACCTGAATCTTACTAATAAAATTGTAATTAAGTTGCTAATTAAATTAGTTATATATTACCAATTAATTATTAAGATAAATATTGCTAAGATTTAAATTACAAGAATCTAATCAGAAAAATCTTAGTAATTTTTTTCTAAGTAAGAAAATATAAGAAAAAAATTACTAAGAAATAAATTACTAATTAAAATCTTTCAAGCGCTCACAAAGATTATTATTGGTAAGAAATTAATTAGTAAGAAATTAGCGAGAACATAATTCATAATAATTTTCTTAACAAGAATTGGGTAGTTTCTATCTTGCTAATTTTTATGCCCCCATTGCGGAGGCATTATGTTTTACTGATGGTCGTCAGCCATAAGGCGTCAGCCGTCAGGCCTCTGTAAACTTTTCGTTTCCGCTCATTTGAAGGAGAACGCTTTGAGCGATAACCACGAAACTTTTTTTGTGGGTTGACCTTTACTAAAGTAATACCCAACCGCGGGGCTGAGTTGACATCTTCCTCATTGACTAGCGCGGAAGACTTCTTTCTGGTACAAAGTTTATTCAGAAGGCAGAGTGGCAGCACTTCTGACCTTGGTGAGGGTTCTGACTCAGGCAGTCGGCACTAAACGGGACCGAAGTCGTGGATAGGCTAGGCAACCTTGAGTGAGCCAGAACTGACTGATTTGCAGTGAAAACTCACTGATATACTGTGGTTTCACTTTTATAACATAGTGACCTTGACTGGTCTGAAGTATAAATTCTCCCAACTGATCAGTTTTCATAGGCATTACAACATGTGTAATCACATCAGGGCAATGAAATGAATGCCAGCAGAGGTACACATTGACCCATTATTGAATAGTCCTCATAGTGAATCCATTTCAATCAGCATGACCCTTCTTTCTTCATTACTCTGAAACCTTATTACCAAAGGCAAAGGCTATTTTGGAATGCGTTTCATACCGCTGACATGTTTATTTCCACATCTTTTCAACTTTTGCTGATGTCCCCTCATAACCTTATTTGATTGTTTTAAACATGTTAAATGTCCAGTTATTCCAACATTAATCAGTCGTAATACTGGTGGTTTTTATCAACGTGTGCATGAAGCGGAACTTCTTGTGACGTTAACCTAAAAAAACGTCTGTCATGTAGGCTTTATGATTACATAATCAAAAAATTCAAACAAGATAAAAGCAGGTGCATTGGCACCACATGTTCCTCAGAACTCATCTAACACAGAACACTAAACATGTTGAAAATCGCTGCCTTATCCTTGCTGATCCTGGTGACAGCCATGCATCAAGGTGAAGACGATGAAGCTGATGTAGCCGCAAATGGTATGCCCGACAACAATGATCAAGAAAATGCATTTGCAGACCAACGTGTTCCCCGTCCACGCCAGAGTTATTCCATTGCGGAAAAGGTCCGTCGCCTGCTGGACTTCCATGGTTTATATCAACAGGGGAGGGTTCTTGATGCGGCAGAGTATGCACGAAATAATCATATCCCATACCAGACGTTCCGCACTTGGTTGAATAATGAGGAATGGATTATTGAGCAGGATGACCAGAACCGGTGTGCAAGGGATAGTAGTCCTAGGGCTGATAGTCCGTGTAACAATAGCCCGCATTGCTAAATGTTTTGGTTAGGGTTAGCGGTACAATAGATCATGCTGCTTAATTGGTCAAATACAATGCCACCGGACTATGACTCCAGGGGGACTATATCCGCTGTCACACCGGGGTCAACGCAGAAGAGTGAGAGAGGGCCATGGTGGTTTGTGGCCGACAGTTGAAAACCGCGTCCTAGGACAAGTTCAGAACACGAGAGGAAGAGGATTGCCTGTCTCGCTTGCTGATATCCATGATTATGGCATCGAAGAATTCGATTACTATTGGGCAGAACTCCCTGAAAATGAACGAAATCAAATGGAAGCTTCAAGAGCGGAAAGAGCACATTTCCATGTATCAAATGGGTGGGTTAACAATTTCAAAAAACGCAACGACTTATCCCATCGAAAACGGACAAAGAACTCGACGACGATACCAGACGATGCTCCGCAACGTGTACAGGAATTCATTGGTCGTGTGCGAAATTCAGTCAGAGAATTCAATGTGCAACAAATGGTTAACATGAATCAGACATTCGTACAGTTAGACTTTCCCCCTCTCTACACTTACAGTGCCAGGGGTGCACGGCAGATCGATGTGAAAACATCTTTGGGCAACCACAAGCTTGGCTGTTCAGTGTCCCTAGCAATCGGTAGCAATGGGGAAAAACTTCCAGCGCATGTGACCTTTCGGGAGCCTGGATTTGTCCGACAAATTAGAGCATTGCATGAAAACAATGAACTACCAGAAAACGCTGTTTTTTCCAGTTCTCGCACTGGTTGGGTGAACAATGAAGTGTTAATAGAATGGCAAGATCGTGTGCTATTTCCAAATGTCGGGGATCTACAGGATGCTATTGGTTCCAAAATGTTGATTGTGGACAGATTTCGTGCACACCTAAGTGAAGCATTCAGTATCCCAGTGATTAACCATGGCCTCCTATTAGACTACATCCCAGCAGGCTGCACTTCCCTGGTGCAGCCATTAGATTTAGTAGTCATGAGGCCGTTTAAGACGCTGGTCAGAAAATATTGGAAACAGTGGAACGTCTTAAACACTTATGATGATGGTGTATCCCAACGGATTTCATTGTTAATTTTTTTGCAGATCATAAGCCGTGCCTTGGATGAGGTAGACCCTCATTCAGCAGAACATGCATTTGCTGTAGCAGGTCTCACGGGTGAACAACAAGTTGTAGGCCTAAATGATTTTGTTCAAGTAGAGGGAGAAGAGCCAAATGATGACGATCTAGAGTTTTTTGACCAGCCACCTGCTACGGATGATGAATTTGAATTTGAGTAATTGATTGGTTTTTATTTCTCATTTTTCCGGGAGCAAACGGAGGAATGTTTGACCTTGTAAGTAATTTTTTCAGAAGTACAGTATATGTAATAAAATACAGAACCAAACGAAAATAAAGTTCTACTTGGCCTATGTTCATGTTCGTTGACGGAAAAGTGTCCTATTGCCATATTTCAATGACCTAAAACCAATTTGGCTGGTGTCATAATGATTTAAGAATGAATGAATACCGTGCATGGTCATCTGAATGCCTCAGTTATCCATTATAAGAGGGCCTATGCAATACATGAAAAGAATTACCGCTACAAGTTGGGAGAATTTATACTTCAGATCAGTGAAGGTCGCTATGTTATAAAAGTGAAACCACAGTATATACAGAAATCAGGCCCAGCCTAAGGTTCCCTGAGTCGAGCCTGCACCAAAGCCATTCATGATGTTGTAAATCATACATAAACTACATATTCTAAATCATGAAATCAGAGAAATATTTCCCCCCATCCCAAGGTTATGTAACAGGTGAATATCGATTACCAGATTCCCATGAGCTTGTTGGCAGGAATATTCCAGTGCACTGTTCTATCAACAGGCCTGTGAATTCCTGTCAACCAGAGTTGGAATACTGTAGCTGATGCAACCTCCATAATTACCAATACCCCAATTATAGTATGCCCATGACTCATGAATCTGCTGAATTATTCAGTATATATGATTGCACTAGTAATATGTGTAATGTTACCCTTTGGTATCACTCCTCCCCCCTACGACAAATTTCAACTCCGTTGAAAATAATTAGAAATGTTTTGAACTTTTGTAAGGAAGAGATAGAAGACAGACTGTATCTGTGTAAGTTAGAACAGGTTATATTCCAGTTCAGTGGGCTTCTTATGACAAAAAAGACATTTTGAAATAGCCCGTAACAAGGACAGTACATTAAGTGTACATTTAGAGGTCTGAGTGCATACGAGTACATGTACTTGTACTTGTACATGTACTGCAGAACATTCGATCTATTGCTCGTCACGCTTGAGTGATAACTCAAGTGAGCATTGCGAGATTAATAATATACGCGTGTCAAGTCCATTCTGCATGACGCGATCGTGCTATGGCCTCAAAAACATTGGATGAATTCTGTGTCAAAATGGATACGCCACGGCAGGCTGGTAGTAAGTGCAAAGCCAGTCAGAGAACGCCTGATCACGATGGATCGGGCAGTCCAGATCTGAAATCAGTACGAATTGACCAGGATAATGATGATGAACCGGCTGATAGTGATGTCGAGGATAAGACATGTCAGAACGATTTGAGTAGTCAGGTGCAAAGTCACGACAGTGTCAAACCTGTGCATACGGTTAAATCGCTGATAGAACAACCGCTTTTGTCAACATGGTTTCGGCGCTACAGTCCGGAACTCCTGATAACGTCAAAAAGGCTGTGCTCGGTTTTTTCTATTCGAAACAAGTAACGGAGGCGAAGAACACTCTTTGTGCTAATGCTAATTTAGATATAATCGGCAGGAGAATAAGTCGGAAAACCACTGCCGTGAGAAATGAGAAGGACGCTGACGTATCAGATGTTGTGAGTGCAATTCTTAAGTTAGAAAAAGAGGACTGTGTTCCATCCTTCGTAATATCTGCTTACGATTTGTGCAGAATCCCGCGTTCCATGCCAGAGGAACTCAATAATATCTCTTTGGTAGATCGCCTGAGCAAACTTGAGGCGAAAATGTCGAGAATACAGGAGACAGTTGTTAAAAATGCCAATGACATTCATTCACTAGAAGAGAAATCCATTAGTAAAGAGAGAACTGATGCTAAAATCGTCGAGATGACTGCTTTCGAGTCTATCTGGCCCATAACCCAGAACAAAGTCGTTGATGAAAGAATACTCGTTGCGGAGGGTGAGCAGTGTCATGACAGGAGTGAAATTAGTGAATCCATTGGTCCTACTTGTACCCGCACATACTCAAGTATGGCTCAATCTCAGGGACTCAAAAGTTCCCGGGGTGTTCGTGGAGGGCGTGAGAGTGCACGTGGCGGTCGAGGGAAACTGTCACGTAGTAATCTGGTACATCCTAACGTTCTCTGCCTCAGAGGCAGGAAGTGATAACAATTGCGATCGTGAAAGTGATTCGGAGGACTTCCAAATTGGAAAACATTAGTATAAACGTCGGGAACGGCGAAAACATAAAATTATCATGGGAAAGTCTACCGATAGTTCTAAAGTGAAAGGTGCCCCTTTTCCTTGTCGTGATGTTTTTGTTTATCGGCTAGACAAGGCTACTAACGAGGAGGACTTAAGAAATTTCATCGAGGAAAATTCCATTGAAGTAAAATCAGTCGTGTGTAGATCTCACGAAAATGCAAAGTTTAAATCATTTCAAGTTAGTGTTACCAAGACAGATTATCATAAAATGTTCGATGAACTATTGTGGCCTGGTGGCGTGTGTGTAAGAAAGTACATAAGACCAAGGGACAGTTCCGAAAATATCTCTCGGGAAGTCGGGGGTAGCCAAAACAGATACAGTAATGTTAATGGTACCAAATAATCTTTCTGTGTTGTTTATAATATTTATCATGGTATTAAGCGTTTGTACTAATAATACTCAGGGACTTGGGAGTTGTAAAATAGACTACATATCGCACTTACTAGACAATCATGACATTGTGTTGCTTCAGGAAGCTTGGCTCTTGAAAGACAATTTGAACTTTATAGCGGATCGTATTCCAGATGTATGTACTCATGGTATCTCTGCTGTCGATGATTCCAAACCTTTGGTTCGGAGACCATATGGGGGGTGTTCTATGATATGGAAGAAATCAATTGTTGGAAGCTATTCCTGTCTTAAATTTCAAACGCAAGCGAATATGTGCTGTAAGTTTTAAGCTTTCACCAGATACTACCTTACTGGTCGTAGATACTTATATGTTGTGTGATTTTATAGTTGGTAATTTACCTGAATATCTTAGCATATTAGATGAGATAGCTGGGATAGCAGCTTCTACAGGTGCAGACCATTTGATCATAGGTGGCGACTTTAACACTGACTTTGATAGGGATTCTCAAAACAGTCGGGCCTTATTGCCGTTTATTGCTACCGAAAGTTTAGAGAGAGCCACACGGTTCCCACGTTATGATATTCAGTATACTCATGAGAGTAAAATAACAGGAGTGAAATCGTCACTGGACCACTTTTTAATAAGTGCGAATCTCTTACCGTTGGTAACTCGTCAAACATCAGTTCATGAAGGAGATAATTTGTCGGATCATTTTCCTATATCGATGTCCGTGGAGTTAAGTCCTGACCGTTTTTTTGAGACAGAACATCCCCCCTTGAAAGAAAATGAGACTGGGCAAATGTAAATGAACATGATATTGCCGCATATCGGCACACATTAGATTGATGTCTTAACAATATTGCAATTCCGCACCTCCTCCTTTAATGTGATTATTTCGACTGTCGTAACCATACTGACTTAATTGATGCCCTCTTCAAGGATATTGTAGATGCATGTATGTCTTCTAGTGAAAGGTACATTCCCAATAAAGTACATTCCGACAAAAAGGTCATGCCAGGCTGGAATGACTATGTGGCGGAGCCAAAAAGGCAAGCCCTTTGTTGGCATAACCTTTGGAAATCAAGCGGGTCTCCGCGAAATGGTTTAATAGCCGTTATCCGGCGTCGAACGCGAATGCAGTATCACTTATCAATCAAAACCGCAAAGAAAAATGAAAAACGATTTGTTGCCGATAGTTTGGCAAACAATACGCTGTCGGGAAATGATAAAAACTTTTGGCGCGAGATAAAAAAGACAACCCACGCGATTTCCCAATTACCAAACAATGTAGACGGACATGTTGGCGAGGAAGCTATATGTACACACCTGGCGGAAAAGTATGAAAATCTTTATAATTCAGTCTCATATGACAGAAATGAAATGGATAATCTTCTCCTGGATATTAACCGTAATATATCGGAAACATGTTGTGATCCGCAGAGTAAATGTCACGTACAACATGTGATAACAGTTGGGGATGTTACATCAGCTATCCACTTGTTAAACCATCATAAAAATGATGGTGACAGCATTCTCTCTACGAACCATCTTAAGTATGGTACAAATAAGTTATGTGTTATGATGTCACTTTTATTCAATAGCATGTTAAAGCATGGCTATGCTCCAATGAACATGCTATGTAGTACAGTCATTACTATACCGAAGGATTCCAGGTAGCACTTTATGTAGTGCATTCGTTCGTGTAGGATGTTGGCTAAGATTCAACTGTCCCGTGTATGCAGTTATCAAGCTGGCAACATCTCCGGATGTCATGTTTGAGCTAGGCGTTGTTGGCAGGTCTAGACTTGGACCGGCTCCAGGGAGGCCATCGGGAGGCTCCCTGCGGGTTTGAAGACTGGAGTTTTGCCATTAAAGCGACGATCAGGGGTAAACGTCAATCGTGCTGGTGGAGTCGCAGCACAGCTCAAAATTCCCTAACTTGATCCTTAGATGTGGATTCTGAAAGCTCATCCACTCTGAAGAAAGACTATTGGTCAAGCTGTTAATTGCATCCAGTTCTGCTTCAGCAGCTTCTAAATCAGACCTAACCTGTAGTTTCTCCAATTGGTATCTTTTCTCCTCCAGCTCCAGCTTAGTCTTCATTTCGTGGTGTACACTGCGCATTTTACTACGAAGTCTGGTCGAATGCAAAGTTGTTTTCTTCCTTTGCTCTGGTAGAGCTATTACCAGAGAACCCTGACATGCCTGATATTAAGGTCTGTGATGACCGGGACCTGCCAGAGCTAGACGTTCAGAGCTAGATGTTAAGACATTGACCGAGCAGAACTAGACTTAAGGTTGAACCCCGGGGCTTGATTGAGCATAAGAATGTGATCAGATATCTTCCCACAAAGATTATGGGTTCTTACCTCAGCCATTTTATACCTGCTGTCAAATTTGCCACCATTCTTACCAATAAGGGACCTGAATAACCAAACCTGCCAATAGGGGGCCCTGCAGGCAAGTTGACCGTAGTTGTAATGAGAAAGCCATTTCCCAGGTCAATGATTATTGAATATTTCATCCCTTAATTAATCAACATCGTTGACCCCCTAGCTATAGTGAGCCATGCTTCAGGCAGATTAAAATTCAATGCAGAATGATCCACATAAACTTGTTTCTGGTCATGTGCAGAGATTTCTCCATAGTAGCATGGCCTTATTTGCAGATATTGTTTCCAATATTGTCTAATCCTCGACCAGTGGCTGTCCACGTGTACACCATGTGCCTCTTTGCGTATATTGGGGATTCCCCGAATGGTTAGTTCATGCGGCCATCAAGCCAATCATGGTGCTTGCAACAAAGCTCAGGTAGCATGAAGTTCATGAAATAAACGCGACGGGCACGATATGACATACTGTATATGGTCGACGAGCGCAAAAACGTTGGCAAATCAACACTCGATGGACGCGCGTTGGTGACTTTGACTGGATATTTTCACTGGCGTGACTGCGCTCACAAATCAGCACTTCATGCGCGCTACATTGATCGCTGCGAAAACTCTCTTTGCGGGTGCTACAAATCACGGTGGTAAGATTAATTTGCGGGCATTTACGGGCGCCGGCGTGATCACGCCCGTCTAATGACCTTGACTGGGGGAAAATTAAAATAAGCTGTCTATCTCATCACCCACTGAAAGCAAGAATATGCAACGATACTTACGTGTGATCAGCATCAACAGAACACCCCCTTGAATGGAGTTCTGATACATTGATTGAAAATGCTGAAAATTGAAGGCTAAACAACATTCACCGGTACATCAGCTTTCAATGTAAATACCAAGCAAGTTCAGACGTAAATGTTCGGGTAACGACCTTTACAAAGTTCTAGTTCGTGTCTGATACATACGTTCACGACTGCAGCGTCTACGATTGCAACACTCGATTAGATTTTTGACTGGGTTCATCGGTTCATCGATTGAACCCTTGATTAGAGTTCTGACTACAGAGTCTACGATTAGAGGATTAGAGTTGTGACTGCCGAGTCGACACTTAGACGCTCCATCGATGTTCCAGATGCTGAGTTAACGATTTAAAGCTGTATCAGAGTTTCGACTGCTGAGTCTACGATTGAATCTTGATCACCGTTCTGGCTGCCGAGTTTATGATTGAGGGCTGTATCTGAGTTCTGACTACAGAGTCTACAATTAAATGCTGCTGCAGAGTTCTGACTACGAAGTCGACGATGGAAGTCTCGGAGATTTCACTGTGGTTCTTTGGATAAAATGCAGAAATAGACAAAAGTTGACAATGCCCCACGGCACGAATGAAATCAACAGGACGCACAGATTCCCATCACACAAGTGGGCAGGTGCTTTATAAAACTGTTTCCCTATCTAGAAAAGAGCGTGAGAAGTTTGGAGGTGAAACCACACCCCTATTACCCTTATTTATTTTTACTGCACTCTCTAGTATACTTGTTAGACATTTGTTAGGATCGACCAAAGTAGGTTGGCTCTATGGTGTACTAAGTTCAAGCTAAAGCTAGACATAACACGATCGAAGCGAATCGTAATCGATGCCCCTGCTCTGTAGAAACCAAAGTTTTAGGCCTGTCACTAAACTGTTTCTGAAGTTAAGTGGTGGAAGAGAAAGATGGCGGCCTGGCAGTCATGTTGGATTTTGCGTCTGGTCATAAATCACAGCTGTTTCAGCTAGAATAGAAACGCAAGTTTAATCAGACGGCACCAGACGTCGCTTTTTAGGGAGGTGCTGGCATGAAGGTGTTAATTGCTACCCCAATAAACAACCCAGTTCCTCACCCCAACCGCTTAAGGATTACATAAAAGGCCTTAATCCACCCATGTATGCCCCTTAATTGTGTTAGTAGTAATTAAGATTGCATGCGTTTATTAGAACCAACTTGACCTGAACCAAGCTTTGTGTATTATATTCCGGCTGCCATCTTGGATAGGCTTGGGCCTGCACTGTGTAGTGTATAAAAGATGACTTTGATGGAGTTTTTCTGTAAAAATATTGATGATTGTTTGCACCTCTATTATGTTTCAGCCCAGATGCCAATTCTTCTGTAAAAAGCATTTTAATATTCTGCATATAACATAGCTTCGTATGGCTGTGATTAGATAAGGTTTGCACTCAGGCAAAGACAAATAAAAGGCGTTTTAAAAGGGCCTATTTCGTTATTCGTTGTGAAGAATGGTCGTCATTTGAAAATGCCATGCCCATTACTTATGTTGTGGTATGAAAGATTGGTGCCCTGTTGTACACAAATGAGACAAATAGTCGCAAAGAACAGGTCTTAACCTATAGTATATATAGGCAGGACAAATGTGTCCTATTGTAGGCCTACCAAGATGAGACAGTTAGTTGCAAAAATCGACAGGTCACAACCTATGATATCATAGGCAGGACAACGGGTGTCTCATCCAGCTTTGGGTCTTGTAATTCCGGGAGTGAAGTTGAGACAACAGTCACCAAGGACATGTCACAACCTTTATTATCATAGGCAAGGGATGTAGTTGTCTCATCCAGCTTGAGGCCTTGTTATTCCGAGAGATGAGACAACAGTCACAGAGGACATTATATGTTACAACCTTTATTATCATAGGCAAGGGATGTAGTTGTCTCATCCCGCTTGAGGCCTTGTTATTAAGAGAGATGAGACAACAGTCACAGAGGACATTATGTCACAACCTATATTTTATATGCAGGGGATGTAGGTGTCTCATCCAGCTTGGGGTCTTGTTATTCTGAGAGATGAGACAGTTAGTTGCAAAAATCGACAGGTCACAACCTATGATATCATAGGCAGGACAATGGGTGTCTCATCCAGCTATGGGTCTTGTAATTCCGGGAGTGAAGTTGAGACAACAGTCACCAAGGACATGTCACAACCTTTATTATCATAGGCAAGGGATGTAGTTGTCTCATCCAGCTTGAGGCCTTGTTATTCCGAGAGATGAGACAACAGTCACAGAGGACATTATATGTTACAACCTTTATTATCATAGGCAAGGGATGTAGTTGTCTCATCCCGCTTGAGGCCTTGTTATTAAGAGAGATGAGACAACAGTCACAGAGGACATTATGTCACAACCTATATTTTATATGCAGGGGATGTAGGTGTCTCATCCAGCTTGGGGTCTTGTTATTCTGAGAGATGAGACAACAGTCACAGAGGACAACATATCAAGGCAGTACCAGTACACAAAAATTAAAAGTCATGATTTCAATGTACACAATATTATTATTATTAATTATTCACAATATGCATTTAATTTACATTCAATAGACTCATACATTCAAAAAATAATAACACAAAGTTCACATCTTCATATTCCTTGCTATAGAAGTTTCAACTTTAACTTTCTTTTAATCAAAGTGACAGACAAATGAAGGTGCGCACTGTTCCTGTATAGTCCTCAATTTGGAAATGATGTTCATCAACTTGACTAAGAACGGTTCCAAGATAAACGTTTGAGTCCAATCTGAACAAACACGTGTCGCCGACATTGAATATACGTTTTCCTGATTTGTCAGTGGATTTCTTGGACTTCTTGCGTTTACGACCGAAATATCGCTAATGACCGCCTGCACCAACTTTCGAATCCAACCGAGCTTTTTTCTGAGGAGGGAAGTCACCATCATCATTCCTAGTCAGGTCCATTTTGAAGACGAGTATACCTGGAATTGTAAAGGCGAGTGTAAACATAATGGCAGTGGCTAAATGGGGAGGGGGGGGGGGGGGGAACTGGGGGTGGCTCCAACAGACACAGCTTCTATTCTAATTCAATTCTGACACTGACCAGTGTTGAATCTAGAGAAAGAAAGGAAGTATCCTACAGATGTCCACTTTTATTTCAATGTAGATTCAAATAATATTTAATTGCAATCAAAATAGCCTCGGAACTTACCATCAGTCCAAAATCAGAGTAGTAATCAAGCCTGTCTATAATGTCGGTTGCATTTCTGGTGACACATCTTGGAAGCTGAACCTGAAATAAAGAGTAATTTATTAGAATAGAATACATGCATACAAAGCCTACGGGAATACAGTATAATGATTTCAATCATCTGTTTGTGAATACATAGATGAAGGGAAACATCGCTTAACCTACCACTTATCTTGTTCACTGCCGGATATATGATGTCGACGTACTGGGCCTATATACATGTAGCCTCTCGAATCAACTAAAGCATCAATCAGTCGAGAAGTTATCTGCAGTACACACTATGCAACCAGCTGAAATTAAAGAAAAATGCATTTTAGTAACTGAAGGAATGTTTACCAGTCAACAAAAGGCACTGTTTTGGCATCACCCTGTACAAAAATACCACAACAAACTGGAATGTGGGTCAATGGGCGAGTTCATTTTGCTAACAGGTGGATAATATACCAAGAACTTTTCTATATTTGGCGAATTCTTAAGACTATATTTATCAATTACATCTGTAAAGATATTTTCAACATAAACTATGGTATATGCTAACTCATGGCTTGTTCATAAGCACGATCATGACTTATTATTGTACTATTACCCATGCTGTACCCCTTTCACCAAAATAGACCCGACCATCGAACTTCAAAACTCAACTATTTTTAGACATTTGTTTTTCAAATGCATTTTCTGCATGAATAGACAGCAAACTAACATAAAATAGATATATATTTTAAAAGTAAAGATTTAAATGAATACTGGAAGTAACTCGTTTTGCTAAATAACGATCAAGGGAATTCGATGTTGTACGATGAACTTGGCACCCCATCTCAATCTCCGTCTGCAAGTCGGCCATTTTGAATTTGAGCAGATCAAAGTTTGAGAAATTTCAGAATAAACGCACGATTCTGTACGAAACTGAAATGAGTTATGCAAAACAGCCGGGGTATTTATGATATATGATATTATGCCTACCCGGCTATCTAGTCTTGAAGAATTCCGAAATCTGTAACTTGTCGAAAAATCGATAAAAAACATGGAAATCGCCACTGTTTCGTTAATTTTGGTCCAAATTTCATGAAATTTTCAAGCCGGGTGAATGGTCATGTGACACAACTTATGAGCCAATGAAAACCGTCGTATCTAATTCGAGCACGTGTACAGAAGCGCGCTGATGTTTGAACGATGCCAATGCATTAACCCTTTGGCTGAATGGGTATTGCGATAATGTGTGAGATGTGTATTGGCGACAATAGCTGCGCTTACACCACGAAATATTGGTGGACCAATTGCACTTACACCACCACATTGCCGCGACAAATTGGTTCGGCAATCCATTGCCGATACAAATTGCCGAGCGAATTTGTCCCACCAAGCTTGATGGTCCAAATTCGCCCGGCTTGTTAAAAGCTCGGCTTTGTCGTGGTGTAAGCGTAAATGGATCGGCAATTAGCTAGTTAGATGGTTCGGCTCCAGGCGGCGCTTTCGAAATGGCGCTTTCTGCCTAGGCTTTCTGCGTTCTGCTTATTGTTTGCGCGCCATCTGTAGCCGGATTTTATAACTAGCTACAGCGCTGGTGTAAGCGCTTGGTGGATTTTCGATGGTGCGGCATTGGTTCCCGAACCAAGATTGGTGGTCCATTTTCAGGTGGTGTAAGTGCGGCTAGTGTTTACATAGCGGTTAACAGGCTTTTCGCATGGACCAATCGTTGGGCAGCAGGCTAGTAGGCAGAATGGTTTATTTCGATGTCATGTTTAGGCTTAGCTGAAACAGCTGTGAAATCAATAGAGAAGCTCCCCTACAATAGGCCATCACAGGTTTCTGGCCTGTCACTCACTGAGTTTTCAAGTTATAGGACAGAATGCGAAAAACAACTGTGGCGGCCATGTTTGATTTTCGGTCCAAAATCATTAGGGAACTTCCCCTTCCCTAGCCATCACCCCACAGAAGTTTTAAGGTCTTTCACTCACTCAGTTGTCGATTTATGGGGGGCAATGCGAAAAACAAAGATGGCGGCCGTGTTGGATTTTTGGTTGGGCCTAATATTTCTAGGGAACCTCACCTGCCATCACACCACAGAAGTTTCAGGTCTGTCACTCACTCGGTTCTCCAGTTACGGGGAGGAATGCAAAAAAACGAAGATGGCAGCCTTGCAGCCATATAGTATTTGGGTGGGTCCAAAATTGATAGGGAACCTCCCCTACCCTAGGACATCACACGACAAGTGCCAGGTCTGTCACTCGAGTTATGGGGTGGAATGCGAAAAACAAAGATGGTGGGCATCTTGGATTTTGGGTCAGGCCCAAAATTTATAGGGAACCTCCCCTACCCTAGGACATCACACCACAGAAGTTCCAGGTCTGTCACTGATGCAGGTCTTGAGTTATGGGACATGATGTGAAAAACAAAGATGGCGACCATTTTGGATTTGTGCTCTGGCCTACCACGAGAACCGATTGAGAGGCAGACATAAAAGTTGTGTTTTAAACCAATCGGCTTACGGTTGCATGTACACGAAAAGAGTTCAGTTTGAGATCAATGCATGTTTTCACCATACCAGTTGAATAGTATTATCCATTCAAAGTATTGTGAATGACTTAATATGTGGTTTTGGGGCTCAAATTAACCCGTCGTGGTCAAAAAGCTGATTCGTGGGTTATAAGCCATCTAAAATCACCCCCTAGCATCAGACCCCCCGGAAATTATCACACATAACATATAACGAATATTTCATGGTTTGACAGGCTGGGATGAATCTATTTGTCTGTGAAAGCGTTCCTTGCTGATTGAGTCTGGGAAAAAGTTATGAGCTTGTGACTTGTGCCAATTTAACTGAAAAATGACTTAGACGAAGTATACAAGTACGTGACCTGAAGAAATTCCCTGTTCTGGATTGGATGTACAGTCGCCAATTGGTCGTCTGACCTTAAGAAAATGCAACCTTTTCCCGCCGGCCGATTTCCAGTGGGAATAAAAAGCTGACACTTTTACCTTTAATGCGTCATCAAGAAAAAAAACCTTCAGAATCTATCAAATAATCGATCTCTAGCCTATTTGGCTCACAGTAGGGGAGTCTATGAAATTGAAACTTTGTACGCTGGATCCCTTAGGTCAGGTGACCTCTGAAATGAATTTCGGTCTGATCTGATTCTTCACTCGGCAACCAGGGAGCCAGAAGTGGAAACCCAAAAATGTGTGATCTCTCTATTATGAGTGACCCGTTCTGATGATATTTTAATGGTAGGTACTCTGAGCAAAGATACATCACTTATCCTACATGTTTTTGATTTGACCTTATTTTCAAGGTCACAGAGGTCAAATGGCGTAAATTGGCCGTTTGACTGTGACTGTGGTACGTTCAATAAATCAACTATTAGGATTATATTCATGTGCATGTTACTATGTTTGATGAAATAGGCAATTATGATTATGGCCAGAAATAAGTAGTGAATTGCTGTGTGTAAGCGCACTCAGCACATGGCCTTGGGCAGCTGGATTTTGTTTTGGTTGTATTTTTCGAGGTTAACTTTCCAACTCACTGTGATGAGAAGGTGTAAGGAGGCATCAAAGTTGGGCTTTTTTCCTGGCGCACAGTGCGACGTAACCCACCATTCGGATTTGCACATTGAAGTTCCAAGTAGCTAAATAATACATCCACTACGGTCTGATTTAAATATCCTCACACAACACCGTTAAAACCCCAATCAACTTGCTCAGCAGTCTGAACAGTTGCAACCGCTTGATCTACTAACAATGTGCGCCATTAGCTCTGTGGTACTATACTGCATAAATTTTGTACACATTACAGACTATGTTGTATGGGCTTCGATGTGATTGGATACCTCCTAAGACAGTCTCCCAAATAAGGCCACGCTACTTCAAAGTTCATTCACACAAACTGGCTCACTGCAAGATATGGGAGAGTCGCATGACATAAGCAACCTCGCTCATCTATGTTACAATGTTAGTTTATGCTTATCATGTTGCATACAAATTGAGTGCATGGAAGCGGGATTTGCTCATTATCATAGTTTATGATGGAATTATCAATTTTCTGGCCACCATGGATGAGGTGTCTGTCTGTTTGAAACTTATCTTGTTCATCATCAGCGAGTTGACAAGATAATGAGCTGATGTCATGATGGTTTCAGTATAAACTTTGAATTGTTTTTTATCACTCATACATTAAATATCATGATAACTCTAACACTAAGATTACATGTTTTGCATTACTTATTTATTGGTAAAAATTATCAAGGCAGGCTTGTTATTCAATAGTATGTGTGACCCGTCAAAGCAAAACCAGGCCCATGTTGCTCTGAGCTTGGCAGGTTGAGACGGACTGGTTGTTCTTTTTACTGTTGTCTGCCTGATTATTTGTAAAATTGGAGAACATCAATTTCTTCCATTATCTGCTGGTGTAATTTAGGCTCAACTTCTGTAGGACAAGCACCTGGAGTTTTGCTTTGATGGGTCACGTATTGATATTTTTATTGACTTTTGGAAAAATATTGTCTGCTGTAAAATCTTAATCGACACTGTGTTTAGAATTTGTCACTGCCGACCTGTCGCTCTATTTTCCTCAGTTTATAGTCAATTTTGCCTTAAACAGCATTCTGATTATTATTTTTTTAATTTGTTTTTGTTAGTTGTACTTGTTGATCTGTATTTCACATTCTATGCGTCTCTTGCTCTTTCAGGATTAAATAAGGCCTCAAGAATCCCCATGAGAAACAGGTTTGTAGTGCATTTTATTTTTCAACTTGATTTTAAAAAGTCACCTAAGCGTTTTAAGGCATATAATCTCCATGGTGAGTACCATGCTTGTCCGTTGCTCTACTTATTGAAAAATATATGTAATTGGGTAACCAGTCCAAGGTCGGCCCGATGAGCACGCAGTACGAACCGCATATCGTCACCTAAATCCCATCGGCTTGCATTGTCTTTATTGTCGGGTCTAATTGATATTTTTTTGATTTGTGTTTAATTTCGGACCGTACCTGAATTTACCTCAGATCATCATCTACATGTTGTCCGCCTATTCCTGACCAAAACAATAAATCATCGGCTCCTGTTGCATCGTTTCGTATCGTATCGTACTTCAAATTGACCATCATCCTTATTACGTTCCCAGTTTTGATATATGTTCATTTTGTCTGATGTAATTCTGCAGGAAGTTGAAGTTTCTTTACCATGAATAATTTACGGGATAAGTTGACATTCACTTTCTTGACAACAGGGTAAAATGGGTACGTTTTATCAAGCTTCAAACTTGTCCGTAAATATTAGCGCTTATATTCTAGCCTTAGCCAACGATCGTCAGCTGGGCAGTGATCGGTCAATATGGGTGACGTCAATTAGTAAACATTGAGCACATGGCTAATTTGAGTTTTTGCCCTTGATGATTTTGGGAATTTCTCTCAACTACGTCATTGATATTCTATTTAAACCAGGCATGTCAATGAGTTGAGATCAAGACCGATCCAGTGATTAACCAAGTCACCATTTAACGAAAAAAATTGCGGTGTAAACAAATGGTGTGGTGGATCGGCCTGTGCCAGTTAGTATCGTATCGTTTCGTCGCGTCATGCAGTATTCAGAAATACTCGGCCAAGACTGAATCGTACCTCAATTTCTATCAGCTCGTACAAAATATTTGGCTCACTTCTGGGGAATACAATAACCTAGCATCCTTCGTCGTTGTCGTCATCGTCCGTAAGCGGAGCATGTTTCGCCACCACTAGGGCTAGATGGCTAAAATTTGGTCTGATGGTGGTTTGGGCAATATGCCCAGACGTATTTTTCTTTTTTGCGATATGACCTACTTTCTTGCCTCCAGGCGACCATCTTGGAAATTGTTTTTTTGCCTTTTTAGCTCACCGTAGGGAAGTCTATACAACAGCGCAGTGTCAGTCGTCCATCGTCGTCATCTGTATCCTGCTTCAAAAACAGTGGCACGTTTCTTAACCGCTAAAGCTATGAACTTGAAATTTTGTACACAGGACCCCAGATCAGGTGACCTCTGACAATGAATTTCGGTCCGATCTGATTCTTGACTTGGCCACCAGGGGGCCAGAAGCAGAAATCTAAATAGAGTGATATCTCTCTTATGAGTGACTCATTTTCGATGAAATGTTAATTGTAGGTTCTCCTAGCAACGATACATCACATGTCTTACGGGTTTTGATTTGACCTAGTTTTCAAGGTCACCGAGGTAAAATTACGTAAATTGTCCGTTTGAGTGTAACTATGGCAACACATGACTCCCTATGTCATGTTACCTCTGTCACTGAATTTTGGTCCGATCTGATTCTTGACTTGGCCACCTGGGTGCCAGAAGCGGAAATCTTAAAAGTGTGATATCTCCCATGAGTAACTCATTTTCGATGAAACTTTTATTGTAGGTTCTCCTAGCAAGGATACATCACAATATCGTACGGATTTTTGATTTGACCTACTTTTCAATTGGTCAATTGAGTGTAACTATGGCACGTTTCTTAACAGATAAAAATATGAACTTAAAATTTAGTACACGTGACTCCCTACATCATGAAACCTCGGACACCAAATTTTGATCTGATCTCGACTTGGCCACCAGGAGCCAAAACTAAAATAGGTAAAAAGTTCATTACCTCGCTTATTAGTGACTTGTTTTCGATGATATTTTTATGGTAGGTTCTCCAAGCAACGATACATCACATGTCATACCGACTTTGGTTTGACCTATGTACTATAAATGTAGAATGTTTCTTAACCAGGATGAATTCCTTACCACCAAATATCTATGCGATGAGTACAATGGCCCCTGGCCGTTTCATTGAAGCTAATGGTTGTACGTAGTGTGACTATATTTTTATGGTGGGTGTATCTTATAAGGTTAACCCTTTGAACCCGACACGCTGGTCCACCGGCTTGACGTACCATGTGTCAGAAACCTGACGCCCGGTTGACCGTCTTTCGCGTGTTGTTGTTCACATCATTATATTGCTAAGTGACTAATTGACCAATCAGCATGCGCTTTACATCAAGGCATGGCTTGTTACTGCTAGGTTGCTTCAGCACCAATTTTCATTGTTTTCGCTGGGATTTTTCATGGATTTTTGGATGATTTACAAAGGTAAACATGGCAAAGAGGTTTAGGACTAGTGATGTTTTGGCCATGATATCTGACTAAGACTTGGGAGGATTTAGACCATGGTAGTTACGGTAATTCCGATGATTTTGAGACGCAAAGTGATGCAGAGATTGCTTCCTAGGGAAAGGGGGCAGCCTGCTGCTGCTGCTGCTGCTGGAAGGGCTCGGGAGTAAACAGAGGAAGGGGGAGGGGTGGAGCCAGAGGTGGGCCTGCACCTAGAAGAGGAGCAAGGGGTCGCGGCCGGGGTTGAGGCGGAGGACGGGGGCAACCAGCAGCAGTGGTGGTTCCTACACCAGGATGGGATGTTGACCTTGCTGTTGATTGTTCAGCCTGTCTTTACTCCCAATGAACCTCCCGGGGTAAAGAATCTACCCCAAACATTGATCAGAATTCACCGGCCTGGGAATTTTCTTGAACATTTGGACCGATGAGTTATGGGATCGGATGGTCACAGAGAGAAATTGCCAGGCTGCGGCAGTCAAAGCTCAGAAACCAAACAATTATGTAGCTAAAGTCTTCAAGCCCTTGACTAAGTCAGAAGTGAAAGCCTTCTTTGGTCTCCGGATTGCATTGGAGATACTTATGCACATGGACCGGTACGAGTCATACTTTCAAATGGAACAGAACCATGAAGTCCCCTGGCTTTCGAAAAGTCATGTCACGTGATCGGTTCTTGGGAATATGGACCATGTTACTCTTTGTTGATGAGAATGACCCTACTGTTGATGAAACAGACAAGATCTATAAGAATAGATACTTGCTTGACTATCTTCTGGAAAAATTTTGTCACCACTATGTGCCAAGTCAACAGTTGTCGCTAGACGAAGGGATGATATAAGCAAAGAATCCCCTTTCCATCCTTCAATATATAAAGGATAAGCCAATCAAGTGGGGATTGAAGTCTTTTCTTCTTTGTGAAGGTGAGACGGGTTACATTCTGAATGCTGAAATATATACTAGGAATAACCGGGAACCTAGTTGTGAGACTTAGTGTGCAATATCAAGGACAGAACTATTGTCTCTACACGGATCGCTTTTACACATCTGTTACACTGTGTGAACACTTGCTGCAGTATGATATAATGTTAGCAGGAACTTCTCTTTCAATCAGAAGAGGTTTTCCAAAGGAACTTATTCAAGCGTACCTACGATGCGGAGAACACGAGATGCGCTATAACGGAAGATGTGCTGCCATTGTCTGGTGTGACAAGAAACCAATCTTCTTTGTCACATCCACCGACATCTCACAACCACTTGAACAAGTGCTCAGATATGATCCCCAGCAACACAGGCATGTTGAAGTCAATTGCCCTAGAGTTGTGAAAAACTGCAATGCTTATATGGGTGGTGTAGACAAGAATGACCAGCTCTGTAAACTTCAACATTGTAGATGTCACCACCGCTGGCCCAGGAGACTGACTGTGAAGATTTTCATGTTGGCTGTCTTCAACTCTCATGTAATCTATGGTATCAAAGTACCAACAGCACCAGGCAAAAGAAGGCCTACCTTCCATCACATCATTGAGGACTTGTGCCATCAACTGATTGGAAACTTCCACTTGGACGTTCCTGTCATCCAAGGTCGTGTTGTCCAAGGACTAGGTCATCTTACCAATGCACAGGATGAGCCGATCCACCTTGCAGAGCATGCTTAAGATGCCTCTACAAACAATAGATTTGTAGTTTGCCTTGAGAAAAACCGCAAGTTTAGACAGCAGAACCCAGGAATAGCAGCAGGTGGTCAGCCAAAGATTCGCAAAACGGTATTATTATTATTATTATTTATTAAATCCAAATAAACAAAATTACATATTGAGACAATTGCCAGGGCTTAGGCTGAAAGCATTAATAGCCCTGGTTACAATGGTATACAAAGAACAAGTTAAATCAAGATAAGGTAACATACTTTGAATGGAAAGAAAGGGATGCAAGTAAAGGTAAAGTAACACAAATAGTTATAGTTTGTACAAAGGTAGTGATTGATGAGGGGTTCCATTGATCTGGCACTAGTTACCAGAAAAGGCGATAATATTACGGAGAAAAGTGGCTGTTTTTTCTACAACAAGCCTGTTTGAAGTAAGGTCCAATGAAAATTGACCATTAAGAAGAAAATGGAGCCTCTCATCAACACGAAGATTGAAAAACCTAACAGAAGTAAGGTGTGGCAGCAAACCAGGATCATTCAAGAAATCGTTACGTAAATCATTTAATAAAGGGCAATTAAAGAGAAGGTGTTTAGTAGATTGGGAGTGAGCCCTGCAATCACAAGATGGACTTAAAACATTGGTAAAATTGTGGGAATAAAAGTGACACCGAAAAACTAAGTCACACCTTGTCCTATTGAGTGAAAGTTCATTTTTACGAGTAAGAGCCAATTTTGTAGAAGTAAGAAGGTTATGTTTACCTCTCAGAAAAATTCGGCTATTGTATTTAAATGATTTTCTTGAGAAGCAGTTTTTTATATTGACAGGCACAGACTCCCAATCTCTAATTACACATGGCACAGTTGACTTGCTAAATCTTGCAGATGATCTAGGGGGAAGAACATAGTCTCGCTGGGTCCTTAAACGGCCAGGAGGCGCCCGATTACGATAAATGTCAAAGATTTCATTGACATAACATGGTACCAAACTGTGTTGTACCTCATACATAAGCACCAATCTTTTTTCCCTACGCCGAGCAGAAAGTGTCATCCAATCCAAACATTTTAAAACCTTTTGGGTGTTAGTCCCATGAATACAACCACTGACTATAATGGCACCCCTATAATGGATTTTATCTAATTGAGAAAGTAGACCCTGATTGGTAAAGTCAAATATAATAGATCCATATTCAAGATGAGGTAATATAAATGATAGATACATGCGTTCAAGATGCCTTGATTGAACCGTAAACTTCAAAGCATTCAGTGGATTTAACACGTTGTTACATTTCACTACAATATTGTTGATATGCATGCTAAAAGTCAAACACTCATCAAGTGTAACACCAAGGTGCTTATGGATTGCACCCCTGGGAATAACTCCCGTACCCAAAGACAGAGGTGGATGGTTATTGATAGTTTTATGAGGAGAGTGAAATATGACCTCTTTGCTTTTTGACGCTTTAAAATCAAGTTTCCACACATCCGACCAAACTGACAAATTGTGAAGGTCATTTTGAATAAGAGTATGGGTTTCGTCAATGGAATTCGGCAAGGCCGGGAAAAATAAAGAACTGTCATCAGCATAAAGATACAAGATACAATTTTTAACAACAACACATAGATCATTGATATACAATAAGAAGAGGAGCGGGCCAAGTATAGAACCCTGTGGAACACCACTATTTATATAACCTGTTGGGCTCAGATCCGAAGAAGAACTTTCGATCTTTACCTTAACCTTGCGGTTTGAAAGATACGACCTGAGCAGTTCAAGAAGTTTTCCCCTTATACCATAGGCCTTAAGCTTTTGAAGGAGAAGAAAATGCGGAACAGCATCAAAGGCCCCCGCAATATCAAGAAAAACCCCTCTAGTTTCCATACCATTTTCAGAATTTGAAAGAATCATATTTACAATACTTAGAAGCTGCTTATCAGTAGTATGACCAGGAAGAAAGCCAGATTGACATTTGAATAAAAGCTCATTGAGCTGCAAATGATCATACATAGATGAGTACACAACCTTTTCAAACAACTCAGACATGGAGTTTAGCAGGGTAACAGGACGGTAATTAGAAGGACATGACTTACTCCCTTTATTAGCTCACCTCTTAGCAGAGGTGAGCTTATCCCATACCGTGGCGTCCGTCGTCCGTCGTCGTCGTCGTCGTCGTCGTCGTCGTCGTCGTCGTCGTCGTCGTCGTCGTCGTCGTCCGTCGTCGTCCGTCGTCCGTTAGCAGGGCACGTTTCGTAACTGTTAGAGCTATTAAGTTGAAACTTGGTACACATGTACCCTTATGTAATGACACCTTGGAGACCAAGTTTCGGTCCGATTCGTTTCATGGTTTGGCCACCAGGGGGCCAAACGTTAAAAGTGAAAATATGCAATATCTCCCTTAATAGTAGTCGGGAAATTTTGAAAAAAATATGGTAGGTACTTCTAGCAAAGGTGCATCATATATCCTCCGGGTTTTTGATTTGACCTCCTTTTCAAGGTCACAGAGGTCAAATGGTGTAAATTGGCCGTTAGGATGTAACGATGGCACGTTTCTAAACTGCAATGGCTATTGATACCAAATTTGGTACACATTTACCCCTTAGTCAGGTGATCTTAGGGACCGAAGTTTGGTCCAATATGATTCACCACTTGACCACCAGGGGGCAAAATCCAAAAACCTTAAAAATGTGATTATTCCTTAACTTCTTGCCCGATTGCCACCAATTTGATATCATGGGTACATCTAACCACCATACAGTATATGTCACACAGGTTTTTAATTTGACCTTCTTGTCAAGGTCACAGAGGTCAAATGGCGTAAATTCGCCGTCAGGCCGTGACTATGGCACGTTTCTTAACTGCAATAACTATTGATCACAAATTAAGTACACATGTACCCCTTGGTCAGGTGATCTCAGGTACCGAAGTTTGGTGCGATCTGATTTGCCGTTTGGCCTCCAGGGAGGGGGCCAAATCCTAAATTCTTCAAAATGCCATTATTCCTAGTAATGACTTGCCCGATTGGCACCAATTTTATATCATAGGTACATCTAATTCTAACAACCATTCAATGTGTCACCCGGGTCTTCTTTGATTTGACCTACTTTTCAAGGTCACAGAGGTCGAATGTATTGTAAATTGGCCATTTTGGGGAAATTGTAATTGCTTGGACCTACATCAAACCTAACACTACATGACTCAATACCATGCTCTTTATCCATCTTTCCTCCACATGAGGTGAGCACAATGGCCCTGGCCATTTCATTTATTCTTATAGATCGGCACTATGATGCCTAATTTCAAACAATCAGGAAAACTGCCATGCTGTAGGAGGACATTAAATAACTCAGACAGTGGTTTTGCAAGAGAAGAAGCTACAAGTTTGAGCATTTTATTTGTTACACCATCGACGCCGCCTTGTTTTGAGACGTCCAAGTCCAATAGAAGTTTTCTGACCTCGAGTTCAGTGGTCCTCAGGTCACTAATTGATGCCATTGTCCTTGCAGGGAAAACTGGGGACAAGACCTCATTGTGGTCATGATGAAATTTGACCATAAACTGTTCAAAGAATAGCTGGCACTTTTCCTGCTGGGAAACATACATATTATCATTGTGAATAATGCATGGGATACCAGAGGCAAACTTTTTACCGAGCAGTTGCTTAATAATATGCCAATAGTTTTTGCTGCTGGACGAACTGGTATCAAGAGACTTACATACATTTTCATGAAATGTCTTCTTAGCTGAAGTAACTAGGTCAGACACACACTTGGCACAATCTTTGTATCGAGCAAAATTGCCAATACTATTGTTCCTTACAAGTTTCCTGTACATTTTGTCCCGTTTATTTACAGCTTTCTTAATCCTACTGGAGAACCACGGCATGTCCTTAGCTCTGATAACTTTGTCATGATGCGGTATCTGCTCATTGAATATACTGGATAACGCCTCAACAAAAGAGGAAGTGATGTCATTTACATCGTTGCCAATAAACACTCTTTCCCAATCATTGTCAGCGACAGCAGCATTTAGGGCATCAATATCTACCCTCGAATAGCTCCAGATTGTTTTGGTTGTAGGAGTGTCAGTCACTGGTTTAGAGAAGTCCAAGGAAACAAAACGGTATTAAAGTTTAGGTCTTGCAACGTATTTCTGTGTATCGGGACAGGTGACAAGAACTGCTTTCAAGCCTTCCACACTAAAGTTAGATACTGGACATAAGAATGTTAGTAACAGAATGTTTCTAGACATACACATAATTAGTGCTACCAGAAAATAATCATGAGAAGGGGCAATAACAAAAAATTAGTTCAATTTGTCAGAATTTTTTTTTTCTTCAAAATCTTGCCCCCAAAGTCACCAAAAATATTTTAAAAAATTTTCTGGTAACACTTGATATGTGTTCCTTTATTAAATTTCTAACATTCTACAAAGTTTCAGGTTGTATTATCAACTATTAGTGATGCTATGACCATTTCTTTGAGGTATACCAGTTTTTCACTCGCCGTTGGAGCCGTAGGGTACAGGGTACAGATGGGCGGGGACATCTAGGGATCAAAGGGCTAAATGACATATCACCTGGGTTTTCGATTTTACCTAGAGGTCATCTTAAAAAGTTAAATAAAGTCCTGTTACTCTGAAACTAATGATCGGATTGCAACCAAGCTTTGTGTGATTATGTATCTATGTACTCTTATCAATATTCCTTATTATCAGTCTAATCCCATGATAAATATGGCCACCAGGTGGCCATCTTGAAGATCCAAGGAAGTCCTATTACTCCCAAACTGTTGAACAGATGTCAACCAATTTCCATGTGACATGTACACTCTTCAATAACCCTGAAATAATAACCCAGTCAACTTTATAACCAAATGCTATACTTGGATGGTATCGGTAATTGTCTTTTGTGCCATTGAGCTGAGAAGAATGATATTATTCAAAGGAATCAAAACTTGTGAAACTAGCCAGAAACTGTTCTCCCCATATCCACTGCAAATGACATGCATTACATTACTCGAGGTGAGCACATGGTCCCTGGACTACTTCATTTATCGGACTGTACTTTGAATTTATTCAGGCTGTTTGCTGGTTTCTCTCGGGCCGTACCGCAAAAATTCATTGCACGGTACTACCGCTCACAGTACGATACAGTCAGTGGATCGTCGTTAGTTTATACTTGGACTGTACAGCTGAAAAAACGATACTTTGTTCTGGTAAAAGCTGTAGGTGATATCGTTAGTGAAACTTTCCGCAAAAATCAGCCGAAATGCGTGTTTACGTGTTAGCTGAGTTTAACTTGGTCCTTATTAATAAGTAGCGGAAGAGATATAAGCCTTATGGAATGTAAATATTTCGCCGATCCAGAGATTAAGGTTCTGATATTGAGCGTAGTACCGATTCGAGATTGCTGCACTTTAGCCGTCATGGTGATAGATTCTACTGCTCATATAAATAGTTTTCAGCACTGACATGAATTATTTAGTTCTATTGGATATTTGTGTGTTTTTAGCTTCGTTTGCAATTTTAAATTGCAAGCGAAGCTCATGGTATACTGTTGTTTCTTCGTTAAACTCTTAGTGCTGGTCTACTTCTGGAAATCGTGTGAAATGTTATCTCGACAAGCTGCTCAACGAAGGAGTTGTAGTAGCTGCGCATGCGCACTAATGGCAAAACTGCCTGCCGCTTTTGTCAATATTGACTGACATCGACATGAGCAGGCAAAATAGTGCTCAGTTAATTGAGTATTATTTACAGTTTTTGATGTCACATTACGCTTGTAAACAATCTGGAGTGTTTTATGATACTTCTTTGCCATGATTCTGTCAGTAATTTGATGTTAGTGAGCGAAATAAAAAATAAAAAATTGATATCGCGTATTTATTCAAAGAAGACTGTCAGAACAGTTTTCTACAAACCACGGTGAGTGTGAATTTTGTGATAGCTTTTGTCTCCAAAATAGTGTTAAAACACTGCATCAGACAAAATTAACTCGTCAGAGGACAAGCAAATGGTCTTATGAATATATTTGCGTTATTAGTTTGTGTGAATATGAGCAGAACATGCATCTTTTGATGCAAACTTGTCGCTGTGTTGCAGGTTTGGTGTTTCGAGATTTAGCAAGTGTGGTTGCGTCAAAACCACCCAACGTAGGCCCTATCTCTGGCTAGGGTTAATTGTAGTTGAACAACATAACAATATGATAATATTAAGCAGAGTTTGACAGAATTCATGCAACATCCATCCCATATATGGTGATCTGAAAGTTCCGAGATATCGGCAATGGCGGAATGCCATTTAGCAGAATAGCATTTCAGGCCAGAACCTTTCATCACAATGTGCGCTAAAAACACATATGAATGACTCAAAATCACCCAGGTTCCCCTCATTGGATATACCTACACTGAAAATAACTGCTGAAACCTCTGTAAACAATTCATGAGTACTGTAATCAACCATTTTAAAGATCGTTTTCATCTCCCACAATCACGCCTGCAGAAATGTACTGTATAGCATTTTTCAGCAGTGTGTATGACTGGTAAATGTACACACGAATGTATACAAACCTGCTAAATTATCATCAAAAGTATTGAATCTTTATTTTCAATCTTATCAATGACCTTCTTTGATCATTAGCAACTTAATAGTGTCTGTTGGTCTTATATAACTTCGTAAGCAAAGAAAACACTATTTGGCAGTTGATTCACAAAAATATCAGTGTATCTGTTAAGTTTTTACTCGCTATCAACACAGGCTATCAATGATACCCTTTGTACTTGGTCACTGGATGGTTGTCTCTGTTGTCAAGGTTGCCCCTGGCCTAGGCTGAACCATGATGACTGGACTAGTTTGTCAAAACCTACACTTCAAAGGAATTGATGTTAAGGCCCAGACTGTTACTTGTTGTCTCTAGGTTGTGACTATGCACGTACACTTCAAAGGAATTTCGTACCTTTCGCTACGCTGTTCCGCCGGGAAATCCACCGAGAACGAGCGCGTTTTGCGTTCTGCATATGACGTGATCGATTGATGAGTTGCTTTGCCTGTTCCCGATTCTGGATTTTGTGACTCAGGCCTGTTTTTACTCAGAGTCTGCTCGAGCTCGAACAGGAACTGATTTCTGTCTGAAAAATGGCCAATTTATGGGATCCTATTGCGGTAAGGCATCTGAAGTAGTATATCAAGTGGAAAGACTGTGTTTTAGGAGGGGAAAAACAAGTTCATACTGCCCCGAATCGCCCTAATAGTTAGGTCATCAATCAGTCATTACACCAGCAGCATGCAGGCGTCTGGGCTACATACACATTGAATATGTGTGTGTAGGCGTAGGCCCAATATGATCGGCTATGTACATTTTACACACACATGGGTGTGCCATGGAGAAATCATTCCTTCACTGAATGTGCATATAGCACTCATGTCGGTTGGGCCCCCCCCCCCTCCCAACCCCCTCGCTGTTCACATATCTGGAGCCTTGAACTTGCTCGAGTCAAATGAAAATCAAAGGTTTAGCCTAGGCCAATGGGTGGTAGGCTACCCATGTGGCTTAGCCGTCTGATCCATCAGCGTTGAACTGGCATGCTAGTAGGCTATGGTAGGCCTAGTAGGGCTTGGCCAACCAAAGTGGACGTTTTACTTCATCTATTCTTCCAGTGCCTTTCATCTCCTTTCTTTCACTTTCAGTAAATGAGAGTTGGTGTGGCCGTGGATAGTTGTACCAGTGCTGGTACTACTTCCAGTGAAAATGGTGAAGAAGGAAGCACGGGTAAACCTAGGCATAAAGCACAAGTGGGGTAAGTTCAATATTCAGGGCCTAAAATTGTTTTGTGAGGCTATTGCTTGAACCCGATGTGGTCATCACAGCCAGGGCTTGAAAAATCACATGTCCTTATGCCCCGGGCAAATTTAATTTGTTCAAAACCCAACTTGGCCAAATTAAAAATGAAACCCCCAAAATCAATGACAAATCTCTATACAAATCGATGAAATTCCATTTTCGTTCACGAACAATTACAGAAGACTCAATGACATGTTGTGGGGTCTGATGACGTCCATTTTGCCTAACTCCATTACTCTACAGTCTAGGTCATTGGCGCAAATTGTAACCATTATGCAAATCATTGTGTTGCAATTTTTAACTCTGAAAACTATCAATTTCAGCCAGAAAACTATAAGATACACCCCAGGTGAATACATTGTGTTGCTTTGGGAGATATTGGCAGTAAATTTGTTTGATGATAACGACAAGTGGTCTGAGGTGGCCGCAAATTTCAACATATTCCTGGAGAAGAAACGACCTGGGACACTGCCTGTGAATTCGTGGTTTGTCAAGGAGAGGGCAGATAAGTTAATAAAAGCATTCAAAAAGGAGAAGCTTTCATCCCTCTGGAAGTAAGTTGTGAGCTGGTTTGAAAAAAAATGCATCTATAGACACTCATTTTGATCATCTTAATAACCTTGGATATGTCAATTCTGTCAAAGGTCCCTCTGCATTAGCATAATAATAGTAAGTGTCTAGCTGCCTTGCGTTCATTCGATTTCAATGTAAATGTAAATAATTATATGTTTCACTCTTTTGGCTCTGTTGTGTATAAATTTTGTGTCCCATTTCAGATTTTCCAATTTTTTGCTTACAGATCTGGTACTGCTGCAGAGTACACAGAGAGGGCGGCGCTGCTGACTAAAATGAGGGAGGTGATTGAATCAGACTCGGAGAAGACCAAAGGGGCCAAGAAGGGCACAAAAGAAAAAGAAAATGACCTTGCAAATGCTGGCTTGGTCATCCGGAAGAGGGCAATGGAGACCCTTGTTATCAATGAAGGTAAGTCAGGTTTCCTTATTCCATTCTCTTTAGGTGTCCCCAGATGAGCGTCAATGGCTGTGAACGCCCCCCCCCCCCCTTTTTGACTGTAAAAGGTACCCTTCCAATGGACTTTCTCTAAATTGTTGAAAATTTGGAGAAAATGACCCCCCCCCATTTGGAAATCCTGGAGACGCCTAAGTGCATGTTCTAGTATGTATTTACTAGTGCCCAATTTTTTCAAAGAAATGTAGATGAACTGTTACCCATTTTTTAGTGACTAGTTCTACACAACTTTGATTTCAGTCCTGTTTTGTGGTCATGTTTCTGGCTAAATGGGAATCAGATTTCTGGAATCCTCGTCCCGACAAACCCCTAATGCATGTCAGATTTATTGACGACATCTTCATGATTTGGCCACACGGCAGAGACAAACTAGATCAAACTATACGAGACATCAATGAACATCATCCCACCATAAAATACGTGGCTAACATTAGTGAAAACTGTGACGTCACTGTTAGTACTGCGGACCACAACAACATAGAAACGTCCCTTTTCACTAAACCCACAGATTGTCATAGCTATTTGGTCTCAACCTCGTGTCATCCAGACCACACCAAGAAAGGTATTGTATACAGTCAAGCAATCAGAATTCGTCGAATCTGCTCACGTATTGAAGACTATGACCAGCATAGCAAACGTCTCATCAGGATGCTGCATGGACACAAG
The DNA here is from genome assembly GCF_910592395.1 of Lineus longissimus. Taxonomy (NCBI): domain Eukaryota; kingdom Metazoa; phylum Nemertea; class Pilidiophora; order Heteronemertea; family Lineidae; genus Lineus; species Lineus longissimus. Next base: position 8,795,868 of record NC_088316.1, read on the forward strand.
CTGAACGACCTAAATAAAGCCATAACTAAAGCCAGATCTCTAGACAGAGACACATTGCTGCAAAAACAATCCACAGCTACCAGTAGAGACACTGTCATTCCTCTAGTCACAACGTACAATCCATCACTTCCGAACCTACGAGAAATAGTCAACAAACACTGGGATGTCCTGGAAAGCTCTGATAAACTTAGGACTGCCCTTAATTCTGCCAAACCACTTATCAGTTACCGTAGATGAAAAAACCTACGAGACATTCTCACAGGAGCCGAAATCAAAGAGAAAAAAATGTGTAGACCTAACACTGGCTCAACCAATAAGTTAGAAAGGCAAACCCTCCTACCTTTCGCACCCCACTTACAAAAGGCAGCAACAAATGCAACAATAGCAAATGCAAATATATGCAGAAATCAAACTCTGTCACCAGTAGAGTCACGGGTAAAAAACATTATGTTAAACAAAACATAACATGTAACTCAGAAAGGGTCATTTACCTCATTGAATGTGCCAAGTGTAAATACCAATATGTGGGCCAGACAAAAAGGACACTCGAAACCCGAATGAACGAACACTGCTCTGGTATAAACAATAAGAAACCCACATCTATTGGCTCGCACTTTAATAGTAGTAATCACTCTATTAAACTAAAGACCTCCGTATCTATGGACTTGAAAAGTTACCTCAAACGAAAAATGACAGAACTTATGAACTAGAAAATCGTCTGCTAGCCAGAGAATCATATTGGATCTATACCTTGCGAACCGCTCGTCTCCTTGGTCTAAATGTCATGGACCAACTGGTATCAGTCATCGAATGAACATTTCTCGGATGCCTGACATCTTTACCTACCTCTGTACATGGCGTGGAGTTACTTTCATTTCATATTTTTCTGTAATTCGTAAAATTATCCCTTTGTAACTCGCTGCATCATTTACTTGAACCACCATTTTCCTTTCTAGTACGCACATCAAGAGCCTCCTATCGGCCGGGATTACACACTATATTTCTAGGAAGCCGCACCCCTGTCAAACCTCAGCCAATAGAATTACATGTAAATAACAACAAACCGGAACACGTTATGAGGTCGGGGTTGGCTTTTGTTAGGACGTAGCGTAAACTACAATCTCTGTTTGCAGCAATAGGTAACCAGGTTGGTCAATTTATCATGTCACTCATTGAGAAAGTGCCAAGAACACGAAACGTTTCAGAAAAAAGATTGTTGCAGTTGTTTTATTTTCACATGCATTGTGGTCATGTAGTAACAATGATGATGAATGTCAAATTGTTATTGCAGATGAAAGTGGGAGGCCTACATCAGCTACACCAAAGAGGAGCAAGTAGGGGGTTACACACGAGTATGCCCACCTGAAGATGGTCGAGCTAGAGGTGCTGAGGGAGGAACTTGTGTTCGAAAGATATGTAATGGAAATGGGGAAGGAGGAGAGACGTGAGAGGATAGAGCTCGACAGGAAGGAGGTAGAGGGACTCATAAATCTACTCCAGGGACTAGTACAAGCTATAAAGGAGAAGTAGTCATCTCTCATGTTTAATTAGGGATGTTGTCCTTTTTTTTTCATCATTTTGATAAGTCTACAGAAACTACTGTTTTCTCCAGACCCCTCCCCCATCAGAGCGTTCAAGGTCCTTAGCTAGTGAATCATGCATAGGGCATGAAAAGGCGGGGTTTGATATTAATTTAATGGTTAATCAGGTCATTTGCCAACTAATATGAAGGTTGACCCCCTCCAGAGTGTACTTTTTGTAGACTTGTGAAAATGATGAACAAAATAATGCACCCTTTGAGGAGGTACATTGTAGTCAAAGTGCCACAGTAGATTACTACGTTTCTGACATTATTGAACTTTCCTAGGAGCAGTTTTAGGGGTTGGGGTCCCATAAATACAATGCCCCCTATTTACTTGAGACTAAGGAGCAGTAAATATGGCTTGGGCTTTGGGGGTGTACTGTATGGGGTATTTTATTTTTGGTACCCCTGTGAGTAAAACTGCCCCCAGACCCACTGAGGATGGGTGTTGAAATTATGTTGTTGTTTTGGTAGTTTTATACAACTATTGTACGTGTACTAGTATTTCAGTATTTACAAGAATACAAGATTGATCTTGTTGATTGTTTAGTTACATATTTGTTACCCAGGTTATTTTTGTCCAGCACCGCGTTTGACTCCCGCGCCATCTCACTGTTGTGGAGGGAGTCCTAGCTGGCCGAGTTCATGACGAGTACTGAAATGGAAAGAGCCCATGGTTTACCACAACATGTCCTGGGAACATGTCCTTTCGAAAAAAATTATGACCAAAGTGAAGTGTCTTGGTAAGAGTCTTGCTGTTTTCATGGCATGCGGCAGTTTCCCAGTGTTTATCCGGGTATGCCTATGTATTCCTCAATAGATGGTGGTACTACGTCAAAGTACATGCCTGTATGTGAGACACGAAGACAGTTGTGCAGATTAGTGAATAATCCTGCAACTAAGTTATACTTTGCTACAGGTTGCAGAAAGATTTTCAAGTCCTTTTTGAAATCCACGAACCCCCAATTCTGCAGGATTTTCACAAATGCCCACCCAACTGTGACTCTGGGAGAAGAACATGGCCTGATTGAAAGCACACTCGTTGGCATTCAACCCAAGAGCTCCTTCCCTGAAGGGCGATATCAGCCAGGGGCGGATAGGATATGCTGGATCTCCGTAGATGTAAAATTGGCCTCCGTCATCAGTTCTTGGCACCATTGGGCTATTGGTCAAGACCACTTTCTCTTAAAAGTGCGGCATCTTTCAATTGGTCCCCACAGGTTTGCTATGATACCATTGGGTAAAGTCAGGGACTGGAACTTTATGGAATGGACTCTCTTATGCCCTTTGAACACATCACGTTGAAACTGAATCTAGATCGAAATGCGGTCAGTTCGGTCGCTACTGATGTACAGGCCCAGACTGTCACTGCTTGTCCCTAGGTTGTGACTATGCATCTTGAGCTGCTTGGTCTCAATCTGCACTTTATAAAGGATTTGATGTCAGTGCCCAGACTGACTTTACTGCTTTCCTCAAGGTGGTGGCAATGCATCGAGTGGACTTGTTTTTCACAACACTTCAAAGGAGTTCATAAAAAATGTCCAGACTGCATTTACTGGCTGTCCCTATGTTGTGAGGACTGGTTTGTCTCTGGCTTAACTTCAATGGATTTGGTGTAATTGTCTTCACTGCTTGTGACCAAAATTGTAACCAAAATTACTTACATTTTCGCATTGCTACAATGAAAGACATAATACTGAAACCACATGTCTGTTGACTTTGCTTTAAGGGAGACTGGCATCATGCCTAGTCTCTCTTAAAGCACAGTCAACAGACACCGCTATACCCCCTCACACTCAGAGACCACAAACGCCCACCCCTTCCTGCTACCTTAATACTTCTGGGTTGTGACAGTCCAAGGATCACCATCGCAACTAGTAAGATCAACCTAGTGTTATAACCTTCAAATCGTAATTGCGCTCTCTTTATGAATTCATATGAAGTTATATGTACAACCAGTTGGACCAAGCGAAGCTCTCTGGCTGTAGGCCTCTAGTTTTGCATTGAAATCGTAAGGTTTGTTGTAAGCAATAAATGTAATGTTGATCAATATGATGAGTAAGGCAGTCCGTGGTGAGCTCACCTTTGCAGGCAGCCGCTGATTAAATTTAGGCTGAACACAGGGTGTCAATGTGAAGGTGAGTGAATCATTTTATTTTCGTCAGGTAAATAAAGCACAGTTGAACAACATAATGATGATTTTTAGCACAGTCTATCAGAATTTATGAGATATCCATCAAAGATGATGATCCGAAAGTTCCGAGAAATTGGCAATGGCAAATTGACATTCAACAGAATAGAACATTCATGCCAGAAACTTTCATCACTCAATTGTGACATCTGTGTTACGTGATAATTGTGCATTCAAAACACTTGTGAATGACTCTAAATCACCTAAACTGCACTCATAAGACATACTTCCATTGAAAATAATTGCGAAAACCTCTGTAAACGTGTCATGAGTGCTGAAATTGACCATCTTAACCCTTTCAGGACGGAAGTTATGTTCACGCAGGGACGGAGCCTAATTTTGGCATTTTTAGGACCTTTTTTAAATGGGCTAGTTCTCAAAAACTAAAAGATCACACCAAACAACTGCTTGGAACATATAAGCAACTTACTAAACTTTATTCAAAAAATAAAAATTCTGGAAGAAAAATTGCTTATTAGATCAGGTGATCTGATTGGCATATTCCGTGACTCAGTCAAATGTCAATTTTGGTGATTGAAATTAGTCCTGAACATTTATTGGTGCCCCTGATAAAAAAACCCAGCATAATATGGATAATATTGTAATTGTTCAGCAGAAAATTATTGAAAAAAGATGGGAACATGAATTTTTTGGGGTGTTTTCTTGAAAATCCGCAAATTTCGCAAACTTTTGAAAGTCTTCCAAAAAAATGTGGCCTATGCTGTTTTTTACATACAAATTGCTTTGTGAATGTTACATGCCTGTGTAGGTGATAACATTACCATCATTCTGATGTTGATATTAGTTTGGAAATAAATACAGAAAAATGCAATTTCTAAAGTCTTTTTTTTCGGGGGTGGGGGGCTGATCAACATGATCAAATTCCCAATTGGAATCGATCAACATGATCAAATTCCCAATTGGAGTTATTTTCCGCACCAGAGTCACTCAAACCATACTCTCTAAATCGAAATCATCATCCCCACTCTCTGAATCATTCATGAACGAATCAGCCAGCTCCTCCACCGTAAAAGAAGATGACTGTCTTTTTTCGTTATTATTACTGCCACGTGCCTCACCTCAATTCGCGCCAAAATCCCCGAGGGAAAACCGGCAAGCCAGCCAGAACAGATTCACCGAACCATTATCTTTAGTTTTATGACCTATTAGGAGATGGCAGCACCATACACTTTGTGGATCACTGTGTTGAAGGCATAATACGCGGAGCATATCATATGGAAATAGTGTGGGAAATACATAATACGCCCTGCGTACCAAGCATCCCAAAAGGGTTAAAGATTGTTTTCCTCTCACTCAATCACCCCTGTAGAAATGTACTGTACAGCACATGTAGATACACAACAGTGTAAATGTACATACGAATGTATACAAACCTGCTTAAATTGGCTGATATGAATAAAGACTAGTAAATGCTTTTACTTCAGTTTTGTACAGGAAGGCCTAGTGTAAATGTACATGGAGATTTAGATAAAAGCATTTGCTAGTCTTTATTCATATCGCCCAATGAATCTAGGGTGAGGCTAGATCAAGAGTGTTTCAGGGAGGTGTCATGGCGGCATTATGCTAAATTAAGAACAACATATGGCTAAGTGTCAGATGGTCACGTGATTGTTATGACCGGCGTACATAAGCTGTGCATCGTATACGTAGTGCCAGGGTGTGTGGTGTGGTGTAAACAGAAATATAGTTGTTATGGTGCAAAGCATTAACAATTTGGCAAATAAATATTCTGTAAATTATTTCAGAATATCATTCTGGTCACTCTTATTCAGCAATATTACTTTTAACTTCTGACTTGATCTAACACTGCTTGGTTATGAATTACAATTAAATAATGGCTTTGCAATAATATCAATGAGCATGTTATTAATGTAGGATTAGCCACTCCAAAACATGTTTCTGTTGGCAATTGTTTGGCATTGTTTGTATTTCTGTATCTTAGTAATTTATGGTGTTATTAACAAGTTTTCTGGGTAAATGTAATAACAGTTTGTGCCATTCAGCACGGGCCCTCCAACCTAGACACAGTTATACCGGAATTGGATCCAAGTTTTGTGACTTGTGACTGTATTGATGTTACTGTGTGGAAGTTTGTGAATTATACCAAGAATACAAGTTCACCGCGGAGAATGAACTGCACCCTCACCAAGATTTTCGGCTTGGCAGCGCCCTCTCTGAGCCAGTTCTCACACATCACGATGACAAAATGGTAGATCGTGCAGTTTCCAGCGAGGATATCGATCAAAAAAGGTACCAAATATCTTGTCAAAACGATGTGAAAGGCACATTATTATGATTGTTGTTCTGCTTATCAATTCGTGCTTCTTATATTTTGATATGTTTTCCCAATGAGTCATTTGAAGTGTCCCAGTTGCCCAAATGGCATATACATTTTCTTCCAAAACAAAAATGTTCGCCGATTGTCCCTTCATGCATGCAATATTATGACGTTCTTTCGTAAAATTCATACCGATTTTGTTAACATCATACATTTCTTGAAAGACTGAAATGCAAGACGTGTGATGGGTACTTTGATTAGTTACATACTCTCGCAGTTGGGCGTCTCTTGGCCCCAACAGGTTGATCATCGACCTCTCCGAACTTGCACAGGCTTCATATATATATTGATGTCTTTATTCGATATGTAAATTACATTTACACGTCAAGACAAACAAACATGATTACAAATTATGCACAGTGATACAAAAATATGGTGCAGGTGCGACTCCACAGAATACAGGTTACATAACATAACAAGTGTGTCATGGTTTATAAATGCATGACCAAACTACATGTACTACATGTATATGTCGCTGGTCAGTTTCAGCTAGGTTTTTCATGTGAATTTGGTCCCAAAAATGAGTCGCGCCAATACCCTTGCCTTGTTTAACATCTTTGGGTTGAAATAAGATTTGCTGTATGAACTTAGAATCATCAATCTTTTTTTTCAGGCCCTGTTGAATGAAGAGGAACAGCTTACAAAATGATGCAGTATGCCAGTGCTATGCCTGCTTTTATTTCCAAATTGAAAGCAGCTGAAGTTTTTCACGAATATATTATGTAAGGAAGACCTTAACTTGGCCACGTCAAACATAGTATAAAAAAATGGACATTTTAAAAATACGTGGAGCCAATTTGAACTTTGTAAATAGAAAATACACATTATTTGTACAGTGTAACCATATAACAAATGGGACTCTAGTGTCCTTATCATATGTACCTGTGTCTTGTCCTGCTTATTTAAGAACTTTATGAGAAGTAACAATAATGTGACATGCCATTGATGTCGGCCATTAACCCTTTCGCTGCGGATGTACGCATTTTTGCGACCAAAAAAAATTTCCGATCTGTGCGGATGTACGCAGAACTGCGACTTGGGAGAGACCTGAATCAGACGATGTTTTCAATAGCAAATTAGTACAGTAACTTGTCGCTAGGTGTCCTGCCATGTTGTTTACCGCTAGAACGTCCGATTTCTTGGTGAAAACTTCGGTGTTTTTATTCAAAGTTTAGGCGATATTTTGAGTCCAAAGTTTTGTAAACAAATTTAAATGCCTCAGTCACGTGTTCGAGGAACTGCAGTATCAATAATTGATGAAATAGTGAATTCGAGGCGTTAGAAGACGAGTCTGATTAGTGATTATGATTCTGAACATAATGCCGATGTACACAGCGTGCATGGGGATTGAAAGTGTGTATGATTCAGGGTCCGAGGGGGATGATAGTGATAGCCTGGGTCAAGATGAAAAATGGTTTTCTCCTCGTTGATTAATACTAATTAGCGTTATTTAGTTAATTAACATAATTTCAGGTGATTGACAAATGCATAATTTGAAAGTCAATGCTGTCCCCAACAACCTTTTCCAATAGTCCAAAGCTCTATCTCTTCTCCTTCAGGCTGTATATTGGCCTCAAAGTTACCTATGTTAAAATTGGCTTTTACAGTATTTTTGGGGCAGCAAGGAATCAATATTGAAATAATTTTGAGCGGCGCAGCGAAAGGGTTAATTGGAACTGCCCCACGCCCCTGTTGTCACAACCAGCGACAATCCTCTTGCAAACGGGGACAACCCTCCTTGATTACATGCGCTTGCCTTAAACCCCTCCTCTATCTTCCCCTCCCTCGTACTGCATTGGTACACAGTCCGGCTATGGACATTTTGAAGACGCTGTCCTCAAGTCATGATATCGAGAAAGATGTCCCTTTTGGGATCTCAACTGAGGTTCAGTCCTTGCACAACCAGGAGATGGTGAAATATTGAATTGAGAGCTGAGTGTCAATTAGGATATTATTTGCTCTATAAACAATATTGGGCTATTGTAATGTAAGTAGGAGGAGACTGGAGACCCCAGAGGAAACCTATGCAGTCAAAGAGAGTCGTCTTTTAACACATGAATACCTGGACCAACTTGGAATCAAACCCGGGACCTCGAAGGTGACAGGCACTGACGCTTCCACTGTGACACTCCAACAGCCCCATTGAGACAGTCCTGCCATATATTGGAGACTTAGAGGAATTTACTCTTGAAAAAGACTGTCCTCACTTGGACATATTCTCTGGCTGCGAGGTCCATCCCAAGGATTCGGCAACCATCGCTCCATATCAAGGCAACTTAACTCTCGCAGTGAACTAAGTTCCTAGAGGTAGCCTTGCACCCAACTCTGCATGATTTTATTTTTGAGTTGGTAGCCTTCGGAGGTGGTTCTTGATTTCCCATGGTATTACTTCATTCAACAGGTGAAAGTGAGCCTTCTGTGTGGATGAAAGCACACTTCAAGTCATCCATACTATGACTATTATAAGTGGCAAGAAAAGAGATTCTGACTGATCATTTATCCAAATCAAGGATACAACATGTATGAGGACCAGTACTGGCTAAGAAATACCCCATCTCATGCATGATCTGGTAGAGCCGACACAAAAAGAGCAGTGTCAAACATTTTAGTGAAAAGTATAGAATTTATTCGAAATCAATAACTCTACCCCCAATCATTCTTGCCTACTAATTTTTTCACATGCTTCATTAGGTTAGACTTGTACTGAACGATTTGCTACCAAACTGGCATTCCAATCACCAGTTGGTGTTTTATGGTGAATCTCATGATCGCTAAGGTAATGACAGCTCTAGCCTTAAACATCTGGTAGCCATCAGATGAGCCCATTTATGACCTTTCATGACCTCTCATTATCCTCAATCTATGACCATTTTCAACGATAGTTACAAAATATTCACAAATTATTCACAAAAAATGTACAGTTTATTTCCAACATCTTCGAAGAATCACAAAATATTTTGAAGGCAAAGCATAAAATAAACAGTTCATCGTTGACAAAACTCCTCGTGGCGCATCATGTCTGTACTTCCACGGAAGGCTTTGCGGCATCCATAGAACGCTACTTATGAGATTTCATCTGTCCAAAAGTGAGCCGAACGCTTGTCGCATTTGATGATGAAATAAAAAAAAGAAATAACCTGTAGTTCATGGACCCATTTTTTTGTTACCGTGTCTACATGTACCATAGATATATAAGCCTATATTAGAGCTACCAGACTCAGAGCATTTGAAAGAAGTTTCTGACTATTTTCAGTACTTCCTAGTATTTTCGAAAATCTGACCTGCATCTAGACACACCAATACCTCACTAAATCATTATGAGGGCTGTGCCAGCTCGGAGAGGGTGCTGCTCAATATGTTTTGATCTACATTCACATTATAAACATTCACGACTCATCAATGCGTTTATTGCATGTAATACATTTTACTCTTGGAAGTTAAGTGTATTGTTGTGAAAAGGGCATGATTTTTATTAAGAGGATCATAAAATTGCCTGCTTTTCGACCATTACAGAGCAAAAGATTCATCGGTGATCTTGGCAGTGGAAACAGTTCAAACAACTTGCTGGGAAAAGGAATCAAAATAAAAGACGCACAAATTGATGCATTGTTATCTTAGGCAGACCAACGATCATATAAAACTGCAAAAATCTCGGTGACAATTTGATTGAACTAGTCATCCCGAATTCCCCCCCTCCCATATCTATTGGTGGAAAACTGAAAGGATCCCACAACGGTTTCATTATGACAATATCTACGCTACCTCCAAAGCTGTCACCGGTGTTAGACAGTCTCGGCTTGATCAGCACACCACACGGATAGAGTCTTCAATCAACAGAAAATGGAATGCCTCTGACGCTGAACTGGAATGCAGAACACTCTTGATATCCAACAAGATATTACTTCATAGGGATCATCGCCGAATGCAGGCTTATGTGAAAAAATTTAAAACCCAAAAGGTTAGGGACACTTTGGTGACCAATGCTAACAGCTCTTTTTCCGTGACTCCTTCGGTCAACGTTGTGACATTAAACCTGACTGGTCTTAGAGGACAACTGGACAACAAAAGTGTGAAGTTAGAAACTGCTCCTTTCAAGGGACAAGCAGCAGTTTCAGTCGGTGTGCAGTGCGTCCCAGAGACTATTTCAAGTTCAGTGCAATCCATTCCAGAAAGGATATATGTTGGTGTTCAGTTTAACGCAGAAACTACTTCAACACCAACTGAATGTAAACCCAGTAAATTTTCCGATGCAGTATCACAGACGAACCCTGTCCAGGAAAAATTTGACAATCCATGGCTTCATCATTCAGACTATCACAACAGATATAGATAGATAGATAGATAGATAGATATAGATATGATAGATAGATAGATAGATAGATAGATAGATAGATAAAACTTTGTTTTCATCGGTATAAGGATACATAAAAACGTGAGTTGTGGGGGGCTCTTTGACCGATATCAAACATATGTATGTAACAAAAAGAGTTAGAAAAATAATCTGAATAATAATGCATATAGGTTATCACAGTGGTATACATGTAAATACAACATAAAACATTTGAGATAAGACCGTTTACGTGTAAAAACCTCTAAAAAGAGCACATTGCACACCTGCACACCTCCCCCTGCCAGGTCCCTAACATGAGGAAACCAGCCCTGTAAAATATTTAGTCGCCCTCCAACTTCAAGTACCCCGCTGATACTACACACAGTGATGATCGGCATATTTACATTATCTACCTAATGGCCAGCGTAACCAGTGATACCACTCATGACTAATTTACTGTGATGAGGCAAAATTAGAAGTAATTTGGTCGACTACAAGGCAACCAGGATGTGATAGCAAGTTCGGTTATGTAACAACATATGTTGACCTCAGCCTTTGGTCCGGCAACTCAGCAGGAGGGTACCTGGCTCAGATAAGCTGAGAGCTAAAGTCAATAAACTATTCCTCAGAAACTCTCTCCTCATCAAATATCCATCCCCCGGCATCTAAGGCATTTTCCATTAGTTGGTGGGGGATGGTTAGGAGATAATTTTTACAGGGCTGGTTTCCTCATGAAAGTTTTCGAAAGAGATTAAAATTTTCCGCCTCACGAATGTGATTTGGTAGGTCGTTCCAGATTTTTGTTGCTGAATATGTAAAACTGTTTTTGCCATGTGTTGTAGTCTTAAAATGGTCGACCTGTACCTTTTTTTCGTCGGAGGTTATGGGAGGTTTCTTTTCTTTTGACAAGGTTTAATAAATAGGACGGTCTTTGCTTTTCTAGGATTCTGTACACTTCCTCCGCGATTGTTCTCTGTCTCCGAAGATGTAGGGACACAGAGCTGTCTAATGCTAGAAGTGTTTTTTATATGAGCTTGTATGGTCTTTGTACACTAGCCTAAGGGCTCTAAAATTCAACTTTTCTAGTTTTTTTGTGTTAGACGCACTACAAAAATGCCAGATAATTGGACAGAAATTAAAGTTTGACTGGATGAAACACTGATAAATGGTTTTGCGGCAGCTGATGGGGAGGTACTGACCTATGCGTTTGAGAACGTTGATCTGACGCCCATCCTTCTTCGTCATGATAGAGATGTGAGCGTCAAAATTCAGTTTGTAATCAAGAGTTACCCCAAGCAGCTCAGCCTCATCTGTACATTCGATATCAACACCCTGGATGCTGCAGGTCGGTTTCTTGGCATGGGTTTTTTTGCCCACAGCGAGACCCTGGAACTTCCCTGGATTAGCCTGCATCTGATTTATGGTAAACCAGTCCACAAGAGCACTACCATCAGCCTCCAAGGTGCGTTTCGTAGTAGTATAATTCTTATGGGAATATGAGATGGTATTGTCATCTGCATAGTTATACAGGGCAGTCTTGTTTATGGAATAGAAAATATCATTTATAAAAACATTGAACAATACTGGTCCAGCAATTGAACCCTGTGGTACCCCTTTGATCAGGGGTAGAAATTCACTCTGGGCATTGCCCATTTTCACACATTGTTCTCTGCCGGTGAGGTAGCTTCGCAGTAGAGACACAGCAGAGTCTGACGCTTGGTAAGCGCTCAACTTTTCCAAGATCAGGTTGTGCGGTAGGCAGTCGAAGGCCTTCGAGAGGTCCATAAGTATAGCCCCAACATAACGGCCATCATCCAGGGCTCTCCTCCAATCTTCAGTGAGTGCCAGCAAGGCTGATTGGCAGCTGTATCCACTGTGGTATGCTGACAAGCAAGGATGGAAGAGCTCCCTGAAATGCCCATTCAGCTGGTCCACCATGGCCCTCTTAAACACCTTTGACTTAATTGGAAGCACAGTAACAGGTCGGTAGTTTTTCTTCTGAAGTGCGCCTCTTTCTTGTATACAGGAGTGACACGGGCACGCTTCATTTCAGAAGGAAAAACGCACGACTCAAACATGCAATTTACAAGTTTAGTGAGATGCGGAATGTATATGGGTGCGATCTTTTTGAGGATTTTTGCCGAGATATTATCCAGGCCGGTAGCCTTCTTATTGCCAATGGATGACACATATTTGCCCACTTGTTTGACAGACACCGGTTTGAAAACAAGAGGAGCTATATCTGGCATGTTATCCTTAATTTTCTGCACACTGGGTTGAGCTTTCACTTCGCTCTCAGTAAGGTCCTTGCCAATGTCCTTAGCTACTTTAGAGAAGTGATTGTTGAAAATATTTGTCACTGCATTGGAGTCGGAGATGACCTGGTCATCTTCGAGTAGACATGTTTCTTGTCCGTGATTTGAGCCCTTACTTAGGAAAGGTTTGATGGTGGGCCAGAAGTCCCTGGACTGCGGTCCACCAGTGCACCTTTCGAAAAAATAGTTCCTGATTGCAGCTCTCTTTAGTTTGGTCACTTTGTTTCTCTGGCGCCTGAAGTTTTCAAAATTGTTCTTCGAACGGTACTTTTCAAAGACGCGTCGTAATTTCCGTTTGTAATTGATTTCACGTCTTAGTTCTCCGTTCATGAAGGGTGATTTGTTCTTTTTAGGTTTGCCTTCCTTGACAGGGATGTGCTGGTCGATTACGTCAGTGAGCAATGTGTCCTGCATCCAGCAGATATCATCGATATCTTCAAATATGTGCGCCACATGCAGGGGTGCCCGCCCGACATCCCGAATCAGCTCATCCTCGTCTAGGTTTTTGAAACTACAGTACTGAATCTTTTTGTTTGGTTTCACCGTGATTTTTAGTTTCATAACACATGCCACCATGCGGTGGACGTCACTGAGTCCTGTGTCGAGTACGATGGTTTTACTGAAGCATCTGGATTTATTCGTCAGAATTACATCCACTGACGAGGGGTCGTTGTTTTTCGTAAAACATGTTGGTTCATTTACTAGGTTTTTCAGATCAAATAACTCGCACAGCTCCGTAAGGGGTGCACTCTTCTCCTAATACAGCATATCGAAGTTAATATCTCCTAGGATGACAAAGTTCTCGTATTTGCAGCATGCTGCATCTAATGTTCTTGTTACGTTTTCAAGGAAATTTTTGTGTGCCTGTGATGGTGGTCTATAGTTGGCCATCGCAAGCCACTTCTTCCCGCCAACCTGTACTTCTATGGTGATAGATTCAACTTCCTTGGGCTCAAGCTCCTGAATCCTGCGAGAAGGGATGTCCATCAGGCCCCTGCCTCTACTATTACGATCCTGTCTGAATAATCGATATCCATCAACGTTGAAAGTAGAGTCGGTGTATGAGTCATCGATTTTTGATTCGCCGATCACAAGAAAGTCGATTAAATTTTGTCAAAGCATGTCGGTGGCCATTATGTGCTTCGTCTTCATGGTGTTTATGTTCAGGTGCGCTGCGATAATATTCTTTGGATATTTCTTGCGCAGTTTGGTCAGCTCCTTGAGATAGTCCTCACTTTCGTTGTCTGGTTCCTGCACAGGTGGTGCACACACAGGGCAGGTGTATTCGAGGGATTCGTCATCTTGATAACGTTTGTAGGTGACAGAGTTCATACCAGTGCACCTGCAGTGATGCCAAATGTCACATTTATCGCATTGAATGGCTTTCGAATTGGCTCGCACATCCTTAGTGCAAGCCCCGCAGGGGTTTGCAGCATGCCGTGGGCCAGGGTTTACCTCAAGATCGCCGGATAAGAGAATTGTCAGCACTAAGAAAAGTTTTTTCGTGCTTACAAGGCACCGCCATAATTGTTTACATTTTGGCTTTCCGCCTGGGGACGAGGTTGGTTCTCGAAATTTTCCGAAATTCGTGCGTAAGACGTCGTATCGCAGCCATTTCAGGAAAGTTTGTTCGTTGAAGTCACCAGTTCCTACGTCTTTGGTGTTTACTCTACCTCTCTGTGCGTCTCCACTGTCGAAACGAGTGGTAATTGCGTGGAGAAAGACGCAAATGAGGAGAGCAATCTGGCATCCGTCCTGACCAGCCGCCATCTTGGAACTCCGTAGTAGCTCTCACTCAACAAAAACCTGGGAGTGCGAGACAGCAAAAGGTGTCGGAACGTTTCGTTGCAAGGCGTAAATGCTACAATTGGGAACAATTTGGGAAAATCATCTAGCCTCTAAGAATTCATTGGTCAATAGTGAGGACCTTGACAGTGAGGCTCTGTAGATCAAACTCAATCTAAAGTGCATGATATCCAAAATATGGCCAACATCAGAGAACTTTCGGTGATTGTACCAAGGAGATGCAGCCCAAGGTAGCCGCTGTGTGCTTTGAACCGCTAAAGTCAACAGCATTGGAATCTGTCCCACAGTTCCCGCAATATATCCCTCCTGCAAAGAACTTTGATCACACCCAAACATTAGCTGTTCACCTTCAAACCACCACTGCTGGGAATCATATGACAATCAACATACCAACTGCTTACAACGTCCAGGACTGCATTGATGAATATATCCGATGCTCTCCAGAAATGCGCCAAATTGACACATCAAGAGTTTTTGCATATTTCCACCACAAACCTTTGAAGAGAACATTTTCCTTAGCCCATGACCTGCCGCTCAAAAATCTACGCAACACAGGACAACCACTGGCGATAAAAAGAAATTTTTGATCCCATATTGAAGATTAAACAAAGTTCTGTTACTCCGAAACTAATAATCGGATTGCAACCAAACTTCATGTGATTATTTATCAATATCCCTAGTTTTCAGTCTAATCCCATGACAAATATGGCCACAAGGCAAAAACAATTCTGTGAAGTCCTATTACTCCTAAACTGTTGAACAGATGTGAACAAATTTCCATGTGACATGTACACTCTTCAATAATCCAGAAATTCAGTCAACTTTATAACCAAAATGCTATACCTAGATGGTACCGGTAATTATCTTTTGTGCCATTGTCATTGAGCCGAGAAGAATGATATTATTCAATGGAATCAAAACTGGTAAAACTAGCCAGAAACTGTTCTCCCCATATCCACTGCAAATGACATGCATTACATTACCCGAGGAGAGCACATGGTCCCTGGACCATTTCATTAAAAGAAAACTCTTTCCAGCTTCCTAGTTAAACATATTATGAAGTATAAAATTGACTTTCATTTTGATATGTTTAGCAGAACTTTATGGTAGTGGTTTTGATGGTATATTAGTATGAAGATTTTTCACAACTTGTACTTTGAAATTATGCCGACTCATTCTATTTCAGCGTACTTCATTTTGCAATTGTATCTATACTTTTATTTGGTTATGTCTTTTGTAGACAGTTTGTAATTTGCAGGAGTGAATCTGATTTTAAAAGCTGTGCATAACAACTAGGTCACCAATGACCCCAGACCTCCGACCATTTGAAACACATTATTGCAATTATCTTTGAGTAAACTTCATTCCATGGCATCAAACTTGTCACTCACCATCATGAACCTTACCCCAACTGTAGTGTAGTCCCTGTTGCCCCTTTAAGAGTCACCACCATATGGTGCTGCCACCTTCGTGTCCAGGGGTAACTGTGAAATGGCTTCTCTTATTAAACTTGCATTGTTTACATCTGTCTTATTCAAGTGAACCGTACCCCCAATCCAGCAAAGGACAATACTTCCACATGGTGTCAAAATGGGATTGAATATGCAGAGAATGTACTGGTAGGTAACAAAGCGCTGCTGGAAGCCAGCAAGTTCAAAAAAACTTTCAGTGAAGCAAGTGGGAACGTTTACCTAGTTTTGTATGTAGGATGCACACTTAAAATGGGGCATGGCGATTTAGCGGATTCTGCGGAACCTGCGGAATCTGGGCGGAATCAGCATAAAAACAGCTCGAGAATATCGATATTATGATAAATTATCCTTATAATAAATATTTGTAATATTCCATAACTGTTAAATTGTCTAAACCACTAAGATTATCAAGCATTGCGGAAAAACCCCAACATGCATGAAAAAAATGTCTGCATTCTATTATCGGACGATTTCCACATTGGTCTCATTAGGGAGTTTTTCCCAAATGTACGCGATGATGACGTGCCCCATTAACAGGACGTAACATCTATTTTAAAATGCGTTTCCAAAGTGAATGCATGAGGACAACCCATTTGTGTCGTATATCACTGCAAACGCCCGATTCCCCTGATTCTGCAGGATGTTAAATCGGGCATTTTATTTCTTTAAATAAATCATAAGCGTCACATTTGCTCCTAGCTCTGGTTCACCATCCCAAATGGCAATATTGCCAATTGGGCCGGACAATCACGAAAACCCCCAAATATTATACATTTCTTCCTGAATAATTCTTATAGTGACCATTCTCCCATGAAAGACAGTTGCTTACGCTACACAAAAATAAAAAAAAATCGAGGGTCAACCATTGAACTTTTGAGATATGTTGAGTTTTGCATAAATCAGCGAAAAACGCACCAACTGGCACGGGACGGCATTTCAACACGGGGCCGACGCACATCCCAAGTTCAGTGTACACATACTTCGGCAACAACAGTATAAATGCGTAGTTTCTTGTTAGCCGCCTATTGAGTAGCGCTCTAGGTTTCAGAAACTCCAAAAAAACATGTCTTTGCCAAAACAACTGCTGAATCAACACTGACATACTGTAAGGACCGAGAAATCAATGATTTTAGGAACTACGGTGAGGGGGGGGGCGCATGAATAAAAAAAACCCTCCCTAATCAGACCATTGACCGTGATCTATAACCCAGGCCCAGTTGGTAATAGGCCGAGTTGGCCCGTAATCGTGTAAGTCGTTACGCACCCGAAAAACACACGTCATTTTCGCTCATTCGTTAATTTGTTAATATCGTGCAGAATACAATAGGGACGGACACTTTTTCCAGGGGACATTTTAAACTTCTACACTGGCCTGGTTGACACGTCTCTTTATTTTACAACATCGCAAAATTGTGCACGAGCAACATACCATTGCCTTGATGATCCATCATTAAGATATTCAAGTCACATGATGACTGATGATGTCCAGGACTCCCAGATGACAAATCAGTTTAAACAGAGAATTTCCCACTCTCATGATAATAAATAAAAGATTTTTCTAAGACGTCCACCCGAGTCAATCATCCCACTCTTGATGACCAAACAGCCAGCAAGATCATGCGATGACAGGTGACAAGCCCGAGATCCTGGCAACGATCCTTAAACCACCCCAAGTCCCAGGAGGCGAAACGACTAATTTTTGGGTAGAGTGACTCTCAGACACTCTCTTGATTTAGCTTGATTACATTACATCACGGCAGCGGCCACCTTCAGTGCCACACGTGGGGCCTAATGGTATTAGGCTAAGTTTGGGGGCGAAAATGCTGGGGGCGAAGACTTCAGGGAGCGAAACGCCCGGATACCAATCCGCTGCAGACCAGATTCCGCAGAATCCGCAGGATCCGCTAAATCGCCATGCCCCTTAAAATGTGCAGCAAAGCACATGATTATTGATAATCATTGAAATGACAACATTCCAAGTCAACATGACAGCCAGACCCTGTTAGCGAAAGATGAGCAAAATAGGTGGAATGCTTCCAGCTGGAGGTTTATAATAGGTCAGATAAGCTGATTGATTGCACTCCAAGGCCTTCCTCCTAGACATCTGCTATTGCACTACAGACACCACCTGCTGTGTTAGGTTTATCTGTCTTACTGGGTTCATTACACTTGGTGTAATATGGGTATGTGGATTAGTGGATTAGTGGATTAGATCGAATGCACTCAATGTGTTGCTGAATTCCTGCCATGAATTGTTATATAATGTTATATAATGATGAGTCATGGATTGGTCAAGGAACAGTTGCTATATATCTTCAATGATTTTAATGCAGAGAAGCAGTGTATGCTTCTGCATTGGTTTCTATCTGATGTCCATGAAATTCCGTTCAAATATTGTAAGCTGAGGCAGAGATGATGAAACACGTATTCATCATCATATTCATGAAGGAGTCTGACATGAAAGAACTGAAAACCTGATAGTGACTTCAGGGTGACCGAGGATGACAATCATAAGGTCCGAGTTCTCACTCCCGTCTACCCCTGCCCCTGGCCTTCTACCCACTTTCAACCCTCAGGAGTCACATTTTCATATCTAAGTCACTCCACAAACTCTTGGCAGATTTGAAGCAATATTCCTGTTTGTCACTATTTCAATACACCTTGGGATTTCCCCCCAGACTGACCATAAAATTCCTAGGCCAAGGTCTGCATGGTCTGTGTGTTAACAGAACAGGTAAAGATGAAACAGCATGCTTCATGCTAAACTGGACATCACATGATACACACACCAGATGCATTGCAATTTTTAGTACGCTGGCTTCCAGCGAAGCTTATGGTTTGTACTGGAGCTGGCCGAAAGTAGTTCCAGCAAAATTGTTGCATTTTCATCCGAATTTGCTGTAGCTGGGCAAAAATATGTCCCAGGATACCAATATTTTGAACTCTTGTTTCAATAGGATTATAGCTATTCACAGCAGAAAGACTAAACACCTTGAATTGGCAGTGCATGTAATTGGCAGATTTTAAGCTGGAAATTGTCGTCTGGTCAAAAGTGGCAAAACGGCCTCGATCCTACCTGTCTCTGTGATGTTTTATGGTGGCTTTTGCATTCCAAAATTAAGTTTTATTATTTGTCTCAATTTAAGTTAGATTTTCCATTTCTCCTTAGTTTTCATACATGTACCAACTCATTCATTAGGATTTCATATCTTTACAATAGTTCTATTTGCCAGCCATTGTTTTTATCTAAGTTTGCTAAGCACTTTGGTGACAACCACTTCCTGGTATTAGAGGCACCCTTTATTCTGGGGTAATTGCTATGAAGACAACTCCCTCTGTAATCTGTGACTGTGTTTGTAACAGCTTAGGCCTTTGTTTTATCATCTTGTATTTGGGAATTTATGTTGTCAAGCCAAAGTTTTCTTGGCATGGTATTTTAGTAGGTTTAGCCATTCAGGGTTTGGATTCCAACCTGGGCACATCCAGATTTAGGACGCTCCTATCTGTGAATACGTGTTGACCATTGTGTAGTGACTGTTGTAAATACCAGTATAAATGAAATATAGCATCGAAACGGATTTTATGCTTAAGTTATAATTGAACTCATCTATCAGCTAGTTCCCCCCAGCAAACTCCCCTTCATAATATTTGGTGGAGACCCAAAGGATCCTTTAGAAACAAGAGGAGGACGCCAAGCGAGTGACTCGCCTCATCATGACGATATCGACGCTACCTCAGAGTATCACATCGGTGATAGCCACTCTTGGATTGACCAGTACGCCAAACGAATGGGATGTCTCAGCAACTGCAGAAGGAACGTCGCTAACTCTCTTCTGGAACGCTGATGGAGCTTTAAAACGAACTGCTGCACCTCTAAGGATTAAAGGTTTGAAATCACCTTCAACACTTCGTCGTGATAAAAACCGTATGGAACTGTATATACAGAAAATCAAAGGACGAAACGTGAGTGACAATCCAATTAGCATGCCTTCACGGAAGATGGTTTCATCAATAGCCAAGCCAACTTTTGCAGAGACACATGTCGACAATCCAGAAAACTTCTCCCATCAAGAAGATTTTACCTCAACTCAAATTAGGACTAGGAGTGTGTCATCACAAACTGATGCAGACTCCGTGCCTACGAGAGTGTCGGTTGGTGTTCAGTGCAAACCAGAAACAAACACCTATGCGAATCAGTTTGCTCCAGAGACTCACACCGTGACAGTACAATGCAGCCAAGAAAAGGTCTCAAAGTCAGTACAGTATGTGTGCAGCAGCACGTCTGTTTCTGTGCAAGTTGCCTCTGAGCGCAACTCAGCATCCGTCCAGTGTGATATGGCTAGTCAGTCCGACAATGACAAGGGGAGGGCGGACAGAAAACCCTCAACAGTTTTCGACTCGGGACACGAGCATGTGATGCCAATCTAGAATGTGCACGGTGATGAATTACAGAAAGATTCAATGAACAGTTTGGCCAAGAAATTCAATTCATGTGGAAATGAAATTAGTAATAATGATGTGATAAGTGTCTTGAGTATCTACCAAGGACAACATCCGATGAATATGTTTCCACAATATCCCATTTATAGGATACCGAACAGGGATTTACTTGGTTGCACACAGTACATCGCTATCCCTATCCAGTCACTAAATGGATGTGAGAGTAAAACTATTTTCTTGCCAAATCGATGTACAATAGCGGACTGCATCAGAGAGTATTCAGAGTTTGATACGTCTCTAAATGAACAGGATGTTTTTGTATATTTTGATCACCCAAGACTAAAGCGAACATTCACATTAGGAAGCAACGCCCCACTCCGTCGATTGCCAAGCACAGGAACACAAATGATTGGACCTAAAGGTGGTCTTTGTAATCAAATCATCATCGCCATGGACTTCAGTAGAGCAAATGCCAAGTTAATAAGACATTAATTCTATGTCAGACAGCAAACAATAATTCAGCTTGTGGTCAGATTATGGATCCTGTGGCCATATCCTCTTGACTTTAGATTTTGCCAATGTGTTGCTAAGTGTGCTCCATGGCAAGGTGTTATTGAATAACAATGTTTTTAACCGAGAATTTGTCATCAATATTTGACTGTGACATCATTATCCATTGTGAATTTGCGGAGCCAATCACTTGAAACAAGAGGAATATTTTATGTTTTATATCATTATCCAAAGCTCCAGTTTATTTGTTACCCAAGCTCCAGTTTGTTTTTTCCCCCAAAGTTACAAGGTTATTTTTTCCAGCTGATATCATGGGGTGATTTGAAAGCAGTACTGAGTACGTTTTTTTTTGGGTCGGTGATGAAAGATCACTTTGTAATATATATGTATCTTTAGTGGATGATAGTAGATATTTCATGTTTTGTATTTTGCCTTTGGTATTGGTTTGGAAATATCTAGTTGAATAAGACTGAAGTAGACGTTTTGTAGTCAAATTTTTATGATGAATTCAAGTTCAAGTTAACGTAATATGTGTATCCATTGTACGTGAATTTGCGGAGCAAATTATTTGAAACAAGAGGAGTCTTTTATGGTGGCTTTTGCATTCCAAAATTAAGTTTTTTTATTTGTCTCAATTTAAGTTAGATTTTCCATTTCTCCTTAGTTTTCATACATGTACCAAATCATTCATTAGGATTTCATATCTTTACAATAGTTCTATTTGCCAGCCATTGTTTTTATCTAAGTTTGCTTAGCACTTTGGTGACAACCACTTCCTGGTATTAGAGGCACCCTTTATTCTGGGGTAATTGCTATGAAGACAACTCCCTCTGTAATCAGTGATTGTGTTTGTAACAGCTTAGGCCTTTGTTTTATCATCTTGTATTTGGGAATTTATGTTGTCAAGCCAAAGTTTTCTTGGCATAGTATTTTAGTAGGTTTAGCCATTCAGGGTTTGGATTCCAACCTGGGCACATCCAGATTTAGGACGCTCCTATCCATGAGGAAACCAGCCCTGTAAAATATTTAGTCGTCCTCCAACTTCAAGCACCCCGCTGATACTACACACAGTGTTGATCGGCATATTTACCTTATCTACCTAATGGCCAGCGTAACCAGGGATAACACTCGGGCCAGGATCATCATGTAATCATGACTAATTAATTTACTGTGATGAGGCAAAATTAGAAGTAATTTGGTCGACTACAAGGCAACCAGGATCTAAGGCATTTTCCATTAGATGGTGGGGGTTGGTTAGGAGATAATTTTTACAGGGCTGGTTTCCTCATGCTGTGAATACGTGTTGACCATTGTGTAGTGACTGTTGTAAATACCAGTATATATGAAATATAGCATCGAAACGGATTTTATGCTTAAGTTATAATTGAACTCATCTACCAGCTTGTTCCCCCCAGCAAACACCCCTTTATAATAGATGTACTGAACGCGCTACACATAAGACATTGCCCTAAGGCATTGCAGCCAAGGCTGATAAAGTGATGGCCATTTTGCGAATGTATATAGAGTGTGTACGTTCACTTCAAAACATAGTTCCAATCTAAATTTTTCATAACGAGCAGTTAGAAAGTGGTATTTCCCTATATTTTGATTCTCAATGTCAACATGTCGTTTTGTGGGGTTGTTTTGTCTAATTATTATTAATATTGCCGATAAAAGACACTTAGAGAAACCCAGATTCATGCGCTCAGTTCATCTACGTACGATAGCCTAGACGTTTTGACAGAAAACCAGGGTGAGTTTTCTCTGTATTTTCTCTTGATTTGCTAGGTACAATTGGCCATGACAACTGTTATTTGAAAAGTCGTAGTATAGAATGACTCCCGTAGCTTGTTTACATAGGAAGTGTTACCGTTTTTGACTTTCTGTCTCGTTAAATTTGCTCAGTCATTGAGCCAAATCGAAGATCAAAACACACATGAATGCCGTAGTACATTTTATACACAAAACGGTGTTGCAAAATATTCTTCCCAATCATCAGAATAAAATAATCGTAATACTTTACAATTATCTATTACACATAAATATAACAACTACAGGAGAATGACTTTGAAATCCAGACAAAACTTTGTTATATGAATAGCCTCTTTGTATTTATAAACATTGACGTAATCAAAACAAACCCGAACGCTAGATGAACAAACATGGCGGACCGCTTCACAAGCAGTTGACGTTTTCTTATGTTTCTTGTCAAAAAAACAATGATATCGTACACCTTTGATAGTGACACTGGTCGGAGTACACAAATGATAGCTACGAAGTAGTCTGCTGGAATTGCAAGGTATTTTTAACGAACAATAAAACTGCCATTCTCAGTCTATGCTGATACGGAAAACCATGAGGAGCTGCATGAACTGGGCCTACATTATTTACCATAGGGCCTACATCACAGTTACATACCCGATACCGGTACATGAACAAATGCAATACACTGCAACATATGTGCAGGGAAGTAAAGTATGCATTGCAAGCCATGTGTCCAAACTCTACAAAGGTGAACGTTAGTAAATAAGGTTGAACTTTTTTTTTAACTTTATTTTATCCCCCCCCCCCCACCAGTTCACTAGTTTTTCACAAAAGTTTTGATCTTTTCTTGTGCATTTATCTTACCACCAACATGAACAGCAAGCCATACAGGGTTATATATCCTCTCACGGTTTTCACGTTTCAGCACAGACTACTCATTGTTTTTGTAACATAATCAGGAATGTTAAATAAATATCTTATCTTGATGGTGTTTTTTTACAAAGTGCTATTTTTTCTCATATTTACAGGATGATGTAGTCTATTATCTATGAGTCATTCCGATGGTCTCCACTGGCAAAGTGGTGTTGCTGTGCATGTTGTGGAACTGGTGACACGAAACCAATCAACCAGTCAGCCATGAGATTGACAGGATCGGGAAAGAAGACGCTGTATCTTAGCTGATTTGTCCTTCACGTGTTGGTCTTGTTTTACTGTATTATACAAGTTGATTTAATAAAGAAGCCTAGAAATTGAATAGGCATCTCTGAGTTTTTATTTATTATAATATTAAAAAATAAAGCTTGCCTATTAAACCTTAACTCTTGAATATGCAACCTTTAACCCTTATACTAGTGTCATGCTCAACCTTAGGTCGAGTTAAAATTAATACCCCGTTACTCTCGCGCGCTCGACCCTGGGTCGAGAGAGAGGGTAATACTTCAGAAAATGAATTATCAGCAGCGCAATTGGAGTCCTTTATGTTTAGTTTATCTGCCAGTGTAAAGACGGCACTGCGTCTGATCATTTGATACCAGGACACCAAATTGTTTCTTCATGAAAATTTCCCACAACTTGCAACCGAAGTCAAGCACCTTTTCAGAAGAGGTCAGGCAAGGGGAAGGTGATGTAAGAGACGTCATTATCCCTCATGTCACAATCAAGTAAGAGACTGCATTGTCGCCTGAATGATACGAGACAAGAGGGTGATGTCACAATCAAGTAAGTGACCACATTGTAGCCTGGTCGATATAAGAGAAGAGCGTGATGTATGAGACGTTATCATGCCTAATGTCACAATCGAGTAAGTGACCACATTGTAGCCTGATCGATATAAGAGAAGAGCGTGATGTATGCGACGTTATCATGCCTGATGTCCCAATCAAGTAAGACTTCGTTGTAGCCTGATTGATATTAGAGAGGCGGGTGATGCAAGAGACGGTATCATGCCTCATGTCACAATCAAGTAAGAAACCGCATTGTAGCCTGATTGATATGAGAGTAGAGAGGGTGATGTTAGAGACAGCATCATGCCTCATGTCACAATCTAGAGACTGCATTGTAGCCTTATCGGATGAAATAGGGCAGTGTCGCAAGAACTAATCTAAATTCAAGGTAATGAAGAAGAGATTTGCACTGGCTTACTTTTATGACCTTCTTGCCTACTTTAAGACTGTTACAGCTAAAGTAGTCAAGTTTAGTATCGAAACTAAAGATAATGAACAGTAGGTTTGTGCTAACCCATTTTCATTACCAACTGACCTACTTGGAGACAGTTACAGCGAAAGGTGTCTCCGTGTTTGATATCAAACTAAAAGTGTTTAAAAGTAGGTTTACCCTGATATACTTTTATGACTCACTAAACAACTTGAACACCGTTAGAGGAAGGCAGTCGCATTAATGGTATCAAAATAAAGGTATTGAAAGAGTAGTTTTACGCTGTCCTGCTTAAACACAGTTGGAGCAAAGGCACTGAAGGTATTGAAGAGCGGATGTGACAAAAGAACCCCTCAACTACTTCATTCACTGCAGTTCAAATAAAAACTTCACAACTGTCATCCACCCTAGGGGCCAAAAATTCATTAGACGTGTGTAACTTCTCCCTGATTAGTTATCGGGCCTATTCATATTCTGTGAAGATTTACATGAAGGACCTGAATCTGTCTATTTAGTAGTTAAACGCTGTTTTAAGCTGAGCACCCTTCATGAATTTGGCCCCATTTGTCTAAGCTTGATTCCATCTAATCTGTCCACATCTCCCTATCTACCATAAACCTACATTCTGGTACTCCCACATTCTGGTACTCCCATTTTGCTACATTTTCTTGTCATTCATCTCATTCCTTGCTATTAAATTCCACCAGTGTAGCTATTCAGGCCGCCAGGCCTCTAGTTTTAGCTTAAGTTGAAATTGGACAGATAGTTCTGACCTGGCTACAGGGAGACTGTGTCAGTAAGGTGGCCACGCAATAGCATACATTATATAGGCCGTAGGGATGTGTACTATTTTCAAGTTAGGTCGAGATAGAGGCAAGGCTGTAATATTGGCTCTTTTATAGACTAGACCACTCTTTCACAGGATAAATGTACTGGGATATTTGAATATTGTATGGCACACGCTTCGTCACAGTGTGCTTGAAACTGAAATGGAATAGGAATATAGCATGGAATCTGTCATGGGTTTGTGGAGCCGATATAGTGGTGACGCAAAGCATGAACTGTTTTAGACACCCTTGGGATTTGCCTAAAATTTCTAACGGGAACTGACGTTCCAAAAGTTGAATGTCCGGAGAACAAATGATTATTTTATATATCTTTATCTCTAATCCCCCTGAAAGCCATAAACTTCCAGGGGTACTGTTTCCGTAGCCTCCGCCCATACGCTAGTTTCCGGAACCTGAGCAATGTCAAAACATTAAAGTTAAGTGTAGACGCCCCCTCCCATACACACATATAGAAGAAGAAAATGCTGTGACTAAGTTAATTTTTGTTTTTAAAGTAGCCCGCAAAAACCAAAAATTTAAATCTCGTTTATTATCGCTGCTACGAGATATTCCCTTTAACAACACCACATTCTAAGCAGCAGCATGGCTTGACCCCTAAGGAGAATGGTCCTGAGGGGTTAAAAGTCGTTTTAAAAGTTCAGCCAACATAAGCACAATGCAAACACATAAAAGTTACACCGTTGACCATTACTAAACTCAACATCTTGTCAGCTTATATATAGGTAATACCTGCTGTGGCAAGCAGTCAGCCAGATATGCCAGAGGCGATTAGACTATCTGTGATTACACCCGATTACCCTAATACCATCATCATCGAACAACTCCAAGAGAAAAGTGAACCTCAAGGCATCAATGCATTTGCCTTTGCAACCTGAGGTTCGCTTTTTGACCTTTCCTAACGGGATCTGGCTGTAATGCCCCTAGAGAACTTTGACTTTTCAAAGCCTGTAGAGTGGCCAAAATGGTTACAACGTTTCGAGAGGTTCGCATCAGCATCGGGGCTAACAGAAAAGGCCAAGGAACAACAATTAAACACACTCGTATACTGCATGGGAGCCAACGCGGAAGAAATTTTTATGACATTCGGTCTGACTCGTGCGCAGAGGACTAGTTTAAGGGCTGTTAAGGAGAAGTTTGATGGGCATTTCGTAGTTAGACGTAACACCATATACGAACGTGTTAAATTCAATGCTCGAAAGCGAAAACAAGGGGAAACAGTCAATGGTTTTATCACTGCCCTTAATGGTTTAGCAGAACATTGTAACTATCCTGGACTCCGCGAGGAGATTATTAGAGATCAGATTGTGACGAAAAACCTTTCCAAAAAACTTCAAATGGATGCAAATTTGACTCTGACTAAAGCCGTGAATATGTCGCGACAAAGCGAGGCGACCAAAAGTCAGCAGGCGTCTGTGCGCAACCCTGATGACGCCAAAGCCACTGCAGAGCTTCGTTCAATTAAACCCGGGAGAAATCACAACAAGTCGTGGAAATCTCCCCTTGCAAAATCCAAAAAAGGGTCACAAAAACATTCAAGTTCTCACTCAAAAGGTCAAAAAGAAAAATTGTATACTAGTAGTGCAGATTCAAAATGCTCATGGTGTGGGAATAAACCCAACGATAATCATGACAAGTGTCCAGCGAAGGATGTAGCGTGCTTCTTCTGCAAAAAAGCGGGTCATTTCTCAAAGATGTGTAGAACTAAGTCATCGGTACTCTAAGTTTCTATGTGAAATATATTGGAGGAAACCTTTCTTGGTCAAATCCAAACAGAATCAGGCGACACAGCTGACTGGACTTGTGCCATCCCCATAGCCGGTGATCCAATCGAATGGAAAATCGATACCGGAGCAAAAGTTTCTTGCCTGCCGATGACGCTGTACCGTCACAGGTATGGTAAGCTCAAAACACCTAACAAAAAGTGCTAAATTGGATGTCGTCGGTATGTTTGCCACTACACTGAAGAAAGGCGGTAAATGTGCACTGACCGATGTGTATGTCGTGCGAGACCTTACAAAGCCGCTGTAAGGTCAACCAGTGATTCAGAAACTGAATTTGGTATCTGTTGTGCACTCAATCAATGCCTCTTGAAATGCATAGACTTGGAAGTGAGACTATACAGAATTGTTCGGTAGCCTTGGAAAGCTTAACGGAGACTATGAGATCAAACTCGAGGATTCAGCCAATCCGTATGCAATTTCAACTCTGCGAAACATCCCTATGCCGATGTTTGAAAAGGTGAAAGAGGAGCTCAGGCGGTTGGAAAATATCGATATGATCAGGAAGATCACAGAACGGACAAACTGGTGCGCTCGGATGGTGGTTGTGCCGAAAGCGGTACAGTCAGAATTTGCATTGAACTTACAAAGCTGAACGAAAGTGTGAAACAGGAAAAGATAATTTTATCATCAGTTGATCAGACCATGTTGCCGCTCACAGGGCACAAGGTCTTCACAAAACTTGACGCTAACTCAGGTTTTTGGCAGATTCCATTAAAGGAAGAGTCTTCAAAACTTACTACATTTATAATGCCCTTTTGGTAGACTCTGCTTCAATAGATTACCAAATGGGATTTCCTCGGCCCCAGAACAAATTCAGAGATGTACGCAAGAGCTGTTTGATGGGTTAGATGGTGTACTTTGTCAGATGGATGACATTCTAATATTCGGCAAAACGCAGGAGCATGAACGCAGGCTGCAAGAAGTGATGAAACGATTGTGCGACGCACATGTTACTCTTAATTTGTATTTTCTGTAAGCAGTGTGAATTATTTAGGCTTCATCATTGATGCAAATGGCATCTATCCTGATCCTGATAAACTAGAAGCAATTCGAGGAATGAAGAGGCTGCGAAATGTCTCTGGATGTCAGATGCTTTCTAGGAATGGTTAATCATTTTGGAAAATTTGTCCCCAATTTAACCAACAAAACTGAGCCGCTTCAACAACTTCTTATCAAGAAGAACTATTGGGTGTGGGACAAACCAAAAGAACAAGCATTCAGTGACTTGAAGGAATGCTTGACGTCGGATAACGTGTTGGCACTGTACGACCCATTAAGGAAACTCTGGTATCGGCTGTCGCATCGTCATTTGGTATTGGCACAGTTTTGAAACAAAAGCAGGATGATTCAGTCACCGATCAAAGATACACACAGGTCAAGAAAGAAGCCCTTGCCACAACCTGGGCATATTTTCCAAATCTTTCCAAATCTCACTCTTAGGATCCAAAAGTGTGGATGAACTTCTAGCAAAATTGAGACTGATGAGATTCAGATATAGCATCTCTCATGTCCCCGGCAAATAACTATACACAACCAATGCTCTTTCAAGAGCACCCTTGTCAGAGTCACTCACCCGAAGTGAGGAACAGTTTCAGAAAGATGT
Organism: Lineus longissimus; assembly: GCF_910592395.1. Taxonomy (NCBI): domain Eukaryota; kingdom Metazoa; phylum Nemertea; class Pilidiophora; order Heteronemertea; family Lineidae; genus Lineus; species Lineus longissimus. The sequence goes on from NC_088316.1 coordinate 8,825,023, forward strand.
CAAAGCCTATGTTGAGGCAGTCTTACAATATCCTGCTAGCGAATAACGTCTTGACCAAATTCGCGAAAATTTGGAACGGGTTGAGATATGTACCCAGTTAATGCGCTATTGTGCAGATGGATGGCCAGTCAAGTCTGAGCTGAAAGGTCCAATCAAGCCGTACTGGCCAAGTGCAGGTGAAATAACAGTCCATGAAGGTTCACTACTCAAAGGAACCAGGCTGGTCATACCGTTTAACATGAGAGTTAAATTTTAGATAAACTGCATTAAGGACATCAGGGCCTCTTGAAATGCCGTAGACGTGCGCAAGATTCAGTATGGTGGCCTGGTTTGAGCAAACAAATCGAGGAGTTAGTCAAAAACTGTAACATGTGTGTGAAAGAGAAAAATGTCCGCCACGAACCAAATGTGTCAACGGAGTTTCCAAAACATCCTTGGCAAATAGTCTGTTCAGACTTATGTGAACTGAGGAAAACACACTATCTCGTTGTAGTAGATTACTACTCACGTTACATCGAACTGGCAAAACTGACAAATCTGTCATCTGAAGTGATAACCAATCACTTAAAGTTTATTTTCGCACGACACGGAGTACCTGAACGTGTACGCTCCGATAATGGGCCGTAGTACGATTTGCAAGAATTCGCAGCGTTTTCCAATGACTATAACTTTCAGCACGTCAAGAGCAGTCCGCTCTATCCCAAGGCAATGCTGAAGTTGAACCCGCAGTTCAAAAGGTGAAAGACCTCCTGAAAAAAGGTTGCAATCCATACAAAGCATTACTCACATATCGCTCTACTCCACTATATCACGGATATAGCCCAGCTGAACTCTTAATGGGGATACGAAACCGCACTTACCTCCCTCAGCTACCGCAGAAGTACACCCTGGAGTGGCCAGATCTAGCGGGGCTTCAGCAAACCGAAGCTGAATATAGGCGAAAGCAAGCCCAAAATGTTGACAAACATCATGGTGCTCAAGAACTTGAGGAACACCAGGAAGGAGACAAAGTGTGGATCAGATATAAAGACATTTCTGCCACTGTCTGCGGAAAGGCCAAGACGCCGCGTTCTTATTGTGTCAGAACTGACACAGGAGCAGATCTACACAGAAACCGTAGAAGTCTTGCCAAGCTGAACTATGAGCCAATCATGCCCAACGGTATAAATCAGCCTCAAGTGACTGATAGTGAGGAAACAGTCATGCCTACCTGTACTTAGCCTCAGGTGACCGATAGTGACATTAGGAGATCAACCAGACTGGTGAAGCCTCCAGATCGCTTGGACTTATAAAGACTGCGAAGGCATATTAAAGCCTTAGACACTTATGCGCCGCTATATTTCCATCAACCAAACTGTTGTATTTCAGGATGCCCAGCATTATGTAACCTCTATGACACATGTCCAGGTTATGTCCTAAATTTAATATCTCTGGTTAAAGCAAAAATATGGACTTTCATGTTTGACCTTAACGAGTGTTCAGATGTCTCAGATAATTCAGACTTTACTTTTCAACGTGTTTCAAGCCACATCAAAGGGTAAAAATGTTAAGTTCTAAGTTCAGAAATAACATAGACAGTTTAGAAAGGGAGATGTAGTGTAATTGCCCCTATAAGAGTCACCGCCGTATGGTGCTGCCACCTTCATGTCAAGGGGGTTACTGTGTAATGGCTTCTCTTATTAAACTTGCATTGTTTACATCTGTCTTATTCAAGTGAACCGTATCCCCAATCCAGCAAAGGACAATACTTCCACACCAACCAATATACCAAATCATGGTGCACGTGATCCACCCAATCATCACATATAAGACATTTTCACTTTTATAACTGTCAAAGTTTGAATATGACTGACAGCAGAGAGGTGGAGCTACAGTCATTCCTGTCTCTTGCATCCAGAAACTCGGAACTCTTCCAAGGTATCAGGTTCCAGATAAAACACAGCCTGACACTAAGGCCTGTCGATGCCAATTATGGGGAATGAAGGTAGCAGGAATTAACTCGGGAATTAGATTGTGGGGCAATGCCTCAGAGAAATGATTTGGCAAACAGAAATATCATAGATGTCCCTACAAAATTGGTTGAAAAACCTTTTATTTCGCAATCAAACATGATGGACATCGAATTAATAGAATAGGTGTGGAGTATAGTTTCCTTTTAGTCTTGGGTTCTGTGAACTAATGCTGTTTCTTGCAATTTTATCAATAATCTAAATCTTTAATCCAAAGAATTTGCTGTTCACAAAGTCATTATTCCCAATTATATTCCATGTAAGGCACTTGTTCAGCACAATATATCAGCCTTTAAAACAACAGGAGTCTTTTATGGTGCGAAACTTTGACGATTTGGCAAATAAATATTTTGTAGATCACTTCAGAATATCATTCTGATCATTCTTATTCAACAATATTGCTTTTGTTTTCTGACTTGATTTAACACAGCTTTGTTACCAATGTTTAGAATATTTGTGTTCACGGTCGTGACTCACTGACTTTTCGATGCCAATTTCATACAGCATTCTCACTAATATCCTTCACTTTAATTTTGTAATTTTCACTTGGAGAGTATAGATATAACATATGTCTTTTGATAGCTTTTATTTAAGTTTTTTTCACTTTTATTATTAACAAAAAGACATTTTAAGATTGGCCTAATTTTACATTTTTTTAAATTGCCTGTTAGTTTGCGTGAACAGAATTTTTTTCAAAATTGTTTCATATTGTCAGATAGGTTCATGTCTGCCAGAGGTAATGTGTAGCATTTTCAAAAGATATCTATAAACATTTAAAAAATGAACTTTAGTGGTTTTTACTCTGTCAAAATTTCATTAAATTACTTCTCTGGTCAAAATTATCAAATAACTTAAAAAGCTGCATAGACTGTCAACAAATTCTTTCATGGAGGAAAGGAAAGTCGCCACTGTTGAAATATACAGTAAACACATGTAGGCCTATACATCAATCCGCAGTGTAGTAAATGTACACATAAATGTACATAAACCTGCTAAATTATCATCAAAGGTATTGAATATATATTTCTTGTAATTATATGCAAATCCTGTGTAATTACTACTTAGTAACGACGAATTCGTGCCTAATCAGTTGCTGTTGGTCTTATCTTATAAAACTGGGCAAACTTGGCAAAATTAAAATATTTTCTCATCATGTTTTACAGGGATGGTCGCCAGCTGCATTCTTGACCGAGAGAGAGGAGCTGAGCTACGCTCATACTTATCAAACTAAACAAAACCTTGCACATCCCATCCAACATTAGTGCTCACCCACACAGTCATCAGGAGAACCAGTCGATTCTAGTATTTCATTCTTTTTCACTGTAATACTTAACTCAAAATAGATGAAATAAAGAAGATCGTAGGTGGCAGTTCGTTTGTCGTTAACTTTTGACAACAGTGGCACGTTTCTTAACCACTTGACCAAGAAGGTTCATATTTGGTGGGTACCCATAGGCAAGACCTTTCTTTCAAAATGAAAATTAGCGCAATTTGACTGCTTGTCTGCAGTATAGGTGACGCCCTTTGAAAACCTATTTTTGCCTGTATCTTATGAACGCTACTAGCTAGAATCATGAAATTTGAATGAGATGCATCACACAAGGGTGCTTGAAACATAATCCGGGTTTTTGATTTAACTTACTTTTCAAGGTCACAGAGGTCAAAGTTTGCTATCGACATCGCCCTAAGGTAATAGCCGCACGTTTAGTCACCGCTGGTGTTACTGACTTAAAATCTTGTACATATGTACCCTTAGGTCGAATGACCTCAGAGACTAAATGTCAGTCTGGTCTGATTCTTGACTTGACCGCCAAGGGGCCAAATAAAAAAAATGGTAAAAAGTGCAGTATTGCTTATTAGTGACTTGTTTTCGATGATATTTTTATGGTAGGTACTCCTAGCAAGGAATATATCACATATCCTCAAGTTTTCGATTCAAGATAATTTTCAAGGTCACAGAGGTCAAATGGTGTAAATTGGCCGTTTGTGTGTAACTATGGCACGTTTCTTAACCGATAAAGCTATGAACTTGAAATTTGGTACATATGGCTCCCTATGTCATGTTACTTTGGACACCGAATTTCGGTCTGATCAGATTCATGACTTGGCCACCAGGGGGCCAGAAGTGGAAACCTCAAACGTGTGATATCTCTCTTATGAGTGACTGGTTTTCAATAGAATTTTTATGGTAGGTTTTCCTTGCATGGATACACTTTTGATTTGATCTAATTTTCAAGGTCACATAGGTCGAATGGTGAAAGTTGGCTGTTCGAGTTTAACTATGGCATGTAACCCCTAAAGCTATGAACTTGAAATTTGGTACACATGACTCCCTACATCATGTTAACTCGGACACCGAATTTCAATCCTATTTTACTTTCCACTTGGCCACCAGGAGGCCAAAACTAAAAAAGGTAAAAACTTCAATATGGCGCTTATTAGTGACTTGTTTTTGATGATATTTTTATGGCAGGTATTCCAAGTAACGATGCATCATAAGTCGTATCAACTTTGGTTTGACCTACTTACTATTCATGTAGCATGTTTATTAACCAGGATGAATTCCTAACCACCAAATATCTATGTGGTGAGCGCAATGGCCCTGACTATTTCATTTATCTTAACAGGCTATTCTAATCCATGATCTTTTATCAAATGATTTCAGAGTGATGTCACAGTCTGAAAAAGAAAGTAACGTGATGTATAATGACCGTCCAACCTCTCCTGATGATTATTTTGATACATCACTTGGGAAGAGCTCCCCTGAACCAGAGCTCATGCTCCTTGGAGATAAGATCAAGCACCAAGAGTTCATAGTAGGTGACTTGGAGGATGATAACTTCATCCATGAAATGAAGAATCGGCTCCAAGATTTAGAGAAGGAAGCAGAGGTAGGAAGACATTGGATGACATGAATAATCAAAAGGGCTTTACTTCGAAAGAATGGCCCATTTTATTTCACATGGACTTTTAGATCAAAGCATTTGCTAGTCTTTATTAAAATCACCCATTGTGTGTGATTGTTCATCGAAGTGATTCTCAGCAAAACATTTGGATTTTTAACTCACCCTATACAATACCGCGACGTCCTTTAGCAAAGCATGCTTTGTTACTGCCAGGGCTAAATGGCTAAAACCTGGCAAATTGGCCAGAATAATAGGCTGCCATCTTGAAAATCCATTTTAAGCTCGCCTCCAGAGAGGTGAGATTTCTTATGGTGCAGCGTCTGTCGTCGTTGTCCAATTAGCAAGGTTCATTTTGTAACCATTGGAGCTATCGATTTTGGTTTTAGTACATATGTTCCCCTATGCAATGTCACCTGGGAGAACAAGGTTCTGTCCGGTTCAATTCGGTTCAATTCATAATTTCCCACCAGGTGGCTCAAACTGAAAACAAAAACATTGCAATGTCTTCCTAAAAATAAGGGCTCAATCATCACCATTTTTTTAATCAGAGGTACTGGACACATTCCCGGCGACAATTATTGTCTCGCTACAATGTAATTGGAGAGACAGGACAATTTATTTGAAAATTATCCAGTGAGAAAATAAGAGTTGCTGAGGGGGGAAGCTGCGTCGAAATGACATTTCTAGGTGGGCAATGGGCATATCGCATCAATTGAGCACCTCTGTGCTCTCCTTTCTGGGCCAGCAGCAAGAATAATGAACAAATGAAAGGTAGGCCAAGCCATTTATGCCCTCAACATTATATGTGTCGCCACGGGTGTGTACACATCCTCAACGACAGCGAGCTGATTGGCTCCCCTGGTCATGTGCCATAGATAATGAGATTACGTGCTGAGGCTGCGCAGCCAAGTGTGCAACTTGACCAGGGATGGAGCCGCATAACAATTAGCGATAACAGCTTTGACGAAGCTTAGGATAAGAGAAAACACAGGTAATTATAATTGGGCCTAGAGGGGATCCACAAATGTATTCCTCTCAAAACAAGTGTTGATAGAAATTTTTTTTTTGAAGATAAACTCTATGACAAAATATGAATCTTACTATGGATCTTCATGATAAATGCGAAATAATTTTATTTTTATTCCTGAATCGCTGGTTTTTAGCCACGATTCAGTTCGGTCATCATGCAGATTCGTTGCACTAGCATGTATGCCATCGCCACTTCCCTTCCATTTTCATGACTTCGCTTCTATCGTTGTTGTTCTTTGCCGCATTTTTGCTCTTGACAACCCATTTTACTTACCTTCTTTCGTCAAATGGGACCTTAAAAAGGACACTGACGGAACATGAGAACACGTCACTCTGCTTGTCAGAGTGCAAAACAAAGCGAATGGGCGATCTTTCCAAATGAACATGGGTGGATCTTGAACTTCTGAATGACGTCAGCATTTAGGAATCACCACGGGATATCCCTGATTGATATAACAGAGAAGTCGCAAAATGTTTAGAGATGTCGATTTTATAAAATTCTTATTTATCAATGTTAAAAGTTGACTTTAAAATGGAGGAAACAGGCTTATTTCCACGCTGTTTCTGGTCACCGCTTGAGAGCTTTAAGCATACAAACATCGCCACATTCCTTAAATTATATAGTAGAATAAGCTTCGCTGGCAAATTGCAAGTGAAGCTAAAATAGAATCAACTGGTACTACAATAAGTCATAGATATCGGTCCCAGATTTTTGTAATTGCTATTGCAAGAACCTGACAGAGCAATTTCGGATAGATTTCTTTCCTTGTGGGTGTTTGGGCTGAAAGTGTTCAGATAACACTAAGCCAAATCCGTTTCTTTCAGTCTCAGAAGGTAGTTCTCAATTATTCACTAAATCTATTGGCCATCATTTTGTCAATGATGCTGCACTCTATGAAAATGACATTGATGATGTCCTGTATGTTCATTTCAGGATAATTACACCACTTTGAATAGATCAGATTATTTGATTATCTGTCATGACGCAGGAAACAATCAAACTGATTTTTTTTTCTTCAGACATACTGTGTGTGGGGGCAACGTTCATTTCGAGTTACTGAACCCTGACAGGACTGGTGTGCACCCATAATGAAGAATATCATTTAAATCAGCCACCTGGAGTTCAACAATCCATCTTACTGCCAGTCACATGGAAATCCACCACAAGTTCATCCTTCTGGTCATAGGCACAGCACTCAAAACATTATAGCCCTGAGGGTTTGAAACTTTAACAAAATGTGATACTTGCCTCAGCATGATGTGAATTGGTTATCTCTCTTCAGACCCTTGAAGCAAGCTACCACAGCTTCCAAGCACGCATGTCCAAAATTCACACTGACTTGCCCATGGAGAGTGTTACTACAACTGCCTCCAAGTATAACGTTGTGTTTGCAGACACGGTAGCTAATTCACTTGGTATTATGATGAATTCGGCGAGCAGGATGCCACCATGTAGAAGTAAGTAGAACAGTGTACTCATTAGCAAATAGAGGTAATTTTAATCTTGATATGAGTCCTTCAAGTAGACTTATCTTCTGTAGTTTTCCTCTCCGAGGATGCAGGCAGGTGGGTGGGCAAAATAAATTACACAATTCCGCCGTTCACTACTCTTGGAAATGGAATTCTGCCACGGGGAAGGCCTTAACTGAGCCATCATAGAAATCGCATCTGACTAACTGATGACGTAGTGAGCGTTATGAAGATAACTTAGGCCCTTGTCATGGTGTTAAATAGAATTTGTCTGTTGAAGAATTCTTGTCAATAATCTGAAAACTAACAGGGCTATAAAAAAACGCTTGCTCTCATATCACACCGTCTTACTCTGAAAAGTGATATGTTGTTGACAATGTCTCTTTTAGTACAGGTTTCACTCACAGACTCTGGTTTGACATCTAGGGGGCCTTGTGCAGAAACATAAAAAAACTGTGATTACTTGCTGATAGGTGGTTAGATTGGTTTCATATTACTTTGGGATTAGGATGTGGGTACTGTTTTTTTCTGGCCCATTCCAATATCCGGTACGGCTGGCTGGTGGCCATCTTGGATTTCACGTCATCTATACTATAATGCGCGTTGTGGCCGCTAAATAGGAGGCGATTTTTGTTTCAAAATTGGGCCTCGAAAATGCGTCGAATTCTTGCAACTTTTGATTTCGTTGGTGTGGATCATAAGTAAGAGTGTCACTGAGGGTGTCATACGTCGAATATCTTGGTGGTTTTGGAATAAATAACAACTTTGTGGAGATGCCGTCAACTGGATAGCTCCAAGTAATCTCTTCGCCGAGAAGTCCATCAGTTATCTCTCTGCATTATTACCGTCACGAAAATTGCCGAGCCACCTCCCACCTCCGCTATCAACCAATCAGATGTCCTGTTCAAATGGTCCCTTCCATGCGCGCATCATCCACCAATCACAATCGACGTCACTGACGCCAGCATGCAAGATGGCGGCGCCCATATCTGAAGGAAAAATGCTGCTTTTCCACCTCGAGACGGCCATTTATTCACAAATAGCTCATCTTAGGACACAATGTACCCAACGGGAGACAAGATTTACGCACACACCGTTAACTTAGACTATTCAGGTGCTAATCGCTGGCTGATATCGAGTACATCACCAGTCTGCACCATCTTGGTTTTCCGAGAATTGGTTTAGCATTGTGGCTGCCTGTACATCATGTACATGGTTACATAGTTCCGTTTTCAAGAAGTATTACACTCATGAAAAAAAGTGTTACTCACAAACCAGCACCCCATTTACACCAAACCCACAACATACCAGCACCCACACAATCCGATTTTTATACCTCGAACAGCCCGCGCCTCGGGTATAGATTGTAACAGCTATACGAAACTGTCTGCTGCAGAGTGATTAACCACATGGGCTTGAATTTCTGGGGCATGATAGGCAGGGTGCGGAGATGTGCCTTGTCGATTTTGGCCCTGAACCGATATCCAAAATTTGCCAAGTGGCCATCCTGGATTAGGCATTCCGAACTTTATATGCTAAAGAAGTCAACCAATCGCCTTCTATTTTCCATGGTATTATTGGGTTAGGTGGGATAGGTGCACTATTGTTTCTGGGCTCGAACTGAAAAGAAATTGAAGATGGTTGCCATTGCATTGGTCTGCTGCTATAGACATGAAACGTATAAAAGCTGCGCTACTATATACAGCCACAAGTGATGGGACCACAATTTGCTATACAACTAGACCAGGCCACCATAGATTACCAGCTAATTTGCCAGGCTCATGCCTAGTCTCAAGAGTTTGGGGCAACAGGCAGAAATTGCTGCTGCTTCAAGGTATATACGCTTGTTTTACATGAATTAGGTCTGTTGAAACATCCTAACCAAGAGAGCCATTTGTCTCATAGGGTAATATAAAGCAGCTGTATTGTGAACTCATGTCTCCCTTTGCAGGTCCAGTAGGAGCCCCATCCAGAAGCCGTCAATTGCCTCCCTCTCCCCAACATGTCCCAGTAGCTGCACCACGCCCTCTTTCCTCAACACCAAACAAACATGCTGGAACAGGTAACGATCACTGGAAACATCTCTTACAGCGATCAATTAATCAACCAAGTTTAGTTTGGTGTTCTCAGCTAGTTTCCGCGTCCTTACTCTATTCTGCTCAAGAGTTGCTCGTCTGGCAGACTTTTGGGTTATGAAGGCCTATTGTAGGTTTTCAAAAGTAAATGTCACTGTTCTTAGGGGCAGCTGTGTGAAAATTGCTGGGTTGATTTCAGCAGAGCTGTTAAAGTAACTATTTAGAATTGGTCAACATGGGAATACATTTGTGAACATCAGACATAGCAATTTCAACTCAAAATGATTGTGATTACGTGCGATTCGGCTTTGTTCGAAAAGGTTTATCTCATTTACTGGACCTGGAGGAAGAATAGTGTTGAAATTGGGTCCATGATGTAGCTAAAATTGTTCACTTCCATGGAAAATATGCATTAGTTCGATTTTAGGGGGTATTATTGGCCCCTAAAACTTAAGAATCATTTGAAAAGCTCGCGCTTTGACATCAGATCTGCACAGTTGTATTCTGCTCTCACATAGCCCTGAAGCTGCATGTAGACACCTGCCATTTTGAAACTTTTACCAAATACCAAAATATCGTCAAGATACAAAATGCACTTTTCCCATTGTAACCCATGGAGTACACTTTCCATCAGGCGCTCATACGTGGAGTTTGCTGCCGTGAAGCGAGTCAACACAGTCATCAAAACGAGGGATGGGGTAATTATCAATCGAGGTAACCAAGTTCAGCCGACGATAGTCGATGCAAAATCTAGACGTCCCATTCTTTTTGGAAACAAGGACTGGGGCACTGGCCCATGGGCTAACGGCCTTCACTATTATTCCATTATTCCCGTTCCAATTCCAAACTGGATCTGTAAACCTACCAGATATTGGCATACTGTCCTTAAGAATCCAACCAGTAAGTTCGCATGGGAAAGCAATCCATGGAACCTGGGTAAGTGTTAGCCAAACTATCTACTTGATATTCAATTATGCCCCTATCATCTCCCAAGTAGTCGTGAAAACATAACCCATCAAGGTTCCTTTCGAATGAGTAATGTCCTCTGTAGGGTTATACAGTTGTACTGGGGTAAGTCGTTGCTTTGGAGATTGTATCGGTACAGACTTGGCTGACAGAATACTATGCTTCTGGATGAAATATATACTAGGCTCGAAAGTTACTTCCTGTCACATCCTGAATGTGCTGTTCAACTTTGCAGACAAGGCGAGCTCAGTTCCAGGTGGTAGTGTTACATATTTAGACAGGCAGACAGAGTGAGGCAACAGTCTATGTTTCGCTCCATGGATTGGGTATTTCCTACGTATACCACTAAATGCATGAGTTCCATTTCTAAACTTTATATCCAAGTTGAATTGCGACATAAAATCTGTTCCCCATATCCCATCCATGGAATCCATTTCTGCAACTGTCATATCAAAAGTAAAGTTCAGATTGTGCACCCGTACTAGCCCCATCTGCCATTGTTATGCAGCAGTTAGTATTCTGCAGTGGTGTCTATATTTCTTAGGGATCTTATACTAGGCAAGAGAGGACCAAAATATGGACACAGATCCAGTATCTAAGAGGAAGCATGTTGGACGCCCATTCAAGTATGTCGGTATGAAAACTCTTTCGATACAGGAGCCCGCTGCAGTAACATTTGGGTTTGTTCCATGTCCCTGTGCTGCTGTTTCAGAGACATGGTCTATTGGTTTAAAGGGGCATCTCCTGATGATGACTCGGCACTGGCAGCGTTGATCTGGCAGTCTACATAATGTCTAACATATGGACAATTACACCAAAAGTGGTCTGGCGAGTTGCAAACATTGCATCTTCAATCATCCTGGGTAAAGCACCGATCTTGGTTTTGGTATCTTCCTGGTCCTTGGCCTCTACCGCGACCTGCTCGCCTGCCTCTCCCATGACATTGATTCCTAGGTTCTTGTCTATGATCATCCAAAATCGCTACAGGGGTCGGTACAGGCTTTGCTGCCACCGCATGATTGGGCTGATCTTTATATGCCTATAACTTGTCCCTCAGTCAAGTGTCTCTCTGTGCTAAGTAGAACTCAAGTCCAAGATCTGGTCAGAGGGAACTATGTGCACGCTTTGAATACAAACTTAGGCAAAACACAAGGTCATCTACTGACTCCTCTTATTCACGGCGAGCATCTCTCAGTTTATGCACCCATCAAAAAGCATATTGACCCCCCCTCGGGCATCGACGCGGATTTGACGTCGAGTCGATGCCGAGTCTTTGCCGAGCAGGTTGGCAAAAGAAGTGAATATGCGGCGAATCTTTGTGTTTTAAAGCTTGGCAAATGAAGAATTTTGAAAGAAATCTAAGGACATTTTACCAACGCCCAGAACGCGTCGCCGTTTGACGATGGAGAGAAAGCTCTAACATCGTCACTCCTCTTTCAGTTCTGCTCTCTGCAGCAGCTAGCAACACCACAAATACTAATCTCAATAAGATACAAAGATACCATGGCATCTGTCGACAGCGTTGTCGTCTGTCGTTAACTTTTGACAAAAGAGTGGCACGTTTCTTAACCACTTGACCTAGAAGGTTCAATCTTGGTGTGAGGGTACCCACACCACGTGGTTAGGCAAAACCTTCTTACAAAATGAAAATGAGCACAATTTGGCTGCTTGGCTGCCGTAAAGGTGGCGCTCTTTGAAATCCTATTTTAGACTATATCTTGCGAACACTGCTAGCAAGAATCATTAAATTTTTACAGTGGGTGCATGGAGCTTAACCCGGGTTTTTGATTTGACCCACTTTTCAAGGTCACTGAAGTCGAGGTTTGCTATCGGCAAGGCCGTTAGGTAATAGCAGCATGTTCGTCACTGGTACATCTAGTATGGAAACATGAATTGATACCCGGGTTTTTGAATAAACTTACTATGGGCATTGCTGTTAGGCAATAGTGGCACGTTTTGTAACCGCTGGTGTGACTGACTTGAAATCTTGTACATATTGACCCCTATGTCAAATTACCTCAGAGACTAAATTTCGATGTGATTTGATATATGGATTGGCCACCAGGGGGCCTAAACCCGAAACACAAAAAGTGCTACTCTCCTAAAGTAAAGACTGGATCAATTCCAAATATTTTATCATAGGTACATCTAGTAAGGATACATGACATAATACCCAAGTTTTTTATTTTGGCATACTTTTTAAGGTCACATAGGGCAACTTTGAAAATTTCAACAAACATGGCACTTTTACTATGTGACCTAGATCATTTTAAACTTGTACAAAGATGCCTCTAGGAAAGTCCTACCCGAATGACCAACTAGTTGGGATTCAATTACAAATGTGGCCACCAGGAGGCAAACTTTAAAAATCATCAATGAAGCCAAAAGCACCCATCATGTTCAAGCCCATTTTTGCCTACCATAACCATTATACCATAAGCAGAACTATTGCATGATTATCTCCCTGCCTTTTTTGGCTCACCGGTACGGTGAGTCTAAAGAACAGTGCAGTATCCATCATCCGTCGTCGTCGTCTGTCGTATCCTATTTCAAAAACAGTAGCATGTTTCTTAACCACTAGGGCTATGGACTCAACACTTTGTATGCATGACCCTCTAGGTCAGATGACCTTTGACACTGAATTTCGGTTCACTCTGATTCTTGACTTGGCCACCAGGGAGCCAAAACTGAAAACATAAATAGTGTGATATCTCACTTATTAGTGATTTGTTTTTGATGAAATGTTTAGGGTAGGTACTTCTAGCAAGGATATATCACATATCATACGTGTTTTTGATTTGACTTACTTTTTAAGGTCACAGAAGTCTTCCAAAACATCTGAAGCCCTATTATAATGGGTCTATAAGGTACTGCCATCTCTTGGATCTAGCAGCGATGAAAATATCATCACTACAAAAACGTAAAAACACCTAAGAGGCCAATATCCTGATTTTTCCTGCTCAAACTTCACCAATACATGCATAACAGCGCTCCGAGGGTGGACACAGGATTTTTTTCGCTATATTCACTGAAACTTTGCACAGTATTAGGTAGACATTATAAGAAACCAATGGTCTATCGGCGAAATGCATAACTAACCCCATCACCTGACAATCCATTGAAAATGTTGCGCACCTAAGCTAAGCACTCACAGTTGGCAAGCCGAGAGGTTAATTAGTGCACATGCACAACTGCCAAGTCGGGGATTGCTGGTATTGTGCTCAATCAGAATGTAGTTGCTTTGATATCATGAATTAAAGCTGATTCTGGCGAGCATTCTGATGAACTTTGAGCCTCATATGTTTACAGGTGTGGATTTGGGGATCCAATCAACCCGTTGAGCCCTGGGAGTGAAACGTGGTGGATGCATGAAATTAAAGGCTGATACACACGTAGCAAACTTTTACAGGCGATCTCTAGCAACCTGGTTGAAAGATCCTGAATTTGATACTGACAACCTAAGGTTGCTGCGTGTGAATAGGTCAAGCAAACTATAGCAACCTCCATCTGGCAACCTGTAGCAACCTGTAGCAAACAGCAATCTGGAACCGACGTGTTGGTTCTTGGCAACCAGGTCGAACAGAGTATCAGTTACATTTTTAGCATCTGACCAATCAGATGCCAGAATGCTTTGTATGCCATCACATGACTTGACTATAAAAATGGCTGAAGGTGAAATAGCTGGAGAGGAAATGAACAAAGCAAAGGGCAAAGGGGTGGCATCTTGGACTACTGAATGTGAAGACATTTTAGTGGCAAATTTAGAAAATTATGCTTGTCTGTACAATGTCAAGGATTCTTCCTATAAAGATAGGAATAAATGATCAAAGGCCAGAAAGCGCAGAGTGACTGCCAGTCTTTCGCCAGCAGATATGGCATCCCACATGATTGTGTCTTGCTTTGTGATGATCGGGGCTACTATCTGCAGCAGTTCTTCGAATGTGGTTGCATTCATACGTAAAAAGTTCTTGTACGCTGATATATCCTCCATTGCTAATTCTTTCAAGAAGGTATGGTATGCTCCAAGTTCATGCCTCCTACCAACCCAGTCCTTCCTCCACAACCTCTTTTTCTTCTGACTGGCCTGTCGTCGTCTTTTATTCACTAAAATAATGACTAGTGCTGCAGCAGCAGCGCTCTCTGCTTCCATCTCCACCATTTTACTTAGCATTTCCCCCCAAAATTAGCTTTTCCCTCCAAAAATTATTGGCAACCTTCTTCAACCTTCTTCAACCTTTTACCCGAGAGGTTGCTGAAGTTTGCCACGTCTGAACGTTACAGGTAGGTTGCCACATATTGCTGGTTGCTAGAGATCGCCTGTAAAAGTTTGCTGTGTGTGTATCGGCATTAAGACAAAAGCGACCCGAAAAACTTCAGACCCCCAAGCCCTGAAATCATCATGGTCATGACCGGCCAAAAATCTATTGATTTATGCCCTGGGTGTGGTCTTTTTGCCCTGCAAATTTCGAGTGAGATATTGGGAAAAAGTTGGTATGTAGCCTTCAGAAGAATTGGTGGCAGCACCTGGCGGTAACTGTACTTTCAAGAACTTTACAAAGCGGCTGGGGTCACAACCCAAACAACGGTGCTGCTATGCTATCACCTGAAACTTAATGAAATCAAATGATTGATTTGTCACTGACGTGGCTGTATTCTGCACTGCGACATTTGGCCATATATGCTCTAAAACCACGAATACAAGGAATGAGGCTCTGCTCCCATTCATTACAATGGAGGGGGGATTCTAAAACCTCAATATCAATTATTAAGTAAACGATAGATAGGCTCTCTTTTTAGCTCACCTCTTAGCAGAGGTGAGCTTATCCCATACCGTGGCGTCCGTCGTCCGTCGTCGTCGTCGTCGTCGTCGTCGTCGTCGTCGTCCTTCGTCTGTTAGCAGGGCACGTTTCGTAACTGTAAGAGCTATTGAGTTGAAACTTAATACACATGTACCCTTATGTAATGACACCTTGGCGACCAAGTTTCGGTCTGATTCGTTTCATGGTTTGGCCACCAGGGGGCCAAACGTTAAAAGTGAAAATATGCAATATCTCCCTTAATAGTAGTCGGGAAATTTTGAAAAGAATATGGTAGGTACTTCTAGCAAAGGTGCATCATATATCCTCCGGGTTTTTGATTTGACCTCCTTTTCAAGGTCACAGAGGTCAAATGGTGTAAATTGGCCGTTAGGATGTAACGATGGCACGTTTCTAAACTGCAATGACTATTGATACCAAATTTGGTACACATTTACCCCTTAGTCAGGTGATCTCAGGGACCGAAGTTTGGTCCAATATGATTCACCACTTGACAACCAGGGGGCAAAATCCAAAAACCTTAAAAATGTGATTATTCCTTAACTTCTTGCCCGATTGCCACCAATTTGATATCATGGGTACATCTAACCACCATACAGTATATGTCACACATGTTTTTAATTTGACCTTCTTGTCAAGGTCACAGAGGTCAAATGGCGTAAATTCGCCGTCAGGCCGTAACTATGGCACATTTCTTAACTGCAATGACTATTGATCACAAATTAACTGTCAATCCACGGTTGGACCATGCAAAATCTGCAAAAAACGCTAAGGTGGGTGGTCAACGGATCTGCTTCATATTTTCACCATATGTTGGCCCTGGGACATGATCATGGGCCCTGAAGTGATTCCACAAATTATCACGTGACAGGGAAGTTATGGGCAAAAAATTGTTACCATGTCATTCAATGCATTATCCCTTTAAATTTCTGACCAATTTGCTCAAAATATGGTCACCTTTGAAGATTTTTTTCCGCATTTTCAAGTGAAAGGATCTGACATTGCATAGATGCAAATGAAAGTAGAGGTGTTTGGCAATTTTTTCATGCTTACAGTTTATTATTTATTTAAGGGGAACATACCCTACTTAGGCCCTTTTTAGCTGTCCTACCCCCAAAAGTTGCAAAATAGGGCTAACTTAGCGACATATAAAACGTTCTCCACAGGGAACTGGTTGACAGGGTATTTCTCAGAGCAAGTATGAGATTTAGATCATTCAGTTGACACAATAAAATTTTTGTTCAGAGACTTCCATATCAAGTAAACAAGCTGATGAAGTTGGAAGATTTTAGGCCTTTTGGAGAAGCGGTTCCTCTTTTTGACAATAGGGGGCCCTACCGAAGCCGACAACAACAACAATGGCGGCAAGCATGGCTGGAGAAAGTCAGGAGAAACTCTCACTAAACTGTGGATTTTCTGATATTTCCCCTATATATCAGTGTGGTTTGATGAGAAAATATCCAAGTGATGTGTGTGTTGTGTTGCTGCAGCAGTGCAAAAAGAACATTCAAGCTCATCTGAAGCGTCAAGATGTACCTTTGCTACATGCTGGTGTTCAGACAGAATGTGAGCTGATTGCCACTCGTTGTGGTTATTTTGACTTGTCCGATCCGGAACTAAAGATGAAAACCATATGCCCTATACATCGATACAGATTGGGCCTGAGCTGGGAGTCACCAAGGAAATACCAGCATCCCCTACATCCGACAAGTTCCAAACGCAAGACTTTCCGTGGCATTTCTGCTACCACCAGTAAGCAGGTCCAGGAAAGATGGAATGTTTTCATGCCAATTGGCACTGGTAAGTGTACATACCGCTGGCTTTGCATCAGTTCAGTATGCATGGTTGTCACTGAGAGTATGTAAACATTGCTGTGGCCTTACTTCTTGACCTTGGATAGCGCGGTGCCACAGCACTTGCCTAGGGTAGGCCTACATGTAGGTCTAGGCATGGCAGGGTCTGTTGGAACTTAAGCTGCAGTTGTATGTCTTCAAAAAACGTGTCTCGAGATGAAAAAGTTTGCTTAGCCAAGGACGTGATAACACTCGGTGTGCACGAACACTTCCATGGTAGGGCCTAGAAGGTATGCAATGGTAGGGCCTAGAAGGGCATGCAATTGTGCATAAAAATGAGAAATTCAGTCCTGAGTGATCCCAAATCCCAGCCTTCTTCTCTTATCACTGGTTTAAATAAAGTTGTCATTTCAATTTCAGGTATTTGTAGAGGCTGTAGTAATGGTCACAGAGAAGCTATAACACTGAAGCAGCACTCAAGTGGAATAGATTTATCACAGCCACAGGTAAACAAGTACATACAGGCCTACCGGTACTGTAGTGATATCCACAAGCTTAATTCTGATTGCATGAAGTTTCTGTGGGCAGGTGGGAAACCACAAGTTTTTTTTTGTCTTGGGACAGCGAATACCTAGCCATTCAACTTAAGTGAAAAAATGGACTGCTAACTATAACATGACGCTAACTATAACATGACCACAAACACCAAACTCTGTGCTCTTGAAATGTGTCTTGTCATGGTTTATAGTTAGTAAGTTATTCATCAGTAGCCTAAAGTTTTGTGCTTGAACTTGCCTATTTCCTCTTTCAGCCTGGCCCTTCCACATTCCATGCTCCTCCACAGCCAGACAGTGATGCATCGGAGACTGATTTGGATGTTCAGGTAAGCATACTGTGACCATATTTTGGCTGATAATTTTTTTCTGATCACTGTACCAAAATACTAAATTTCATACCTTGATAATGAAGCAAGGTAGGTTCCAATCATTTGATTGTAGCTTGGCCAACGCTGTATCACTTCACATGTAATTCACGATCCATGATCAAGTATCATGAATTGGTGGAACACATATTCTACTAAACTAGCTGACATCTTGTATGCCTGCATCATCAGTAAAATTGGGAACTTGCTCTTTTACTCTTTCAGTCTGGTGGGCCTTCAACGCCAGAGAGTACTGGACAGGCAGAGAGTGATACATCTGGGACTGACTCTGATGTTCAGGTGAGCACTTCATAACTAAAGGAAAATGTATCGGTTCAAAGTATAACACAGCATAGATATTCTGTGATTGTGGAGTGAAGTTCCATTTCACATGGTCATGGTTGATCAACACTAAGTTTACAAGTAAAACCTACACTATATTGCCACATATACATGTAGTTCACAATCACTGATCAAAGTTGTGAAATATACTGACATATTTGTACAAGTAATCGATGCATGCGTACCCCGTTTCTGAAAAAACACATACATTTCCTTTCAGCCTTCTGCTTCTCGTACTGGTACTACATGTGGTGAAGGATTTGTGGAGGTGTCGAGTGCTGGTCACAAAATTCACTCGGATGTACAGACCGTTGAAGAGTTATCTTCAGATTCAGACATCATCAAAACAATGATGGTGAGATATCCTAATATGTTCTTGCTCTTCCTGAAGTATGCAGTCAATGTCTTCACTATTGAACCATGAAGTTCATCATTGTGTGCATGTTTGGGTCTATGTAGCCTTACCGGAAAATAAGTGATTTTATTTACTAGAAACATGTAACGTTGATCAATATTCGGTGACATGTCCATTTTCTTTCCAGTCTCCGCCCCAGCCATCGAGTAGTGGGAGCTCTCCTAGTCCACCCTATGCTATGGAGGTTGATGCATCATGGGCACCAACGCCTGCCCCTCGACAAGTGAAACTCGGTGGACTCAACACCTTTCTCCAGTACGGAGGTTATGAACCTGTTGAAGGCCGTTTGCTAAAACCTATCGAAGAGTGTGGAGGTAGCACCGTCAGACTATACACACAGAAGGCACGTGAAGCAATCAATTTGTCGTTAAACTGCCTTGCACCTGGTCAAGAGGAGGCACTACTGGAAAGAGTCCTGCAGAAAGAGAAGAAAGGGGTGTCTCCAGAATCTGAGTTGGCTGCTATTGTCAAGTGTTATGAAGATTCCAAGTCATGGTACACGAAGAGGCAATTGCTTTCAATCATTGCTGAAGGCAGGACTAAAGAACAACTCCAGGTATTATCATTATTATGCTTTTGTTTGTGTCCACCTAATAGTCACAGGCTTGATGGTGAAATTTATTTTTGAAGATATCCTAATCTTTGGCATCTTGACTTGACATACTCCTGAGACAACTTAGCCCTTTTTCACTGGTGCGACTCGCTTGATAGAGGTAATAGTACGTGTACGACAGACAGTTAGTAATAATGAAGTACATAATAATTGACGTATAACCCCCTTGAAGCTGGATACTGCATCACACTCCACACAGTCGTGTGTTCGATATTGCAAAGGTAGATGATGCTTTGACCTCCCACATGGGTCTTGCTGAACAGGTTGCAATGATCCAATATCCTAGCTTGCAAAAAGAAAATGAATGAAATGATAAAAAGTATGATTGTTCAGAGAATAATCATGTCTTTCTTTTGTAGGCTATGATACCAGGACTAACGGTTTACAGAATAGATCAGGCAAGAAAGCATGCAAAGGACATTGGCAGTGGTCAACCAGTTTCTGTTGGGCCAATCGAGAAGTCACGTCTTGATGATGTTAAGGTCGATCACTTCCTGGACTTCGTCAGTCAACCAGAATTCCTTCAAGACGTAGCGTATGGAACGAAAACCATCAAATTGAGCCATGGGGAAAAACTAGAAATTCCTAACGTTGTTCGTTCCGTCATTTCATCGAGGATCATAGATCTCTATCTGGGCTACTGTGAGGAAACTGGGTTCTCTTCGCTGAAGAGAAGTTCACTGTTCAGCATCATACAGGTGAATGAATGTTTTTGTGTCAACTATCATTGCCATCATAGTAAAATCTGTGAAAGTTGTTTATTCTTCACCCATTCAGTTCTTTGTAAGTGAGTGGTTTATTGTTACCATGGTAACAAACAGTCATACATTTGGCTTCAGAGAGCAGATTTAGCTATCGATCATGGCTTGATGAAATAAGATGCTCTCTGTAGTAAAATATTTTTATGAGCTAAATATTAGCAGACACGTTGATCAATTGCTCCATCACACAGTACAAACACATCGAAAGAGAGCCCCGAGTCTGAATCTCAGATTTAGATGCCTTTGTAGTGTTCTATTCTCTATTTTTTACCCTCAGGTATGTGCGGCCTCCCAAAAAAAGTCTCTTGCCGGCCTAGATAATGTGGTTTCTGAGGGTACAGATGCATTCGAGACATTGCATGAAACGATCAATACACTAGGAGAGTGTGGTAAGTTGACATTTGCCATTGACATTGATGATTTTGACAAGTTTCACTCCTGATTAAGATTTTGGCTGACTGCCATCAGTTGATCACACTTGTCTGTCCACTTTGATCTATTGTGCCCGAAAAGTTGAGGAGGGATTCGATTCAGGCCTATGAGAATCCCTCATTAAGTTTTAACATTTGCAGGGCACTCCAGTTCCTGGATTGAAGACAAGAAACGCAGACTGGATAAAGCCAAGCTGTACTTGAAGTCTGATTACAAAATGAATGTCCATACAAGCAGCCGATGTGGAGACCACTGTATTCCCTTTGCCCTTGGTGGTCAGAGCCAGTGTGACCATGTTCATGACCTCTGCTGTGACCAGTGTGAAGACATGAAGTCTGTTTTGGAAGAAATTCAGCTAGCTGCATCTTCAGGAATTGTGAAGTACAAGTAAGTACTACTTGTATGTAAGTTTGTATGATCTGAACTTATGAAGTTAGAAGTAGATGTTTTGGCTCCATGTGTGTGGGTGGGAAGTGTACACTGTACACTTAGTAAGTTATGAATTGATGGATTAATGGTCGGAGAGTTAGGACTTATACAGGTAATGACTAGGTTGTGAATTTGACTCTTGGAAGGATCACTTCTGATCTGTTTTGTCTCTGTCAGTGTCTTTTTCCAGTCAGCAAGACACCTACCCAGTAACCCTACATTGTTCCATTCTTTGAATGGGGCATCAACTTGGTTACTTTACCTGTGTGTCTATGTACCGTAAGCCTGGGCAAACTGTAGGCCCTCGCCAAGTGGAGAGTACTTTGTGATTGACTCCTCCATGGAGAAATGTACCTTCAGGAACATGCACAATGTTATTTCTTTTTTTTACTCTAGGTATCCTCAACAACAGGAGCAAGTTCAGTATGACATTGAAGTTGCTAAGGAACAGGTCATGAATTTGAAGAGCCATCTTCTCCGCCAAATATGCCAGGAGCAAGCCAAAACGGATGTACTGGACAAAATGACGCCATCACAAGCCCTTTTGACCATGGATTGGGCTATGAAGTTTCTGCCCAGTCGATTCAGAGAGGCACAGCAAGATTGGTATGGGAAAAAAGGAATCTCTTGGCACGTGTCTGCAGTAATAACTAAGACAACTGATGAAAAGTTTGAAGTGAGTACCACCACATATTCTTTGCAGACTTGCAGTATATTTACTTTATTGTACTGTAAAGTTGACCAGGAGCTATCACCATCCCCAAAGACAGGATTGTTATTTATTGCCTGAATATGGTCCCCTGAATATCAGTGTTAGCCTCAACAGCTCCTGATCATTGTATTACATCCCATGTGATATTTTCTTCCATTGATGTTGGTGACTGAGTCTTTTATACTTTCATTTCAGATTCACTGCTTCGTGCACCTTGTGCAGCAGTGCACCCAGAATTGGTTTGCTGTTTTGTCGGTTCTCGAGGCCACAATGGAAGAAATGAAGATCCGCTTTCCTGACGTCAACGAGTTCTTCTTGCGGTCTGATAACGCGGGATGTTATCATTGTGCACCCTTGATACTATCCATCCCTGCTCTTTCATCTCGCTTGGGAATCAGGATTCGGCAGTATGATTTCTCCGAAGCCCAAGCTGGGAAAGACATTTGTGATCGCAAAATTGCCCCGATGAAGGCTCATATCAATCGTTTCGTTAATGAAGGCCACAATGTGACGAATGCAGTTGAAATGCATGCCGCTTTAAGTTCATATGGGGGTGTTCGAGGGTGTCATGTTGCTGCACTCGAAGTAAATGAGGAGGCAATGACTGACCGAATTGTGTGGCCTGGTGTCACAAAGTTCACGAATTTTGTCTTTGGTGACTCAGGACTTGAAGTGACTCAGGGGTATAGAGTAGGAACTTCAAAGTTCTATTCCTACGATGAACTGTTGAAAAAGGCCATTGAACCACAAGGGGCAACAGACTTTGTCATTGTTTTGCCGTATTCGTCTCCACGTGTTGTGACTGGTACTCTACGGCAGATTTCATCGGTTGTGACCTGCACGGAAGTCACATGCAGGAAGACCTTCTCTACACAGGAAGCTCTCTTTGAGCACATCGCTCTTGGGAGGCACACTCCACAGGCAGGTTCTGACAAAACATTGGACACCATCACCAGAAAATGGGCAACCAAAGTGTCTGATATTGCCATACATGTACAGAGCACAAGATCACACCAGCAAGCTGCAGATGAACAGGAAATGTCCTTGGCCACAGACGCTGTCACTCCAGGATGGGCTTTGAAGTCAAAAAAGCAGAGCAAGCGTTTTGCTCTCCCAGTAAAGGACTTTCTGTTCGAGGAGTTCATGCGTGGGGTGGACACAGGCAGGAAGGAAAATCCAAGCCTTGTAGCCAAAAAAATTAAGCTACGATTCCAAAAGGAGGACTGGCTCACAATGCAGCAAGTGAGCAGCTATTTTTCCCGCCTTGCTGCTCAGCAAAAGTGTGGGTCTCTGAAGAAGGGAACAGCTGACATCCACACTGATGAAGCTCACGAATTGGCAGATACCATGATCACACGTTCTAGGCAACGCGCTGAGATTATTCTTCAAGTCGATTTGTAAAGTTTGAACTCAGTTATCCACCATCGTGCGTGTATCCATCATTCTACAACGATATCATGCTGCTCGGCTGTCAGGATGTTTGTTACAACATTATTCCTTGTCTCTAAGCATTCCCTTTCTTTACCACATGTCTGTATTGTATTACTCCAGTTTCTTGTCAATAACACACCTTCTAGATATTCAAGCTTGCATTCTAGTACCGCTGACTATTCTTCTTCTTGGCGTTTGATGACAGCTTCAAATTCTTTGGTCGGTCATGGTTTTCACTTTGCTGTCCGTGGTAAGACTACTTTATGTAACACCACCTGATATGATTATCGATGCATGCCACTGCTGGCACTTTTGATGGACCTGGTTTTATGATTTGTGAACATGTATATTTTCAGAGATCTACTAAAGTATCAGCAAGCTCGCCTTATCCCTTTTTGATTATATGTCAGCGTAAATATGAGAAATCAACCATTTTTGAATAAATCTTAGGTTATTTTGCTATGAAACAAGTTTCTTCCTTCCTTGCAAATTGAACTAAATTTGAGGCATGTGGAATGTCCAATGCTGAGAATATTCTACGATCTAATAAGATCACATGAGAGTTGGACCAGCTTTCAGGATTCCATTATTCAGGACTCTATGAGTAACTCATTAGGGCAGGGTGGACACCATTCATGGCACCATGGTTGCATGGCTACAGAGACCAATGGCTTTGGCGAGAGAGACCCACAATCTCTATGGTGTATGAATCTATGGTGTACGAACCATTAGTGTCCAACTTGGTGAGATAAAGTCGTCCAGATGCTACGAAGAGAAAATTGCCAAAGCATACCCACCCTGCAACATGTAGGCCCCAACACACTATGCAACTGAATTTGTGTTCGGGAAATCAATATTGGATTCATTAGCTGATATTGGCTCCTTAATCATTGGATGGAATGCTATGCCATGGCTCCACAGAAAAATTCTTGAAGCAGAAGTACATTGACACTCGAGATAGTTTATTGGGTCATGTAGAAATTAAAGTACTGTTACACATTACAAATGTACAATTGAACTTTGTTAGACAGAAATTAGATTTTTAAAACTAATCTCAGGTTAAGTTTCTAGAAAGTATGACTGCTTTTTGCTTCTTCCATTATTTGCTTTGGGGTGCTGTAGTTCAATGCATTACCAACAGGTGGCAGCACCAGGAAAAAGTTCGAAAATGTTCGAAAATTGGTCATCTTTACTCGGTCCCCACTCACAGACGGGATTCGTGAACTGTTTTTTTATTTCTGTTTCTGAAAGTGCTGGTCATGCCTAATATTTTGCAAGAGATCCCGTGATTTAGATCCCTGTGGAGAAATAGTTATGGCACCCGACACCTGCCTCCACAAAAATCAATGTTTGGGGTAAGGGGTAACAATTCGTCCATTTACTCCCTAATTGGGGGGTCATGTTTCATGAACTCCTTGATATAGATAGTCCATATCATAAAGTAGCTCCTTGTAAAGGGATAGTTTTCTAGGTCTTACAGTCTTCGTCAGAGGGGTGCTCAAAATTCGCCATTGAAATACTATGTGAGAAGGCAATTTGACGGCCAAATTAAGATTTTTGTTAATTACTCGGTAATTACTGAATGGTTTCGGCTAATATCCTACAGTCTTTTATCATTTGGTCATATATACCTCTCCACCAAATTTCATTGAAT
Source organism: Lineus longissimus (assembly GCF_910592395.1). Classification (NCBI taxonomy): domain Eukaryota; kingdom Metazoa; phylum Nemertea; class Pilidiophora; order Heteronemertea; family Lineidae; genus Lineus; species Lineus longissimus. Next base: position 8,849,799 of record NC_088316.1, read on the forward strand.
TCTGCTAACCCCCACCTTAGCACCTTTTGCATGGTCTATCCATGGATTGACACTTAAGTACACATGTACCCCTTGGTCAGGTGATCTCAGGTACCGAAGTTTGGTGCGATCTGATTTGCCGTTTGGCCTCCAGGGAGGGGGCCAAATCCTAAATTCTTCAAAATGCCATTATTCCTAGTAATGACTTGCCCGATTGGCACCAATTTTATATCATAGGTACATCTAATTCTAACAACCATTCAATGTGTCACCCGGGTCTTCTTTGATTTGACCTACTTTTTAAGGTCACAGAGGTCGAATGTACTGTAAATTGGCCATTTTGGGGAAATTGTAATTGCTTGGACCTACATCAAACCTAACACTACATGACACAATACCATGCTCTTTATCCATCTTTCCTCCACATGAGGTGAGCACAATGGCCCTGGCCATTTCATTTTAAAAGAAATGGGCCTACCGTAATAAGTGATGTTGATTTCGTTCACTGTCAATGTCAGCCAAGATCAGGACAAGATTATAACACGTGCGACTCCATTGGCCCATGTCATTGATAAAAGATTAATACCTGACTTATTGGCCCATCCCCATTCAAACCATTGTAACGATTGGGGGCGGAGCCTCATTCCTTGTATTCAAGGTTTTAGAGTATTTATAAAATTTTGGCCATTTTTTTCTGTGGACACTGCTCATCGGACTACATTACATAATGCTCGATGACCCCATACATAACTACTGATGCTGGAATTTTGATTATTGAATACTGTGTGCAATTTGACTCTTTGCTAAATAGGTCTTGTTTTCTCACAATCCATCACTTCACTATTTTGTCAATATCTTCCAACTGAGGGGTTATGCTTGCTTTGGGATGCTTTTGTAAAACTTCTTTGTGCCATTATTGAAATATCAAAGGTAACTGTGATATTTTCTTGCAGCTCACGGTGATCAAGGTACACGGACAGATAGCAGTAAATCTTCAGCTTGCATTAACCTGCTACCATCCTTCGGTCTTTCAAATGTTGGTCACAATGATCAAACTGTCATGACTGTGCAGGACAATACTATGATGTAAGTATTCACCCAATAGTTTTCACCCAAAATATTGGGACAGCATGTGGTCTGCCCTGTCCCAGTGTATTACCATATTGAGTGCCTGACCTGGGTATATCATATAATGGTATAAATTAGCAACCGTGCAACCATTCCTCAGACATAGTCATCGCTGACAGAGAGAAGGTGCAGTTATATCAATACCTTTGGGATAACCAACCTAATGTCTTCTGGTGTCGGAGTAGTGGACTTTTGGTGAACTGTTTTGGTTTTTAGCTGACCTGGGGGAGCTTATGTCATCGGGTCTTGTCTGTCGTCTGTGGGTTGGTCCGTGCATTCCTCGGTCCGTCCATCGTCGTTAACAAGGGTGGCAGGGCTGCTCACTGTTGAGTCAAGGAAGTTGAAACTTGGAGTGTGGAGGTCTTATGGCAACATGACTGACTTAAAAAATTACAGACATTTGACCTACTTTCTCTGCTTCAGGCGGCCATCTTTGAAAACCTTATTTTGGTAATATCTCATGAACGCTTATAGCTAGAACCATGACATTTTTATTGTCAATACTTCTGATGAAACTACATGACATAATATACGGGTTTGATTTGACCTACTTTTGAAGGGCACAGAGGTCAAACAAAATTTTGGCAAAGTTGGCACATTTCATCAATAATTGTGTCAAGGCCAAAAATCAAACTCGCTGCTTAGGTCACAAACCAAGCTGAGTCTAGAGAACTCACTGAAACATGCATCCTGGATTTTGAAATTTTGAAATCACATTACAGCCAGATCCCGTTAGCGAAGGTTAAAAAGCGAACCTCAGGCTGCAAAGGCAAATGCCTTGAGGCCGTGAGGTTGGAGTTTCTCTTTGAATTGCCCGATGATGTTGTTATTAGGGTAATCAGGCGTGATCAGAGATTAGCGCAATCTAGCCTAATCTCCTATGGCATGTCTGGCTGACCTACCACAGCAGGTGTTACAGAATTTGTTATTGTTACTCCTGTCTGTAAGTGGCACATCATCTGACAAAATCAGAGTGTACTCAATGTAGGCCTAATGGCAATGCTTCAGATGAAGACCTGATTGGTCCTGTCGGATGCTTGTTTCTATATTGCAATATTGTAGTTGATCATGGTGCAGGATGTAACTGCTTTTTCGGACTGTTTGTTTATAGTAGGCCTATGTGAAAAAAACATTTTTTTTTTTCATAGTTTTTCATCAGACTGGTTAAAACATGTACCTTGCTTTTTAAGTTAGGCCTGTAAACAATAATGATGTAGGGGCCTTGAAGGCTTTAAACAATATATTGTTCCGCCCTGCGAAGAGCGATCGTGTGCAAAGCGGTGGGACAGAATGGGGTACAACTAGATTACCCTGGGCTCACTGTTATCCATCCGAATTTGACCACCCCCACCCTTACTCTTAGGAGAGGAGCCTTGCCTCTATCTCGACCTAACTTGAAAATAGTACACATCCCTGCGACCTATATAATGTATGCTATTGCGTGGCCTACTTACTGACACAGACTCCCTGAAGCCAGGTCAGAACTATCCGTCCAATTTCAACTTAAGCTAAAAAAATTGCAATGCATCAGGTGTGGATATACTGCCTATCCTGCAATGTCCAGTTTAGCATGAAGCATGCTGTTTCATCTTTACCTGTTCTGTTAACACACAGACCATGCAGACCTTGGCCGAGGAATTTTATGGTCAGTCTGGGGTGAAATCCCAAGGTGTATTGTAACAGTGACAAACAGGAATATTGCTTCAAATCTGCCAAGGGTTTGTAGAGTGACTTTGAACGAAAATTTCATGGACATCAGATAGAAACCAATGCAGAAGCATACACTGCTTCTCTGCATCACAATCATTGAAGCAACTGTTCCTTGACCAATCCATGACTCATCATTATATAACATTATATAACAATTCATGGCACGAATTCAGCAACACATTGAGTGCATTCGATCTAATCCACATACCCATATTGCACCAAGTGTAATGAACCCAGTAAGACAGGTAAACCTAACACAGCAGGTGGTGTCTGTAGTGCAATAGCAGATGTCTAGGAGGAAGGCCTTGGAGTGCAATCAATCAGCTTATCTGACCTATTATAAACATCCAGCTGAGAGGCATTCCACCTATTTTGCTCATCTTTCGCTAACGGGGTCTGGCGGTCATGAGTCAAGGGGTCCAAAATGACTTTGCCCAAAAAAACCTTATTCTGGAAATCCACGGCCACATGAAAGTTACAGGATTAGCAGTTATTTATGATTTAGCAACTCGGTTGATCTAATGAGGGTTAACGCTCTTGCAACCGGACCAGTTTTTGGCTCACCTCGTGAGGGGAGCCTTTGCGACCTGCCATTAGTCGGGGTCTGTTAGCAGGGCACGTTTTTTAACCCCTAACGCTACTGACCTGAATTTTGGTATGTATGTCCCCCTTTGTGAAATATCCTCACATACCAATTTTTGGTCGGATCTCCTTCTCTGGTTGGCCACTAGAGGGCACAATGTGAAAACAGAAAACTGCAATAACTCCTGTGATAAAGGTCGCAGCTCGCTGACATTTTTATGGTAGGTACCCCTAGTAAGGGGAAATCACATATCACGTGAGCTTTTGATTTGACGTACTTTTCAAGGTCCCAGATGTCAAAGTTCGCTAAATCACCGATAGGATTTTTGTTTTTATTTGAACTAGAAGGTTCTAAACTAGTGTGGACATGTATGTAAGGACCCTCTATTCTTCCCCAGAAATTTAGCTGGCTCAGATATCTTTTCTCGATGAAATAGGCGGCTTTTAAATTTTTTGGCTCATCATAGGGGAGTCTTTATAACACCGCTGCATCCGTCATCTGTCGTCGTTGTCGGTCAACAATAGGAGCACGTTTGCTCACTATTGAGTCTAAAAAGTTGAAACTTGGTGTAAGGATGTCTTATGACAACATGACTTGACACAAAAAAATCATCGCCATTTGACCTATTTTCTGGGCTCCAGATGGCCATCTTTGAAAACCTTATTTTGTCAATATCTCATGAACGCTGATAGCTAGAATAATGAAATTTTTACTGCCAATACTTCTGATGAGACTACATGGCAGAATCTGCGGGGTTTTGATTTGAACTACTTTTGAAGGTCAAAATTTGGCATTGGGCATCTTTACTTATTAACAAAAACTCAGGTCAATGTGACCTTATTATGTAAGTAGATCTGTTATATCAAGAAACCTTCACTGTGTGATCCTCGAAGAGATTGACATAGAGGTCACAGAGATGCTCTCGTGAAAAAAAAGAAGGAAAAAATCCTCGAGCGGGTTTGAACTTGGGACCCTTGACACTTGAGCCTTGCCGTCTTACCCATTATGCCTTGAAGCCATTTTTGTGAATATACATATTTTTCAGTTTTCTTTACATGTACAAGCTTGACAGAATGGTGTCTTTTGTGCAATCTATACCATTTTCAGTTTCAAAGTGGCCTTTAAAAATTGCCCTTTTACAATATTGGCAAAGTAAATTCATAAGATACATGATCAGGAGATAAACATAACACCCTATGATGATTATACACAATTCCTAAAATTGACCTGCCGCCTATTATCAGTTCTGTAACTAGGAGGAAGTGACGTAGATAGAGGCAGCCTACATAAGGCTGACGTTACATAGGCCTCATTCGTTCACTTCCCACATGTCATGTTCCCCTTAATGCGTTCGTTCCTCACTGAATGCATGCCACAAGGCCGTGCATTCACCGAGGAACGTTAAGTAAAGCTGGAACGTGACATGTGGGAAGTGAACGAATGAGGCCTATGTAACGTCATCCTAATGTCCATAACACAATGTGCACTTGGAAGAGCATTATGAAGAGAGAAAAATGGTATTAATTCGTTGCTTTGGCACACCAAACATGCCAGGAACTGGAAACTGAGTAAAGGTAAAGTTTTAGTGTTGATACTGGGCTTGTTTATGCATATCATGTGAGTTAAGCCACCATAAACACAGTCATAAACAACACAACAGCAATGGACAGTGTGTGTTGTGTTGTGTTGTGGTAGTGTACATCTGCATTGTACATGTAGTATCAAGTATGCTGCATGGCTGTGCCACTGTGCCACTGATCATGAACATGTACATGTAGGCCTGACATAGTATATTTTCTGTGGTGTGGTGGTAGGCCTATGGCTAATATACTATAGGCCATGTACTGTGTGCATAATGCCATTATTGTATTTAATGAAAACAAGTAGCCTTATGACATGTGATGTATGATCATGATGGATGCAATGGCAGTTAGCTAGCTACATGTAGGCTACTCTTTCTTGGGCCATGGCCCATGGCCATGGGCCTGCAGGGAGAATAATGATAGAGCTAAACTTTAGAATCCCCGATCGGAAATGACGTAGTTTGATCGCATTCAACTATAAATCCATTGAACAGTGGTGCTTGGTTAGTCAACCGATGACCTTTTTTTGGGGTGATCGGGGATTGTAAACTCGTTCCAATGATAGCCACATATCACAGCCCGGGATCACAGCACATGAGGCATGAGAGGCTGACCACATTTGTCATGTCTGCATGGAAAATGTTTGGGCAAGTCATAATTGTAAAAATTAACAAGACAAAATGATGTCAATTGCCTATTTCAAGTTTTATTATTAAATGAGATCCAAATGCCGTCATATCACATGCAACATGCATCCATGGCATAGAATAGTAATTCTTTTCACAGAGTTCCTGTTTCACTCAAAATGATACAATCATGTTTCAGTTTGGAACAACCGCTGTCTAACGTTACAAACAAGTGACCACGAATAAACCAGGTTTGCCGAAATGGATATGGATAATACATCAACAAACTCTCAAGATCACAGCTATTCCAATCCAGCAGGAAATGTTATGAAGGTACATTTGTAATACAGTCAATATTCAGCAGTATACTACCCAAACTACTAGTACTATATCTGTACTATTTACTTATAATATTGTCAAGATATCAAATGCATTTCAAAAAGCGCTGATTGTATATATCAATCTCTTTGAAATGCATTTAATTGAGAGGAGCTAAATGAAATACTGAGTACTCTTGGCGTAAATTACAGAAACAAACCATGTAATCTAATGTTTCTTTGAACAAGTAATTTTATGTCGTTCATACTCTACCCAGGTCAGACTTTTGCATGTGTACTCCATTCGGACACACCCGAGGAAGAAATAATCTATTTATAATAGAAATCTCTTAGCTAGTTCGCTTAGCTACACCTAGGCGGCGCCCCTATACAACCTCTGCCTCGTGTGAGCCGCCATAATCAGTACTTTTTCCTCGGCACATTGTTGCACACTGTTCCGAGTTTTTCTACGTTGTTTTCGCCAAATTTTGGTCGATCCTACGTTCGAGAAGGACACCCCGGGACACCTTCGGGATGCTTATTATCTCTAGGAGACAGGTGAGATCGTTCTTTAACCATCCTCCCTCGATTTCTGCTTTTGGAGCGTGCTTTTTCTGCCGTCTCCCAAGAAATTTTTTCTCCGTTTTCCCGGGCTGTTGGTCACGTGACCGTTCGTTTTTATACTTTTATGGTTTTTCTGTTAGAAATTTCGGCGTAATGACATCGTTATTGCCGTCCTTTCTTTCTTCTTTGGGTGTTCAACACTTTGTTTTGGACCTCCTGCCCTTCAGGGCGGGTTTCTGAGGTCCGTTTACGGGTGTATCGGGGATTCATAGTCCCCGGCCTGGTTCTTCCCCGTGTCCGGGTGCGGGTAGTTCCGCCCCCATTGGGCCGGACCCTTTCGCCCCCGGGATGCCTTCCTCTTCTCCCGGCACCGCCGGCAAGAAGATGAAGAAGGTGAGGAGAGGAGCACGGCCCTCAAAGGGAAGGGGGTCTTTGACTCCCTCTCCCTCGCCCTCCTCACGGACCCCCGCTAAGCGGCGAGGTCCACGGGGCTCTGGGGGGGTTTCGACCCCTCCCGACCCCTCCCCCCAGGCCGGGCACCCCTATTTTGGGGGTGTGCCCCCTGGGGAGGCCTTGGGTTTGAGTGTTGGTGACCCTGATTCAGGGACACTCCCCAGGGTTAGCCCTGTCCCCTTTCCAGGGGGCAGGGCTCTGGGTGGGACTCAGGACGTTTTACGTCCCGATCCCCCCGCCGACGCCCCCTCCTGTCATGGGTTGGTGAGCAGCGTCGCCCCCGGTGAGCCGCCTGTTATTTCAGGTGTGCTCCCCCGTCCCCCTCCGGGGTTTGCAACGGGTTTGCGGCCGCTGCCCTTGGCTCTGCCAGCGCCACGGTTGAGTCCACGGCCACTCCGGGGATCCGCCACCCCTTCGCTTTGGGGCGGGCTCGTCCGTCCGACCCTCACTCTGTGAGTCGGTCGTCTCTTCGGACGCCCCCTGGCGGGGCAAGATCAGTTTTCACCTTCCCGTCTTTGCCGCCGTTCACCGCACCCGGAGGTGTCCTGCCCGGTGTGGGCAGGGGGTCGGTGATCGACCACTATTCACGGGCGAGGGGCCTTGGTGCCCCCCCCCCCCCTGTTATGGGTGCCGTCAGACCGACTATTCCCCCGGTCCGACCCCACCCTGCTCTGTCGGGTATGTCGGGGTTGACGGGTGTGGCTTGCCGGTCAGGCATGCCCCCCTCCCCCCCTCCCGTGTCTGCCCCACGGGAGTCCGATTTGAGCTCTGAGCCTCTGCCTCTTGCTTCCTCTCTCACGGAGGATCAACGGCAGTTGCTTAGGAGCCTGACGGACCGCTTGGAGGCTTCCAACCTCCATGACAGGTCCTCGGCTCGCCCGGCCGAGAGGCCGGTGGCTTTTGTTTTGAGTCATCAGCCAATGGACTGTGAGTTTAGCGACTCACAGTCTTTTTCGGCCTCTCAGGCTGACCCCCCCTCTGGGGGTGAGGACTCCGCCATTGTCGCGGGTATGCGCGACTTGCGCGCTCTTGTTCGGCAATTTGTGCCGCAAGACACATGTCCTCTCCCGACGGTCAACCCCGCCCTCGGTAAGGTGCCGTTCGACTTGTTCGGCGACGCCTCCGAGCAGGAGTCGGATGCGGTCCCTAACCGGGCTTTCCAGGAATTGCCCGCGTCTCCGGCCCTGATTAGAGCCTCCACATGGTTGGATACGGCTCTCAGGGATACAGCACCTTCTTGCGGAGGTCACCAGCGCGCCCTGGTCTCGACGCTCCCGTCTACGGGACCGGGTGCCTGGACTCAGGCTGGGAAGCGATTCACGACCGCTTCCCCTCCAAGCCTGTCCTATAGATCCGATTATTATCGGGTCTCACCGTCGGGAACTGACCAGGTTTCACTGTCGCCCCTCAAGGACGACATCCAACTTTCGGGTTTGGTACCCCCTAAAGTCCTCTCTTCTTCGGCCTTAAAGGATGCGAAGAATGACGAGGCCCTGGCTAAGGAGACCCAGGCGGTGTTATTCTACGCCGACCTGACTCTGTGTGCCCTTACCAGGTCTCTAGCCGCGTATGCCTCAGAGGAACAGCGTATTCTCGCGATGTCCCTCCAGCAGTCCCTGCAGCATGCCAGTGATCTGTCTGCTAAGCAGGCGGCTAACGGCGTGCTAAAACGCCGCGACCTGCTCATCGGGGGGTTCAGCACGGTCAGGTCACAGTTTCTGCGGGGGGCATTAAGGACCGCTCCATTGAGCGGCCCTTTCTTGTTTCATGACTCCCTGCCTGACACCATGGGTGCTCAGGCACAGTCTGATCGCCTGATGGAGTCAGTGTCGACTCCCCAGGCCGCCCCCCGTCCGCGTTCCTATTCACAGGCCGCGGGCAGGGGACAACAGGTGGGGTCTCGACGCCCCCGAGGTTCATCGACTCCTCGTGGGCCCTCGTCCTCGCGTGGCTCCTCCTCCTTTCGTCCCCAAGGGCAGACAGAAGCTGCGGCTCCCTCTCGCCGCTCCAATAAGCGCCACTGCTCCTCAGGCAGGGGCGGGGGCGGCGGGCAGCCCAAGCGTCCTTTCCAAGAGAAGGGTCGCGGGGGCAAGCGCAAGTGACTCTTTAGTCCTTCCTCCTGCGCCTCCAGGTGGCGCCCCCACAGTTGGCGTCGTGGGTGGCAGACTGCGACACTTCGCAGACTTTTGGGACCGTTGGTGTCAAAAAGACTCCCCCGTGCCGGATATGCTCCGACACGGTGTCCGATTGGACTTTTCCCATCCCCCCCCTATGACGTCGACCCCCACCCCGGTGTCCCCGCCAGTAGACCCCGTCAGGGCGCTTGCCCTTCGATCGGAGGTCCTGTCTCTTCTCACGGGGCTCTGGGGGGGTTTCGACCCCTCCCGACCCCTCCCCCCAGGCCGGGCACCCCTATTTTGGGGGTGTGCCCCCTGGGGAGGCCTTGGGTTTGAGTGTTGGTGACCCTGATTCAGGGACACTCCCCAGGGTTAGCCCTGTCCCCTTTCCAGGGGGCAGGGCTCTGGGTGGGACTCTGGACGTTTTACGTCCCGATCCCCCCGCCGACGCCCCCTCCTGTCATGGGTTGGTGAGCAGCGTCGCCCCCGGTGAGCCGCCTGTTATTTCAGGTGTGCTCCCCCGTCCCCCTCCGGGGTTTGCAACGGGTTTGCGGCCGCTGCCCTTGGCTCTGCCAGCGCCACGGTTGAGTCCACGGCCACTCCGGGGATCCGCCACCCCTTCGCTTTGGGGCGGGCTCGTCCGTCCGACCCTCACTCTGTGAGTCGGTCGTCTCTTCGGACGCCCCCTGGCGGGGCAAGATCAGTTTTCACCTTCCCGTCTTTGCCGCCGTTCACCGCACCCGGAGGTGTCCTGCCCGGTGTGGGCAGGGGGTCGGCCACTATTCACGGGCGAGGGGCCTTGGTGCCCCCCCCCCCCCCGTTATGGGTGCCGTCAGACCGACTATTCCCCCGGTCCGACCCCACCCTGCTCTGTCGGGTATGTCGGGGTTGACGGGTGTGGCTTGCCGGTCAGGCATGCCCCCCTCCCCCCCTCCCGTGTCTGCCCCACGGGAGTCCGATTTGAGCTCTGAGCCTCTGCCTCTTGCTTCCTCTCTCACGGAGGATCAACGGCAGTTGCTTAGGAGCCTGACGGACCGCTTGGAGGCTTCCAACCTCCATGACAGGTCCTCGGCTCGCCCGGCCGAGAGGCCGGTGGCTTTTGTTTTGAGTCATCAGCCAATGGACTGTGAGTTTAGCGACTCACAGTCTTTTTCGGCCTCTCAGGCTGACCCCCCCTCTGGGGGTGAGGACTCCGCCATTGTCGCGGGTATGCGCGACTTGCGCGCTCTTGTTCGGCAATTTGTGCCGCAAGACACATGTCCTCTCCCGACGGTCAACCCCGCCCTCGGTAAGGTGCCGTTCGACTTGTTCGGCGACGCCTCCGAGCAGGAGTCGGATGCGGTCCCTAACCGGGCTTTCCAGGAATTGCCCGCGTCTCCGGCCCTGATTAGAGCCTCCACATGGTTGGATACGGCTCTCAGGGATACAGCACCTTCTTGCGGAGGTCACCAGCGCGCCCTGGTCTCGACGCTCCCGTCTACGGGACCGGGTGCCTGGACTCAGGCTGGGAAGCGATTCACGACCGCTTCCCCTCCAAGCCTGTCCTATAGATCCGATTATTATCGGGTCTCACCGTCGGGAACTGACCAGGTTTCACTGTCGCCCCTCAAGGACGACATCCAACTTTCGGGTTTGGTACCCCCTAAAGTCCTCTCTTCTTCGGCCTTAAAGGATGCGAAGAATGACGAGGCCCTGGCTAAGGAGACCCAGGCGGTGTTATTCTACGCCGACCTGACTCTGTGTGCCCTTACCAGGTCTCTAGCCGCGTATGCCTCAGAGGAACAGCGTATTCTCGCGATGTCCCTCCAGCAGTCCCTGCAGCATGCCAGTGATCTGTCTGCTAAGCAGGCGGCTAACGGCGTGCTAAAACGCCGCGACCTGCTCATCGGGGGGTTCAGCACGGTCAGGTCACAGTTTCTGCGGGGGGCATTAAGGACCGCTCCATTGAGCGGCCCTTTCTTGTTTCATGACTCCCTGCCTGACACCATGGGTGCTCAGGCACAGTCTGATCGCCTGATGGAGTCAGTGTCGACTCCCCAGGCCGCCCCCCGTCCGCGTTCCTATTCACAGGCCGCGGGCAGGGGACAACAGGTGGGGTCTCGACGCCCCCGAGGTTCATCGACTCCTCGTGGGCCCTCGTCCTCGCGTGGCTCCTCCTCCTTTCGTCCCCAAGGGCAGACAGAAGCTGCGGCTCCCTCTCGCCGCTCCAATAAGCGCCACTGCTCCTCAGGCAGGGGCGGGGGCGGCGGGCAGCCCAAGCGTCCTTTCCAAGAGAAGGGTCGCGGGGGCAAGCGCAAGTGACTCTTTAGTCCTTCCTCCTGCGCCTCCAGGTGGCGCCCCCACAGTTGGCGTCGTGGGTGGCAGACTGCGACACTTCGCAGACTTTTGGGACCGTTGGTGTCAAAAAGACTCCCCCGTGCCGGATATGCTCCGACACGGTGTCCGATTGGACTTTTCCCATCCCCCCCCTATGACGTCGACCCCCACCCCGGTGTCCCCGCCAGTAGACCCCGTCAGGGCGCTTGCCCTTCGATCGGAGGTCCTGTCTCTTCTCAAGAAGCAGGCAGTGAGGCTGGTGGACAACCATTCCTCCCCGGGCTTTTACAGCCACGTCTTCTTGGTCCCCAAGAAGTCGGGGAAGTGGAGACTGGTCATCGACCTGTCCACCTTGAATCGGTTCCTCCGGGTCCCCAGCTTCAAGATGGAGACAACCAGGTCAGTAGCGCTCGCGGTGCAGCCCAACGATTGGGCTATCTCTCTGGACCTTCAGGACGCGTATTTACTTGTCCCGGTCCATCCAGAGTTTCAGCCCTTCCTTCGTTTTTTCTTCGAAGGAAAGGTTTATCAGTTTCAGGCCCTTCCTTTCGGCCTGGCTTCTGCTCCGCTGATTTTCACAACAGTCGTCAAGGTGTTTGCCGCGCATTTTCACGCCATGGGCTTAAAGCTCCATTGCTATCTTGACGACTGGCTGCTACGGCACCAGGCTCATCGCCGTCTGGGAAACCAGGCAAAGTTTCTGCTCGTCACAACCGGACAGGCAGGGTGGTTGATAAATTGGGACAAATCCGAGCTGGACGCAGCTCAGGATTATGTCTTCGTGGGGGTGCGATTTTGCACACGAGAGGGCCTGATGTCCCCCCCTCCGGACCGAATTCGCAAGATTCGGTCCTTGGTCGGGATTTTTCGCCGTCAGGACAGCGCCACAGCCCGACAGTTTCTGTCGCTGCTGGGGCTGCTCAATTCGGCAGCGGACCAGGTTCCTTTCGGCCGCCTGTATATGGGCCCGCTCCAGCTCCTCCTGCTGTCGAGTTGGCGTCCATTCACGGACTCCCTTGACCAGCGGATATTTATCCCGGGGTCTCCCTGGGGGAGGTGTGGAGTTTCTGGGGTTCAGAGACGGAGCTCCTCCGCGGAGTGCAGCTCAGCCCTCCGTCGCCCCAGATGTCCCTGTTCACGGACGCCTCCCTTTATGGTTGGGGCGCCCATTTGAACGAAGGGGATCTGACCACCAAGGGCACGTGGTCAGAGGAGGATGCGCGTCTCTCGATCAATATCCTCGAGATGCAGGCTGTCATCCTGGCCGTGAGGGCCTTCACGTCTCATCAGAGGGGTCACAGGGTTTCTCTTTTCTCCGACAATTCGACGGTGGTCGCTTATATTCGGAGACAGGGGGGACGAGATCCGACACATTGTGCCGTCTCACTTGGGAGCTCCTGCAGCTTTGTCGCGGCTTGGATATCCAGCTCCTCCCCCGTCACATCCCCGGCAAGAGAAATATCTTGGCCGACGCCCTTTCCAGGTCAGACCGTCTGGTCCAGACAGAGTGGACGCTCCATCGCGAGGTGGTCTCTCGTCTGGGGGCCCTGTGGGATGCTCCGGTCGTGGACTTGTTTGCGACTCGGTTGAACAAGAGGTTCCCCCTGTACTACTCACCCCTCCCGGAAGGGGAGGCCTTGGAAGTGGACAGCCTGTCGTCCTCCTGGGACGGCCTCAATGCTTATGCATACCCGCCAACCCCTCTGTTGCTACCGGTATTCAACAAGGTGGCCAGTTCACGGGTCAGACTTTGTCTGATAGCACCGTGCTGGCCGAACCAGGCCTGGTTCCCGGTTCTGCTGGAGCTGCTGACGGATCACCCCCGCCGCCTGCTGGCGTGGGACCGTCTGCTTTATCACCCGATCGGCCGGTTCTATCATCAAGACCCTTCTTTTTACAGGCTTCACGCCTGGAGGCTGTCGGGTATTTCCTCCGAGAGAGAGGCTTTTCGGAAGACATTATCCGTAAAGTCGCCCAACCTCAGAGACAGTCTACCCTTGATTCATACGATAGCAAGTGGGCTGTCTTTCGAGACTGGTGTCGGGAGCACGGAGTTTCTCCGGTTGTTCCCTCTCTTCCCAACTTCCTCGACTTTTTGAATTTTCTATTCTCGGTCCGGAAGTTTTCGGTTCAGGGAGTGAAAGGTTATCGCTCCGCCGTTTCGGTCACCTTAAAGCTGACTGAATCGTGGCAACCGTCTTGGGATGACGCTGTTTCATCGTTGCTTCGCAATATGTCCTTGGAGCGTCCTCGCTCCATTCAGCTCTCTCCCAAGTGGGACCTCTCGGTGGTCTTAAGGGCTCTCATGAAATTTCCATTTGAACCCATGCATCAGGCAGATTTTAAACATCTGACCTTTAAGACTGTTTTCCTGGTGGCTTTGGCCACGGCACAGCGGCGGTCTGAGCTCCATGCTTTAGCCTTTGATAAATTGGCTTTCACTGAGAGGGGCGCGGTCCTAGAATTTGTCCCAGGCTTTCTGGTTAAAAACCAGGCGCCGCACACCTCCAGGCGCCCGGTTTTTATCCCCTCGTTATCCGCTACGGTCTCTAGAGACCTCCAGGACAGAACTCTCTGTCCTGTTCGGGCATTGAAGTTCTATTCTAATAAGACTAAGGAGCCTGCTGTTCGCCTAGGCAGGAAGTGCCTCTTTTTGTCTTATAGAGAGGGGTTTACTAGGGAGATAGCTGCAGCCACGGTCGCCAGATGGTTAGTGGCCACCATCCGGATGACTTATTCTATGACACTCGGTTCTCCAGAGCTTCCGTCGCCTAGGCGCCATTACGGCGCTGAACGAGGTTTTAGATGCGGCTACGTGGAGTTCTCACTCTACATTCTCCCAGTATAACATGCGCGATTGTTCCAGGTTAACAGACGGTATGCTGTCTCTTGGTCCAGTTGTCGCTGCTCAGCACGTGGTCTAGGTGTTTCCCTGCCTAGACCACTCGTCGATTTTCTCTCCTGCTGGCTGTCTTGTCCTCCCTCCTTTTTAAGCGGGGGGGGGGGGGGGGGGGTGTTCTATAGACTGTCGCCGGGTCTTCGGGCCCGCGCGTTCGCCCCGTCCAGCTGTCCTAGGGTTCAGCCGCCTAGGACTTTTGAGAGTCAGTCAGTGAGGCCGCTCCATGTTATTCTGGGGCGTGCTCTCCTTCTTGTAAAAAATTTAATTTTTTTCCACATTGTGTCTCTTGACGATATGTGCTGAGCTTATACCGTGTTGAGGTGGTTTTGTCCCCGTCTAGGAGGGGATGGGTTTTCCCAGTTATGCTTCCCTTTGTTGTCAAAGGGCCTGTTGACCTCTAGCCCGGGTTTTCCCCAAGCATTCTTTCTCTGGGTCCCCTGGTCTCACCCGTTGGGTTCTGCTGCGCAGCTTGGAGACAGTTCACTTCACCACATGGTAAGTCACCGTTTACCCTCCTGCCTTTGGTTGTTGGTATTCGATGCAAAAGTCTGACCTGGGTAGAGTATGAACGACATAAAATTTCCATTTCCTGTGGAAATGTCATTTTATTAGTTCATACCTACCCAGGTCAGACTACCCGCCCTGCCTGTCCCCACAGCAACGGGACTTACTCGGTGCGCTCGAGTAATAAGTACTGATTATGGCGGCTCACACGAGGCAGAGGCTGTATAGGGGCGCCGCCTAGGTGTAGCTAAGCGAACTAGCTAAGAGATTTCTATTATAAATAGATTATTTCTTCCTCGGGTGTGTCCGAATGGAGTACACATGCAAAAGTCTGACCTGGGTAGGTATGAACTAATAAAATGACATTTCCACAGGAAATGGAAAGTTCACACAATTGCTTGTTTAGCCAAGAATCTTAACAGTTTGACGAAAATTATTAAGATTGTTATTTAACTGGGGATTATTCTTGTCTTCAGCAACCTCCCAAGAGTCACAGATACTGCTGTGTACCTCACTGCACCAGTCGTGGTTACAACAAAGATGATGAGCATGGTGAAAAATTGCACCACTTCAGATTTCCAGATTTTTTGGTGCAAATACTAGTAGTACAACTGTATTGATGCTTTCTCTTTTTCTGTATCTATTATCCTTGAAAATACATACTACTAATGTCATTGGCATTAAAATAGTTTTGTAATTTTTTTACCTAAAACTGATCCATTACTTCAATTTGAACTGTAGCTCCTCTGATGAGTCGAACTCTATCATATCCTCTGACATCACGGTTGTCATCCATGACAAGCATTCCCTGTCATGACAAGACATTGGACGCCAACATTTGTAGCTCTTCTGGCAATCAGACTCTGGTGACATGGTCCCATCATTGTCTGGATGCTCTGGAGATCCTCCCATTGGATTTTCATTGGAATCATGAATCCTGTGTTTTTCATGTAACACCCCATGAAATACAGGGGATTCATGATCCAATGAGAATGAATCATGCATCTCATGTTTTTCATGTGAGACAGCATGAAATACAGGAGATTCATGATCCAATGAGAATGAATCATGCATCTCGTGTTTTTCATGCAAGACAGCATGAAATACAGGAGATTCATGATCCAATGAAAAAGGATCACCAGCATCATCCAGCAATGAGGGATCAATGCACTCACAATCAGATTTAGCTACTGGCATGACTGGTATTATTACGCTGCATGCAGGGCTTACGGATGGTACTGGTGGTGCATCAGGCTTAGGGGTACTTGTCCTTAGTGGCGGTGGAATCCCACGGTCAATCCCGATTGGTGATGATGTGGCAGTGTGGTGTCATCACTGTGGACAGTTGATGGTGGCAGTGTGGTGTCATCAATATGGACACTTGATGGTGGCAGTGTGGTGTCATCAATATGGACACTTGATGGTGGCAGTGTGGTGTCATCACTGTGGACACTTGATGGTGGCAGTGTGGTGTCATCAATATGGACACTTGATGGTGGCAGTGTGGTGTCATCACTGTGGACACTGATGGTGGCAGTGTGGTGTCATCACTGTGGACACTTGAGTCCATCTTCTAGCCTGCAATTACGATAAACATGTATTTAGTTTGTTGCAGCATTGGTGTTTGGAATGTTGCACTTTAATGAATTTTTTTTAAATCCTTCAATAATTGAACATTGCAACTAAATCATAAGGCCCATGACTCCCAGGCCTACACTCCGGCAATGCAAATAAAACTAGGCCTAGGCCTACAGTTTAAAATTGACTTGGCCTTGGGACTTGGGGTCAATTTGACTGACAACCACTCAAAAAACCCCACCATAACCAAGCAAAATCATAGTGGGTTTGGGCAACACAAAGTCGGAGGCATCTCCTACATATTTCTGGCCCAAACTGATAAGGCCTAGCCAGCCTAGAATAGAAACACCTACAGAGGCCTTCTACAATTGAATTAGATTAAGTTCATCATGTCCATGTCAGAATCCAATGCATGCAATGCATGGCTTCAGCCAGCCTCCTCATCACATGGCCCAAACATCATCCGACTGTTTTATTGCCCTCATTATTTAATTGGTCAATTATTATCACTTATCATGTTCACTGACATGAAACCCAATAATTCCCCTACTTTCTGTGGTAAGACTAGCCCAACACCACGCACAATAGAGTTATTTGGAGCAATTTCAGTGATAGCTATTGCTCAATACTCTACACGCTACACACAATGCAGGTTGCTGACCTACCTGCCTCACTCTGCATCACTTCCTGTGGTTCTGCCACTAGATGGCAGTGTATTTTAGGAATTGTGTATAGGAGCACACAGTTATTTTTCGAGTTTAAAATCTTTGATGCTGCAGACCGAGTATACTCGGTTTTGTGTTTAGGACACTGTAGAAATTAATGTAGTTATCAGATTGGATCACAGATGTCACTGTTGTTTCAATATCGGTTGTGGGCTTATGCTCTGTCAATTTTGGGACTACGGATGGCATACTTTTGGAGCAGCAAGTGGTTAAATTGAGGGTGATGGGTGCTCCCCGCAGGGGTGCAAAAATAGGGGTCGCTGTGAAAAAAGTGGATAGTTGAGGAAATAGATAAGTCATGGGTGAGTCAGTCAGGGTGCCATGTTGTTTCAATGTACTCTGCTAGTGCTTTCCATACAGATTGTACTTGATGTACATATCTTCACGCATGCAGTTGGAGGGACTTATTCATGTGAAAACATGTCACATTCCGCATACCACTGAACTGAATTGAATTCAAATTGAATTGGAAACTCGTTATTTTTGCCAGACTTGGTAGAGTGCCTCAGGACCTTTCAAATTATACCAGAAAGAGGAAAATGAGCAGGCTCACGCACAAGAGGCAGGACAGTGTGTGACAAGGCTAGTTTGAGATTGATGACCTGGAATTCTAGATCAATAAAAGAGAAGGTGTCCAACCTTTGTGAAGCAGTTACCAGTCATTGTGCAGATGTGATCGTCTTAACCGAAACTTGGCTTTTGGCAATGACTTGGATAACATTACCATCTCTGAACTTGACAAGGAATTACCTGGTTTCCAATTTATCCATGAGCCCAGAACTTCACGCCAAGGGGGTGGAGTAGCTATCATTCTTAATGATGGCTTCAGTGTCTCTAAACATCAGCCTAAGTCGCTCCGTTTCTTTGAAATTCTCGATGTCTCTGCATCATCGGCAAATGGTGCTATTCGAATCATAGCAGTTTACAGGCCAGACCCATATCCGAAAAACATAGGGAGTTTCTTAGAGGAATTCTCAACCGTCGAGGATGTCGTAGCGACTTCAAAGAACCTCATCATCACTGGTGACTTTAATATTCACGTCGACAAAGATCATGAACACATGGTGATCAGGTTCCATCAGTTACTTGACACGTTTGGTCTAGTGCAAAGCGTTTGCGAACCAACACACATCAAGGGTAACATCCTAGATCTTGTTGCGTCGAAAACCTAGTATTTGAAACTTCAGTAGACCCATCAATGCCACCAGACCACTCCGCGGTGTTCTGCTCACTTCGCTTAGTGAACCCAGCATCTGATTCCAAGAACACTATCTCATATCGGAGATTAAGGGATATTGACATCGAGTCATTTCGTCACGATGTGAGTGAATCACAAATGGTTCAAAACCCCAGCAATAACCTTGACTGCATGATGTCTGCTTAAGAGATATTGTCGATAAACATGCTCCCATGATCACAAAGTCTGTGTCTCAGCGAAAGAGACCACCGTGGTTAACTGATAAAATCAGGCATGAACGTCGTATTCGCAATCAGTACAAGCGCAAGTGGCAGAAAGCCTCCAGTTAAGGAACTTGGTGTGTTCGACCCGTGTTCGGAGGATGAACTTGGGAAAGTTCTCGTGGCAGCACCTGTGAAGTCGTGTTGCCTCGACCCTATCCTAACTTGGCTCTTGCGCAAATGCCAAGATGTGCCAATTCCAGTCCTTGTTCACATTGTGAATAGGTCTTTGCTACTTGGTGAGGTGCCTGCATCTCTGAAACATGCTCTCATATCACCATTGTTGAAGAAAAAAACTCGTGACCAGAACCTCCTTGTGTTTAGACCTGTTTCAAACTTGACATTTCTTTTAAAGCTCTTAGAGAGGGTTGTTGCTTTACGTCTGAAGTAGCACATGTCTTCGGAAGAACTTTTTGAGCCGCATCAATCGGCGTACCGAGAGCACCACAGCACTGAGACTGTTCTGTTGAAGGTTGCCAACGACATCTTACTTGCGCTTGACTCAAAAAATGAGGTTCTTGTGGTGGTACTTGATCTCTCCGCGGCCTTTGACACTGTGGAACACACTGTACTTCTCAACCGACTGCAAAGCCATATTGGTCTTTCTGGGAATGCACTAGGCTGGTTCTCCTCGTACCTCAGTGGTCGCAAGACATCCGTCTCCATCAAAGGGTGTACATCCAGTACCTCGCAGCTTACCCCTGGCGTACCGCAAGGATCGGTACTCGGTCCAGTGCTGTTTAATGTTTATACATTGCCACTGGGGGACGTTATGAGGTCATGCAAGGTGCATTCTTATGAAATGTTTGCTGACGACAATCGGCTGCTTGGAATTTTTCCTTGTGGTGATTTGGTCCAAGGGGTATCTACTGTTGACAACATTGAATCATGCAACCAGAGTGTAGGGAGTTGGCTTCTGGAGAACAATCTCTGTTTTAACGGCCCTAAAACCAAATTCATGGCCATTACCTCTGCAAAAAGAACGCCATCCATTACCCACATCATGGTGGACGGAGAGCAAATACAATCTGCTAGTGCTGTGCGAGATAATGGCGCATGGTTCGATGAACACATGACTATGTCAGTCCACGTTGAGAAAGTTTGTCAGAGCGCCTTTACCAAGCTCCACAACATTGGCCGCATCCGCAAATATCTCGATGTGAACAGTACCAAGAGGCTGGTCCAGGCACTAGTAATGTCAAGATTAGATGACAACAATGCCCTTCTCTATGGTCTACCAAAAAAGACAGTGGCTCCATTGCAACGAGTGCAGAACACGGCAGCAAGGGTTGTGTCAAGAATGCGCAAGCGTGACCACATTGCTCCCGTTCTGCGCTTTTTGCACTGGCTTCCAATTCAGCAGCGAATTGATTTCAAGATACTTGCAACAACTCACAAGATTGTACAAGGAAGTGCACCAGCGTACGTTTCCGAGCTAGTACAGAATCTTTGCAGTCAAAGACAAACTCGTGCCACAAGCGGTAGGAAGCTGCACATCAGCAGGACCAGAACATCTTATGGTGACAGGTGTTTTGCTGTTGGTGCAGCCCGCTTGTGGAACCAGCTGCCACCGGACTTTCAATCACTTGACTCTATTGTATCCTACTAAAGGGAGTTGAAAACGTGGCTATTTAGAAAGGCTTTTGGGGAGTAGCGCTTTAACATCGTATTATCGTAATGAGAAGTGCTATATAAATATGGACTATTATTATTATTATTATTATTGTGGGACTTTTAACAATCGTTTTGTAATTATAACATGTGTGTAGAGAGATCTGTGAAAAAAGTGAATAACTGAGGAAATAGATAAGTCATGAGACTTTCACCAGTTGTTTTGTAATTGTAACCTGTGTGTAGAGAGATTTGAGGCAAGTTGGACGACTTTCAATCCGTCTGTGTGAATGAATTGGTCGTTTTTGCTGAAAAGGGGTCTCAGCTAATTTGCGGGTTGTCATTTTCAAAGGGGCGGAAAATATAGAATTTCAGAATTTTACAACTCAAAGTTGAAGAGAGCGATTTTGAAAAACTAAATTGCAAATTAAAGAGTAAATCAGTATCTCTCTATATCTGAAAGGTAAAAGTACATTGGATAATCAGTTCATTTTTTAAAATCCTGAAAAAAGGCTATTTTTCAGATTTATGCCGCGGCATCAAAGAGTTAAAGATGCAAACAATTTTCTGTTTTGCTAGTATTAAAACCATGCGTGTATTGAGGAACTGTCTGACGAGGTGGTATTAGATTTTAAACAATGTTCGAGGTCGCAATGGCCACTTGTAGTAATGTTTATGAACTAATGATTATAGCTTCGCTCCACATCCAGTGCTCTGTTAGTGATTACAGTAGCGCCTCTGCAGCCTGCTGGTAGTCTATCATATCTGAGGGTCTTTGAAACATGGCTGACCAGTTATTCAAAACATGGCGGACGGGCGTGAGTGTTAGTGTTATCCAACTTGGCCACAAGGGTTTTTATGCAAGCATGCTAGCTTTCAGGATAGCCCTTAGGGGGGTTTTTTTTAGAGAAATTACTATGAAGAAAAAAACAAGTAAAAATAATAATATAGAATAACAAAAAGTGTGAAATGAGAAAAATCACATGTGTTTTCAAAATAAGATTTTTCATTCTCATGACCTTATTTCAACTTGGACCTAATTTCTTTGACTCAAATTGAAAAATTGAAAATTATTGCACTTCAGATCATTACCAGTTCCACATAGAAGGAAAATAATGACTGTAAATGACCTTGATGCTCGGCCAGGGTCACCAAGTCTTGTTGTGGTACCAGGCTCCCAAACAACAGACACGTACTCCTCTCAGCCAACAAACTCATTCCGACCTGAAATTGATGGCGCTGCAAACCAAGATGTCTCGTTAAGTGATTTCAAAACCCCTCTTCGAAGCCAATCCCCAGGTAAGTACTCCAAATATTATTCTATCTAGAACACTTTATGTCATTCATACTTCACTGAGGTCAGACCTTTGCTCTTTTACATTCTGTACTTCAATTCAGATCTGAGAAATTGATTACTCGCGGTGAACAAACGAGCCTGCTATTCTAGCGAATTTATTGCTATACTACTCTTGCGATTAAGCTTAATAATCTGTAAGTAGGTAAAATAGATAATTTCCAACTTAACTGTACGTGATTTCTACGCCCTTCTGACGCCATTTCTTTATCAGTGTACAACCTGGGTCAAAACTTATACAAAATAGGCCAAAGTCAGCCTCGTTCTGGATTGACCTAGTTTGTGTACTATCTAGTGCATTCCAGTTTCAATGCGCTATGATCTCAGATAGTGCTTTGATAGCTGGGGTCATTATTTGAAATGACTCTGACACAGCCCAAATCTTTTTTTACATCAATAAACATGCTTAATATTGTTAGATACATACCACACTACAATCCTAATGCAACATGTATTCCATGTAAGCACTTTTGAGAGCATAAAATGCATTTCATTGTGAGTACTGTCCAACACACACCCCACCCCCAACTTCTAATTGGGATAGAAAAAGTTTCTATGTCTAAAACAAGAGACCATTGATGGGAGACCTTTGATTGACATCTTGGCTGTGGAATTCAACCACTTTTCTCAATGAATATGCACACCCCTTGATGTATGAGGCTTATGAATGGCTGGAGTCCACCCAGCACAGCCCCCTCCCCCTCAACTAAACTGTCAATAACATTCTTGGTGGTCAACTTTTGTATGGTATCATGATACAGCCTGGTACAGTGACCTTTCTGCTTGATTAATTACACACATTTGGGTTAATTTGTTTATACACTTGTCTGCTATAATCTCTCAAACTCAGCAGGCTGCTTGTTTGCAAGGCGGCATATTCCTTTGATCTTGTAATAGGGATAGATTTTGTTTCTGATACTTCAAGTGCAGAAGGTCAATTCCATGGTGTTGACCATGTCTTACTGTAGTGAATGAGTACAATTTACACCCTTTCTGGTCATCAACAAAGTGGCTATCACATTTTTGATGTTGCTTGTCCAGCTCATTATCAGCCGCTCATTAGCATATTGGCCTAGTAACCATGATGAAACACGTGGTGGTGAAGATCAAGTGCTTCCTGCCTTGTCAATTTTGTTACATCTTTCCTGGTTCCAGTTCTTCTGAACAGGTTAAACTTATTTTGTTGTTCCTTTGGTGGATTATATTCTTACTTCTTTTGGATTATTAATGTTTCACATGTGTAGGCCTATATTCATTCAGTGACCCTTACTTTGATTTATATTTTTCGACCAAAAAAGGAATATGGAATGAAATAATTGTTTGGATATTTGGATATTCTTGATTCAATGGATTAGGGATGTTGGGAGGGTGATTTTATTTATTGTACTGCAATAGTGAATTCAATGCACATTTCAGATGGACAAACTCCACTTTCCATGCATGGCACTATTATTGTTTACATTCCTAATATAGGTAAACTAGGACATATTATGCATGAATCTATGTCAGTGGGCGACCAAGTTTATGCTAACCAGGTATACTAAACCGAGGCTATAATCTGCCAGCAACTGGGTCACTTTGGATATCAGTTACACTTCGGCTTCCCAGAGCACTCACTGTATGGTATATGAAAGAACCTTCAGCACAAACATCAAGCAAATTGTCGGAGTATGAGTTTAGAAATTTGGTAAAATATGATGATTTTGAGGTACCTTGAACTAAATAATAAAATGTGGCGGTTCTGTACAATAACAATGCCACTTTGCTAACTAGGCGCACAGTGTGAGGTCAGTTGCATTGCATTTATAAAGTTTCAAGGATTTGGTAACTCCAAGTTGGCCACTATCTCCTTTCAAAAATGCGTTGTCTATTGATATATGCGTTGTACCATAATCCATGCTATGGGCTATACTTGACGAGTGTTTTTATGCTATTGGCTATACTACAGTGAGTTTTAACAAGTGCTCCTAGAGCGACGAATACATAGCATTTGTTCAAATTATGTTGGACAAATTCAAATTGTTTATTACTCCTCATAAAAGTACATTTACATTGGATTTTTGTGTAATAAACATACAAGACGATTAAAAGAACAGAACATGAATAATGAACATTTTACAAAAGCTACAAAAAAATTATTATAAGCAGATTAGACCCATCACTCATACATTAAATTGCAAAATTTTGCTACCTTCTTAATTACTTCCCCTTCATCAAATGACATCAAATAACTGAAAAGATCTTTTTGCGATAAACTTGACAAATTTGGATATAGACAATAACAGTATTTAAGTAATTGTTCACTCTCACTCGCAAATTTGGGACACTTAAAAACAAAATGAAATTCATCACCAACTACCATCCAACCTAAATCCCTACAATGTGAACAAAATATCGTTCACCCCTGGGGGTTTGTGGTCTACTATATCGTCCTGTTTCAATTTCTAACATATGATTACTAACCCTAAATTTAGTTAACGCGTTTTTATGTTTAAAATTTACAATTTGGTCAAGATATGACTCATAATTAAATTTGTTTTTAAAGAGAGCATATGTGTTAAATTTCCCAGTTTGATCACTTTTATACCTCTCAATAAAATTCTTTTCCCAATAACTACGGTATTGATTTTGTAGTTTAATTTTAATTTCCTTTGTTGAATCTACACAAGTGGCTCTCTACAATTCTTATCTAATAACTCAGACAGGTCATTAATATATATATTAACTCTTTCAGTGCCCAGGATTTGGGCATTTTTGGGCATTGTCACTACCCAAAATCTCACAAAAATAATTGAGATACACTCATCAAAATTCTTCAAAACCTTTGTCTTTACCTCCTGTTTCAATAAAACAGCAGTAATAAGTAGGGGCATACTAGGATTATGTTCTAAATTTTTTTGAGGGAGTGGTATTTTTGGCCGATTTTCACCATTTTTCACCTAAAATGAGGGGTGGCAAACCCCACCCCACCCTCTCAGTCGAAAAAATTATTCAATTTGGACGCCCCAGGCCAGAGAAACCATATGAACCACATTTGAGTAGCTGGGGACATCTGGTGTCGTCTGGAGGAACTAAAATACCTTAATATTTAGGACGTACATGTACGTCCTTGGCACTGAAAGAGTTAAACAGCACCGGACTTAATGGCTCTCCTTGCTTAGCACCTGAAGCACACTTTAAAAATTCTGATCTACCCAACGGCATCTTAATACACAATTCACTTTGCAAATACAAACTTTTGATTGTATTGTAAAATTTACCTCTCACTCCATTCTTTTGGAGCTTCAAGAAAAGACCTTGATGCCAAATGATTCGCATATTGCTTTGTAATTAAAGAGGAGGATGATAGCCCGATTTTAAGATTAGCTGTTTCCATAACAGGGCCTTTTGGCATCAAATGAAAGGGTATACATGTATACCACCGAGTGATTGGGCTGTTTGTTTGTGATACATAACCACAGGCCCTGTCATATAGCAGCCCCCCCCCCCAAAACATAGGCCTACAATTGGGAAGATCCCTTTTGTCACCATCCCCTCCCTCCAGTCCAGACTGGTGGAGAGCCCTTTTTATCCTCATCCCAGACTGGTGAAGAACCCTTTTGACGCCACCCTCTAAGGCACCAGAATGAATGAATGAATGAATATAAGAATTTCTATAGCGCCTGAATTAAAAGAAAAACTTAAATTCTCAGGCGCTTTACAAAGCAAAACACTCCCTGAAAAGGTGTTGTTTCAGGAGAGTTTTGAAAATGTCTATGGAACCAGCAAGCCTGATGTTGGAAGGTAGCTGGTTCCATAGAACCGGTGATGACTTGTAAAAAGAACGGTCACCAAAGGTTTTGCACTTAGTGCGAGGGACCACCAAAGTTGGAGCAATAACAGAGCGGAGATGGTAGGTGGAATGGTGCCTCAGTCTGACCATATCACACAGGTACGCAGGTGCGACTCCATGTATTGCCTTATATGTAAATAAAAGCACTTTGAAAACAATCCTGTATTTAACAGGAAGCCAATGGAGTCGCATGAGAACCGGTGTGATACGATCAAACCGCAGCACCAGACACACAACGCGAGCTGCAGCATTAAGTGCACGCTGCAGTCTGGAGAGTTGATGTGTAGAAATGCCATATAGAAGGGAATTACAATAATTAATGTGAGAAGTGACAAAGGCATGAACAAGAGTGGTGGTTGACTCAGGACTGAGGAACCGTCGATGGGTTTCCATAGACATGTTTTTGTCAAAGTAAACACCAAGGTTTCGTACCGATTCGACAGGTGAAATTGAGGCCTCCCCCACTCTGATTGGACCCATATCTGGTGGAGAGCCCTTTTGAGCCCCCACCCCCAGACTGGTGAAGAACCCTTTTGACACCACCCCCACCAGCCGCAGACTGGTGGAGAACCCTTTTGTCGCCACCCCACCCCCTCTAAACTGGTGGAATGCTCTGACACCATCCCGCTACCCCTATCCATACTGGTGGACAGCCCTTTTTGACACCGTCCCCTACCCCCAGCCTGGTGGAGAGCTCACTTAACACCATTCCTCTCCGCTGGTATGGAGTGTCATGGCGACGCGTGGCCAATTTCCAGGAGTGTAACAAGAAGCTCACGTCCTCTCTAATTGTATAGATGACGTACAACAGATAATACTGAACAAAAACACATTGTTTCATATAAAATATCCCAAACCATGTAGGTGATGATGTCATAGGAATTAAAATTAGATTGGGGCAAGTCCTTTGGTTGATGATGTCAAATGAATAAAAAATAGACTGGGGCACAGAGGGCTAGTATCTAAACAAAAACCACCTCACTACAATTATTTCAGTGTCTTCTCACCGAATAATATTCTAACACTAATAGTGATAATCTTCTAAACCGAAAACCTCAGGCATTCAGGACTCTTAAGACTACCATTTGCATTGAGTGCTGATATTTCTAAGGCTTTTTTACAGAGCGGCGTTTGTCCTCATGATCAAGATGTCCATAGGTTTCTTTGGGACCACAATGGTAAGATTAGGACTATGAAATTTACAAGGGTACCGTTTGGTAACAGAAGTAGTCCATTTCTTCTTAATGCTACTCTTAAGTACCATCTATCTACTTATCCCGCATCTCGAACTGTAGATGAGTTGACTGAAAACCTGTACGTGGATGATTTCCTGTCCGGTGCTGATTTTGAACAAGAGCTTTGTGAATTGTACGAAGAGTCTGTTGATGTCACATCCAAGGCAGGTATGGTTATGTCAAAATGTCATACTAATAGTCAGCCACTTGTAGATAAATTCAGTCATGAGTTTGGTTCAAAGCATCTAGCAGATCCTAATGTTAATGTCCTTGGTATGAAATGGTTGTCAGATGAGGATTGTTTTGGTTTTGATGGGTTTGACTTGTCACTGTCTGATGTAGCTTGTACTAAAAGGTCTGTGCTGAGCTTCATGTCTAGACTATTTGATCCAATGGGTCTGTTGATGCCTTTCTCAATGATGTTAAAATTCCTGGATCCTGGATCTTACAAGACGTCTTTTGTTATGTCAAAGGCTAGGGTTACTCCTTTAAAGAAGCAAACTATTCCTCGTTTGGAGTTGTTAGGTGCGTTGTTAGGAGCCAGACTGCTTGTGTTTGTTTGTAATGCTCTGAAGTTGTGCATTGACAGAGTTAAGTACTACTGTTGGACCGATTCTATGATAGTGTTGGGTTGGATTCGGAATCGTGTTGCTAAGTTACCCTTGTTTGTAGCCAACAGATTAAATGAGATTACTGAGTTGTCTTGTCCTGTCAACTGGTATCATGTAGATGGTTGTGATAATCCTGCTGACCTATTAACGCGGTGTTTGGGTGCTGAGAAATTGTTATATTCTCAGCTGTGGAAGTTTGGTCCTCATTGGTTGTTGAGGGACTTTCCTAAGGTAAAGGTTCAAACTGCATTGGTCATGTTGTATCCAGAGTCTGAGTGTGAACAGGAACCTATTTCTTCGCTGATTTCTGTGTCTCAACCACAGCGCGTCATCCCTGTTGAAAGGTGGTCTACTCTTGTAAATCAATAAGAATCACTGGTAATGTGATGAGGTTCATTGAACGGTTGAAAGCTAGTAGGCCTAGTGGTCAGAGTTCTGTGGTACATGTAGGACCATTGTCTTTGGAGGAACTATCTCAGACAAAGTTGTTGTTGTTCAAGTGTAGTCAGGTTGAGTATTATCACTCTGAACTGTGTGCTTTAGAAGCTGGTCGTAATATACCACGTACTTCTTCACTTCTTAGGTTATCACCATTTCTGGGCAGTGATGGATTGTTGAGGGTTAAGGGAAGGTTGCAATTGTCAAGTCTTTCTTATGAAGAGAAGCATCCTATTATTCTACCATCCTGTCATCTCACCTTACTTCTGGTTCGGTTCCATCATGTGCTGTTAAAACACTCTGTAGTGAAAGCACTTATTTCAAACCTTAGGTGTTCTTATTGGATAGTTGGTGTTAGAAGGATGGCTAGGTATGTGAAAAGAAAATGTATCTGTTGTCAAAAGGAGGACTATTTAGCTTGCAATAGACCAGTTGCCCCTTTGCCTCCCCTACGTGTCCAGCAAGCAGTTGCTTTCACTGTTACTGGGTTGGATTATGCTGGCCCTTTGTACTGTGTAGATGAAGCTAGTTTGAAGAAGTATATTCTCTTATTAACATGTGCTGTTGTAAGAGCCGTACATCTTGAGTTAACGGACTCCATGTCATTATTAGATTTCATATAAGCCATTCGCCGATTCATAGCCAGGAGGGGGTTACTTTCTGTGATAATGTTTAAATTTGTATAATTATTCAGTTGGAATTCATTGTATTTCAACCTCTTTCTCAGTTACCCTGGTTTAGTGGGTCCTAATATTACCTGTGTTTATCATTCTGTCTAAACAGCTCTCCCACTTTTTTGAAGTTATGGTTATTGTTGTAGCACTAATAGATTGTATACATGGTTGTAAAGTTGTTTACCAACGATACAGCGGGTTGATTAACTCTAACTATCCAGTAATTAGGATTGATTACTATTGGAGATCCTCCAATGGGGGGAATATGTTGGTAATCAATCTGAAATAGAGTATCGACTAGGCCCACTGATTTACGTCGCTTGACTTTATTGTGTTGTTATATGTGTCCCTCCCCCATAACCGACGACGGGATTACTTTCTAAAGAATAAAAGCATTTGCTAGATCCGAGTCGTTGTGTTAGGTTCATTCCGTGACCACCGTCCTTTCCTCTTGAGAATTTCCGTATACCCAGTGTCATAATCCCTGACATGGACCATTCAACACAGGGTTCGTACGCTCCTGGAAAACCTTGAAAAGTCATGGAATTACGTGGTTTTTTTCAAGGCCTGGAATGGTCATGAAAAAGACAAATTATGTCAAAATGTCTGGAAATTCATGGAAATTTGTATTGGTGTCGTTAAAAATAAAAATGATCATGATTTTCAAACTGTGTGTTGGTACTTTAATCACCCGACACTTCAGCCCAGACTTCTGCAAAGACACGGGAACGGACAGCCATGTGCTCCGGAACCATGCCATCACTGACGCATTAATTAGCGGCGACATGGCGAACAAAACTAATCCTGCTCCACTGATACCCGGATCAATATTTGGCGCGCGGATTCGCTGTGGAGATGACATGGATGGCGGGCACGTGTGCATGGTGAGCATGTGTCAGTATGAGCTGCTGCTTCCTTCCCTTGTCATGTCTGACTGCTGAGGGCCAGATTTGTTTAATGTTACTTGCTGGAGAGGACTAAGAGATGCAAGGCTGCTGTGCATCTTGTGAGCAATGGCTACACATGCCAGCCTTCAAGGAATGGCTGCGGCCGTAAAGGAAAACTGCAACAAGGCCAGTTGTGTTCTGTGTGCCAAGCCTTTCGACGTGAGCAACATGGGGGAAGCAGCCTTGAAGTCTCACATGAATGGTTAGTAGCCTCAGAAGTTCGTTTATATAAGGAAGAAATCAACACTGCTGACCTCATGGGGTACATCTGGCGCCACCCCGAGTACTAGTACTGTTAGTGATGTGCCTACGACTACAGATGCAAGAGGCACCACGCCAGGAGGGGCAGAAAGTGCTGCGCCCATGGGTTCAACTCCAAGTACATCAGGGCAGGAGGCCTACTATGGACAGGTTCCTTACCCGATCGGGCACACTTAGTTCGAAAGTCCTTTGGTCTCTTCATGTGGTGTCTACTCATTCATCTTACAAATCCTGTGAAGGGAGTGCTGACCTCTTCAAGGCTTTGTTTCCAGATAGTGTTCTGGCTCAACAGTTTGGTTGTGGAGAAAGTAAATGCGCGCGCCTGGCAAGGTGGGGTCTCGGGCCCTAATTCAAGGACCTTCTTACACGTGATGATAATCACACTTAACCTTTTGTTCTGCACTTCGACGAGAGCCTGAATTTCGAAAATCAGAAGAAGCAACTTGACATGCATGTACAGTACTGACAGTATGACTCTGTGTCAAGTAGGTACTCAGGTTCTGAATTTCTGGGGAAGGGGAATGCAGATCACTTGGTTCAATCTTTCCTCAAATGTGCTGAGTCCCTTCAACTGAGTAAGTTGATACAGATAGCCATGGATGGGCCAAATGTAAATCTCAAATTTCATCGTAGAATGGTTTCTCACATGCAACAGAGTTATGATAAGAAGCTGTGGATTATGTGGATTACATCAAATTCATGGTGCATTGAAGAATGCAATGGACAAAAACGTGCTGTTCTAAGATTTGCAGTCTGTTTTCACAAGCCTCTTCTATCTGTTCGATGACGCACCTGCTCGGAAGACAGAATACACCAACGTGACTGGATCCTCAAAGTTTGGACTGCAGTTCTGCAAACATTGTTGGGTCTGCTGGTATCAAATTAATCAAGAGAGCTCGCTCTTCAAGTACATATGTGAGTTTGAGGGTAAATGCATAAAGAATAAAAAATATTAACCATTTTGTAAGTGTAAAATTTTTCTTCACCCACAATGTAGTTTGACCTCCAGCTGGAGGATTGTCGGTTAATTACCATAACCGGAGCCATCAGGAATTAATTTATGATTACTCTTCCAGCTGGTTATAATGCAAGCAGTTTCATATATTCTCGAATATTTTTCCCTGCAAATTATGTCGCCTAGTCTGATGATTATGAAGGTATTCACCAAAAACCAGAAGATGGCTGTGTTGCATCTGACAACACTTTGGCTCTAGTCTTTGTATCTGGCGACTGCCATATGCCAACGATCTTCCTGAGCTGTTAATTATACACACCCAAACGAAAGATTTCTATGAAGGTTCTTAAACAGGAGTGTACTGCCAGAAACCTTTGTATATTGTAATTGAAATGCTTGTATTCGAATCTAGGGAAGGTTTTGAATGCACTGGTTCCTTATTCAGCCTATTTGAGGGGATAATTGGCAAAATGAGAGCCATTCAAATGACTGTGGATTGTGCCTATCCAAAAAGTAAACAAAGCAGTCTATCGTTCTTTTGTGATCATGCTTTTTAGCTCACCTCTTAGCAGAGGTGAGCTTATCCCATACCGTGGCGTCCGTCGTCCGTCGTCCGTCGTCGTCGTCGTCGTCGTCGTCGTCGTCGTCGTCCGTCGTCCGTTAGCAGGGCACGTTTCGTAACTGTTAGAGCTATTGAGTTGAAACTTGGTACACATGTACCCTTATGTAATGACACCTTGGAGACCAAGTTTCGGTCTGATTCGTTTCATGGTTTGGCCACCAGGGGGCCAAACGTTAAAAGTGAAAATATGCAATATCTCCCTTAATAGTAGTGGGGAAATTTTGAAAAAAATATGGTAGGTACTTCTAGCAAAGGTGCATCATATATCCTCCGGGTTTTTGATTTGACCTCATTTTCAAGGTCACAGAGGTCAAATGGTGTAAATTGGCCGTTAGGATGTAACGATGGCACGTTTCTAAACTGCAATGACTATTGATACCAAATTTGGTACACATTTACCCCTTAGTCAGGTGATCTCAGGGACCGAAGTTTGGTCCAATATGATTCACCACTTGACCACCAGGGGGCAAAATCCAAAAACCTTAAAAATGTGATTATTCCTTAACTTCTTGCCCGATTGCCACCAATTTGATATCATGGGTACATCTAACCACCATACAGTATATGTCACACAGGTTTTTAATTTGACCTTCTTGTCAAGGTCACAGAGGTCAAATGGCGTAAATTCGCCGTCAGGCCGTAACTATGGCACGTTTCTTAACTGCAATGACTATTGATCACAAATTAAGTACACATGTACCCCTTGGTCAGGTGATCTCAGGTACCGAAGTTTGGTGCGATCTGATTTGCCGTTTGGCCTCCAGGGAGGGGGCCAAATCCTAAATTCTTCAAAATGCCATTATTCCTAGTAATGACTTGCCCGATTGGCACCAATTTTATATCATAGGTACATCTAATTCTAACAACCATTCAATGTGTCACTCGGGTCTTCTTTGATTTGACCTACTTTTCAAGGTCACAGAGGTCGAATATACTGTAAATTGGCCATTTTGGGGAAACTGTAATTGCCTGGACCTACATCAAACCTAACACTACATGACACAATACCATGCTCTTTATCCATCTTTCCTCCACATGAGGTGAGCACAATGGCCCTGGCCATTTCATTCATTGTCTAAATCTTACTTATTACTGAATCAAATGTTATGTGTAAGATATCAATCTCTTGTTTGATGTTTGGAGATCCAAAAGGAGGCATTAATATTTCGTCATCAGGCAATTTCTTGACCCTGAAAGGGATTTTCTGGTGCTATATGGAAAGATCTTTGCTGGGTGCATATAAAAGCCAACAGCGGCGGAATGGGAATCGCCCGCGCCCAATATCCGAGTTCCTGAGCCTGCGTCATCTCCAAAGTTAGCCAAAGATTTCCAAAGATTATAAGAGCATTCGTTTTTTACCAATTCGGAGCTCACAAAAAACACAATTACTTAAGAAGGGATATTTATTTCACAAATAGTAACATGTATTATTATTAGTAATTGCATATATTGAAATGAAAGAAGCAATTTTGCCCGGATTCATAGCAATTTAACTCGCTCAGAACAGTTGAAAGGTTTATCTCTCTGAAGTAGAAGAAGACACTTATTTGTCATCTTGATGATGTTATTTTCCAGTTTCATGTGTTTTCTTTGTAAAGCAGTTGATTATGTTCATCACTCTTCTGTATACTGACTTACTGGTCAACCCCTTTTAAGAAAAGAAGGTACAGAATAAATAGAGACGGAGAAATAGAACAGTGACAAGGACTATTGCTGTTTATGCCAAACACGCAGCTAATGATTGTCATGGGGTTAGTAATGGTGGACCTAACTTGTATGCGAACATTTAGTCCCAGCTTATTGTTGTGAAAGTGGAATTTGCCCGACTCGCATGACTTTTCAGTCGATAGTAAGTTAAATTTTTAGTAAGTCTGATATTTGTTTTGGTGAAATTTTTATTTCCCCTCTTGTCTGCATTATTTCAGAATGTGTGTCCGTTCCAGAAACACCACCTTCGAATGGACAGCTGTCCACGTTAGAAGATGTGTGGAAGTCCCAGCACGTACTCATGGCTGTGTCCCTGGATGATACATGGAAGCAAGGTAACAGCTTTTTAGCTCTCCTGTGGGGAGCTTATACGTCACAAGGGCGTCCGTTGTCATCGTTTGTTTGTGGAGTACGTTTCGTGACCATTGGAGCTAGATAACTGAAACTTGGCTGAAGGTAGTTTTGGGCAATAAGCCTAGAACACAGCTACTCTACAGGTCAACATTTAGGTCAGTCCTCAGGTACTATTTACAGACACAATGAGAAAACCTTGTCTCCTTGGCCTGGATAAACAGGTATTGGAAAACTATGGATTACAAAACACTGGACTGGACTGGGAAAGTCTGG
Source organism: Lineus longissimus (assembly GCF_910592395.1). Taxonomy (NCBI): domain Eukaryota; kingdom Metazoa; phylum Nemertea; class Pilidiophora; order Heteronemertea; family Lineidae; genus Lineus; species Lineus longissimus. Next base: position 8,883,213 of record NC_088316.1, read on the forward strand.
ACTGACATAGTCTGGACTGACATCACTCTCCAACGCCTGGAATCAATAAACTGGTGCCCTGTCCTAGCTCATTTCCCAATACCCCATCCATTCTCAAAGTCATCATGGCGCCATAATCTCCCTCCCTGCTTGCAAAGTGACTTACCCAAGGAACCACACAACTACCTTTTTAGCTCAGCTGACTCAGTCAGCCGAGCTTGTCAAATAAGTTGTTCAGTGGCGTCCGTCTGTCCATCCATCCATCCGTCCGTCCATCTGTTAAACACCTGGTGCACATTTTGAATTGAGAGGAGCTAGAGGCCCTGAAATTGGCGTATGTGTACATCAGGAGTAAGGGTACGTTGACACAAAAAATTGGAGCAATGCGCCTAAAAATAAGCATACTACGGCAATCGGAGCGTCAAGTTGAAATAGTGCAATTTCTCATGAATTATTCATTGGACAAACAACAGCTTATTTCCCCTGAAAGACAAAGATTTGCATATAATTATCACCAAAGGATTTCAAATTTCGACCAAGTTTAAGTGGTGTTATCACATGTTATGTAATTGGCAAGAAGCCAAGTGGTTTTCAAAATTCGCGGGAAACTACTATTACTATGCTCATTCAGGGTTTATGCTCGGTCTGGGCATATGAGCTCTCGATTCGCGAAGTTTTAGACGATGATTTCGCCCAATATGGCTCAGATTTTTTAGCTCAGCTGACAAGCTGGGCTATTCATATGAGTAAATGGTAGAATGAATGTCCGTCTGTCTGTCTGTCTGTCTGTCCGTTAAACAGGCACGTTTCAAAACTATGGCGGATAGGAGATAGATTTTCCCTCTGAGGCGTTGAGACCCTTCAGGACTCCTGAATAGACCAAATGTGGGTCCGGCAGGATGAGCGGTTTGGCCACTAGGTGGCACCGAGCAAAATTTTCCAAAAACTTTTCCAGCAGCTGATTTCTCCTAATTCTTTAAGTTGGGGATCATGAATCAAATATAATCTTATAGAGCAAAGCTTTTTCTTTCATTATCAATAGGCGTGGTTCATGAATTTCTCACCAGGTGGTGTTACTGGCGCAATTTAGTGAGCACCCCAAAGAAGAGCATTTTAAATTTCGCGCGAGTTATCCCACGTGCAGCGAACGTCACGTCTCGGAGTCTGCGCAGTTCAGACGTAAGGAGACCATGCTATGGAATAGATCGCGTTCTGTCAATTCAGAGGTAAGTTCTCATTAAATTCACAATTTCATAGGCGATAATATTTGGCTGCTTGTGTTATTGCATGTTGATGACATTAGGGAAGGCTTGGATTGTTTAATTGGATGTGATTAATTTGAAATAGTTCATCGACGATCGTTGAAAAACGATCTGCGAAATGCAGCTTGGTCTGAGAAACGATGTCAAAGTCCGGCTTTAAATCATGGATTACTCAACAAATAACTCTTGTCACATAGCAGAACTAATGTGAATAAACAAGACAATAATAAACATCGTTCTGATATCATCGGGTAAGATTGCCAATGTACATAAACAGTGTAATTGAGGATCGACTCCGGCGATTTGAAATGTCAACAAACAATAAATGCGATAGCTGATACACACTGACACATACACACTGTACATAGCACAATGCTTCAAACGGGGCCGATTCATCACTCTTATCACAATGTATTCTCAATGAACTTCCTTGATCATTTGGCCCTAGCGCCTTATCAGTTGTTGTAGGCCTTGTATTTGATATAAAACTTGGCTAGCTTAGCTATCTATCAAAATTAAAATGTTATCTCCTCATCCTGTTTTGCAGGAATGATCTGCACTACTACAGCTGCATTTGAACATATTTGGTGACCACATCACAGATGACCAAGAGAGATGATCGAGCTATGACTTTGCACATCCCATCGACTTCGGTGTTCACCAGTGCAATCATCAGAAGAGCCAGTCAATTCTAGTATTCAAGTATTTCATTCTGTAATACTTACCTCAAAATTTACTAAATAAAGAAAACCGCATGTGGCAGTTGGTTAAAAAAATCAAGTCTATCTGTTTAAAGTTTTTACTTGCTATCAACATTTCAATGGTGGCATTCTGCTAAGGTTTGTTAAGAGTTTCACTTGACTTAAGCAGGGTGTACACTAGTAAAATATTAGCAACATTTTACCAACATTTTACCAACATTTTACCAACATTTTTATACCCCCGCCAACGAGTTGGTGGGGGTATACTGTTTTGCACTCGTCTGTGCGTGGGGCTGTGCGTGCGTCTGTGCGTCCGTCCGTCTGTCCGGAGTGATTGAATGAAAACCACTGCATAGAACAAATATCTTTTTATTGTGGAAACTCACCATGAGTGGGAGGTCGCATGGTATGGTATTCAATTTCGTCACGCATCCAATATGGCTTCAAGGGCTGCCATCTTGATTTTTGTGGCGACGCCCATTTTCATTTCCGCTTATTTAAAAGAGAACCAGGCCACCCATTCATCTCATATTTCTAGGGAAGGTTCGTACCAGGTTGCTGATGGTTGGTATTGAAAATGGTCGTCGCCACTTATCCAATATGGCCGCCAGGGGCAGCCATCTTGATTTTCGTTTCCGCTCATTTAAAAGAGAACCCATTGATCCGATATTTCTAGGGAAGGTTCGTACCAGGTTGCCGATGGTTGGTATTGAAAATGGTCGTCGCCACTTATCCAATATGGCCGCCAGGGGCAGCCATCTTGATTTTCGTTTCCGCTCATTTAAAAGAGAACCAGTGCGCCCATTGATCCGATATTTCTAGGGAAGGTTCGTACCAGGTTGCCGATGGTTGGTATTGAAAATGGTCGTCGCCACTTATCCAATATGTCCGCCAGGGGCAGCCATCTTGATTTTCGTTTCCGCTCATTTAAAAGAGAACCAGTGCGCCCATTGATCCGATATTTCTAGGGAAGGTTCGTACCAGGTTGCCGATGGTTGGTATTGAAAATGGTCGTCGCCACTTATCCAATATGGTCGCCAGGGGCAGCCATCTTGATTTTCGTTTCCGCTCATTTAAAAGAGAACCAGTGCGCCCATTGATCCAATATATTTCTAGGGAAGGTTCGTACCAGGTTGCCGATGGTTGGTATTGAAAATGGTCGTCGCCACTTATCCAATATGGCCGCCAGGGGCAGCCATCTTGATTTTCGTTTCCGCTCATTTAAAAGAGAACCAGTGCGCCCATTGATCCGATATTTCTAGGGAAGGTTCGTACCAGGTTGCCGATGGTTGGTATTGAAAACGGTCGTCGCCACTTATCCAATATGGCCGCCAGGGGCAGCCATCTTGATTTTCGTTTCCGCTCATTTAAAAGAGAACCAGTGCGCCGATTGATCCGATATTTCTAGGGAAGGTTCGTACCTGGTTGCCGATGGTTCGTATTCATCAAATATGCCCGCCAGCGGCATCCATAAGCGAGCCTTGTAGATTTTTGGTCATACTAATATCAATCCACTCTCTGTACTCATTCACAACATTTGCTTGCAAAAACTCTCGCCCATGAAAAAAATCACCTCTAGCCTCAAAAACATCTTTTCCCCTAGCCACGACCACTGCTATACTCCCACGGCGGGGGTATCATGAGTGTATTTCTAGTTACAACAATTTTGCAACAAGCCCTTCAAGGCCCTGTGTACACTAGCAACAAAATTGCAACAAATTAGCAACATTTTTACAACATGTTGGTAAATTGTTGCAAACTTTTTAGTGGGAACAAAGGGAAATAGGTATTTTGGAGGGAAAATGGATCATTCCAAGGAGAGAAGATGTGTTTTGAGTGCTTCTGCATCAATTTTAGCTGTCGTTGTTGAGAGACGGAAGAGGCGGCGAAATAACCAAAGAGAATATGGACCAGGCCCTGGATCAAAATGAGGGTGGATCATGGGGCATACCACTGCCTGTTAAAGGAGTTGCGGCTGACTGACAAGCCGTCATACAAAAACTTCCTGCGAATGGATGAAACTTCTCGAAAAGGTTTCATCACCCTACGAAGCAAGACACTCACTTGAGAGTTGCTATACCTGCTTCTTGTTCAAGTCACATGACCTCAGGTAGATCACATGACGCAAATCCTATTTCTGATTGGCTGAAGAGTTTGCAACATTTTTACAACATGCAACAAAGAATTGCATTGCATTTAATTTGCAACAATTTTACATGTTGTAAGACGCGTTTTGCTCTGTACACACTATGCAACATTTTTGCAACATTTGTTGCAACTGGAAATGTTGTAAAAATGTTGCTAATATTTTACTAGTGTACACAGGCCTTTAGGCAATAATAGAGTTGGGTAGAGCATTTTGTTAATGTTACCCTTTTAGTTAGGGAAACTGGTGCCTTCTGCATTAGGTGGACCCTACTTGCTCATCTGTCAGACCGGCCTCACACGTCGGCAGTAGAGTTTAAGGTCCAGTCTGCGAGATTTACCCATTTCTACCCAGCCAAAAGCGGGTGATTGGGCTAGTCTCTCCATGTGATTCAATTCGCATGGATTCTTGTGTCCTGTGCTGAAAGGCTCCCTCCACAAGGGCAGACTATATCCGGTGGCACTAAAGTATGGAAGAAAGACGGAAGACGACCAATTTGCGAAAAGGATCATCATCATGGTAACAGCTGAGGATGAATCATGTTGCTGTGTGTAGAATTGATGGTCCAATATAGGTTAGGTTATCTGTTTGCGCACACATTGCAAGGGTGGAGCTTGCTTGAAGTAGATTGCGCCAGTCTACCGTAATTCACTGTTACACATCCAGAAGCTAATATCCTTAGGCTTTGAGTCCTTAGTTTAGTAGAGTTTGATGAGTAATGTAATATATACGAACAACGCAGCAACAACTCAGCTGAGCGCCAGGCCCTTGGGCCTCTTGTTAATGTAAGCAAGCAAAGGTGTTGTTGGTAGTAAACACTACAATGGTAGACGTTATTGCTATCTAATTGGGCGTTTTAATCTAAAATCGCTGTTTTATTGTCTAAATTAGCGCTGATTAGAAGGAATTTCCTGCTAATGACGTCAACAGAATTCCCTTCTTCAATGACGAGTCGCTTCTGTCAATAACAATAAAACAACAGAAAATAGGAAAATATGAAAAAATGGCTTACCATTGGGGCCTATGGGCAAGACACAATGCTAGGATCAGAAATTATATTATTTTGTTTCTGTTTGCAGGTTTTTAAACCTAGTCTGAGAGTTTCGTAAATAATTTATATTTCTAAAATCGATTCGTCGCATTTCTATGTTCTGGTGTATTTCGCCATCTTCACTTCTGAAGTGCAAGGTAAGTCTGTCATGTTTCTGTGATGCTGGTCGAAAAACGTTTAGATTGCATTAAATATGCAAATATGCGTTTAATAATCAAGTGCCACTGGTTCATTATCATGCACAGTGTGATGCATGGTTGGTAGTTTGTAAGGAATTCGGTAGCCTACACTCACTGACAGACATTTGATTTGTTCTGATGCTGTGCTACAGCTAGGCCTACCAGGGTATGTCTCCCCTTGGATTTATTTCAATGATTATATTTTGTCTTCGCTTTCGAGTAACCTATGCGTACCATAAATGACATAGGCCTAATAGTATGTATTTTCCTGGATGAGCGCAGAGTGTATCCACTATAAATCCATCCAGTGGGCCTGTGTTGGACATTTATCGACATGGTTGTGACTCCAAGACATGTAAAGACGAGTTTGTGACACGGACAGACGGGTTGTCCATAAAGAGATGAGGTTGTGACTCTGAGACAGGTTGTGCATGTTGAGACAAGGTTGTGATTCTGGAGACAAGTTCAAGAATGTAAACTAGGGAGTGGTGTCTGCTGTCTACTTTGTTATCTATTTTAAAAATTTTTGAAAAAAAAGATTTATCTACATGTAGGCGTAGTGATTGTACAGCTGTTTGTATCAAGATATAAAGTAGTGACTGATGAATGATGAATCATTCATCATTTTTTTTCTATTTTCAGATACTAGGTGCTGATACCCATTGTCCTTGCTAAATTTAGTGGCTGTTGAAGTATTGAATTTGCCTCCCCATCAGGGTCGCACCTATTGGAAAAAGGTTGATTGCATCCAGGCAATCCAAGATCTATTGCCTCCGTGCAATCCAATAAACCTCTCAAAATATATTGACTAATCCAATAAGTCTATTTATGTTAACACTGCCTGTAATTGTAAACATTCATCTGTACGTATCAAAATATCATGCTTTTTACATGTCTGTGTTTTATTTAAGGCAACTCATAAAAAAGGTTATCCAAAACTAACCAGCTACTACTTTCACAAGCAACCATAATTTAAACCAAAACCTTCTTCCTAAACATGGCAAATTTAATCTCGGATTAGCTTTTTATTGACTCGAAGCTAGTCAATAAAAAGGTAATCCGAGATTATTGACTCAAGGCGAGTCAATAAAAAGGTAATCCAAGATTATCTATTATTATCTATTCTATTCCATAGCACCATCTTGATCAGGGATTCCCGTGTAATTTTTTTACTTTTAAAGTAAATTCCAATCACCTGCTGGGCAGGTCAATCTTGAACAATAAAGTTTATTTTGTTTACCAACTCTTTGTTGTTGTCTTTTCTTCAGTGCAACTAACACCATCCCAAACATTTGACTGCATCAACACGCTAGTCCTCCCTCCTGTTCACCAGTTCAGCTGAGCGCCAGGCCCTTGGGCCTCTTGTTAAACAATCTGCCAATGTCTTTTCAAAGGACCCACACCTCACAGTTAGTGACCCTTCTGCATGCCAAGTGTCTTGCTCAAGGACCCACACCTCTACCTTCGTGACTCATCTGCCAAGTGCCTTACCCAAGGTCCCACTCCCCAACTACCAATATTAGCACATGTTATCAGCTCCCTATTCCCACTCGGATATCATAATGTTGACAGCGGTGTGGAGAGCGATTACAGTCAGTCCAGACTTTCCCAGTCCAGTCCAGTGTTTTATAATACATAGTTTTTAAATACCCTAGATGAATTAGGCCACCGAGGTCAAGGCACTCGGTGAGCCATCACTTGAACATGGATTAATAAACGCTCGTGCTAATTACAATGATATGGGTCTTTACTAGAATGCACGTTGTGGCCGCAAAAAAGGATGTGAATTGGGTTTCAAAATGAGGCCTCGGCAGTGCATTGAATGTTTGCAACCTTTGGCTTAGTACGTGTGGATCATATCTAAGAGTGTCCTTGAGGGTGTCATAAGTGGAATATCTCGGTGGTTTTAGGATATTTTAGGGAAATGTCCACTCTCAGGAGGGCACGCTGACGAGACAAGACCACTAATGAATATTCATAGGTTGGAGGGTCGAGGCCTATCAATTAGACGAGTGCATGTTTTTAACTCTCAAGTACATATTTGGAGAGGTATTGAAAAAATATTTGTTGTGGCAAGTCTACAGATATAAAGAAATTATTTGATGAAAAAATTAATTTCGAATTTTGCTAATTGGGTAATAGGGGGCGTGTTTTGAGTTTTTTCTGCCAGTTGGCTGAAAAGAGTGGAAATATCAAAGTCTGTCTAATTTGTCGATTATCCAAAAATTTCCGTGGTCAATCACCATTTTATTTTTCACCATTTACTTGCCCGACTGTCCGGAATAACATAATCTAAATTTCAGATTCACAACACCACGCGTTCTTTGATGCGTCGCGGTCAAACATTGACAATTTAACTGCTAAAGGCTTAAAAAATCAATTGTGGTCTTGTCTCTGACTGAGGAGCTTTAACTGCTAATCGAGTTGCCAGATGGCTCTACCAGCATTGCTGGGTATTCGGGTGACATTATCCAAGTGCTATACATCCGTGCTTCCAGGTACAGAATACACATGATAGTAATCATGTATACAAACCACAGTAGGGATTAGTTATTTATAGTGTGCTATTTCAGTTCGGAATGTATTTCAAAGTGTAACCCCTAAATAGACAGTTATTATGCCTAGATTAACAGAATATGTAGAGTGCTGTGTTAGCCAAGGTTAGCCGTAGCTCGCCCTTTATTTATTCAATGAAGGTGACCTGGTCTGTCTTAAAAATGCTTTATCGCAGCTGCCAATATTTCAGGTATCTGCAGAGGCACTCAGGACATGGGCTAAAAGCTCCTCATGTTGCTGGACATCATTTCCCTGTCGTTCATATATAAACTTAGAGTACCAGCCTAAAGGTTGGTAACTCTAAGGGGGCCCTTTGCCCCGGACTTTCATCACAGATTATTCTTTACTAAAGCCTGCAGCACACTAGGTTGCCATTTTGAAATCATGTGACATCAAACAAGCTGATTGGCCAAAGCCTCGCCACTGACGCCAATTCAGGCGGCCATCCGTAGCACACCTGGCTTCTTCTTGCGTTCAAGGGCGGCGACATGCGTCAAAAATCAAACATGTTAGATATTTTGCGTTTAGTTGCGGCAAGTGGCGTCAAGTCGCGTTCGCCGTTCATTTGAATTCTATTTTATTCTGTTAGTCAAGGTTAGCCATAGCTTACCGTTGATTTATTCAATGAAGGTCTGTCTTAAATATGGGATTATGCACCTTAAATCTTTGTCAGTGTTGAATGTCCACAGTTTCTATTGAATAATACTTTAATCTATCACCAATGATATGGAAGGCCACTTTCTCCAGCAGACGTTTAAGATAGCTACACCGGAATCATCAGGATTGTTACTCTAATGTGGCTGGGTCAAATTATGGGGTGCCGAAATTTGTCATGAGTTACACATCCCTTTTACAATCATGTGCTGGACCTATGCACACCAGACACTCGATCCGTGCTGTTGCTTGCATATAAATGTTTAATTGGTCGTACCTATGGCAGTGCGTCTTCGACATGTACTGTTCATTTCGTGTTTAAGCTATCTCTTCAATAAGACTGCATTAGATATTTAATGCCATTCAATCATTATGCCCATGCAATTCAAGGTATATCCCATTTCACCTTGTCTGCTTCACGGGTAATTTGCTAGTGAATATCAATGGCCAGATTTAATAGAAAGGACTTCCACTAGACGATGTTAAATTTACACCTTGAAAAATCACCTGCAAATGAGGGATTCCTTATCTCATAGCAAGCATAATTTATGTGTAAGATTTGTTTTTGATTCCATTGAGTTAATCCATTCAGATCATCTACTTGGAAAGTATTTTTTAAGGAATGTGAAGTTAAGCTCTTTCTGGATAAGTGTATACCAACTGTTTTACAGGGCTATTTTTGGCTCACCGTAGGGGAGTCTATACAATACCGCTGTGTCCATCATCATCGTCATCTGTATCCTGTATAAAAAAAAACAGTGGCACGTTTCTTAACCCCTAGAGCTATGAACTTTAAACTTTGTATACAGGGCCCAAGATTTGGTGAACTCTGACACTGAATTTCAGTCCAATCTGATTCTTGACATGGCCACCAGGCCATGTCAAGAATCGGAATATTCTAATATCGTTGATTGGACAAATGTTGAGTCCAACAAAGACCGTTCTCTGGTTCACCATATGTGACCCGCAATGACGGAACAAGTCGCATGTTGCTCCGAGCTTGACAGGTTGAGTCAGACTGGTTGTTCATTTTACTGTTGTCTGCCTTTTGTGACACCTGAGTGCATCAATTTCTTCTATTATGTCCTGGTGTCATTTTAGGCTCATCTTCTGTGCGACACGCGACTCATTTTGTCGTGGTGGGTCACATATGTGACCATGGCCATATTTTTTATTTGTCTCCCACACTGGTATGTTTGAAACATGAGACAATAATTGGCTCAATCAGGTATTGAGAGTCAACTTGCAGTATTATCACATGGAATTCTATTCTGTAGAGCAGGGTTGGGGATCACGTCTAAAGTCCGCACGCGATATTCGCCGGCGAAATTCACCCTTCAGTATTTCGCCTGCGAAATCTGTCCGAAAATCGACCGGCGAATGTGAGGCGATAATATGAAATCGCCGGAATGTCAGATGCGAAATTCGCCCACAATCGCGCCAATTTTTCGATTTTGCCCCAAAAATCGCTCCAGGCGATAATGGAGCGATTTTACGAAATTGGTGGCTCTTGCATGCTTGTCCGATATTCGGAACGATTTTGCAACGACTTTCGTCTTGTTTTATTGGCGGAAAAGTGCAGTCACCTAAACAAATCAGGTCATACTAAACAGCGTCCACCAGGTTTAAACACATACATACATTAAAGCCATCAAAGTAAAATCTAATGGTCTTAAACGAAATAAGCATGAAATTTTTAGGAAATGTATTTTTTATGGTGTACGTATTACGTTTTGGCCACAAAATTTTATTTTGATGACTTTATACCCGACTTTAAACCTGGTGAACGCTGGTGGGCGCTGGTGGACGCTGTTTATGATAACCGGATACTACAACGATCTTGATTGGTTGGCTGAGACTCGGAAACATAAGCCTAACTATGATTAGCTGTATGATTCGGTACATTCCGCCACAATCCTTCGGAATACATACCATAATACTAAGAACCTCAAACCTCTGTGCCAAATTTGTGTAGCTCCTCGTGGATAGATGTGATGTATATGATTACTGCAGTCAGGTTGACCGGGAATTCCAGTTTGTGTTTTTGTTCGGTCTGCTATCAGCTGATGTCGGAATAGGCATACTACAACACATATAGGCCTCTAATATTCGCTTCGTTCCAATGGTTGGTGAGAGCGAATTAGGCGCGATTATTATTTTCGCCTTCGATTTTTATTTAGTCTGAATTTTCGCCTGATCATAATAGAATCGCCGAAGCAGGAAGCGATTTGGAGGCGAATGAGTGTGGCGATATTCGACCAGGCGAATTTTCGCCCCGATTCGCGCAGCGAATATTCGCGTGCGGACTTTAGACGTGATCCCTAAGGGTGGAGGGCTCTTCCACACTGTTGCTTTAATTTAAACGACTGGAGCAGCTAAATTTCAAGTAACCATGAATTCATGAGACACATTCGACCATTTGCTTTCTCAGTGAAAACAATTTCAACCTACCAGCAGCTTTTTCTACAGCAATAGTCATAAGACACGCCAAGGGTCCTATACAAGATGGACTATGTTCGGAAGCAACTTGCAAAGGGTTAATTGAGCACGTTAATGGGCACTCAGCCTTTTTTTTACTATTCAAAAAAATGAATGTTTAAACCGCCCGACTGACACATTTTGTTTGTAGGGAATATTCAGTACGGGTTCGTGATAAAATAATTCAGGCAGAAGCAATCCGATAAGTTCAACAGTTAATGAATTGCAGCTAATTTAATTCCAAAAAAGCCTGCTATGTTCTTTTCTTTCTAACCAATAACTAGTTTAACATTCTTCTTAAATCCATACATGGTTATAGTAAAGAAAGTTTTATTGAGATAAATGAATCAACAAGTTCAAACAGCAGACATGGCGGTCAAATTGCTTATGCGTAAGCAGGGCTGCATTGGAATGAGTGATATTTTTTTTCTGTCTTGCCTACTTTTACTGCATATATATGGCCTACGTAGATTGTTGTTAAACAACTGAACTTCGTGTGGAATATTGCAGGGAAAGTTAGTGTGGTGAGAGCTATATTTCATTTTTCGTGTTTTGGCCTACATTCTGGTCTCCAGGTAGCCATCGTGAAAATTCGGTTTCAGCTAACCTCCAGAGAGGTTTTGGCTTGGCGTCCGTCAGACAACTGAGAGATCAAAGTTCTGTCTGGTTTGATTCCTGATTTCGTCACTAGTTGGGTAAAACCAAAAAAAAAAAATTTCTGCAACTATGTCCCTAACTAAGGGCTCGAAAATTACAAAATTTTTATCATAGGTACATATGATCACATTACATGACATATGACACTGGTTTTGGTTTGACATACATTTCAAAAGGTCAATTTCAAGGGGTCAAATAGAGTAAATTGGCCAATGGTGGCACGTTTCATACTGGAGCTATTGACTTGACACTTGCAGGGTTCCCGCGCACCATAGAAACCTTTGAAAATCATGGATTTTGAAAAAGCTTTTTTCCATGTCTGGAAAGTCATGGAAAAATCATTTATCTAATAAAAGTATTTAAAAGTAAGGAAAAGAGCCAAGAGGCATCAGAGGTTGTGGCTACCATTAAGTTACTAGAAGAACAGTTAGAGTCGGTGGGGAAGTAGACAATGGAAAAATATACTAGAGATATGACTTTGTTGTAAATATGTTAAATACCGGTAATCATAATTTCTGAGGAAACTTTGGAGCTGTTTTGGAATTGAGAAGACATTTGATGGAGTGCTAGAGATATGACTTTGCTGTAAATATGTTACATAATCAGAATTTCTGAGGAAACTTTGGAGATGTTTTGGAATTTAGAGGACATTTTATGGAGTGCTGTATCAACTCTTGGATTTGAGGTAATTCTGGTCAGGCTTGTTGTGTTGTAACTTGGGTTTTCATCCTACAGTAATCATGAAAACCCAAGTTACAAAATTCTTTCATGGCCTATAGTATTGGCGAATTGCAAATGCAATGAAATCTCTTTGGGAGTCATGCGATTTTTATTGAAAAAAGTCTTTGAATTGCCCAATATTTCACCATGGTAAATCATTGAATATCATGGATTTTTAAATCTTGGGGGGTGCAGGAACCCTGACTTGTTACCAATGCAGTTCTTTGATATAATTTTAGGCTGCTTTGATTCCTCGATTGGCCACCTGGTGGCTAAAATAAAAAAACACTGAAACTTCTTGATCATTGATAAATTTTCTATCATACGACTTGAGACTTGGTACATATGTTACCCAATGTATAAACCAAAGTTTGGTCCGGTTTGATTTTGCCACCAGGTGGCTGAAACTGAAAACACAAAATGTGCTATGACACTCTTACTGAGGGCTCAATCATAACCAATGTTTGGCTCACCATATGGGAGTCTATACAATACTGCAGTGTCTGGCATCTGCGTCGGCGTCTGTTTCCTGTTTCAAAAGCAGTGGCACGCTTCGTAACCGCTACGGTTAGTAACTTGAAATTTTGTACACATGACCTTTGATATCTGACACTGACCAATTTTGGTCCAATATGATTCTTTACTTGGCCACCAGGGGGGCCAAAAATGAAAACCTTAAAAGTGTGATATCTTTCTTACAAGATAATTGTTTCAATAAAATTTGATGGTAGGATTCTCCTAGTAAAGATACATCATATGTCATATAGGTTTTTGATTTGACCTAATTTTAATGGTCACAGAGGTCAAATGGAATGAATTAGCCATTTGAGTGTAACTATTGCAGACTTGAAACTTTGTACACATTATTCCCTCTGTCAGGTAACCTCTGACGCTGAATTTCGGTTTGATCTCAATCTCCTCTTGGCCACCAGGGGACCAAAACTGAAAGTGCAATATCTTGCTTATAAGTGAATTGTTTTCCATAATATTTGATGGTAATAATGAATAATCATAAGACTTATATAGCGCTAGATCCAACTGGTTTCAGTCACTCAAAGCTCTTCACATCATTACCCCTAGCTATTGGCCTGTACATTCATGATTCTAGCTCTTCTCTCTGAGAGTATCACATGTCCGAGCTGCAGCTATACAGATCTCAGACCAAACATTCACAGTTTGGCATCTCTGCCAGCTAGGTAACCATTTACTCCTGGGTGGAGAGAAGTAGGGTAAAGTGCCTTGCTCAAGGACACAAAGACTAAACAGTGGTGACCCGAAAATCAAACCCACGACCTCCTGATTATGAGCCCGGTGCTCTTACCACTACGCTACTGATCTTCCCATGGTAGGTACTCCCAAGCAAGTATACATCACATGTCTTATGAGTTTTTGATTTGACCTACCTTTCAAGGTCAAAGTGGTCAAATGGCTAAAATTGGCCACTAGAGTGGAACAAATGTATGTTTCTTAACCACTAAAGCTAACATTTGAAATATGATTCTCGACTTGGCCACAAGGGGGCCAAAACTGAAAACGTAAAATGTGCAATATCTCGCTATTAGTGACTTATTTTATATCTGTCTTATGAGTGACTCCTTTTTCGATAAAATTTTGATGTAGGTTCTCCTAGCAAGGATACATCACATATCATACGGGTTTTTGATATGTCCAAATTTTCAAGGTCACATAGGTCAAATGGTGTAAATTGGCCGTTTCAGAGTAACTATGGCACGTTTCTTAACCACAAAAGCTATATCATGTCACCTCAGGCACTGAATTTCTATCCGATCTGATTCTGGACTTGGCCACCTGGAGGCCAAAACTAAAAAAGAGAAAAAGTGCAATTTCTCGCTTATTAGTTACTTGTTTTCAATGATATTTGTATGGTAGTTACTCAAAGAAGCGATACATCACATTTCGTACCGACTGGTTTGACCTATATACTATACATGTAGCACGTTTCTTAACCACCAAATATCTTAACGGTGAGCACAATGGCCCTTGGCCATTTCATTAAGGTAGGTTTTCTAAGCTAGGATACATGCTGATTTTGATTTGACCAATATACAATAGCATGTTTCTTAAAAGTCACAGAAGTCAATTAGCATAAGTTTGCCGTTGCATTATACGCACCGGTCACCCATTCAAGTTATGACCGCAGCCAAGGTATGACTGCGCCCAGGCTAGAAGTTGGAAACAATGCGCCACAAAGGAATTCTTCCATGGCCGGCGGGTAAAGCCATGCCATATAACTGTTTTGGTCCAAAATGATTCTTGACTTGACCACCAGGGGGACAACCTGAAAATTTAAAAAAGTGCAATTCCCCATTTTTAGTCACCAGCTTTGAGCTGGAGACTTCTATATTAGTAGGGATTCTTCTTCCCAAAAAATTATTCCGGCACACTCTCGTCCCAGGTGTACGTGGCATATGCACGTACATAATGGAATGCACTGCAAATGGTAGCCAGATTCAACCTTGTCCGCAAACTGAACATACAGTCTGGGTTCCAGGGTGATGTCCCGTATGAAAATACACAGAGGCATGCATGTGAAACGGCATAGAACAAACCTCACGGAACTCGCCACTTACAGCAATACCAATAAAGGAAATTATTCTGAAAGTGTTCTTTCCCTTGCTTCCGATTGTCTCGTATTGTAATATTTCTGCGCCTAGGATTGAAATTCGATCAGCCCTTATTTTGATACCGCTATTTGATCAGTTGTTTCGCCAAAAATCATAGTTGAAAATCATAGCCTGGTGTTGCGGGCCACCGTCAGATGGCAGGGTGTTGATACCCAGGGAATTCCTCGATCAACATCGTCCCCAGTGGAAGATGGGTATGAAAATACACTGACCGATACATGTAAAGAATTGAACGGCACGAGGATACCGCGTGTGTTTCATTAATGGCATTCACATCCTTTTGGTCATTCTTCTTCGCTATCTTCCAAGTTTCATGCAAATTTCTCGCGCTCCTAATAATGGCACTGATCTCCCCCCCTCAAAGCCGGAGACTCCAGGGTCTGGCAAGACTCAACTGACAATTCTAGTTAGTGACTAGTTTTCAATAATATTTTTATGGTAGGTACTCCGGATCCAAGCAATGAAACACCACTTGCGATACCGTTTTATTTGACCTACTTTTCAAAGTCACAGTGAGCAAATGGTGCATTCTACCTGCCCAATTGCCACCAATCTGATATCAAGGGTACATCTTATTCTTACTACCATATTCATTGATCTATCATGATAGTGAGCGCAAGCAGTTATACATGTAGGGGTTTAAGTGTTGTCGGTCCTTCCTTCCTTCCGTCCATTTATCCCCGATCTATCCGTTGACACAATTGGACATTTTGTGACTAACAAAGTGTGAAAAAAGTGGTCCCCACAATACAGCAGTCGTGTCCCTACCACTCCGCTTCTGTGGATCAGGGTTAGCACACCCATCTGTTCCACAAAGTGCATTCATCAGTCTTGGCTTGAGATGCCTGTCTATTTGGGCAGGTGTGTACTCCAATGCAGTTAGTGTCATCTTGCCAACTGGGTTGATGTAGCCCTTTTGAACTGGACCTTTTTCTTACTATTGAGGGAAGTGCTTATGTCGATCATGGAGGGGTATATCCATATGTCTATTCATGTGTATAGACAATTGGCCAAAGACCTACACTCATGTAGGTCTTGTGGCCCACTTTTATAGTCTAAAGACCTATTGAAACTTTGGGGGCTTTACCTTATACCATTTTACGATGTTTAAGCCTCAGTCTTAAATAACAATATTGGCATTGACAAACTATGACGTAACATGCCGTTACCTGGCAAGTCAATGTTAGCTTTTTAGCTCAGCTGACAAAGTCAGCAAAGCTGGCAATATTACTGGGGAATATTACAAGGGAATGGTGTCTGTCCTTCCTTCCATCCGTGTCACTTTTGGGCATTTTGTAACCGTAAGACCTGGGCACTTAGTTGACGCTGCTAAATTAGGAGTAGCCCAAGGGGAACTCAGAAACCAAAAATCAGCGCGATCCGACCTACATTCAGCGAAGGAGGTCATCGGGAAGTTTAAACTTCTTTCCTTTATACGTACCTCGGTCCACAGAGGAAATATTGTTTTCAAATCTGGCCGAATATTTTTTAATAATTTTTCATTTTCACTTGTAATGGAATTAGTTTAGTTTTCACCGCCAGTTGGCGCTACAGGCACATTTGACTGATTTTTTTACCATTCAAAAGCCCGGGTTATGACGTATAGTTGCGCAGTTGTATTCTGCGCATTGAATTGGCCAAGGAACCAGGCTATATTTCAGCATAGGCTACCCACTGTGTGACCAGTCTAAAGATGGAAGATTGATTTTGCAACAAGTTACCAATTTTCTGCTAAAAAGTAGTCGAGTAGGCGATATTATCACTAGTTCCTTTCAGTGGGTAGTCATAAGGTCTTAAGGGAATACTTTCAGAAATTAGTTCTTGAAAATTTGGCCACAATTCTGTGAAAACGATATCGGAAGTGCACGCTCTGTTCGCGATATATTTTGAAGTGGAGAATTCCTACAGTATGTGCAGTGAATCGGCATGATTTCGTTTGCATATTAGTTTTTAGTACTACGATTCTTAGATGAGTAAAAAGTAGACATTCCAAGCAACACAATAATGTTACTCCCATAAAAATTGACGGAGCTATGGCATTCTGTTCGGCAATTGGCAGCGCTGATAAAATACATTGCATGCTAATGCATGCCCAATGGCACACTTTAAAAAGCGCTCATTGGACAACACAGGGATTCACCAGAAATGACGTCATCGCTGGTCTAAATCTTCTATATAATAATACTGGAAGGGGGACGAATAAAGTCGCACTTAGAGGCGTTGGATCGCCTTAAAATTTTGCATGAATGGTGGTGACACCTTACTCTGATGCAAAGTCTTGGTTTTGTTCAAAAATTTACTTCAGCGGAGCAGTAATGAGGGATTTTTAATCGGACACTGTCAATTCTCCTTACCACTCACGGAAGCCAAGCCATTGCTGTTAAGTTGCAGGTGCATAATCAATTACCTGCACTCCCTGTGGGGTGAATAACGTTACTTTTGAACAGCTGGCTGTAGGGGGATGATTGGAACAGACGGCATACCTGCTGACCTGCTGAACCCAGGTTAATGTTATTTTCAATCCCCGATTGCAGGCCACCTGATTTTCGAGATTTCGCGGGAAATTGTAAACAAACGCATGTGTGCAGTTCAAATGTAAACAAAAATGTATTTTGGTACTGTTGGTTGCTGGACTTGGGTTTTCCCGCAGTTAGGAGCCGGGGTCAAATTGGTGGTCTATTGTTTATGGGTGCTGTTTTAGTCAGAGCTAGCCCTTGATTATGAAGGGATATTCAAATTAAGGTGACCATGGTCTTTTTATGTGCTCACCACAGCTTTCAATACTTGATGTATCTGAAGAGGCGCGTTGAACCTGACATGGCCTTATCAAGGAGCTGCTCACGCTGCTGAACTTCTAGCTTGCCTGTCGACTAAGTGCATTGCCCGAGATATTGCTAATGCTACATGTAGGAGGAGCACGCATTTTAAAGTTATAGTAGTGATAGTACAGTTGGTTCGAGCCATTCGGAAGCCGACATGTGAAGGCCTATCTGGGTTCTCCTTCTTCTCCGTATAAAAAGGGGCATATTGCTGTCAAGGAACGAGGCATATTGACATTGCCTCATCATCTCTATCGGACCAATTGATATACTTTTATATGCACGCATATGTACACAAAGTCCCTGGATACGGGGTATCCAGAAACCCTGCTGCCGTAGACCGGCTGAACTTGCAAAGAGACTAACTGCTGGTAGAAGAGGAAGCCGGAAGACAAGAGTATTAATTAGAATACATGTAGTTTATTCGCACTTACAATCACAATCAGTTTGTAATCCTTAACGGCAGAGCACGCTCAAAGTCCTAGTTCAGAGGTGGTTGGCAACAGAGCGGAAAGAGAGAGAGAGCTGACGTGCCAAGTACTTAAATACCCAGACGCCAAGTCACGAGCTCAGAGTCCAGGATTACGGAAGACGAATACTGCTGTCGCCGCAATCCCCTGACTTGGAACCGCGTGACTCGGACACCTGGACTCACTGCTTGTAATGTGTAATAATATTAATCAAGGCTAAGAACAATGGCGAACAGCTTGATAAGGCGCGTTCGGTATACTTCAAACGAGTTGAGTTAACCCTATGAACACCGTGAAGCCTACCTTTTAAGGGCTTCACGGTACACATACATCACGCCATTGCAGGGTCCGAGTCTGTGGACAATTGGTTTGATTAATTTGTCTCTTCGATATTGCTCCTTTATTGCATTAGATTTTCATCGCAATTCAATCTATTCAAGATATAGCCAATTTGAACCTGTCTGCGCCAAGGATAGATTGGTTCCCGATCGACTCACTAGGGATATACAGTAGAGCACAATGCTGGTAAAAAATAGATTGGTTCCCGATCGACTCTCTAGGGATACGCAGTAGAGTACAATGTCATGAAAAACGACCCTTTGTATTGTAAATTCCAATCACCTGCAGGACAGGTCAATTTCTCTCAATAAAATTAATTTTGTTGACTCCTGTAATCTCTACCTTATTTTTAAAAAAAAGACAGTGGTGTTAGTCCCAAACTTGTCATTTCTATTTATTTTGACCTCTGTTAAATCAGGATACCTCTCAATTACAGACAGCATTTTGTATCCTTGTGCTGTACAACCCAGCCTGGACATACTACAGTTGTCCATGGAGCAGTCACATCCTCTCTGACACTTCTTGTCTGTAAAGCTACCGATACAACATACTGAACTAGGGATATCTTCCGTTGCCTCCTGTAATATTTACATACCATGGATGATTAGTTCAATCATATTTCATCCAGCTGGCAGCTCTGCATTGGAAATTTTAGTGGTATAACGTGTTCTCTTGACCTTCAAACAGTAGTATAAAGCCGATATTTACTACTTTACACCCTCAGTCCTGTGTAATTAGGTCATCCAGCTGAGCGCCAGGCCCTTAGGCCTCTTGTTAAAACACCAGATGTCGCCGCTTCCAGCAGACCCACTTCAAATCTCTTTGAACCTGCTATGGAGGGCTTGTTCTGAAGCATTGTTCATGCTCCTGTGTACAGAATGAAACATCATTGTCCGAGGTTACTGTAGCATATCTATGGCTACCTGATTGTCCAAGAATAAACAGCTAGAGAATTCTTTCAACATAAACATGGAAGGAACTTTATTGATAACTGGTAAAGTTACCCGTGGTATGGCTTAAGCCACAACCACACTAGCAATTATCTTCAGCAAGATATGATAACACCAGATGTCGGGTGGAGCTACTTGGAGAACTAAACTTGCTGTGTCGTCCAGACTAAACATGAATTCTCCACAACACTTCCTAAAGATTCAGTGGGAAAGAGAGTCCAGATCAAAATTACTCGTTTACTGGCCTCTCTTTAGCAAGGAGGGTGCTAAAGGTTGGGTTACAGCATATTTCACAATTCGAGTGCCTGTTTTATACACCAAACCTAAAATGCAATCGCCATAAAAATTTCCAACTTGTACAAAAATACCCCCCCCCCCCCAAATTAATTTACAATATAGACCTAGGTCAAGTTTTTACATTACAACCCACCCAGAATGTAGAAATGCTTGTTTTCCCCTCAATGCTGTTGAAAACACTGGTCAGAAAGTGGTGCTGCACCATCCACATTACAAATAGTGACCACCTGGAGTGACAACATGTTGCTTGAAAATAAAACAGGCAGCTCAGACAACAACACTGGTGGAAAGTATCAAATTACTTGAATAAGAAAAGTTGTTGAGTTGACCACACTATTCACAGGTGTGTTCTGAGGTCTGGATGGAATTAAAATTCCATTAAAAATTGCTAATCTGGTTGTGGCTTTATAGGTCGTAGACCACATTCCTGGTGTAAGGTTTGTTGTTGACTGTGGTGAAGGTGAGGACTTTAATGGTGTCCGAAGATTTGGCTCTAGAGCGGGCGACGTAAAGTTGTCCATGTGTGAAAACTGGTTCGGTTAAGTCTATTCCTACGTAATCTAGCGTTTGGCCTTGACTCTTATCGATGGTCATAGCGTATGCTGCACGTAGAGGAAATTGTCTGCGACGAAGTTGGAATGGAAGTGGTGTATCCGATGGTGTCATTGTGATCCTGGGAATGAATACGTCTTTGTTGGTATTTTTCCCAGTCATAATTTTACATTCAATGAGTCTTTCTCCTAGGCTGATGACAGATAGTCTTGTTCCATTCAGTAAACCATTTTTTTGGTTGAGATTTCTGATTAGGATGACAGGTGTAGAAGGGCGGAGTGTGAGTTTGTGTGGAGGAAGTCCAGACAGATTCAAGGTGTTGAGGAATTCAGTTGGATACATATATGTCTGAGCATCGTAAGACGCTGTCTGCGCTGAAGTATGTCACTGCTGGTCCATGGTGTTGCATGGTCTGTATGATATGGTCATTGATTTTATCGACGTTGTTGTTCCTGGCACAGAGGATGGCTCGATGGTAGTTGATGTTGGTGGTGTCTGGGAAAACAGCTGAAATGAGTTTTTGCAGGCCTTGTTGTTCTGGGTCTTGGATGCAGATGTTGTCAGGCAACTGTATGGCACATTTGTCGATTTCGGGTTCTGTTGGTCGTTTTCCATCACCAATGGAGAGGAGGAAATCCTGGAATGGGAGGGTGGGCGATGTTGCCTGGCAAGCACGCATGTTTTGAGTGAGGTGACGAATAGTGATCGAGTTCCAGAGAAAAGAACGTTTCAGGGTGCTGTCAACTATGTCAGCTTCATTGCCTTGGCGGATTACCGGTAGAATTTGGCGGAAATCTCCCTAGAGTAGGACAATTTTCCCTCCGAATGGCTGATCGTTGTCATCAAGTAGGTCGCAGAGTGAACGGTGAACTGATTCAAAGACATATTTGTGCATCATAGGGGCCTTATCCCATATAATCAGAGTGGTATTTCTTATTGATGATGCTCGTGAGGTGTTCTTTCCAATGTTGCAGGTGCTGTGTCTTTGGATAGGTATGGGAATTTTGAACTGTGAATGGGCAGTTCGTCCTCCCTCTAGTAGTTCTGCTTCGATGCCGGAGGAAGCTGTGGCGATGGTAGTGAGACTCAATGATCGAACTTTGTGGATTATTGTGTTGTAGAGGAAGGTCTTTCCAGTTCCGCCAGGTCCGTCTATGAAAAGAACTTTGGACTGTTGGTTGAGGACTGCTTGGATGACTTCTTCATAGATGGCCTTTTGGTCAGCATTAAGGCGGGCTGCATTGGTGTCTGCTTTTTCTTTTTCAATTGTTGGATTGAAGTCTAGGTCTGGGTCTGTTTCCAGTCCAGTGTAGTGTTCAGGCAGTATTGGCATGTTGGGGAAGTCACTAAGGTCCTTTCCATGCTGGTGTAGTAGCTGTTGTATGTGGAAAAGGGCATGGTTTTGCAGCTGTTCGTCTGTCGTTGGTAAATTGAGAGATTTCGCTGTATGGACTACATCATCTGTCATGTGGGGGCGAAACGTCTTGAAGAGTTCTTGTGGTTCTGTCGGATCACAGAAGATGAGTATCGTTGCAAAGAGCTGCCGTATTTGTGCAGGGAATCCACTGACGGATGCTTCCTCCAAACATTTACGCCACTCAGAGTCATCTTGCAAGAATCCACGGAGTACAGCTGCTGTCTTGAATGTACTGGCCACTTCTCCATTGTCTAGTCGCTTGACGTCTTGAAATGATGTACAGCCGGGTGTGTGGTGCAAGAGCAGTCGAAGGTAGTAATGTTCTCTTTCAGCAGGAGATGCGCTGTATAATCTGCCTATCACGGAACAGCGTTTTCGTGGTGTCCACTTGTCTGTCGTTTTGTTCCACGTGAACTGTTCTGGGAAGCGTTGCAGTTCATTGACAGGTTGCGTGGAATCGGGATCATCTTGGATGGCTGCCATGATTCTGTCGGAACCTTTATACACATATTTGTATAGGTATTTCACAGCGGTTACGGTAGAACATATCTCAACGTTTATGTGTGCTTGGAACTTGGCTGAGAGATATGGGTTGTACGGCACCACCCAACGTTTGTCCATCTTGACACCATGTTTCTGGATGAAAAGGCCATTGTCTGGTCGTCGGTATAACGGGTATCCATCAGGGGCTTGATGTATTTCCTCACAGAAAGTCTTGGGGTACTTTTTCGTGCAGATGCCTTGATCCATACATGGTGAGTTTGGGTTGGCTGCTCCGCATGGTCCATGAAGCATGTGTTGAGTGACAACATCATGAAGCGGTTTGTTTGAAGGTGGTGGTATCTCTGCTGATACGAATTGGTCGTAATCACGTGGTGTTTGTGGTTTATGTGATGGATGTAGAATGATCAGCATGTGTAGATGTGGCAATCCGCGCTTCTGGAATTCATGACGTTGACATGCGCTTGAACCTCACCGAAGATTTTGGATTGCGTGATCTCATGGATGAATGCTGTTTTCTTCTGATTGAAAACTCTTGCAACAATGTCTGGTCTTTCTGCAGCAGTTTGGTTTTCGAGTAAGGCAGTTCGGATTTCAGGCCATTGCGGATTACAGGTGAAGGTGATGAAGAGGTTAGGTTTGGAGAAGTGACGTACTATCGCCATAGCATCTTGATATAACTGATGTGTGTTGCGAGGACCTCCGGTAAATGATGAAGGAAGGATGATTCGTCTCCCAATCGTGTTGCCATCTGTATCTCCACAAAGGATTGCGTCTTGAAGACCTTGGTACAACTCGGCGCGTAAGTCACTTTGGTGGTAATAGATGTAATTCAAACGTTCTTGTTCAACTTTTACGTATTGGTCGACTATATATTGTTGAAAGAGTCGTCCGGCACGCAATAGAACATTGAAGTTGCCATCTCTTTGCATCATGTGGAAGGAATAGTACTGCATGGTGGAAATTTTTTTGCCTGATGAGGATAATGTATTGGGAGTCCATCCGAATTGTCCGTGGGGAAGAAGAAGTACATAATGCAGTGGATCATAGCGGGGGTGATTCTCATTGATGTGGAGGATACTATGACCTTGTGGATGAAGTGAGGAACGTTTGTAAAGGACAATATCCCTTGATGATGGAGTTGACTGAGAATGAGGAACTATGGCACATATATCGCTGGCTGTTGGCAGGTTGTATCGACGCAAGTCTGTAGTGGGATCTGCACAGAGTACAAATTTGAAGTTGTTGTCTGGTTCCTTGAGAATAACATCAAGGGCTTGTTCATATGCAGCCATAAATGGATTACACTGATGTAACATTGTTTGCAATTGAGTCATTAATGTTGTACTCAGTGACTGATTCCAAGACAATCTGTTATTTGCTTCATTCGCGGTATCATAAATGTATAACTGCGAAAATTAAGGCAACTGATTTTCGTCAGGGAGGAGGTGGCCAATCCGGTGATAAATGCCGCCTTGTATGCGGAAGGTGTATGGGCCTCTGCTAGGTAACTGATATTCGTGAACTCCCAAAGATGCAAAAGCAAGACTTGAGTTGTAGCCTTGAATATTGTGACAGAATTCTCTGGCCTCAGTTGAGTTGGAAATGTAAAGTTGTTTTAGCAAGTCTGGGGGATCTGCTATAACGGGAAGATCAGTTTTGCCTTGGTTGGAACAGATTGAGAATGTTGCCTATTCTGCCAGAATGTAACTCTGTTTTCCATGTCCGAGCTCCACAGGATGAGCAGACACAGGTCATTTGTCCAAGGTTGTGTGGAAGAGGGAGGTCTTTTTTGTTGGACATTGAACATTACCCAATGCTGGAAGCGTAGCGGTGTCGTTCCGTTTTTGACGTTTTCTTTGACTTGCAAGGGTGGCCGTGGTCGCAGTACTCTGACGCCTTGGCATTATGTAGCAGTATGAAATCTTGTCTAGCAATTCGACACGTTGGTTCTGCACACTGGGTAATTAGTTCTGTTGAAAAGTAAAAATAAAGTAAGGGTAGAAGGAAATATTCAGTAAATGTGTTGTATTTATAAAGTGTGACTTATCAGATACAGGAAGAATTTCTAGATATTTGTGAAGTAAGGGTGGTACTGCACTTGCTAGTTTTCTACTGGAAGTTGATATACATGAAGTTGTAAATTTGCATGAGGTCAATCGTAATGACAATGACATGAAGAGTTATCGTCTAATATTTGGAAGTCAACATGTGCTAGAAGACTGGCAAACGTGGAGTATCACCCTAAATCATGGAAGTTGCATGACTGACAACACATTGGGTGTTGTAGCGAGTGCCATTGTTTTGGCACCGGAGATCACTTTTGAAAATAAAAGTTGAAATAGAAAGAATACAGATATTGATGTGTGCTGGTGGTTCCAACAAAAATATATGTTCAATATCAAAGAATTATTCAAAATTTCTGGGTTAATTTTGAATTGTTTTCGATAATGAGGGGCATCCCCTGCCCTTGGATGTGCGTCTGAGATTTTATCAGCAGTAAATGTTTTTGCAGCAGTACTAATCAGCAGTTGAACAATGAAAAATGCAGCATGAAATAGAAATAATACAGATATTGATGTGTGCTGGTGCTTCCAACAAAAATATATGTTCAATATCAAAGAATTATTCAAAATTTCTGGGTTAATTTTGAATTGTTTTCGATAATAAGGGGCATCCCCTGCCCTTGGATGTTCACCTGAGATTTTATCAGCAGTAAATGTTTTTGCAGCAGTACCAATCAGCAGTTGAATCATGTTGAACAATGAAAAATGCAGTATTGCATGGTATCTGTGATGAGGTTATGGTGCTATATGATACATGTTTGAGTAGAGTATTCACATTTGGAATGTCCTGTGTTTATCTATTCAGTTGAAGAAGTTTGTTGCGTGTTGTTGTCTCAAGGAAGGGAATCATCAACTGTGTCATTGGGTTTCTCTTTATCTGGATTGCTCTCTTGGACTGTGTCATGTGACATGTCTGATGCAAGGCATGCATTCGAGTATGTTTCAATATCTGTTTCAGAGTTGTCAGCAGTCATGTCAATATTCTTGGGTTTCATGATCTTTCTGGTCTTTCTCTTCAATTTAGGGGTGAAGTTCAGGTTCTGGTGACGTTTAAGGGAGTCGGCCTTGGGTGTTGAGGTTGATGGCTGCTGTTTATCTTTCATCGACTTTTGTGACTGGGGTGTCTTACTGGAGGGTTCATCTGTCATCGACTCCTGTGTCTGGAGTGTCTCAGTGTCTGTTTGAGTAGAATCTTTATCAGTACTGTTGGCTTTCTTGATCTTTGTCTTCTTCAATTTAGGGGTGAAGTTATGCTTCTTGCGACGTTTAGGGAAGTTTGCCTCAGGTGTGGAGGTTGATGGTTGGTGTTCATCTTTCATCGAGTTCTGTGACTGACTCAATGATTTGTCAATAATTTGACTGAGGGTGATATCATCTGAATAGTTGTCTGAAAACAATGGCTGGGACATGGAAACAGCATTGGATGTAATATCTGGCTGCGAGTGTGATGCAGGAACTGCCTTAGATGCAGAAACTGGCTGTGACATGGGAACTGCCTTTGATTCAAAACCTGGCTGTGATGCAGGAACTGCCTTGTATGCAGAAACTGGCTGGGAGACAGGAACCTGGGCTTGCAAGTGGTTGACTTTGACTTGGAGATTCTTCTTGGCCTGTGTTAGGAAGGCAACTTCTTTTTTCAAGTCAGTAGCAGTCTTGATCACAGCGGTGAATTTCTGTTCCAAACGGTTTGTCCATTGAGGCATGTTTGCAATGATTTTCTGAGTCTTGTTTCTTGTGATATTTACCTCAATCTTTGCAAGACAACTTTCGGTGTCCTCTTGGATGTCTTCTAATTTGTTGATAATGTCACAAACAACTTCAGGTGGGGATTTGTTACCGACAACAAAAGCCATCTGAAATTGAAGCAATGAATGTTTTTAGCATAGAGAAAATGAGCAATATGTGTTTAGATTGTTGGTAACATCACTAATTACGTGAAAATGATTTTTTTATCCTTTTTTCATGATTCTATGCATAGTTGGAATGGTTCATGTAAAGTAAAGAACTACCAGATTCGACTTTTGGCCCCTTGGTGGCCAAACCATTAACCATATGATGATTCAGTCTCTGAGTAGCGGTCACCAAGGGGTACATATGTACACAGTTTCAGTTAAATAGCGTCAGCGATTACAGAACGTGCCACCCATGTCTAACGACGGACAATATGTGATGGTAAAGGCTCATGGGACATTAATTACCTGGAGCTGTAATGATGGTAATGGGATATGATCAAATGACTGCATGGCAGGCAGTTCAGTTATGCACGCAGCATGCACACACAGGGATGCGTTTGAACAGTTTAAGAATAGGAAAACCGGGAAAAATCATCACTAAAGTGCCTTCGGTACTCCCAGAGATTAATTTTTTTTTCTCTTTTCTGGTGTTTTAAATGCTGAAACGCGTCGTGCCTGTGCATGCACAGGCCGGCGCAGTGTACAGTGTGTCAGCATGCACAGGCCGGCACAGTGTGCAGTGTCAGCAGGCACAGGCCGGCGCAGTGTGCTGTGTCAGCATGCAGAGGCCGGCACAGTCATTGACAGTGTGCAGTGCGAGTGACGAACAACAGGCCAGCGCTTCTGTCTATTTAAAGGGGATCTGACGGGTTGGAATTTTTTAATTTCAGTAATTTAATTCGTTTTACTAGGTATTCAAGTTCAAAAACCCAAATTTTAAATCCGCTCTTCCGAACCATTATTGTGTAACACGCGTCCAAATGTACCTCGTCAAAGAAAAACAGTTCGAATTACGCGCGCAAAAAACTTAGTCCGTGACGTCATACCGAGAACGCACGATTCACATCCGGGAATTTCCATATAGCATTTATCATTTATCAACTTACAAAGCGATCAGAGTTTGAGCATGGTTAAACAGTGAGTTGCTGCAAACTGCAGCCATCGAGACAACAGACTTTTTGAGTTTCCCGATCCGAAGAAGTTGAAGGACGGAACGACCGAAGAAGTGAGGCAAAAGACTGCGGAATTGCGGCGAAAATGGACCCGTTTTGTGAAGGTGAAACGAGACAAATGGGAACCGTCGGATAGCGTGAATGGCAGCGTTCTGTGCTATAAACACTTCAAAGATGACTGCTTCAAGAATCTGATGAAGTATAACACTGGCTACGCAAAAAAGTGAGTGTTTGTTATTATTATTACTCTTGCTTTTCAATGTTGCAGATCAGAGGATGATCTCATGATCTTGACCCTTCACCACTGATGATTGATTGATGTGACCAAACTGCTGAGCATATGCTTACTAGGCCTATACTATAATTATTAGAGCATCAGCATGGTATGTAGAGTGAGTAGGCTACATACATGTATATTGAACTGTATCATCTATTTTTCAGATTGCAACGAACAGATTGGGCTGTGCCAACCATTCACCTGGTTTCGGAGAATGAGAGTACCCCACAGAGGCCAAGGGCGGCATTTCGAAATCGGGAGAGGCGCCGTCTTGCTAATGATGCCATATCGGAGTTGGTTGTCAAGGAGAAAGAGGATGCTGCAAATGCTGAGGCACGAGAGATTCCCCATGGCCCTGATCCAACTGATTCACCTGTCGACATCATTGTTGATTGTGATGCTGTGGAGGTTGCTCCAAAAGTAGATCTGGTATCAAAGCGTACGTATTAATAACATACTATTGATTCAGCTACATAAGAAGTGATGAGGCCTACTCAGCATAGTTTTTATTAGTGAAGCTCAAGGAGGTTTGAGACATTGAGAGAGCTAGTCATAGGCCTAATTCATCAGTTGCTGCAAGTTACAGTACCAAGTAAGTTGAGGCTATTTAAACTATTACTAGCCTATATTATTGATTATTATTTCAGGCACCCAGACACCCAGAAGGATGAGGCCTCCCTATAGGTCTGTAGGGATTCAATGCTCTCTTCTAACAGACCCAGAGCCACCGAGGAAGAAAGCCAGGGATAGGTCTGGTGACGGAGAGGATGATGACTTGACTGATAATGATATGGAGTACACTGGTGATGGGGCAGAAGATGATCCAAATGATGCAGATTACCTTCCAGAGGAGGACATGGAGATTGAGGACTCCGACGATGAGGACTGCCTTACTCAGGTTGCATTTGATGAAATACAGTAAGTTAACATGATTGAATCTTTGAAAGCTATTCATGCTGGGATATTTCAGGCCTGAATTTAAAAACAACTCACAGTACTACATGGCCTCCTTCTACTACTTTCTGCAATGCGGTTGCAACCTGAGATGTCTTAATATAATTCACAATTCAGCAGTAGTTATTCAGAACCATGGTGTTGCTGAATGATTATCAAAAATAGAATTCACGACAAATAGAATGATATGATAAACAATGTCTTTATTTCAGAAATGAACCAGTTCCTCCGCATCAGGAACCAAAGTATATTGTCTTTGAGTCTCCTCTGGTGGAGCTCTTTGATACCTGTACCACTTGCAGTCATCCCACAAGTATTTCGAAGCGGGTTTTTGGCTCCATGGTTACGTTCAGGGCAAAGTGCAGTAAATGTGGCAGCACCAGGGAGTGGGACAGTCAGCCCAAAGTCGGAGCCATGCCGATACTGAACATTCTCCTGAGTGGTGCCATCCTGTTTTCGGGCTCTCTGACAAGCAAGGTCCTCCGACTCTTCAGGTGAGCAACCTCTTCAGTGTGCTGCTGACTGTACAATCATTGAGTGTTTTGCAGTTAAGTTTGAAATTAGTTTGCTCCTTCAAATGTGCTATGCCAATTAGTACATGACAGCCAATTTTATTCATTCACTTAGGGTTGACCATAAAATTATAAGAAAATCTGATTGGCTGTCTTTGGAAAATAAGTAAGTTCTTCTCGAAGTTAAACAATTATGTTGAATTTTCAGCTTCCTAAACATCAAGAGTTGTGTTGCAAGGACCTTTTACCGTCACCAGACGAAGTATTTGCACACGGCAGTGGAAAATACTTGGAAGCAATCACAAGCAACACTTATGGAATCCCTGCAGGACAAGGAATTGGTGATAGGAGGAGACGGACGGTGCGACTCCATGGGGCATAGTGCCAAATTTGGCATTTACGTTTTTATGGAGCTTGACATCAACAAACTGTTGTCAATTGAGTTAGTACAGGTGAGTACTTTTCCTTTCCAATCACCTGCTTTGATATATAATTGCTTTTTAGAATCAATATTTTGCAGAGATGTGTCAAAAGTGTTAAGACTTTGTAAGATCACACATGTGTAATTGTCTCACTCGCAGTAATTTCTTTTTTTTGTTGCAGAGTAATGAGGCACCAAAGCAAGCCAGCACCAACATGGAGCTCGTTGGGATAAAAAGGAGTGCCCCCTTTTTCAAGGATTACAGTATAAAGGCAGTGATAACGGACCGGCACAGATCATTGGCCAAGTGGATCAAGGAGAGTTGGAAAGTGACCCATTACTTTGATTGTTGGCATGTCGTCAAAGGTGCGTATTAAATTCAGAACATCCGTGTTTTTCACAGTATTTCAATATGATAGTGTTGGTCTTTTGGGGAGGTGATGGTTATTATTGAGCCACTGAATGGAAATTCGTCCCCGAATCGGCAGAGAATAATGCAGAAAAGTGAGATGTGGATGACAGTGACCGGTTTCTGCACATACTTTTTCTGGACTTGGCATTGGGTAGATTTCAATTCAAGTCCAATACCTTCTAGATTAACTACTAGTATTGTCTATTTTCTTACTAATATTTAATATACTTGTTTCTCTAGGTCTATGCAAGAAGATGGAGAAACTGGCCAAGAAGAAGGGGATGGAATCCATCAGAGACTGGATCAAAAGCATCCAATACCACCTCTACTGGTGCGTGATGTCCTCCCCTGAAGGCGACAGAGAGATGATTAAAAAGAAGTGGCTGGCATGTGTAGACCACATCCAAAATAAGCACAAGAACTGTGTGCATGGGCGGCTGACGGGTAAACGAAGGAAATGGTTGAAAAAGAGTAGGATATCAAAATGTGATGCTTACGTCTGTTAGATTTCAAATGAGAGCACGTTGAATCGATACGCAAGATCCACCAAATTACTCTTTTTGTGGGGGTGCATTACGGGTTCACTGCCACATATGTCAAATGAGTTAAGTAGAGCTCTATTTTGCTCAAAGACAAGCAATTATTTTTGTGGTACACATGTAAATTTATTTAGCTGCACATTTACTATATTTTTGTGTGGTGATTTTTCAGGAACAGAAGTGTGCGACGAGCTTGTCGATCTCTTGACGAAGACAATGCTGCTGAATGACATCAGCAAAATGTCGGCCTTGGGACAGACCAGTGGAGTAGAAGCATACCACAGTGTTCTGAACCACTTTGCCCCGAAGATGATTAAATTCTCGCACAGCGGAATGTATAGTAGGTGAGTGAACACAAATGTTAGCTTGAGATGAGAAATATCAATACCAAGTAGGCCTCCAGGTTTTCAAAGTGAATTGCTGGTATGTACTTGTGCATTGAGCACTAATCCAGTTAGTACAGAAAACCTAGCGGTTGTGACAATGTCTCCAGTTGGTCCTATCTCATATCGGTATTCCTTCACGGTATGGTGGCTGCAACACTGTATGGTAGTCGCCGACTGGTCACATCTCTGCAGCTGAGAACTGCCAAAAGTGTTTTGTCTGGGGGGGGGGGGGGGGGGCTCACATCAAACCCTGTAAAAGCTACATGTTGCACTGTGAGAGAAATTACTGATAATTTACTGCACTATCCTTTTCAGGCTCCGTCTTGCTGCTCTCCATTATAATGAGAATGCTGGTAGACCTCCGGCTATAACAATGGCTGGTGAAAATCGCTACAAGATCGACTTTCCAAAGTACAAGGCCGGGGGATATGCAGTCAAGAAAATCCTAGTTGGAGCAACATACAGTGAGTTGTAATGTGCTCTCTTGCTTTAGAAATATTTAAACGACAAACAAATAAATATTTAGGAATGACTGTATTATCAGATGACTCATTCATAACAAAGTTCTATCATGTTGACAATGAAATAACAATAATTATGTACTAATATGTTTATTCTATTTCCACTTCCAGACTACGTTGAAGACTGCTTTCAGAATCTAATGGAACTTGTGTACACACAGCGAACCATTACAAGCAGACCAGAGCCACCGCCACTTTCTGCATCATTTGTAAAGCCAGATATGAGGGAGGCAGTTACAGCTTTTAGATCACGCTTCAATCACGTCTGAATCAGAGTTGTGGATTCTCCTGAACCCCTGCTGCCATGAACCCACGGAACTGAAACTGTTCTTCCTCCCCAGGTGGGGGGAAGTGTGCTCGGACACAGGATAATGCACACGATGGCAACACAACACGGTTGTCTTTCCCTATGTATCCCAAACACCACCGCACCAATTGTCTGTATGAAATGTGTCTATATTTGTCATTTTGCGGTCCATCAAAAGCTCTCCCCTTGTACTGCTGTCTCTAATACAGCCAAGCAGTCTGTAATGACCAGACACTTAAACACACTGAGTCAAATCCCGGGTGTTCGGTAATGCATTTTGGCTCCCCGTTATTTCTGCGCTCTTCCTCGCCAATCTCTGCAATCTTGTTCAGGACTTGATCACGTTCCTTGCAACAGTTGTTCTCCTTCACCTTTGGCAGTGTTTGGCAGTTTTGCACCTGCAAAAAGATGACAATGATTATAAGAAAGCTGTGTTGTATTGTATATTTTTACAAGTTACTTAAACATGTACATTTTCATCATGATGCATTGCCATCGTATTTGTAAATACAGTCAAGGAACTATCAAATCAAATAATGCCTTCTTGTTATCATTTATTAATCAACCTGTTTGTTCACTGCAACAAGATGTTTGGGGCGTGCATGTATATTTGTACAAGTGGTTGCACTCACTGATACTCTCAGCCAAGCTGGCTGTGGTGTGTACCATGTGCAGTGTACTGTTTTACATGGAGGGTGGAGGTGGATGCAAAATGACCGACCATAGAACCAAAGCCCAACTACAAACATCCACAGAGAAAACAGAATTCTTTCCATTCCCGAGTTCTCATAATCATTCATAGTCACGGCATTCGGAGCTCACCATTCTCCCAAACGAGCAGGATCAAGTCACCATCTCATGTCATTTTCGTCGTCCTCATCGATGTCGATATCGGCGGCGCCTTCTTCACCTTCAAACACCGGTTCAAACATGTATGGTCCAAATTGATCGGGGTCTTCATTAGCTTCTTGATCTCCTTGGTCATCTCCATCGCCGTAATCGATGAATCCTCTCGCATTCAGATCAGAATCCGTGCTAAAATCGCTCGAGTAATCCTCATTCGCCGCCATGTTTTCTTGAAGTGCTCCAGGAACAGCGTTCTCGGAGTGACGTCACGGATCTATTTATAGCATTTCTTGGCGAGTTCAGACAATCTTGTGCGTTTTCGACCAAAAGCCCAAATAACTTCACGGGTGATGTATTTTTGCGCATTAAACATGCGTGACTGTATTTTAATGAATATAATGCAAACAATAAGCCAAGAGAAAGCCGTTTTAACCCCAAACCGTCAGATCCCCTTTAATTCCTGTAAGTTCTGTGTCAGTCTGTTGAACATGTTTCTGCACGCAGCATTCTGCACGCAGCATGCACAGGCCGGCGCAATGTGCAGTTGTCAGCATGCACAGGCCGGCGCAGTGACGTAGGCCGGCGCAGTGTACAGTGTGTCAGCATGCACAGGCCGGCACAGTGTGCAGTGTTAAACAACCAGTACCAGGTCATGGTGCATAATATAGTAATCGCCAATATCTTAACATTTTGTAATCATGACTGTAACAGAAAGGACGGATAATTACCAAAAACAGGTGCAAAACTCGCCGGACAACATGGACAACTCGCCATTGACACTTTGCAAATTGACTGTTCTTCACTGGTCTGTCACTTTGTTCGCTGATGATGTCATCAACACATTTTGGTTCCCGAAGTCTCCAGCAGATGGCAGGACGAAAGTTGCAAATTGGCTGCTCTTCACTGGTCTGTCACTTTGTTCGCTACTGATGACGTCATCAACACAGAACGGTCAACTTCGGCAATGTCCGGCAATTTCCGTGAGTTTTAGATCAGACAAAATTCCTGAATAAAATCGCTAAAAAGTCCACATTCCCGGCAAATGTTTAGACTGAGAATCGATCATTTTGTGAATGGAAAGGTAGTGAAAGGTTAGGTGAAGTTTCAAAGAGACAGTGCGCACGGTTGCCGTGATTTCCTTGGAAGTCTATAGATTTAGTAGTGTAGATACGCATGCGCAAACCATGGCGCCAAATATGAATGCAAGTAACCCAAGATATTCAAAATATACTACACTGCTTCCCCTTTAAAGAGAAAATTGTAGAACTCATTGCTTCCCCTTCAAAAAGAAAATTGTAGAAACACCCTTTTAACTGAAGGTCTATACACATGTACTGATTACTCAAATTTGTAATTACACAACAGAATAAAACAAAAGTTTCAAGAATTAAGTCTAATTATTTCTCACAAGTCAACCTTCCCATTGAAATTTCTGAGCCAGTAGCTTACTCATCCTCACAGATCAACCTTCGTGGTGGTTTTGTTACCCTGGTTGATCATCTCACTACAGGCTTTGGACTCACTCCAGTGGTACTCTGTGGTCTGGTTCTATACCTAGGAAGAAATCAGCAATTCTATGCTTCAAGGAATGCTTCTTATTACCTTCCAAAATCTGTTTGGTGAAACTCTCTTTGAATACTCTTACTGTACGCTCTGCAGCCCCATTGGAGGCAGGATGGTAGGGTGAAACCAACACATGTTTTATACCATTGGCTTACATGAAGTTTCTAAACTCACTCGCAGTGAATTGAGGCCTGTTGTCTGATACTAATTGCTCCAGTAACCCATGCTGGGCAAAAATCAGCCTCAACTCATCCAATGTTCTCTCAACAGTAGTATTCTGATGCATAGGCTTAATTTCAATCGACGTAGAGTAACTGTCTATAAGAACCAAAAAGTGTTCCTTCTTGTCCTCACAAAAATCAATGTGTACTCTCCGAAATGGACACGAAGGCCACAACCATGGATGTAAAGGAAGTTTGGTAGGAGTCTGTCTCACTTTTTGATAAACCGAGCAGGATTTAACCTGTTCCTCAATATTGGCATAGAAATCGAGCCACCATACATAGCTACGAGCTAAAGCCTTCATGTTACACACACCCGGATGCTCCCAATGGAGTTCATCTAAAACATGATTCTGCAGTTTCTTAGGAACAATCACCCTTGAGCCCCAGAGGACACATCCTTGTTCACAAGACAACTGGTCATGCCTTTGAAAATAGGGTCTAAAAGCAATGGAAAGTTTTCCTGCATCACTCGGCCACCCATTCAGTACAAATTGGTGGACCCTGCTCAAAATTGGGTCCAACTCAGTTCCCCTACTCACATGTTCAGCTTCAATGGGAAACTCATTATCTATAGCTTTTACAGCAAAGACTGGACCCTCAGCTCCCGCATTACTCAACTCAGGATTGTGTAATCGCGATAGAGCATCACAGTTGGCGTAGGACGCCGAGTCCCTGTACCTAATGTCATAATCGTAAGCTGATAGTATCAGCGCCCATCTCTGCATCCTGGCAGCAGAGATGGTATGGATGCCAGATTTGGGACCAAGTATAGCCAATAAAGGCTTGTGATCTGTGACTAACGTGAATTTCCTCCCATAGAGAGGAATACGCCCGTTTTTAATTGTTGATCACAAATGTGAAGCTCAAATTTTCCATTTTTGATTAGATTTATTATAAAATCGCTGAATGTAAATCACCGCGACCGCGAAAATGTTCATGTTGTGACGTCATCAACGAAAACGGCATCGAAGCGAGCCGTCCGGGCAGGATTACACCATCAATTTCTAGAAAATGTGCATTTCGATTCGAAAACCTTACCGATTTATGAGAAAGTGACGTAGTCATTTGTCAAAAACAGCTAAAACATTATATGGTGAAATTTGACACGAGTTACACTTAAACCCTTTCGGTGCCTTATAGACGTACAACGTACGTCCCAATTTTTGGTAATTGATGTGCCATATAGACGTTCGACGTACGTCCACATTTCATGTATGTAGTGTGCATGGTTTGTTGTTATACCCATTGATTCGAACGTTCAACATACGTCTGCAGGGCACACCAGTAATTCTAAAATATAGTTGCAGTAAAATTTCTCAGATGGCAGCACTGATGACTGGAGGACATTCCAAAATGGAGTCTTGAGACGAAAGGTTACAAGGTTGGTTTTATCACAGTCAGCGTTTACTTTGGGTCAAATTGAAACTTTTTGGGGAGGGGAGGGTTGGTCATATGCAACTTTCGTTGCATTAGGTCACATGGTCACATTAGGTCACATGGTGACTGACAAAAGTCAGTGGTGCAAAAATCAAACTTGTTTGAACCAAACATGCCAAAGGATGTTGGTAGCAAGATAGCTCAGCCATCTTAATTGGAAACTGGTCGGATTGATTTCAGTTGATTGTCCTACTCTGCATTTGTAATTGTGCTTCGTGATCACTGGCGCCAAATTCAAAAAGAGAAAAATGGTAGTTTGAGGAACACTGCCAGGGTGGTTCTAATCTAGCTGTGATTTTCTGTGTAGGCATGAAATGATACTAGGTTTGAGGATGAGGGGTGAAGGGTTGTCCCGCGGGATGTTTTTGGGGTGTCCCTGGGGGAGATGTCCCCAGGGAGGTTCCCTGATCTTCTGGGGGTGGTTGGGGGTCGGAGCTGGACTGTGATTGTGATCATGCTGTTTTGTTTCAGGGCCTACTGCATCAAACAGCACCAGCCCAAGGCCAGGACCCAGCTGTCAACGGCCAGCTGCTAGAATGTCTTCGAGTAAAGTTGTGGAGGTCTTCCAGGATTCAGACAGTGACGACGGAGGACTTGATTTAGATGATGACGATGAGGATGGGAGGCTTTCCGACGCTTATGAGTCTTACCGTGAAGATGCGCCTATGGATGCGTCTGACGATTTTCAGCAAATGGATACGTCTGACCTTGACGACACTTTTCAGCCTTCAGATGTGTCTGACCCCGACAGTGATGACCATGGCACATCTGGTAGCGAATCTGATAATGAAGGTAATGTTCTGCAGCCTGCTCTAGGTGGCAGAGGTCGTGGTCGTGGGCAAGGAAGATGAGGATGACAAAGAGGTTGTGGTCGTCCACCTGGTGGTGGTGCTAATGTCGCTAGGACACAGAGGGAACGTCGAGCTTATGTTTTGAATGACCAGAATATGACATACGCAAACTGGGTCGATACAAATAATACGGCACCAGTTGTTCATCCCTTTACGTCAGCAGCTGAGGTTCTTGTTTACACTACAGGTTTCAAGGCTGTGGACTTCTGCCAACTCTACCTTGATGAAGATCTGATCAACCAAATCCTGATACATAAAAAAAAACCCGCTGATGACTACCTTCGTAACCCTCCTACCCCACTGAAACCCAAGTCTCGAGCTCATGAATGGACCCCCACCAATGCAGAAGAGATGAAGACATTCCTTGCCTTCACCATGCTGATGGGAATCGTTCGCAAGCCGTCAATTGCCCTCTACTGATCAACAGACCCACTGTACTCTACACCACTTTTTTCCCAGGTCATGACGAGGAACGATACTCATCTTGAAGTTCCTGCTCTTGAATGATAACGCCACAGCAGTGCCAATGGACCACCAAGACTACGACCATCTGTACAATCTTCGCCCATTGATTGATAACATGTATGCAAAGTTCCAAACTGCCTATACACTAGCTAGGTCTTGCAATGAGTTTTTTGGGATACCCAGTGATGCCCTTCCTTACTGTACCACATGCGTTAATGTGGTTCTCATAAAAGTGCTTCATGAGGTGGGGCGTGGTGTAGTAATTGTCGATGTATATTTGGTAACCCTTGCCAATGAGTAGAACCATTGTGTCAAGGACATGATTTTCAGTTTCGGATCATACCTGATCTTTTGCCATCCCATGGCGGTTTTGCACTCGAGTTAAAGTCAATTCTCTTCATGAAGCGTTTCAAAGTCACGAGTGCTCAAAAGCACGTATACATCACAATACAGGTTTTTGATTTGACCTAATTTTCAAGATCACAGAGGTCAAATGGTGTAAATTGGCCGTTTGAGTGTAACTATGGCACGTTTTGTAGCCGCTAAAACTATGAACTTGAAATTTGGTACACATGACTCCCTATCACATGTAACCTCTGACACGGAATTTCAATCCGATCTGATTCTCTGACTGAATGGGCCACCAGGAGACCAAAACCTGAAAAAAGATAAAAAGTGCAATATCTCGCTTGTTAGTGACTTGTTTTCGATGACTTGTTTATGGTTGGTACTCCAAGCAAGGATACATCACATGTCATACTGACTTTGGTTTGACCTATATACTATACATGTAGCATGTTTCTTAACCAGAATGAATACCTAACCACCAAATATCTATACGGTGAGCACAATGGCTCCTGGCCGTTTCATTTTAAGAAGTCCATTTTTGACCCTCATGACAGTGACTATTCCAGAGGCCCTAGAAAAAAAACTGTTTGTTTAAGGGACCTGAAATTTTCTTTCAGTGCCAGAGTGTTTTGAATTATTGCAGGAAAATTCAGGTTTTTCAAGATTTTGTAAAATTTGAAAAAAATAAAAATAAAAAGGATATTTTGTTATATGTTTTATATACATATTATTGTTTTACTGACTTCGCCTATCAGTCATCTAACACTTACAAGCTAGTAATATTTATTTTGAATGTGGTAGATATTGAGGAAATCACCAGGGCAAAGGGGTATTTTGCACTTCCACCTGACACGAAATATTTCAAAAATTCACCCTGAGGAATTCATTTCGGAAAAGATCGTTTACTCAGACTGAATTCGCCAAAAATTATGCGACTTTTTCAGCTGGAAACGGATGAAGCGTGGCCTTCCTGCCGCCCTTTCTGCTAATCATACTGACCCGGGATGCCTTGCGACCAGAATCTGGCGTATGCTTCGCTAAGGCTCGAGCAGAGCTTGCATTTATTGAGCTTGGGTATCGCCATCTAACGATATATACCAAAACCAACCCTATCTGTCGATCAACGGATTTGGCACACAAGCGATGCATTTTCTTGTTCATCGATCGACAGGTAGGGCACTGAAAGAGTTAAGCACACAAATTCAGCATCATATTATTGTGATGAACTGGAAAAAGTGTTGCCAAAATGCATTTTACACTGTCTTTTCAGAAACTGCGCATGAAATGCAGAAAAGGGAGTCAGAAGGGAGGCCTCTGCACAAGGAGGCAGTCGAGGCTAATTTGGAGGAGCAGCGGCGTCATTATGAAGAAGGGAAGGAGAAACGAGATGAGGAGCAGCGAGAGAGGGAGAGGTTGGAGTTGGAGAAACTTAAGAAAACAGTGCAGGTATGGCAGCTAGCAGTCTTTAAGGGTTACGAGGATGTCACAGGCAGAGAAACAGTATTGCCAAGTTTTAAGGACAACAAGTCCAACTAAGTCCAACATAGATAATAATATAGCAATGATAATGACAATAATATACGTTATATAGCACTTCTTTACTACTACTACTACTACTAAGACCAGTGACATAAGGATGTAGGGGCGCTGGTAGCACTGATAGGTGCCCAAGAAGATCGGTTTTCAGCCATTCGGATAAGTTCAGGTGTTGTGAAGTCAGTTCATTCTTTGATTTTGTCCATCCATGTTTTCCTCTCTTCCTCCATCCAACAACAGTGTCTTGCAACACGGTCTTGGTAAGCAAGTTGTGTCGGCAAACGTGCCCAAACCAGTTGAGCTTCCATCTTTTCACGGTGCCAAGTACTGACTTGTGTGATCCACAAGCTGTCTCAACCTCTTGTCGAACTGACACATTAGTTCTTCATTGTACATAGGAGATGCCAATTAGTTTTCGTATGCACTTCATCTCAAATGCCACTCTAACATTAGAGGGGCCACTGGGGATGGCGTGGTTAGGGGATGGACGTAGTTCCTCTAAAGCCATTCAACATCGCCATTATGAAAAATCAATCAGAGTTGTCACCACATGATGATTGTGACGAAGTTGCGCAAGTGGTAGAGTGAACCGGCCAAAATAGTTCTCAAAATAATCGTACATTTCGATATTTGTGCAATCCTTTCTCTGTATATTGTATTTACTAAATTCAATAAATTGATAAATAAATCGTTTGAATCACATTTTTTGGAAAAAGCCTTTTGAATCGAGGTCAAGAGAAATAGCTTTTGGCGCAAATGACGTCACCAATGGCGGTTTTGCACTCGAGTTAAAGTCAATTCTCTTCATGAAGCGTTTCAAAGTCACGAGTGCTCAAAAGCAGTTGTTGTTCAGCTTTTACAGCCAAAGAGCAATATAGAGATAATAAAAGCATGATGTTCTTGCTCTGTAAAATGAGGCCGAGTCTTGACAGTGCAGCTGTGGCTTGGGCGATTCTTACTTTCATCTCTTGTGTTGAGGTACAATCCCTGTTGAGGAATAATTCAAGGTATTGGAATTGGTCCTCATATTCAAGGAGTTCTCTGCACATTGTTATATCCATTATGGTGCCTTGTTGAGGGCTGTTGGCCATTCCTTTGCTTTTTGGGTGTTAACTTCCATACCATAGTTACCACTGCTCTTTTCAACTCGGGCAGAGAGTCTTGATGTTCTCCTCCGTTGCCTGCCATCGAGTCTGCATAGTGAAGGTTGCTTAGTGGTTGTGGGGTCGAAGTCAAGACACTGAACTTCTTCCACATGGGAGTAAGGAACGGAGAGTCTAGAGCTTGCACCACGTGCTGATATCTGATGACTCATGCAAACGCATAGAAGTGTCAAGCTTGGTTTTCTAACTAACTCTTATTTATTGGTAAAATAACATAGTATAAGTAAAGTACATACAACAATAAGGAAGTGATTGGTAGTGATTGGTCAAGAGTCTCTTAGACATCTGACTGACAGATATGCTAATGAAGTAGGCCAGCTGCCTGATGGCAAGCTGCATAAGTCAGTGATCGCAGCATTCTCCCACGACGAAGAATAAATTCGAAGGATTTAACCTGATAATATGAGTAATCGATCAAGAGAGATGTCAAGTGGAAAAAAAAGCTTTTTCCTGAACAGTATAAACCGGATAAAGACACAGATAGAATAGCTGAACAAACAGACCCAATTACAAAGTTTGCAGCTTCTAAGAGTTCATTCAACGAACTTGATTAACTCAGGCGGACATTGTAAACAAGTTCCGTATGTAGACAGAAAACTATTCACCATCCTAAATACTAATACAAACAAAGTGTCCTTCTGTACCGAAAGATCAAAGAGAAACAGCGTTTCTGAGTGTCTGGAAATGCTAAAGATATCCGGTAGTTGACCAAGATAAATTGAAATATTGCGTTGTGTGATTTAATACCATAATACGACAGTACAAGTAAAGAAAATAAAGCAGAAGTTCTAAGACACTTATAAACACATGGCTAAATAATCTCAGCAAGGAGATTGGATGTGAACAGGAAGTGCAATCCTCTGCAGGTCTGTTAACAAGATTAGAGTGCGTAAAGCCTCAAAGCATAAAATGCGTACTTATTCAAGTGTTACAAATGGTAGCTAAACTAAACCAAGTCAAAGTATGAGGTCATAATTACTTGACCTTAGTCAAACACCATCAAATATATAAACATTGCAATATGAAAATGAAAATTCAATTATGCAAAACGAGAATATAAATGTGAATGAAGATAATTTACCAAGGAAAAAAATACAATAATCCAGTCATGTATACATTGTGAGAAACGAATAATCGACGTTAATCCAATGTCTAGGAAAACGCTAAATGATGAATGTATAGACGCATACACGTTGCAAGAATTATTTGAAAGCAATAGTAAAGTGTCAGTTCGCTGTAGTCTGTAAAGCAAATGATTTTCCCAAGTTTTCATTTCACTCTGCGCTTTAAGAGCAGCTTGGCGTTTTGGCCTGGTATTAGGCCCATTGTCAGTGTCTGGCGTAACCGGATCGGCAGGGGTTTCAGTCGGCTTGTTATCATCAGGCGCATTGAACATGGCTGAGTTCACCTCCAGGGGGTACAGTTTCGCGATCGGGCGGTTCAAAATACCAGATTTAGTTTTTAGATCGACAGATCTAATAAGTCCGTCGCGACCGGGGTACACCTTAGTGATCACACCAAGATTCCATTCAGTGCGTGGTATACAAGAGTTTTCAATCTGAACTATGTCAACGACAGATAGGATATTAAGCGTAATACCTTTGCCGCTGATACGTTCATTTTTGCGAAGTGCGGAAAGATAATCTGAAGTCCATCGTTTCCAAAAGTCTGCCTGTATCAGTCCAAGAAGGATGTTACGGCTGCATAAATCCTGTGGTTAACCAAACGTTGGGTCGTTGAGCTCATCCATACTATCTATGTCATACGGTAGTGCAGTTATCGGATGTCCTAGTAAAAGGTGTGACGGTGTCAGTGGTGACACATCAACATCCTCAGAAACTTATGTCAGCGGGCGGTCGTTCAAACCTGCTTCCACTTCTATCGATGGCGTATTGAGTTCATCAACAGACACAAAGGCCCGACCTAGCACTTTTTTGAGTGAGGTTTTCGTTAGTTCTATCAGTCTCTCCCAGAAACCACCCCACCAAGGGGCACGTTTGGGAATATTTGTCCACTGTACGCGACGATTTGCGAGGTATCTCCTGACTGTGCGTGATTTGAACAGTTCGGTGAGGTCATTAGCCGCTGCCACAAAATTTGATCCGTTGTCCAACACCATTTTCTGGGGAAGAGAACGTCGGGCGACGAATCTCCGAAAAGCCCTTTGAAATGCCTCAGATGACATGCCCATTACCAACTCGAGATGAATCGCACGCGTGACAGCACATGTGAGACCAATCGGTTACATGTACGGTTTGCTGTTGACGACCCAACAAATGACACATTTTCAGAACAAATGTTTTACAGTGATCCGGATTTGTGTTATCCAATATCTGTGCCTGATGTTAATAATTGTCGATTGTAGTCCTGAATGATTTGTCTTGGCGCGTGACAGTCAAGAATAATGAGATTTGCAAGTCTACTTTTCGGATGTATCAAGATAGGAAACTTCATGGTGTATTGCATGGGCGCATTATGGAGTCGGCCACCGACTCTCAAAATACCATCATGTCTATGAACAGACGTAATTGTCGCGCTAGAGTTCCGAGTGTTTCTGCTTTCCCTTGAAGTTCTTGAGCTCGGTTTCGTAGTAATACGTTTGAGTATCTTTGATCTATCTGCGTTCTGCTTCATTAATCTCCTGCGCATTTAACTCTCCATGTACACGATTTTCCTTTTTGGCCTTGATATTGTTGACAAAACGCATCACAAGAGCGCTAATGCATAAGAGTTGCTGCAGTGAACTGTATCTCTCTGAATCAACAATGTTCATTATCCCGCATGGCGCAGCAGGTTGGCACGTGACTTTGTTTATACTAATGTCAATAGCTTCCTCGTTGGCGATAGTAACGAGTAAAGTTTTTGCATCAAGTACATCACAAGATGGCCAATTTCCGGTTTTTAGCCAATCTGGTCCGTTCCACCTCAGAGTATTTTGAGACAGGTTTTCCGCAGAGATTCCTCGTGAAACCAGGTCTGCTGGGGCAATATCTGTGGGGCAATATCTGAATTCGGAGATGATGTCAAAGGCTTTGATTTCAGTGATGCG
Organism: Lineus longissimus; assembly: GCF_910592395.1. Lineage (NCBI taxonomy): Eukaryota > Metazoa > Nemertea > Pilidiophora > Heteronemertea > Lineidae > Lineus > Lineus longissimus. Next base: position 8,926,368 of record NC_088316.1, read on the forward strand.
ATTCTGGACAAAACATGGCAGTTTTTTGTCACTGCGAAGCCAGTGAAGCACTATCTGGCTATCAGACCACAGTGTACATCCTTTGATATCTAGTTGCTGTTTCAAGCTTTGGTGTACAAAGTTAATCAAGCGTGCGCCTAATAAGGCTGCCATAAGTTCTGTGTGCGGTATAGTTAGTGTTTTTACAGGAGTTACTCTTGCCTCCGACATGACAATTGAAACAGTGTTTGTGTTGACATGGCGGAGGTAGACTACATATCCGTAAGCGAGCCAAATATCCTTGCGGGTCATAAATCCCTGCGGTAATCTGCAGACATTCGCGTTTTTTCACCGCGTGATCATTATCCAAGGAGCGTGCGCATTTGTTTAGGTATGCTAATTTGTCAGTGTTTGTATTCCATGTTATCCCAAAGACGTTGGTTTCCGGATCAGAGTTTGCACGGTTTTCGTTCTGTGCAATGTTGCGTAGTTCCACTGAATTAGTAGCCCATTCTCGTAAGTTGGATCGAGCGTTCTTTGTGAGCGTGTTAGCTTCGCGATGGTAATCAACTAAGTTGGCTTCCGTGTTCGTTCCGCTGATAATGTTATCGACGTACGTATTCCTGCCTATGTCCTGCACAACGGTGCTGGCGTTTCTTTCGAGATGTTGTTTCACAGTTGCATTCAATATAAACGGTAAGCAGACTGCTCCCAACAGCACGGCTTTGAACTGAAACACTGCGAACGTAGATTCAGGATCGTCCGGATCGCTTAGCCATAGGAATTTCGTCCACTGTTGGGCACTTTCATCCAGTCCGATGTGGCCTTTTCTAGATCTGCCGATAAGCCAAACTTCTGAGTCCTAAAATGCAGAAAAATTACAGCTAAATCGTTGAGGAGGGGAGGTCCTGCCTCTAAACAATCATTGGACTGTTTCCATTTGCCGTTTTGCATGAGCAATCGTATACGACTCCTATGGGAGTCGTTTCCAAATCCTTTTTCACAAGATGATGTGGTAAATAATGTCCGTTGTTAGGATTTTCCTTAAGTACGCGGTCAACAAATCCTCTATCGATTTCATCATGTATGATACCATGATACACTTTCCTCAGGTCAGGTGTGAGGCGACGAACCATGTTTTTGGTCCGGGCCTGGCAAACGTTGTAGTTTGTTGGGAGCGGCGGATGGTCTCCTCTCAACGGCAGTTTCGCAATGTATCTGTTGTCTTCCATTCGCAGATGGGTTTCAGTGTATTCCTCGTATGTAATTTCCTTCGTTGTTGCCATATTCGTTATTCCGATACTTTCAATGCCTCAGAATTTCTCAATTTGAGTATCGATGGACTTGTGCATTACACTTGTAGAGAACACTGATGCGGTTACTGGTGGATTCGGACCAGATAACAAGTATCCAGGTTTTGATGACACGGTAATTGGGCCTTTGCCCCAAACAATGTGATTTCCTGCGATATCCCAATAATGATCGGCACCGATTAGCACAGAAATTTCAAACGTATCCACGTGTGAAGGCGTGTGAAGGCGTGTGCGCTAGCGTTAGATTACGTAGGTGAGGCAACTTTGCGACATCCGGGTTAACAAGATTTTGCATTGGCTTGGTTAATTTCAGCACAACAAGAGCGCGGATGTTGATATGCTCAGAATCATTGTTGTCGCGTAAGACTACATTCACAACTTGGACTGACTGTACACCCGACGAACTTGCACCGAAAGCATTTACACCTACATTCTCGTTTCCTATAGGTTTTAAATCCAGCTGCCATGTGGCACTTTCCGTTATGAAAGTGCGCTGTGATCTTTCGTCGAAAAGAACTGTTCCCCGTACTGCTGTTTTCCCGGCATCAAGTTGCGTTACGGCAGTTTTCAATAAAACTGGGTGTTGACCATCTCCGTGTGAAGTGAAAAGTTGTTGAAGATCAGTTTGACCTACATCGGCATTCGTTCCCTGACGATTTCCACGTTTTTCCTGGATCTTTTCCTCTGTGCTGGGCTGAGGTGTAGCACTGGCCAAGCTCCTGCGTGCGTTGTTATGACGATTATTAGACTTGCTTGGCTGCTGTGTGGGCTGCTGGGCCGAGCCAAAACAGAGGGCAGTGTGATGGCGGCCGTTACATTTTCCACAACGAAATGTCACTCACACTCAAAGGTACGATGTTTATGTGAGAGGCAGTTCTTGCACAGTTTGGCTCGTTTCTCAATTTCTTTGCGTTCCCGGCTTGTAGTAATCGTTCTACAGTTATGAGGCCTGTGTCCCGTCTGTTTGCAAAATGCGCATGGCGGAGGTTGCCATGGTTGTCGCCAATTTCTCTGGCCTGTCGTTGCTACGAATGCTGCTGTTGCTTGCGGTTCCAAGCTGAGTGAATCGATCGAGTCCCCAGCCTGAAGTGAATCGATCTCGTGACGAATTGCCTTGCATAACTTGTCAAGTGTCCATTCGCCATCATGAGCGTTATCCCGAGCGAGTTGTCTTCTCATGGTTGCGGGCAGCTTTCCCTGGATGATGGGCTCGAGTAGATCACCGTACGAGTCTTCCTTTTTACCGAGAGAGTTTAATCCACGTGTGTATGATTCAATGGACTCATAAAACTGTGTCAAACTTGATAAAGTACCCGATAGACCTTCAAGTTTCCAAAGGGCCTTCATGTATGCTGCACTGACCTTTTGTTTCTGTCCATAACGTTTTGTTAAAACTTCTACAGCATGGGTGTAGTTCTCATTTGTGAGTTGTAGTCCATCAACTACGCTTTCGGCTTCATCCCTCAAATGAGCTTTGAGGTATTGAAACTTTTGCACATTGTCCAATGTGGTGTCTCTATTGACTGCAGCGTCGAAACTATCCTTGAATGACTGCCATTTAAGAATGTCCCCGGTAAAGGGTGTCAAAGAAAATTTACCTTGCGAGATCTTGGAGTAGTACCAGTTATCTGGTGCCAGTGCCGCGGCTGTGGCGGATGGCTCGGTTTTTGTTGTAGGCTCACGTTGGCCGTAGAAGTATTCATATAGAACAAGCTTATCGCTCACGTCTATTTGATAATCATCCGATTCCGTAAGAAGTTTATCAAAGTCCTCATCGTTATCCGCAAGTAAAGTACATACAATATATGATTGGAGAGCGAGAGGTTAACAAATAAGGAAGTGATTGGTAGTGATTGGTCAAGAGTCTCTAAGACATCTGACTGACAGATATGCTAATGAAGTAGGCCAGCTGCCTGATGGCAAGCTGCATAAGTCAGTGATTGCAACAGTCGTCTGCCTTCGATGGAGATAGATGTTTTGAAGTTCATCAGCGCCTCTTGCATGATGTGCAGGGAGAGAAGGCATCCTTGAAGGACACTGACTATAGTTCAGAAGAATTCGCGGAATTGGTTGTTCTGAAACATTGCACTTGTTGTACGGTATCACGATACAGTGGCTCACATGAGTATCGTGGCCTCTAAATGATGCACAAAACCATAGAAATCGAATAATAATAATTTAATGAACACAACTTGAATATAAAGGATGATAATTTACAAAAGTATAGGAGAGGAAAAATTGTTAGTGTTGACAGGGTCAGAGAAGGCGGAGTTACTGACACTTAAGTCACTACTTGGAAGACAATTATACGAATTCGTCACATACGGTCATTGAGTGCTTTGGTGATTCCTACCACAGGTTCATCGATGTTTTAGTCCTTCATCCCTATCCTTAGGCCTTTGTTCCATGCGCAGTCAAAAGCCTTTTTGTTGAAGTTGATGAGGCCATGGTGTAGTTCCCTCTGGTAATCCAGGTATTCTTCGGTTAACAATCTGTTGTTGAAGATTTATTTGGTTGTACTTCTTTCACTGCTAAATCCAGCCTGTTCTTCTGCTGATCTTTCTTCGACCTTGGGTTCGAGTCTTTTGTGGATGATCCGTAGCATGACCTTGCAGGGATGGCTGGTAAGACTTACGGTACGGTAAAGTTTTCGCAACCCAGGACCTAAGCTGCAACATTGACTGATTTCTTACTACTTGGCATAAGGCTTATCCTTATTGAACTCTGGTTGTGATATGTCCATGGTGTAATTAATAATTCTACTTTGAGAATGCTAGCCTGAGAGGGACTGAAACAGGTTTGTCATTGAAGGGACAGTACACATGCCTATTGAAATGCTGTCAAGAAGTACCACATACAGTATTATACCATCTTTGAATGCACACGTGTTCAGTGCCGCATATGGTGAACTTAATGCAGAACTTATTGAAGCGATCTTATCCCTGTAGTCAAAACAATGAAGAATTAAGAAGTCTCGTCTAAGAATGCTAGTTTGCGAATGATAGAAACTGGTTTGTCTTTAAAGGGACAGTACACCTGCCTGATAAAATGCTGTCAATTATATACAGCATCATCCTGTCTTCAAACGCACTTGTGATCAGTGCCGCATTTGGTGAGCGCCATGCAGAAATGGCTAAATTCAAACTTAACCCTACATTCTGGTTGTGACTTAGTCATCAAAATACTATAGTTATAACCATGACTGAACACCAGTATATATTATATTATTTGTTTATTGTCACCTATTTATTTATACTAATAGCCAGCCTTAAGGCTTATGAGACAGTTGTTCGGGCATACGAGTTGTAAGATGTCGTTTCAAGTTCTTACTGCCCATTTCTCATCTCATATGCCCAAATCACAAAATTTGCAACTTCTTTGGCAAATTCACCCTTGGTTAACATAATCTGGAGTCTCTCCTCATCATCACTTGGTTCAACAATGTCAATTTTGCTATACAAATATCTTCTACTGACAGCATACAAAGGGCACACACAAAGAAAGTGGACCTCACTCTCAACGCCATCGTTACACACTGGACAAGTACGCCTTTCCACTGGTAGATTTCTATATCTTCCCAGTTCAATGTTTATCGGGAATGAACCATTTCTTAGACGCGCAATGGCTGACCTCTCTTGTTTTGATAGTCTAGCTTTTACATATGGTTCTGCGCCAAACACAGTCTTTAGTGTTTTATACGTTCTTAGCTTAGGCATTTCATTCAGTTGTTTCTGCCAGTTATCAATATACTTTGTTAGCATGACTGATCCCACTGCCTTTAAAATGTTACCAACCTGATGTTTACTAAGACCTTGGCACATTTCAACATTATCGTAAAGATCATTCATATTCGCCCCGTATACTATATTTTTCACACCTTTACACCAGTTATCTAGATTTCTGTTCTGTGATAGCATATAGTCCCATACAAATATCCTTTTCAAGAGTCTATCGTTACTAAGTCTGCAAAGCCTAAACCATTGTTGGAGCATACAAATATGATGCCGCATAGCAATTGGGGTCCATCCCATATCACCTTCTATCGCGCACAGCGCCGCACATTTTCCAACACCTAAAAACGAACGCATTGCTCTGAAATGTACCTTTTCCATTTCTTTATAAGTCTTATATCCCCACACGAAAGATGCATAGTCCATAATCCGTGAAACCTTTGCGTCGTACAGTTTGCAAAACACATCATAACTAAGACCTGTCGTTTTAAAATGCGTAGCTAGAATCCCTCCAAGCGCTTTAGAAGCTGATTTTGCCAGTTTATCTGCTGTAACTGTGTAGTCTAAAGTCTCGTTGATAGTCACTCCAAGATATCGATATTTATCAGTGACGCGCAAGTTTGCATTTTTAAATGTAAACATAAAGTTTGTTTTCGCATTCCTTTTCCGTCTACAGTGCATTACCTGAGTTTTTTCAACATTTACCAACATTCTCCACTTTCCCATTATATCCAACATATCCTGTAGTGACTGTTCAGTTTCCGCAATAAGAACTATATCGTCCGCGTATAGGAGGATGGCTACGTTTTCATCATTTACAGGAACACCGTGTCCACTCGATTTGATTTCAAGCGCAAGATCATTAACATATAACGAAAATAATGTAGGTGAAAGACAATCTCCCTGCCGTACTCCTGATGTTGTTTGAAAGAAGTCTGTCAAGTGTCCATTTATCCGTACACAGGCACTAGTATTTCGGTACATACCGTCAACTGCACGCAGAAATTTACCATTAATACCTATCCGATATAACTTCACTAACATACATGTTCGTTCAATAGAGTCAAAAGCGCGGGAAAAATCGACGAAGCACAGGAAAGTCGACTTTTTAGTAATTTCCTGTTACGGATTATAGTTGTCAAGCTATAAATGTGATCCATGCAACTTCGTTTTGCCCTAAATCCATTTTGTTCAACAGCTACTAATCTACTATGCTCAGAATATGTCATCAGTCTATTATTCAACACCGCGCTGAACGCCTTACTGACAGTACTATTCAAACTTATCCCACGGTAGCCAAGGGGGTCATTTTTATCCTTCCCTGATTTATGAATTGGGTGGATAATACTTTTGTTCCACATGCTCGGGATTTTACCACTATCGAATATCTTATTAAATAACTGTGTCAATATCGTGGTCATTTCCCTACTTTTCAGCACCTCATTTGGTATTTTATCCACTCCAGTTGCTTTCCTTTGTTTTAGACCACCGAGCGCTTTGATTACTTCTTCTCTAGGTATTCTCACATTTAATGCGTTCTGATCATGCACATGGCCCATATTCTGTGAAACATGTACCCATTCAGAGTAAACATTCCTACAATGTGCTTTGTCAAAGTCATCAGAGATCGTTCCATTGAATAGGCTTTCATACGAGGTTTTCCACCTATGCATAATATCCTCCTTTCTGTAGGAAATTGAACCGTCTGTCATTTTCACTGATTTAATACTCTCCGCATGCTTTTTCCCTGGGCCAAGTTGATTGACCTCATTCCAAAATGCCGTCGGGTTATCCGTTTGAAGGCGGTCAATCGTGTTCATTCTTTCTACATTGAAAGTACGCTCTAGCCTGCGGAATGTTTTATCAAAATTAGTCCTGTTCTCCCTGAATTTCAGTAAAAGTTCACGTTTCATTTGTCGGTCACCTTTGATTTTCAAGTTTTCCTTTCACTGGTTTTCACCAAAAACCACAAGTTATCTAGCTCTGTGTTCCACCACGGTTTCTTTTTCAGTTTCTTTTCTTTTTTATTAAAATGCACCTTAACGTCTTTATAAGCAAAAACGTCATCCATTTCTTTACGAAGTTCTTTCACGAGGTTTTCATAGCATTGATCAATTTCCAACTGATCTAAGTTTTCTGTCATCAATCTGTCACAAATATTAACGATAACAATTCTGCGCCGCTCGTTCTAAAGAAAGTTCATAGGGATGCCATTAACCTTATACCTCCTATCTTGATTATATTCCTCACATTGCCGTCGACCTAAGCCCTCACTGCCGCCATAATCACACTGTACGTATGGTGAGGTTTGAATTACTGTACGAATCACGGAATGATCGGGAATACGACATGGCCCATACAAGCTCCGGTCAACCAAGTCGCTCATCGTTATGACGTCACATTGTCTCACCATATTGAATTGCTCACAGGGTATAAGCATGTAATCCACTACCGATTTACCCCTTGTAGAAACGTAGGTATGATTGTCAGTTCCTTTTGCCCGTCCGTTAATGATACACAAATTCGTGTCTTGCAAAAATCTAACAGATAGCCACAAAATTTATTAGTTGTCATGTCAATCGAGGTGCGCAAAGGTAAGCTGGTGTCATCTGAATCCTGCTCTTTTCCTATCCTGGCATTAAAGTCACCACAGATTATTTCTGGTTCATTTTGCCAATAACAATAGAACTGACTTAATAGATGGCCAAAGAACTCTTGAGAGGAATCTCCACGCGAGGATTTCTCAGGTGGTAAATATACCCCACATACTAGAAATGAAAAATCACCAACTTTCGACTTCAGTCATAACCACAGTATTCCTTCGCATGATGTATCGACGATTTGTACATTGTACATTTGCAATAAACAATGACTGATTAAAACACCTATTCCACCTGAGCCACGTATTGCTCTCGGGTTAAGATTCGTCCGATTTAGACCAAACCAGTGATACCCCGGTATTTGTAACTCATTTTGATTCCGGAGGTGAGTTTCTGCGATAACGTATATGTCACACTTAAGCTTATCAATGACGTTTTTCCTTAGTTTCCAGTTTGAATCGTCGCTTTCTTCAGCCCAACCGTTAACATTCCATAATCCAAAAGAAATGTCTCTCCCCTGCTGGCTATTTAGTTTTCCGCCCTATCCTCATCATTTTCTTCATCGTTTTCCGTATCACGTTCTTCCTGTTAGGTTACCGTCTCCACCCCTACTATTGTATCCGTATTCCCCCTATTACCGTGATTACGTAATCTCTCCTCCGTTTGATCGCCCGACACCATCCGTCTATGTTTGAGCTATCCTTTCAAATGATCCCTATCGCTATCGTTTTGCTCTGTCCTGTTGTTCTCTGCAACTCTACCATTATTGGTGACTCGAAACCTCTTTCCCTCTGGGATAAGTTTCAGGATGGTTCTCATGTTTCTGTCATTGATTAGTTCACCATGCGTCTTGCAAGCGTGTATGTATACATGTTCGTAATCCTTGGTCTTAGCAAGCTTTTTCTTCACATCAAGGACGCTTATTTTTTCCTCCTTCGTTTTACAAGCCATTTTAACAACTCCGGGCTTCCCAACGGAACGCGTTTTCATTCGCACTGCATCAACGATTTCTGGCGTTTGTTCCAGCTCTAAAGACGCTACTAGATGTTGTGCTCTCATTTTTATGTCCTCGTTTGGCCGCTCAGGCCAATTCACAACAATGAGACATTTACTATGCTCCTCTACCGTATCATTCAGCTTCTTAAGCTTTTTATCATGGTCTTCCAGTTTGCTAAGATATTGGCTATGTTTATTCACTGTCTTTGTGAGCTGTTCCAAACCCGTCATTTGTTTATTTTGGTCAGCTTTCAAGCCCTTCAACGTCTCTTTTAGCTCATCAAAAGACCCACGCACGTAAGCCTCGAATTCATTGCCTGGGGTTTTCCCGGATGCCATGTCAGTTACCTATTTATATTTGTTCAACCGTGACGATCGTTTGGCCATGAGCTGTGGGCCGAGTCTATGAACGTTATGTAACAAGCCAAACTGTCGGCCCGTATGTACATGTACACAATGCATGGACACCCTCACCCGCAGAGAGAGGCAAACAGTCACACTAACTTTACACCATCTCTTAACCACTAAAATCAACGCTTTCTGTTCTTAACACAGTCACTAACCGCTCACCCGTCACTCCTCCGACTATGAGATAACAGCGTAAGCTCTAACTTATTAAAAATCGTGCCTAAAACGGAGAGTCCACCAAACCACTTCGTTACATATCCGCCATCTTTTTCCTCTCTCTCAGAGATGATCTTTTCCCTGGCTTGTCATGCTATCTCTGCCCCTACACTAACCCTGGGATGCATTATAAACTAAACCTGGTACACCATGAATCATTTGATAATTGTCTAATGGGAACACAGAGAATCCGGTGTAGAAATAGAAAATATCCCCCTGGAAAAAATGTCTGGCCCTATTCTATTCTTTGACAGATTATTATATCAGGAGTTTCTGAGAAAGTTTGCCGATATGTAATTTTAATCAGTATGTCCGTCTGTCTGTCGGCTCTTGTAACCTCTCTTTATTGAGGTTTACCTGTACATACCCTACATTCAGTATGTATACTATTACTACCAGTGCCTAGCTGAGATAAATTTTGTATAGCACTTGTTCAAGGTTACATAACATGATGGGAATACCTTAAAATAACTTCCTGGTTGTGAAAGAGGCTTGTGATAGTTATAAGATCATATATTACAGGAACTTATCACGTCAGGCTAAATGTTCTGATAACAAGCACAGATACAGTTCGTAAAAGAATCACCCTGAGGGATTGCTCTTCATGGAAGTTATATGTACAACTTGATAGACCGAGTGAAGCTCTCTGGCGAACTAGCCTCTATTTGTTATTCCCCCTTCCCTGAAAAAATCTATGACAGAGACAAACGATAAAAAAGCTTGGCCGAATTATCTTATTGCAGGCACAAAACACATCAGAGCTTCTTCCCCTGACGCAATTGCAATCTGCCAAATCATCAGTTGCAACTGATGAACCAAACAATGACAAAGAACAGATAGATCCTCTCATGCAGAAGTATATGGAAATGGTTAAACAACAAAAGGAGAAAGAAATGAAGGTGGGATATTTTTAAGTTCTTAGCCCTGGAGCCCCTGGTGTCAATTTTGTGAATGTGTTGGAGGAAAAGTTATGCAGGCGTTATAGTTTTATAATATGACCTGATTTGCCAAATAACAAGCACAAAATGTAACTTTGTTCATAAACTATGCATAGCGGCCTCCAGTTGCAGACCTGCCAGCTTTACTCTTGATGAGTAACATTTTCCTTTAGAATTCATATAAACAGATTGACAATCATTTTTCTCAAACCAAAAGATTCCTTGCATACTGAATATGGCTTTAATGCATGCAGTATTAAAGATCAGGCATATACACTCTTAAAATTAAGTGATGAAAATAACTATTAGTAATTTTAACTAATGTTTGTAGTTGCTATTGCATCGACTAAAAAATAGCTATTTTAACTAATGTGAAATAGTTAAAAAACAACTAAGAAAAATAGTAAAATTTTAGCCAATAATTAGTTATTTTTCACTACTTTTTTAACTACTAAAGTTAGTAAATCAGCCAAAATAACTATTTTTCTTAGTAAGCTGAAGATGTTTTTTTTTCTCTGTATTTTCTGTCATTTTGGTTGTGGCGACAATGATGATAACAAAGCAGTAGTTTTGACAACATCTTTAATCCATTTTAAGTCCATCAGATTCTGCTGCACTTTTTTAAATCCAATGATCAAACCAAGGAGAAATAATTATGGGCACCAGACTCACAGTCTGGTGACAATATTTATATCACCCATGTTCTGGTTTCCTTCTTTCTGTTCACATTTTACAAACATTATTGCGAGTGTTCTCCAAAACAGCTAAATAAACCAAGAATCTATCACCCCTATACTATCAAACATAATCCCATCTAGTGTACGTCGCCAAAGACTTTTCAAAATTCGGATAATTTCGATGACTTTGAAGCGTTTTTATGCTCTGATTTTCTGATTTGTTTGAAAAATCTCCTAATCGATTCAGTCAATCACTACTACTAGGCCACGCCTGTTTTGGTGACGTCATGTAACACGAGTTCGATTCGATGACATCACTTAAACCCAAGTTCAATCTTAGTGTTGGCATTCTCATATAAAACAGTTAACTCGGCTTATAACTTGGCTTACTAGGTTCCACATACGCATTTGAAGCCACGGGCAGACCATTGATAGATTGGTTCCCGATCGACTCACTAGGGCGTATGAAGTAACTATAACAAGAGGCCCAAGGGCCTGGCGCTCAGCTGAAATGGATAGGTGAAGGCAAGGGCCAAGTGTGTGTCGGTAACGTTATTATGAGGCAACGTGAAGCTATAACGTCTAGCACGCAGAAGTGCTGATGCGAAAGACCTTCTTGCTATATCAGTGCATGCTGAAGTACTGAGTTGACGTCACCCTGGTATTATGACGTAAAGTCATTTCTATTGCCGTTGCAGTAGTGGGGTGTGTGATGACGTCAAGGAGTTGTGTGGTGACGTCAAAGAGTGGAGTCCTTGTCTTCATGCAGCGTAGGTGGAACTAATAACATGCACATGGACACAAAATACATAATTATTACAGTGTATTTTGTGAGGTGGGGCCTGGTGCTTTACAATGGTCAAATGAACCGACTGTTGTCTGGACATTGATGAAGTGGATGCAGCCAAATGTTTGGGACGGTCTTTTTTGTATGTGAAGAAAAGAAGATAAAGAGTTGGTTAACAAAATGAACTTTATTGGTGCGGCAGATATTTAATGCCTTTCGGCAGATATTTGAAGCGCCTTGCGGCAGATATTTGTTGCCTTGCAGCAGATATTTGATAACGCTCTCCGGGAATGGAAAGCAGTAAAACGAGTAAGCACACCTCACTCTGAATGTGGGAACAGCAAGTGCTTGACTTGAAATGTGCCAACGACTCCTCTTGCAATAACCAACAACAGTTAATCTGTAAAAAAAGAGAAGAGAAATTAACACTGACTGAATAAAAAAGGGTGACATAGACGGGGAAATGTACACCACCGGATACAGTCTGTGCTTGATCAGGCATCGGTCAGATGATATCCTGAACAAGGCATCTATGGAAGCAAATCCAGAAAGAGACTTTACCTTCGAAGGGCACACTTATTACTCAGTGAAAAGTCAGTCCTGTGGGCTGTTTTCCAATTCAAAATAAAAGTGTAACCTCTTTAAATTAGTCTCACAGACTGAACCATAACACTCAACAGCCAACCGTGCCCACATGATGTGAGCCGAGAGCTGCATGGGCTTAAAGATGAGCGAGTGGTGTACTACATTTTGAAAATTGTCTATCGTCTACGACATGTGACAGAACAGGATCTAGTGGACTTAATGATGAGGTACTATCAAATAAGGTGTCCATCAAATGAATCATGAGGGCCTGTTTGTTGAGTTATAGGCTACTCTAAGCCTGTCCTATAGGGCTATATGCTATGGTTTTTGTCTTTTTTACAGCTACAGTACAGCCATGCACAGCGCAGTGTACAGACAGTACAGGATTGCAAACCAAAAACATGAGCATTGCTGCGTAACGAAACTGCAGTGGAATTCATACTACGATGTCATAATGTGACTTTCAAAATAATTGTAAACAAACGTAGCCTAAATGGCGAAATTTGTTGCAAAATTGCCAACCACAACAACTCAGGGACCGTAGCCAAAATGGCCGACGGCGAATTCTCCGGTCGCTAGCGCAGTCCATAAACAAGCATCAATTTCACCAACTTTGGGCGCAAGCTTGGTCATCAAAGTTACAGAACTGTTAGAAATACATCCAAACAACATATATATACAGTTAAAAGTGCATAAAAATCCCGTTTCAACCTCCGGCCGCTACCTTTTTTTCTCCGCCAGACGCCGGGCCCTACCGGTCGTTATTTAGTGCGACCGCCACCAGAGTGTTTATCACGATCTTTCGCCGTTTTAATAGCGCGTTTTAGGCAGATTAATCAATTATTACATGCATGCATTATATATCACCGAAATGATAATTGCGTAGGCTATTTGAAACTAAGTTCAGATATTATTTTTGATCTTTGAATTGAATTTAGGCGAGTGATTTTTGACACCCGGTCGACATATCAGGACTTGCAAAATCCACGCGAGATCGCTTGCATCATCGGCACGTTTGAAAACCGAATTTCACAAATTCCACAAATATTTATCACATACCATATGTATCACCACAAAGGTAACTCTCTAGACTATTTGAAACCAAGTTCAGATACTTATTTTCACAAAAATTCGAAGCTATGCAAGCGATTTTTCAGTGGTAGAGATCGACGGAAACAAATTTCTCGCTCTAAAATGACATGAGACGAGCACCAACTTTCGCTAATTTGTGCACAAAATTTCCGCAATATTATAAAAAACTATCGATAAATCTGAATTATATAGACTCTTTTCAGTACCTAAACAAATTTCAGGTACATGGTCATGTTGATTAAAAGAGTATCAACCGATTGAACATGAGAAAGTTCACTCATCTTCATTGAAGCAGCGACTACCGCCATTTTTAAATGGTGGCATCTCTTCTATCGATCGGCCAATCGGCGGCACTGCTTGCAAAAAGTTGAGCCACCGCCAAATTTGAAATCGCCAAAATTCAGTCAATGTGCCTGCAGCGCCAACTGGCGGTTAAAACCATATTAATTCCATTAAAAGTAAAAAATGAAAAAATATTAAAAAATATTCAGCCACATTTGAAAACAATATTTGCTCTGTGGACCGAGGTAAAAAGGGAAAGAAATCTACACGCGAAATGACCTCATTCTCTTAATACAGGTCGGATCGCGCTGATTTTTCGTTTTTTGAGTTCACCTTGGGCAACTCCTAATTTAGCACTGTCAACGAAGTGGCTAGGCCTTCCCAATCAGAAATGTCCAATTTTGTCCACAGATGGGTCCCTAGATGGATGGATTGCAGGACGGACACCATTTGAACAGCTATTCTACTAGCTCCGCTGACTTTGTCAGCTGAGCTAAAAATGAAAAAAAGTGAAGGAATATTTTTTGCCTGGGTGAGAAACAAAAGGGAGGTCCAAAATTGCCCAGGAAAAGGCTTGTTTTTGAAGAACAGTCTCAATCAAAATAAAATGTACACTTGCAATTCTTAAGCAAGAAATGTTTTAGGGGTACTTTGCACAGGATAGCCTAAACATCCAAAGGATAGTCATTCATCGTCCTTAACAATGTATCATAAGTCTTTGCAAGACTGATGCCTGGTGCGTCCAGACATGTACATCTGATGATGATTCTATCAACCGAGGCCCTCAGCATTTATCACTGGTCACAATAAAAAGCTGAATGACCACTTTATGACGTTGTAGATTTGGTCATTAACCCTGCAGCCGGCCAACCAGATTGAGCCCTTTGGTAAAGTGCAACCTGAAACAGGACAAGTAAATTAGCAGGAATAATTGAGTTGCTTGGAAAGAAGGAGATACAATACCAATGCTTTCATTGTTGTCTGAGTATGTGCACCTGGACATATGGTAAATTGTGTTTGTGTAGTTTCCCATGCTTCCAAGAACTGTTTTCTTTAAAGGTGTAAAGTATGTTGTGATACCTAAGCAATCACACTGACCCTTCTCCTCCTTTGCTACTACTTAGACCAGTGATGACCCAGGTGCTATTTCATCATGTGTTGAAGATTTGTTTGCTTGTGCCTCTTTCACTCAATAAAGCAATAATTGTCACACTTACGAAGACCTGTTCTATTGGTTTTTTTAGACATGATATTGATTAATAGGTAGCACTCCAATAATGGCCATAGCCAGTTGTTCCTTGTCCTCAGCTTTTGGACTGGAAATTGATAAATCAAATTTATTACCATTATAACATGGATATGCAATACCACACAAGGAGTTTGCTTTTTTTAGATGTACACAGCCAGATAAACTGCACATCTGATAATAGTTAATACCCTTATAAGATGTCCCCTATCGAATTCCTTCAAGCAAACCCCGACATCTGTTTGAAATTGTAAACCGCATGCAGATATAGTGAGTGGTGACCCAGCAAAATTATCAAGTCAAAGTGTACTCATGGCATGATATGATATTATCTTTTACTCGCCTCAACAAGGTTGATCTGAAACTATTTTGCATGACATTTTCTATATCAATTCACAATCACTAATCAAGCAAAGCTGGACATAGAAAATTGAAAAATACTTTTTTTGATACATTTTAGCTCGCCTCTGGGGAGCTTATACGATACCGTGTTATCCATCGTCGTCGACATCCGTTAGTGGAGCACGTTTCGTCACCGCTCGGGCTAGATGCCTAAAACTTGGTGTGATGGTAGCTTTGGCCAATATGCCCAGTTTTATTTTTATTTTTCGAAATATGACCTACTTTCTGGCCTCCAGGCGGCCATCTTGGAAAGTGCTTTTTTGCCCTTTTGAAGCTTATGGTTGGACGTAGAGTGACGAAATCTTAATGGTTGGGGTATCTTATAAGGTTAAATGACATATCACCCGGGTTTTTGATTTAACGTACTTTTCAAGGTCGCAGAGGTCAAAGTTCACTAAATCACCGATAGGTGGCACGTTTCGTTTCTATTTGAGCTAGAAGGTTTTAAACTTGTGAGGACATATATCAAGGAACCCCCTATTCTACCCCAAAAATTTATCCCGCTCTGACTTCAAATATGGCCGCCAGGCGGCCATCTTGAAAATTAAACAAAGTCGGATTGCAACCAAATTTCATGTGATTGTATATCTATGTACTCTCTACAACATCCCCAATTTTCAGTCAAATCCATTGATCAATATGGCCACCAGGTGGCCATCTTGAAAATTAAACAAAGTCCAGTACTCGGAAAACTAATGATTGGATTGCAACCAAACTTCATTTGATTATCTATTGATGTACTCTCTCCCTAATTTTCAGTCTAATACCATGACGAATATGGCCGTCATCCAACAAAGTCCTATTACTCCTAAACTGTCGAACTGATGGCAATTAATTTCTATGTGACATATACACTCTTCAATAACCCCGAAATTCAGTCATCTTTATAACAAAAATGCTATTCATAGATGGTACTGGTAATTTTCTTTTGTGCCATTGAGCCGAGAAGAATAATATTATTCAATGGAATCAAAACTGTTGAAACTAGCCAGAAACTGTTCTCCCCATATCCACTGCAAATGACATGCATTACATTACCCGGGTTGAGCGCATGGTCCCTGGACCATTTCATCATTAATACTTACAATTTCAAACATTTCTGCAACAAAAACCTGGTTGGCTTTTTCACAAGTGGATGGAATTGGATACAAAGCCAAGCTCATGTAGCTCTTCACAAACTGATCTGCCACAATTTCGGCTAAAAAGATACTTTCTCGGCGAGCTCATATTGCGGAATTGCAACAAAAATGGCATAGTTATTCTTATGATTGTATAACTAATGATGACACATATTTTAAATATAGTACCATGAAACACCGAAAAGCCAGTTGGTCAATGAAGCAGCCTGGCTCTTGTTCAAAAAGTCAGAGTATGCTACTCTATGGTACCATTCTGAATTCTTCGAATGACAATGTATTGCTGCATATATATAAGAGAAGAGACGTCAGAAAACAACAGTAGGCCTACCCAAGCAAGCAAATTTGGTACACTAACCACTTGTAATGCCCATTTATCGTTGTGTTGAGTTATTGAAACAAACGATCCGCCACCTTTGTGTAATTGATGAAGTTACAGGGCACGAATTACGAATATTTAAACGAAGGTCAACTCAGCGGCATGCTGACTCATGGACTTGTTGTGCAAGAAACACAGTAACACACTGTATACGGTGTACATCTGGCAGCCAGTCGTGACCTCCAGAAAAAGCTTACCAGAAAACGGCCTAAATTACCATTCTGAATTATTCTAAATGTAAAAAAAACTACCTATAGCAGTGCTATGTGACCTACCATCAACGCTGGAAGCTCTGTTGGGTCCCCCCACTCTTATAAGATCCTCTCTGTAAAGCTTGCATTTGTCGGTTCGAGTACCACGAGCAAACAAAGCTTGGAAAAATGGTGGCTGAACATGTTTATCGTCTGCCAAATTTTAGCGCTCTTGATTGGTGGATGGTTGTACTAATAAAAAAGTTATTTCTCAGATTGGGCACATCTGATTGGTCCGGCTTTTTAACTGATCTTTTTAACTATTTCTTTTACTACTTCCAACTCAGAATAACTGATTAATAGTTGTTTTTACTACTTAAATTGTAATTTTGGCTTTTATTATGGGGGAATGGGGAGGACTAGCAAAATCTGTAATAGGTGTGGATAAGACTCCAGTTAGCGAATCCCATTTATTACTGATCAACATCCAAGTTAAAGTCCTAGTACAATTGAATAAGTAATTGTTAAATATGCTGTGCGATATACAGATACAATGAATGAATGATATCAAGTTACCTATATAATGAATCCAGAGTTACTAGTGATTCAGCCAAATCACCAGACATTTAATCTGACTGACACCGAGTCAACTCTTTAAAGATGAGATCCAAATTAATGCAAGGTCCTATGAGTGACCATGGTGCAAATTATATCAATTATCAAGAGAAAGATATATCAGAATATACAAATATTAATTAGAACTAACTTAAAAGCAATCTTAACATTAGAATAAAAATATATAAAGTTTGGCTTACCTATAATAGATGTGGATATGACTCGAGTTAGCGAATTCCATTTATTATTGATCAACATCCAAGTTAAAGTGTTTGTAACCTAAAGCCTTTAGCTTATATAGCGAATCCATGATTCTGTTGACCAATAAGAAACAGCATTACTAACCTTGGAGACTTATACGACATAGGTCAAGCCAATCAGAAAAGCCGTATTTTGTGACCACGACAGTTTGTGTCCTAGGAAGGAGTTCTTGTTTACTAAATATACATCAGGTAACCACATCAAACGTTACATACCAGCAGCTAGACAATAAGAAACTAATTGTTAATCTAGGTTGAGTAAGGTTATCCTAGTTAAAACAAAGAACAAATCCCATAAGCTAGAGAAGGCAAGAAGTGATGAATGACCTTCCAGACATAGTGTCTCCAAGTTGTTCAAGTCGTCGACTAAAACAATGACATATTGTAATGAAAGAGTTAAGCCATTGTTAACCATTGAGTAGAGGATTAAGATACATAATTTGGTTTTCATATTTGATAAATTCCCATGAAACATAATGGAAAATTGATAACTTGTTAATTTACACTTTTCATGAAGAGTACACCATAAAACTTTACTACTCAAATATGTTAAAAATTAACAGTGGCACGTTTCTTAACCGCTAGAGCTATGAACTTAATAATTTGTACAAAGAAACCCCCAGGTCAGTTGACTGGTGAAACTGAACTTCGGTCCAATCTGATTCTTGACTTGGCCAGTAGGGGGCAAAAAGTGAAAATCTAAAAAGTGTGATATCTCTCTTGTAAGTGACTTGTTTTCGATACACTTGTTCTCCTAGTAAGGATGCATCACATATCGTACAGGTTTTTGAGTTGACATGATTTTCAAGGTCACAGAGGTCAAATGGCGTAAATTGGCCGTTTGAGTGTAACTATGCCACGTTTCTTAACCTGTATAGCTATGAACTTGAAATGTGGTACACATGATTCACTTGGTCAGATAACCTCGCACGCCGAATTTCGGTCCAATCTGAGTATCGACTTGGCCAACAGGGGGCCAAGACTGAGAAGGCAAAAAGTGCAATATCTTGTTTTTCATTGACTTTGTTTTCGATAATATTTATGTGGTATTATAGGTACTCCTAACAAGGATGCATCACATATCTTGTAAGTTTTCGATTTGACCTACTTCTCAAAGTCTCAGAGGTTAAAAGGCATGAACTTTCTATTCGGCTATATACTATAGCACGTTTCCTAACCAGCATGAATTCTTAACCATCAACTTTCTATATGGTGAGCACAATGGCCCCTGGCCATTCCATTTTTCTCACCGAAGGGGAGTCTATACAGTATCACAGTCATTACGTTTCTCTGCCCTTGATGATTTTTCCGTTAGGACCCCCCCGCCATTTTAGCCCTTTTGGTGGGTCCATTATTTTTATCAAGATTGCCTAAGTGACTATGTACTTTTTTGATGGGTTTTTGATTTGACCTAATTTTCAAGGTCACAGAGGTCAAATGGTGGAAATTGGCCATTTGAGTGTAACTATGGCACGTTTCTTAACCGCTAAAGCTATCAACTTAAAATTTGGTACGGATAACTCCCTATGTCATGTAACCTTGACACAGATTTTCAGTCTGATCTTGTTCTTGACTTGGCCACCAGGGGGCCAGAAGTCGAAACCTAGAAAGTGTGATATCTCTCTTATAAATGACTCATTTTCGATAACATTTTTATGGTAGGTTCTCCTAGCAAGGATACATCACATATCATATGGGTGATTGATTTGACCTACTTTTCAAGGTCACAGAGGTTGGTGTAAATTGGCCGTTTGGGTGTAACTATGAAATTTGGTCCTCATGATATCCTACGTCATGTATCCTCCGACACCGAATTGCAGTTTAATCTAATTCTCGACTTGGCCACCAGGGTGCCAAAACTGATAAGGTAAAAATTGCAATGTCATGCTTATTACTGACTTGGTTTTCGATAATATTTTATGGTAGGTACTCCAAGCAAGGATACTTCACATGTCTTATGAGTTTTTAATTTGACCTAAATACTATACATGTAGCATGTTTCCTAACCAGCATGAATTCCTAACCACCAAATATCTATACGATCAGCACAGTGGCCCCTGGCCTTTTCATTGTTGAAAACAGACGATATTTTAAGTGGCAGAGACTTCCTTCTTAAAGCCTGCAGCACACTAGCCGCCAACTTCGGCGTTCACAGGCGTTTTTTGCCGCAAGAGTCCTGAACGCCTGAAAAATCCCTAGTCTGCTACGAATGGCGTTAGCAAACGCACCTTGTCGCCACTTGCCGCAACTACATGCTATCTAATATCTAACATGTTTGATTTTTGACGCGTGTCGCCGCGTTTGAAGGCAAGAAGAAGCCAGGTGTGCTACGGATGGCCGCCTGACTTGGCGTTGGCGGCGAGGCTATGGCCAATCAGCTTGCGTCTTGATGTCACATGATTTCAAAATGGCAGCCTAAAGTGGCAGAAAATACGCTACTGGACGCCAATTCTGGGCAGGTGTGTTCTGACCAGGATCCACTGGCTGCCAACTTTGGCATCAAGAGGCGTCAGCCGAACGCTTCTTGTCGCCAAAGTTGGCGGCTAGTGTGCTGCAGGCTTAAACAAAAACATTCCTTGAGGACAATTTCCGAGATGTTGGCACATACTTTTGTGGTAAAAAAATGTTTTTCATAGCATGTCTAGTTTTCATAGTAGTCTTTATTAATTCCAAGTGTTTTGAAGAACTTTCTGCAGTATGAAAGGAGGGATGGGGAGGTATGCCCTCCTCTGGATCTGTACTTGTATTGGACCACCTGTGTCTCACCAGGTTAATATATTTCTGGTCATTCAATGTTCAGGTTGTCAAGAAGACGGTGTACACCTGGAAGAAGGATGTCCCTGAAACAACTCCATCGGGATCTGAACAAGAGTTATCTGTGGCTGAGGATAAAAAGGGGTAAGATAATGCACATGATATCATCTAGTGTGACACAGATATTATTTCATGTTCGACTCAGTGCTAAAATTATTTTGTCCACCTTATGACTAGGCTTGACTTAATATTTTGGCTGCACTTGCTAATTTGCAAAGTGTACAATAAAATGCACTTGTCATTTTGATATTTATCTGAATTCACTTGATAACTCATGTAATTATGATGTCTTTTCTTTCAGGCATGCTGATGATTCTGATCAATTTGAATGGTGACAGCATAGGAAAATCAGGGTTTTAAGTTTGATAATATTTCACGTTATTACTGTAATGTTGAATGGTTCTGGGTAAAGATAGAATTGGCCAAGAGAGCCTGCCTACAGGCAAACATTTTATAGTTTACTGTACACGGGTATCTTGTTTAGCATGTCATCTTTGATGTTCAGGTGCATGAAGATGTGTAGTTTAGCCTCTTGACTACTGTTTGAACCATTCCATACAGGAGGCTTTTTGGCTCACCGTTAGGGGAGTCTATACGATAGCCCTGTGTTCGTCGTCGTCGTCCGTATCCTGTGTGGCACGTTTCTTAACCGCTTGTGCTATGAACTTGAAACTTTGTACACATGACCCCCAAGGTCAGAGGTACTCTGACACTGAATTTCGGTCCGGTCTGTTTCATGACTTGGCCAATAGGGGGCTAAAAGTTAAAACATAGTGTGATATGTCTCTTATTAATGATCCGTTTTCAATAAAAAATTTATGGTAGGTACTCCTAGCCAGGATACATCACATATCATGCGGGTTTTTGATTTGACTTACTTTTCAAGGTCACAGAGGTCAAATGGTGTAAATTGGCCGTTAGGATGTAACGATGGCACGTTTCTAAACTGCAATGACTATTGATCCCAAATCTGGTACACATTTACCCCTTAGTCAGGTGATCTCAGGGACCGAAGTTTGGTCCAATATGATTCACCACTCGACCACCAGGGGGCAAAATCCAAAAACCTTAAAAATTTGATTATTCCTTAACTTCTTGCCCGATTGCCACCAATTTGATATCATGGGTACATCTAACCACCATACATTATATGTCACACAGGTTTTTAATTTGACTTTCTTGTCAAGGTCACAGAGGTCAAATGGCGTAAATTGGCTGTCAGGCCCTTGGTCAGGTGATCTCAGGTACTGAAGTTTGGTGCGATCTGATTTGCCGTTTGGCCTCCAGGGAGGGGGCCAAATCCTAAATTCTTCAAAATGCCATTATTCTTAGTAATTACTTGCCCGATTGGCACCAATTTTATATCATAGGTACATCTAATTCTAACAACCATTCAATGTGTCACCCGGGTCTTCTTTGATTTGACCTACTTTTCAAGGTCACAGAGGTCGAATGTACTGTAAATTGGCCATTTTGGGGAAATTGTAATTGCTTGGACCTACATCAAACCTAACACTACATGACACAATACCATGACTTTATCCATCTTTCCTCCACATGAGGTGAGCACAATGGCCCTGGCCATTTCATTGGCTCACCGCAGTGTCCTTCGTCAGTCGTCGTTGTCGTCCGTATCCTGTTTTAAAAACAGTGGCATGTTTCTTAACCGCTTGGGCTATGAACTTGAAACTTTGTACACAGGACCCCCCAGGTCAGGTGACCTCTGACGATTCTTGACTTGGCGACCGGGGGTCAGAAGTGGAAACCTAAAAAGTGTGATATCTCTCTTATGAGTGACTCGTTTTCGATAAAAAATTTGTGGTAGGTTCTCCTAGCAAGGATACAGTCAGTTGGCCGCGCCCCCATTTCCGCGTAATTCTCTCTGCGCTATGACGCTACTGCATATCATTACGAGCTCATTATCGCGTACATTTAGGTGTGAAAAATATGAAGTCGGAAATCGATCCTAAACTTGCCAAAACCTTTCTGAATGACATGTAAACGGAACATATTATTCTAGATGAAACATTAATTAGTAGTTTCATTAAGAAAAAAGTGTAAAAAGTCCTGAGGTTTGCTGTTGACGTTACTTTGAATAGCGGTCGTCGCCCGAAAATTTGCAATTTTTTCACGTAATTTTGTTGAATAAATGCACGTAACTCATAAAAAACATCGCGGGTGCTCAGAAGTAATGACTGATATTTATTGTTCTATGTATCTTTGACTGAATAACACGATAGAAAAAATGATTATTTCCGTCGCACGGCTGGAAAATACGTTTAAATTGCCTCTGATTTTTGTCAGAAAATGTTGCAGCCGGATTTAGGTTCCGACCAAACCCGAAGTTGAGCCGAAGAGGCCCGAACACTAGGATCGCCACCATCGCTACAAAACGTGTTCTAGAATACTGATTATGAAAACTTGTCCAATAGCCCATCCCTCCTTTCATGAGACCACCATTGCCCAAATTTAATGACAAAATGATGCAAAGAAGAAACTTAACATTAAAGATAACTAATCCTCTCTTCTGCATCTTGAAACTCTTTGACAGTGAAACACTACAATTGAAACAAGAACACTAATAACAAACAGACAGTCGATTGTTGAAGGGTGTAAAACACAATGCCAAATTCAAATTCTTGCAAGTGGTGCTGTTGAACTTTTCAAGTGGAAGGAATCAAATTTATTTTCATTCGTGACGTTATTTGCTAATGATTGTTTACACCATTCAACAGCTTGACATGTTCATCAAACCCAATTGACTGGAGAAGTGAAAGTATTAGCTGAAAGATAAAGCAGATTTTTCCTGAATGACAACAGCATGGATGTACATTTACAACAGACAAATTGATGACAAACTTCAAGTTAAACCAATCACAATCTTGCAGGAAGATGTCCTGTAATAGGTTAAGTTTACACCTTTAACACTGGCATTGGTCATGCTGCTCAAATTACATACTTTATCAGCTTTTTGGTATTATCTTTTACTGATACAGCGACTCTAAAAATGAGATTGGTAAGTTCTGTGCGCGATGTCTGGCACAAAATAACTCTTGTGGGGGTACTGATGAGGCTATTCCCGGGTTTATAAGCACCATTGATGGCTTGGAAGCCCGTTCAGACCCAGGCCACGGTCAGGGAAAATAAACTATCCATCCAAAGGTCGTCCAAAATTACCAGACAATGCCTATTATTGAGCCATGTCACTTAGTAGGCCCTGGTGTTTTGGACCGTGAAGATCCACATTGTAATGTGTATATGATTTCTTTTCCTGAACTATGGCAGCCTTTTACAGGCAAATCTGGCAAAAAAGTGCCTAAACATAGACAACTAAAATTACCAAACAAACAAGAGATATATCATTATGAGAAAGTTTATTTTCACACAGGATATACAGAGAAATTTCTGAATTAAGAATCAGCCGGATTGCCCAACAGTAGTAGTAGACATCTCAGTCACCTGGATCTGTTCGGAAGTGAAGCATCATGGCTCATGCTTTACTGTTTGAGCACATCCACACAAATCGATAGTATTCCTGGTCAATATCAATGACGATATGGTGGAACACATGACATACCTCCAGTCTCATAACATAACATAACACTCACTCAGTCACTGTCACTCTGACATGTCTGATGACTATTCTACCAGTAGCTTTATCAAAAGGCTCAAAATCATCTGGTCATTAGGCCACAAGTTTTAGAAATTATAGTCCGACTAAGCATATTCATCAACAGAACTCAAACAGGCTACCATCATGCCATTCTCACTTTTAAACACAATTTTTTTGAGACACGCTGTGCATTAAAAAAAATTTTAAATATCGCATCGTGCACGCAATTGCCGCGAAAAACGGCTTGATTAACATCACGTGATCCAAAACGTCATAAATATTAATGAGATTTCTTCGAAAAATCACCAAATTAAGTGCCAAAAAAGAAATATTTAGGAAACCGGGTGCTCAAATGTTTTAAAAGATATGAATTCATTTAGGATTGGTCAACCACTTCGCAAAAAATCAATTTACCGAATATCGTCGCAAAGTGGGAAAATATCTTTGAGTGAGGTATGTTCAGCGAAGATTACGAAAATATCATCGTTCGAAAAATTAATCAGACTCGGTTGATTTTGCTTGGAATTTGATGAAATAAACACCAATTTTTAGCTCAGCTGACTAAGTCAGCCGAGCTTGTCAAATAAGTTGTTCAGTGGCGTCCGTCTGTCCATCCATCCATCCATCCATCCGTCCGTTAAACCCATGGTGCACATTTTGTAACCGTAAGACCTAGAGACTTCAATTTTGCATTTCTGGATACTTCTGGTCAAACTCTACTTTCAAAACAATTGTTGCCATTCGACCTACTTCCTGCGAGCGAGAGTGCATGAAGGAAACTGGCCTATATCGGCCTAGGAGCAGCAGAATTAGTCGAAATATGCTCTAATATTAAGATAAAATTCTTGAAAATCTATTTTATTGAGAAAAAGTTCAAAATTTTAACAGGAGAGGGCGCTACCTGCCTTTTAATTATTTCTGCCGATTCAAATTCCCGCCCGATGACGTCAGCAATCAATGAAGTCTCCTATTTGCCAGTTCTCAAAACATGGCAGCTACACAACAAAAGCAGTAGCTCCAGGAATAAATCACTGTTCACTTCAGCTTCGTAATCGATTGTACCCCCACTTTATTGTGTTTTGTGTGGTGTTCCTATTCAATCAACGATGTAAGGCCTTATTATGTTGGTTTTAATTGAGAAGGTGCATTATAAGCGGCGTACGAAATACCGAAGCGGAGACAAAATGGCGGCATGTTGTTTACGCCATGTGCAATAATCTTGGAGCTCAATGACACTCAAGTACCCAATTTTCTGCTTATATAAAAGTAGTCTGGTAGGCGATATTATCACTAGTTCATTTCAGTGGTAGTCATAAGGTCTTTAGGGACTAAATTCAGAAATTAGTTCTTGAAAATTTGGCCACATTTCTGTGAAAACGATATCGGAAGTGCATGCTCTGTTCGCGATGACATCGCCGATGTAGGCTATTTTGAAGTGGAGAATTCCCACAGTATGTGCAGTGAATCGGCATGATTCTGTTCGCCTATAATGTTTTAGTTCTACGATTCTTTCATGAGTAAAAAGTAGACATTCTAAGCAATACAATAATGTCACTCCCATAAAAATTGATTGGAAATTGAGAGAGCTACCGCATTCTGTTCGGCAACTGGCAGCGCTGAAAAAATACATTGCATACTGTACAATACCAAATGGCACATTTTAAAAAGCGCTCATTGGACAACGTAGGGAATCACCAGAAATGACGTCATCGCTGGTCTAAATGGAAAACTACGGTGGCGCAGTAGAGCACAAGAAAAGGTTTAGCATTAACTTCGTCATGCAAGCTTCAGCAACAAAACGATTTCTCATGAATGATTTATTTGATCATCATCAGCTTGTTTCCCCTGATAGATAAAAAAATGATTTACAATTTCCATCAAAGTTTTCTATTTTGTGTATAGTCACATGTTATTTAACTGGCAAGGAGCCAAGCAGTTTTGAATATTCGCGGGGAAATACTTCGTACTTGTAAACGAGGCTATGACAATGAGTATCCTCATTCATGGCATAAACTTCATGTTTCGGTAAATATTTTCATACGATGATTTCACCCGAATTATGGTCAGGATTGAGGAATGAACAGTGGCATAATTATGTCAACCAAAAACATTGGTACCGTAGTGAACGCAAAAGGATATCAAATACCATGGAGCATGCCATTTTCATGCATAATGAACTAAACACCGGGAAGATATTAATGATATTAACTCAGCTGAGCGCCAGGCCCTTGGGCCTCTTGTTTCTTTCAATAACTAACAATTTCGCCATCTTTGATCAATCGCTCTCCCCGAACAGTCGTGCATGCTACAGAGGTTTTAGTCTCTGCCACAAATATGGCGCGAGTTAGTACTAAATTTTTACCGATAGGTGACAGTAGCAGCGCAACGCAGAGAGAAACGCTTTTTGAGCGCTGCGAACGAGGGCGCGGCCAACTGACTGGATACATCACATATCGTACGGGTTTGTGATTTGACCTAGTTTTCAAGGTCGCAGAGGTCAAATGGCGTAAATTTGCTGTTTGCGTGTAACTATGGGAAGTTTCTTAACCGCAAAAGCTATGACCTTGAATTTTGGTACACATGACTCCCTACGTCATTTAGTGTTGGTCACTGAATTTTGTCTGATCTGATTCTCGACTTGGCCACCAGATGGCCAAAACTAAAAAAAAGGAAAAAGTGCATTATCTCGCTTATTAGTGACTTGTTTTTGATGATATTTTTATGGCAGGTACTCCAAGCAACGATACATCACATGTCATACCGACTTTGGTTTGACCTGTATACTATACATGCAGCATGTTCCTTAACCAGGATGAATTCCTAACCACCAAATATCTATACGGTGAGCACAATGGCCCTTGGCCGTTTCATTTGGTATTATTGCACGCTATTGTGCAGCCATGTGCATCTGGCAAAACCTCTGTCTTCGCCTGCCAGAATACTCCACCACAGTGCCACCTATACAACATAGTTCAAGTTGGTGGGTAGACCGCTCAAGTGGTTGGCGGTAAAAACGTTGCGACCGCGTTCGGCGGTAGTCAAGAGGTTAAGGAATTGATACCTCAAGGTTGGTGTTGGTTGTCTCGCCAAAACTACCAGGGATGGGCTAAAATGTTGACCAAAACTGAGGCATTTTAGCCCATCCCTGGCGGTTTTGGTGAGACAATCAATACTCACAGTAAGGTATCAATTTCTATTCTAAAATTTCTCAAATTAGATGAGGAATAAATGTGGTTTTAAATGCTTTTTGACTGCTTCCATATTTTGCACCAACCCAAGTGGTTATGGTTGCCTAACCATAACTGCCAAATTCAAAACAAGGCACCTTAGTCGCATTCTGCATTGTGCATTTACACTGTAAACTGTGGTTCATTAAATCTAGACGTTTTAGAATAAGGAATCGATACTGAGGTAGATGTCCTTGGTTGTCTAATGAGGACTTCTCGACAACCATGAATACATACCAAATGAAAGGCACCAGTAGAGGGTTTTTGGTGCAATTTGAGGTCTAACAGAGCGGTGTTTGTTAGGCAACCAAGGATCCACTGTGAGGTATTAATTTCTATTCCTATAGGACTCAAACTGGACATTAATTTGCCTTCATTTTAAAACCTCTTGGTTGCAACAGCAAAGATTGTTGTGATTGAATAGGGCTTAACGTATATTCAATTAAAATCATTAACATCATGCTACCAATTTGTTAAAGAATGTCCGTCATGAACCTGCTACAGGTAATATTCATTTAAAAATACAGAAACAAAGTATTATTCCCCTTAAAAACCCTGTTAACCCTTTCAGGACTGAATATTTTTTTCCTAAACCTGCGCTCTGGACTGGATATTTTAAAAGTTTTTTCTTCCAAAATCGAAAATTTTTGAAAGCAAAATATCGGCTTTGCAAGAATCACTATGAAGTTGGCATGAATAGAAAAGGTATTCCCCAGGATATCGGTAATCCCCTCCGAGCAGTTAAAAATGCAGATTGGCATTAAAAATGATTGGAAAACCGATGTACTGGAAAGATAGACTATCTCGCATTTCTGCGAGAATCGTCCAGAACGGAGCTATTGCGATGCTCGCAATTTTGCGAGACTTGGTCGAGGCCTATAAATTAGACGAGTGCCAGAAAGGGTTAAATGGTAGAATTGATTTGATGAAGCACATATTTTTGCATTCTTTTTAATCATAATGATAGAGATTTCCAACTTAGTAAACCCTTTGAACCCTGCAGGCTGCTAAACCGGCCTGAACTTTATATGAGCCACAACCTAGTGGCCACTAAACTGGCCTGGCATGCCTGAAGGGGACGAGACAAGACCACTAATGAATATTCATAGGTTGGAGGGTCGAGGCCTATAAATTAGACGAGTGCATGTTTTTAACTCTCAAGTACATATTTGGAGAGGTATTGAAAAAATATTTGTTGTGGCAAGTCTACAGATATAAAGAAATTATTTGATGAAAAAATTAATTTCGAATTTTGCTAATTTGTTTTGAGACTTTTCTGCCAGTTGGCTGAAAAGAGTGGAAATATCAATGTCTGTCCGGAATATCATATCAAAATTTCAGATTCACAACCCCACGCAGTATTTGATGCGTCGCGGTCAAACATTAACTGCTAAAAGGCTTAAAAAATCAATTGTGGTCTTGTCTCGGACCACGACTACCTGAGCATAATAGCGATTATTTTGGTTTCGTAATTAAACCGTAGATGTCTCCCCTAAACACTTGGAGGTCGTTAGCAGCAATCAGTAATATGTAATTGGCTCTAGATTATGTATTTCTTGATTGAGGGGTTTTTCATGGACTTCAATCAATAAATAAAAAAACAAACAAACAAAATATTGCCCTATAAAACTTAGTAGCAAGTAAAAGAAGAGGCACCAAGCAAGAAAATAAGTGCCCCAAAGGGGGTGCTGAAAAAGACCCTCGGGGGGGGAAAAAGTAAACAAAATAAATGCTATGTTATTCTGTAATAAAGCTTTATCCTATCAAAAAGCAGGAGGATAGATGAATACAGTACAGTTTTTCTTTATGAAAATAACTCTTCTAATTTTTTCTTAAAATTTTTTGGAAAATACTGCATACCCCTTAGGAGCTCAGGGTTCAAAGTGTTAACAGGTATCTCAGGGTCATTGAGCCTTGCTCATCCTATTCCCAGGGTCATGTGACTGAGGGATGACAGTTTTGTTGGAATGATTAGCTGATGGTAGTTTTAGTAGTAGATAGCTGTCGGTTTTGTACAAGAATAACATAGCTGTAGGTTTCTTGCCTTAGGAAAAAAGAGGTAGTCGTGTTTAGGGTGTACTCACGGTTTTCCAACTTTTCATAACCACTCCCCCTGTACGCATGGACCCATGACTCGTACTTGGAGCATATCAAAAGACTGTCAGTTCGTGGTGTATGTAGAAAATAGCATAATAAACATGCCATGCTGCATGATAACATACAATGAAGCCTTTGAAATTATTTATGTTTGAAATCAGTTGCCTAAAACCATTACGCTTCATCCTTTTTAGCTCACCTGTGGTGAGCTTGTACGGTAAATTGTTATCTGTCGTGGTCGTCTGTGAGCGGAACACGTTTTGTTACCGCTAGAGCTAAATGGCTGAAACTTTGCATGATGGTAGCTTTGGGCAATATGCCCAGACCTATTTTTCGTTATTGCGAATTGACCAACGTCTGTTCTGGTCTCCAGGCAGCCATCTAGAAAATACGTTTTCTTTTCCATTTTGACCTGCTTTTTAAGGTCACAAAGGTCAACTAAAAAGTTTCATCCGAAAGTTGCACATTTCTTTATGATTTGACATTATTTCTTCAAACTTGATATGTAGACACTTATTAAGCATATCCACATGTTAAGAAATATTTAGGTCAATGTAACATACTTTTCAGGTTAAAGTAGGTCAAATGAGTGCCGTCGGTTAATCTCAACAGCCAAACATTGGGCTAAAAAATTTACCTTGAGTTTATTTCAATGGTCACAGAGGTCAAACTCTAAAATTACTCCAATAGTGGCTCGTGTTGTCATTATTTGTCATCGACTCTTCAACCGGATACGTCGACACCTATTGGGCATCTCTACATGTGTCACACTTTCACCACGGTAAACTGACAGCATTTCACCATGGTGAATTGGGGACAACGTATATTTCACGTTGGTGAGCATGGTAATCTTGAGATCTTCGTAAGGGTTATGGATTTATTATCTTTAATACTAGTCAGAATTTTTAATGGCAAGGATTAAGGATACATCATATTACGGACAAGTTTTGATTTGACCTACTTTTCAAGGTCAGATAGGTCAAATGGTGTGAATTGCCCATTAGAGTGTTACTGAGGCACATTGAGAGTAATGCATTGGAAATTTCAGACAGACACAGTAGTAGACTGTCGCTCCAAAAAATGTTGGTTTAGATTTGTCCAAATGGTCATCTCGACTCCGTTTAACCAAAATTAGCGCGATCGGTCGCGACGAGCACCATCGCTGACCAGGAGGCTATGTCGCTGGTCAATTGACAACTTCTCCTCGCGGAATCTCAAAATTTTACACTCAATTCGTCCAAATGGTCATTTCGACTAGTTGGTACCAAAATGAGCGTGATTGGTCACGACGAGCGCCATCGCCGGCCAGAAGGCTATATCACTAGTCGAATGACAACTTATTGTCGTGGAATCTCAAAAGTTCGGTCTCAATTTCCCCGAACCGTCATCTCAACTCTGTATAACCAAAATGAGCGCAATCTGTCGTGACGAGGGCCATCGCCGACCGACTATCATCGTCAATAGGCTATATCGCTAGACGAATGACAACTTATCGTTGCTGAATTTCAAAATTTCGGTCTCAACTTATCCGTACGATCATCTCGACAAACTGTAACAAAAATTAGCGCGATTGGTCTCAACGAGCGCCATCGCCGACAAACAGTCATCACCAGTAGGCTTTATCGCTAGTCGAATGACGACTTATCGTCCAGAATCTCAAAAATTAAGTCTCATTTTGTCCGATCGGTCATCTTGACTCTTTATGACAAAAATGAGCACAATCGGACGCGACGAGCACCATAGCCCACTATCTATCATCACCAGCAGGCTATGTCACTAGTCGAATGACAACTTATTGTCGCAGAATCTCGAAATTTCAGTCTCAATTTGTCCGAACGGTCATCTCGACTCTGTATGACCAAAATGAGCGCAATCGGTAGCAACGAGCGCCATCGCCAACCAGTAGGTTATATCGGTAGGCGAATGACACCTTATCAGCGCGGAATCTTGACATTTCGGTCTCAATTTCTCCAAACGTTCAATTCGATTCCATATGACTAACGTGAGCGCAATGGGTTGCGACGAGCGCCATTGTCGACCAAATTTCATCGCCAGTAGGCTATATCGCTAGTCGAAAGACAACTATTCGTAGCAGAATCTCGTAAATTTGGTCTCAATTTGTCCGAACGGTCATCTCGAATCTGTGTAACCAAAATAAGCGCGATCGGTCGCGACAAGCGCCATCGCCGACCAGAAGGCTATATCATTAGTCTAT
Organism: Lineus longissimus; assembly: GCF_910592395.1. NCBI lineage: Eukaryota > Metazoa > Nemertea > Pilidiophora > Heteronemertea > Lineidae > Lineus > Lineus longissimus. The sequence goes on from NC_088316.1 coordinate 8,958,167, forward strand.
TGACAACTTCTTCTCCCGGAATCTCGAAATGTCGGTCTCAATTTTTTCAAACGGTCATCTCGAATCTGTATAACCAAAATAAGCGTGATCAGTCGCGATGAGCGCCAGTAGTCTATATCGCTAGTCGAATAACAACTTATGGTCGCGGAATCTCAAAATTTCGGTCTAAATTTCTCCGAACGGTCAACTCGAATCCATATGACTAAAATGAGCGCAATCGGTCGCGACGAGCAATATTGCCGACCCACTATCATCGCCAGTTGGTTATATCGCTGTCTCAATTTGCCCGACTGATCATCTCGACACTATGTAACCAAAATGAGGGCGTTCAATCGTGACAAGCACTATCGCCGACCGACTATCATTACGAGTAAGCTATATCATTAGTTGAATGACAACTTATTGTTGCGGAATCTCAAAATTTCCATCTCAATTTGTCCCCTCGGTCATCTCGACTCTATATAACCAATATAAGGGTGATTGGTCGCGACGAGCGCCATCGCCGACCGACTATCATCGCCAGTAGGCTATATCGCTAGGCGAATGACAACTTATCGTCGCGGAATCTCAGAATGTCGGTCGTCTGAAAGGTCATATTGGCTCCGTATAACCAAAATGAGGGCAATCAATCGTGACAAGCGCCATTGCAGACCAACGATCATCGTCAATAGGCTATATCGCTAGGCGAATGACAACTTATCGTCGCATAATCTCAAAGTTTCGGTCTAAACTTGTCCGAACGATCATCTCGACAAACTATAACTAAAATTGGCGCGATTGGTCGCAACGAGCGCCATCACCGACCAACTATTATCATGAGTAGGCTATATCGCTAGTCGAATGACAACTTATCGTCTCGGAATCTCGAAATAATGGTCTCAATTTCTCCGATCGGTCAACTTGATTCCATGAAATGAGCGCAAATGGTCGCGACAAGCACCATTGCCGACCGACTATCATCGCCAGTTGGCTAAATCGCTTGTCAAATGACAACTTATCGTCGCGGAATCTCGAAAAATCTGTCTTAATTTGTCTGGTGATCTCGACTCTATATAACCAAAATGAAGGCAATCAGTCGCTACAAGCGCCTTCGCCGACAAACTATCATCACCAGGAGGCTATGTCGTTAGTCAAATGATAACTTATTGTCACAGAATCTCGAAATTTCGGTCTCAACTTGTCAGAAAAGTCATCTTAACTCTGTATAAACAAAATGAGCTCGATCGATCGCGACGAGCGCCATCCCCGACCACCTGATTCATGCATAGTTAAATGGTAAGCAGTACTCTTTTAGTTAGGTTAGTTATCGGTGGTCAGCAAGTAACTATTGCTAACTTACATGCTCGAGTTAACTATTCTCTTATGGGCAGCGGTAACTACTGTTAGATCGTCCTCATACATGCTCAAGTCAACTATTCTCTTATGGGCAGCGGTAACTAGTCGATCATAACTATTATCCTGGTCACCACCAATACTAAATAAATTAACTCTCCACATTATCACGTTCGGGTTTCACGGGTACCGTTTCACCGTTTAGGGAGGCTGCCTGTGGCCCCTCCCTACCCGGCTTGGTGACATATAAATCGATGTCAACCTAGTTTTCGATTGAAAACCACTGGTTACTGGCAAAGGAGAAGGTGTGGGGCGAAGGTCTTGACCCAATATAATCATGTGTGGTCGTGGGTGTTTGGTGGTGGTGGTGGTGGTGGTGGTGTGTGCGTTTGTGGGGGGGGGGGGCATGGCCTAAATCAGCAATCCGTGGTGCACTTTTTGGTCCTGGTGGTATAAGGCGAATGGGAGGGGGATGCTTAACAGATCGCCACTTCTTGTTGGAAAAGGGCCGAAAGCGCCCCCCCCCCCCCCCGCTCCATACCCAGAAGAGTGGAGGTGCTCTGGGTGGCAAGGTAGGAAGGTTCCCTACACAAAGACACTCGCCCGTTTTTTCATTCAGACTGATTCTCTGCGCTATAGTTGTAATTTCGGGCACGGGAACCATTAGACCAATCGATTCGTCCCTAGCATAGCAAAAGGGACGAACTGCGAGCTGCTTATAAGCGAAACCGATTGGTTGCGAAAGAATGACCCGATTGGTCAGCTAGGTCTGTGACGGTCTTAAACTTTTTTTGGACCAGAGGGGTTTTCCAATAGCAGAAAGCTTAAAATGCGTGGTGCGGGAATTCCCTCACTCTTGGAGCCCTCACATAGTAGACTCTGAACCCAGTCTCTTCGGATTCCGGGTTCGGATTGCGGCGTCTGTCATCCTCATCCTCGGCATACGAAAAGGGGCGGGATAACCACTGCGGGGGGGAGTGTAACACATAGGCTCGATGTACAGCAATGTACTTAGATGTACAGAGCGGAGCACATCGAGGATGGGCTACGGGAACCGGGCCTCATAATAAATGTTTGTAAATATAGTAAGATTATGATTAGGACATGACACAAAAAACTACTTTGACCTCTTAGAACCAAATTTGGAATCACTGACCAAACGATATCCACCGTATGATATCTCATCGGAGATAAGAAAGGGAACTATATCAGTCGCGCGCGGCTGCAAATAGATCTCTTCATACATAGGTCCGAGGCTGGCCTCGTGCCGTTGCGTAAACTGCCCGCGAAACTTTTTGAGCATTGTCGTCATCCAACTTTCTAGCAAACTTTTCTAACTTTAAGTCATGATTCCATCACCTTCCGTCGTTAGTATTACTGACAAAACTACAAATAAGGTGAGATTTCAAGTACTATAGTTGTGCTGACTGCATACTTTTGCCACATAGTGCAGAAAAGCATCTTTGAAACCTAATATGCATACAAAATGTACATGATGTACATACAGACATTACGTAGGCCTAGGCGCTGAGTGCTGAGGCTGCCCATGCATGCATGCATGCATTTTGAATTGGCCTGCTGTACATTGTAGCCTTCGAAGTCGGTAAAAGGGGCTTATATAGCCTAACACTGCGGTCTACCACGCAATTGTTGGTTGCGGGGAGAACTCATGCAGGATCGTATGTCTGGAGGGCCTCGTTCAACCTGAACGGTATTTTGTTAAAATGTTACCACGTAAACGTCCTTGGACCTTGCTTCAAAACGTTCCCAGCAGGTTAACCTAGTTCTAATGTCCCCGTCTTGATTCATTAGGGTCATGGGGCTCGGAGTGCGCATGGCTGGTTGCCCTTCTTTCTTAGTTAAACTTAGTATTTCCTTCTGGGCCAAGGCGCAGTCTGGGGGTCTTTTGTGTGTGGTGCTTGTTGTCCTGGACTGGTGCCAGTGGTAGGAATGTTGTCCAGCAATATAATGTTCACCCTGATTATGAAACATCAAATTGCAATTGCATAAATTATGATAAAAATGAGGTGTGGGTTACCCTCCAATTTCATTTACAATTTCTCAAATCAACTTTGCGATGTTTTCCTTACTACAATGAGCACTGAGGACGTTTTGTCCAACCCAGGAACGTTTTAACCCAAGGACGTTTTCAACTAGCTGGTAACCGGATTTTTAAACCGGTGAGGTTTTCAAGGAACTTAAAAAAATCCTGGCTCTTCAGGTTCAAGATCTCTATGATAAAGGACACAAAATCAAGAGAGTCTGTCGAATGACACTAAAAGCCGTGGTCCCTTTTAGGCCTACCTGATGAGTGTCTTTATGCCAGGGCAAGTTAAGGGAGAATATATAGGCAGCGGCTAGGTAGGCAAGATAAGGTTACAAAAAGTTGCCAGTAGGGGTCTCTCCATTCTCACAGTATGTCAAAATCATCACTCACTCTTGCACGAGGAATAGATTTAGTGCTGAATCAAACAAAACCCAGTGCCATCACTTGCATATTGGCATCCCAGAGATGGTTATTGGCATCCCAGAGATGGCTAATTTAACCCCCCAGTTCCTGCCTGTAGTCCCCCTTAAAGGTACCACAGGTGGACGGTAGCCTGTAGTGGGCTCCATACCTCTGGCAAAAAACCTCAATAGAGGTTACGGCGCCAGTAAATGATTGATTGATTGGTAGCCTAATTGTCATTTTTCTTTTATACTATTTCAGCACCATGCTTCAACAAAGAGGAGGGATCGGTCGGTTTTTACGGAGAACCATAAGACCTGTTTAAATCAAGCCATTGATGATGGTGTGTGTGCCAGGGCAGACTGCAAGGACCAGATTCAGGAACTCGCTACTGATATTGAACTTCCCTATGATACTTGTTGGGTTAGTTCTCAGTTTGCTTGTTGACACTTATCAGCATTCAGTTTTGTTGCAGATGCACTTGAGTTTTGATCAGCTTTTCCCCTTGGTGCCATTTTATTTTAGTGATTTACTCACTGGTGTATCTATTTCCACTCTAGTTATTTAGTATGTTTTATTCAAGGGCAGTGTACATTTCATTTTCTGGTAAAGGGTTGCGTGAGCTTTTAACATACATGTACATGGAGGTCAGGTGAATGAGCTTGTTTGGCTTATTTGTAAAATCATTTTATTTCCATCGTCAGGTTTATATCCAGAACCATTCTAGAGGAAGGACGCAATCAAGCCAGAAGGATTCGAAGGTTCCAAAGTGGGGATACAATGGGTACACCTTATTCCTCAAAGAGGGAGACAAAAAAGTAAAAGGTATGTGACGTGTTGCGTCGACGTTAGGTCATCCTTCTTAATTTTGAGTGACACTTGTGTTATGAATTAATTTTTGAATTAAAGGAGTGCAAATTGTAAATCAAATGCAACTTGATGTATTCTGGTCAGCACGTTGCAGTAAACTAGCTTGCTGCAAGGTTAAATTTAGGTCCCGGGTGTTACTGTAGTGTACTATAAAACTTTTCTCCAGTTACCCTTTTTGGAGATATTCACTGCCTATATACCAAAATGCAATGATTAACTGGAATTGCTGGGTTTATTTTCTTTACTACAGGCCTGTTCCTTCTGTTTTGTTATGTTCTTGGTCAGTTAATACATTTGTAAAGTAAAAGATTGGTTCTGGACTGTCAATTTTTTTGAAGTCGACCATCATCAGCCATGTCAGTTACTAATTTTCCTGTACATGTAATGTTCTTTTCTGCACATATTGTAGAGGGTGAGAAACCAAAAGATGCAATGAAGAGGTGGGCGGACGAGTACCGGAGCCTGGGTGACCATACGAAGAAGAGTTTTGGGCAGCGGGCCAAGTTGCTGGGGCCTGATTATGCCGACCCGTTGATTAGGCGCAAAAGGATCAACCAGATATTTGGGAATATTGCTCAAGGTGTAAGTGAAAATCAAACAACTGGGCCAAGTTCCTGAAATGGCGCTAGGCCAGCGCTAAGCCTTAGCGTGGCGCTATGTCCTATCTGGCGCCACGCTACGACTAGCGTGGCGCCAGATGGGTTCCAAAGCCTAGCGCTGGTGCTATCTTGTGACAAATCAGCGCTAAAGTTATCAGCCCAAGGACCCTCCTCTAAGTTCTGCTAGTGAGCGCTAACTTCTACAGAGATTTCCAAAATGGCTGCCAACCAGGTCCTTTTTGGAAATTTATTCCAACAAATTCATCCAATTCGCAGATTTAGGAGGTTTGAGTCCCCTCTGGATTATTACAATGATATTCAACTATTTGAAAGGTTCAGATTCAGGTCTGATAGCATTTTATATATAACAGATTTAATAAGGGAACAACTTGAAAGGGACACTCAGAGAAATTCTAGCCTCTCCCCTGAGACTCAAGTCTTAATGGCCATTCGCTATTTTGCCAGTGGCAACTTCCTGCAGCTAGTAGGCGATTCTTTTGGGGTGTCAAAGTCGACAGCTTCAAGGACTGTGTTTGGTGTTACAAATGCTCTAAACAATCTTAAGCCAGGAACAGTTTATTCGTTGGCCCACAGACGCAGAAGCAGCAGTGATTACACATGCATTCTACCAAAAGGCTAGATTTCCAAGAGTCATTGGTGCAATCGATGGCACCCACGTTGAAATACAATCGCCAGACATGCATCCAGGTGATGGCCATGACTATGAAGCAGCCTATGTGAACAGGAACCACTACCACTCCATTAATTGTCAATTCATCTGTGACCACTTGGGTAAGTTCAAAGGCCTAGCATAGGCCTAAATGTTTTACCATGTAGATTTTATATAAAGCTATCACTAAAACCCATTCTTACCAATCCATATGATGTAGGTTTGCCTAAATTAACAAAAACATTGGATGCAAATGCTCAAATTTTGACATGACCGGCCATGTTGTGTGTTTACATTGTTAAAAGTACATTCTGCAGCAAGGCCAATCAATTTCTCGCCTCTGGTTGTGCGAGACTATCTCCTGTACAGTGTGTCTCATAATAACAACATCAAGCATATGGGGCTAGGGGGCATCTCAAAGATCACAATTGAGGCTGAGGAAAATAAAAATGAATATTTTTTTCTTTTCAGGTAAGTTTACCAATGTTGTGGCTAGATGGCCTGGCAGCACCCATGACGCATTCATATTCAGGACATCACAGATCTGCCGATACATGGAAACCTACAATGCACTGGGACAGAATGGAGTACTTTTGGGCGACAGTGGGTATGCATGCCGACCATTCTTGATGACTCCTTACTTGCATCCTGCAAATCAACATCAGACAAGATACAACCGGGCCCACAAACGGACAAGAGTGAAGGTTGAGCATTCATTCGGAGTTTTAAAGCGAAGGTTTCATGTTCTTCATGCAGAAGTGCGAATGCAGCCAGATAGAGTGTGCAGGATTATCACTGCCTGCGCCATCCTAAACAACATTGCCATTGACAGGAATGAAAGGTTGCCACCAGCAGATCGATTCCCTCGCATTGAAATGGTTGATGAACCCTATGATGGACCAGAGGATGGGCGCCTGGCAAGAGACCACTTGGCCAATACCTTCTTCTAGACTGCAAGAGACAATAAGGAAACATGTAGACAGTGTTTACAATCATAACCTGTTTAATTCCTGCCAACTTGCTAATAAAACTTGGCCCTGAGGCTTGAAAGTTCTTCCACTGCGTATTGGGTCAGTGTGACCATCTCGGCTTGACTAAAATTTGGCAATCTAACTTTTTTGGTATCATTTTTTGCCTCCATGGCTGCCATCTTGAATTTACAAAGATGGGGACCCTACCTCCTGTCACATGATCAAAATCCCTAGCAACCAGCGCCAAGTCCTGCTAAGCCCAGCGCTACCTAACGCTGGGCCTAACGCTGATGCTGGAAACATTATCTAGCGCCACGCCAGCTATCACTGGCTAGCGTGGTGCTAGGGGTAGCGCCACGCTAAGTCTAGCGCTATTTCAGGAACTGGGCCCAGCATGTTTTGTGAAATGGTTTCAGTATTAAATAGCGCTACACATGTGTAGCTAGCTTGTACACTTTTTGATGAACTCTAAAACAACATTTCCTGGCTGTGTCACTGCTCTCTCATTGCAAAACGTTGTTCTAATTGTATTCATTACTGTTCCTCATTTCTCTGAAGACTTGATCCAGTCGAAGCTTCCTTAGCAGACACCTCTCTATTTTAAAGACTCTAGCTTTGGCCCAAAATAAGTTGATTCCATTCTATTTGACCTTGGTAATCAGGACACCTAATAAGGACTGCACATGTCAGTCCCAAGGGTGTACTTAGAAATGTTGTACTTGCTGTAGTAGTTACCGATGATGTATGTGTAATTGAGATTTCATTTATTTTCCTTCAGTTGAATGAACTGGGATCGCTTGGCATAGAGGCCTATCTTTTCGGGATCGATCTGCAGCACAATGAGGCTCATTCTCTTGGCACGCCAATGGGAGACGCATTCTCCCACACCGAAGCTCACAAGAGGGAGCTTGATAACTTCCGAGTTTTTCTTCGACTAAGAGGTGGTACGTATATCTACTAATCTAGACTGCGTGTATCTGTTTGTATGTAGCCTTTGACCAACTGGTGCCTGTAAGTTACATACATGTATTTCATAAAAGTTGTCTAACTGAATTAACTGATAATTAAATTTAGTTCATTATTCAGTATTTGAAATTGATGTGGTGACATTATTTCTATTCTGTTTCATATTTAGTGACTGGTCAGGAAGTCCTGGATGAAAAGAAAAAGGAAAAGTCAAAGAATGCAGATCGCCAAAAGAAAATAAGTGCAGCGATTACAGATAAATACCGTAATATTTGTTGAAGATTCTTGTCTTAGTGCATCTGTTTCCTTTTCATTGTCTCTTTCAATGACAATGTGTTGGTATGAACGTCAGATAATCAACGGAACTTTATAAGATTAGTCAAATAAATGATCCCGGCCCACTGGCTGGGCTTGAAAACAGAACATTCATTTTCACAACAACTACTGTGGCTGCCCTTTCCAAGGCTAGCGCTGCCACTCGCCATTGTCGCCAAAACTAAACTCAAACCTGATTGGCTAAAAACTTATGCAACTTGTCTCAAATTTTTGAAATACATTTACTGTTGAGACACACATCAAAGTAGGAAAAAATTCTGGTAAATTACCCATTTGGCTAAACTAATGAAAAATGCTGAGCTGCCCTTGCTTCCAACGACAAATGGCCCCGCTGCAAGAGTGGCGTGTTCAAAAGCCGATATGTCATGTAAAACACAAACAAACAAAAGTACCATTCTTCTTCAGTGAATGATTTTAAAGAGATATTTGTCTGACCAACTTTTTCTTATGAATCAATTATTTGCTTATAAAAGCTTCCTTTTTCCCTTACTCAAGGTGCCTTCTGTGGGAATCCAAAAGCCCAACTCCCAAGAAAGAGGCTGTCCCAAGGAACTCTGCTGGTGCGAGGTCTGCCATCCGACTTGGAGGCAAAGTTGGTGACTGGTGTCCAGAGTGCTGGAACACATGACCTGCTTCGTCTGGAATCTTTGATCGACCAGGTGGAGTTCTATGTACCAAGGTTTGTACTGCTTCTTGACTATGCAACTTCTTCCAGTTTCTACTCCTGAGGCTGGGGTACTAAAGGATCACATTTTCAATTACCACTGCTCACATGGTCGCTTTTCAGAAATATATTTGTCAACTTAATTCAGCCTGAAAACATGACATGTTACATTGCTATGTAAAGTAAAACAAATTTTGATGGTATCTAATGAATGCTGCTTGCTGAAGATAAATCTCGTTTCCACACAAACTACTTTCAGCTTTATTTCGTAAATGATGGCCCACTTCACTTTGGCATTTCACCTGTAGGGTGTGTCGGCTGAAGGGTTGTTCTGCTTGCTTTGCGATGCTATTTTTGATTCTTATCTAAAAATTATTTTTGCAGCGAGTCAGTTGGGACGCAAGATGTTGTGGATGTAAGTGCCAATATTCCTACAGGTAAATATTCTGTTTTGTTTCATTGGCGCTATTTGTTACATGTTGAACATCAATGAACAGAAGTTTTTGTAAAATCTGTACAGACCATCAGTATTTTTGTTTTGATTGAAATTCTCTGCTGTCAGATTAATCAGTTATCTGTATAAAAAAAAACTATGCCAAATTACAGCATTTAAGTCGAAAGAAAGTTATCATGCTCATGAAGAAATATCCCATCTTACAATGACAAGCCAATTTATTTTTGGCCACTGTTCAGATGTTAGTGTTGGTTTGTTTTTAATCGGTCCTAATCATTTGGAATTGGTGGTATCGAAATATCACATTAGCTATTCTAGCTGTGTGTCCTCCTGAAGCCTGGGCCTCAAAATAATTCTCAACTATCATGTTTCAGGCAATGTTCAACAAGATGGCTTGGTTATTTCCAGTTGCCTTGAAACTGCGAAAGACAGCTCTGGTAAGTAGTCATTATGAGCATGATAAAATGCATTTTGCTTTTCAGTGGCATAGTGTGCATTGTGAAAGGATATTGGGCAACTTAGTATTATAGTGCCCCAAATAATGCAAGTATTTCTAACATCCATGCTGCTGTATTCAACCATATCTGTTTGGTCAGTAATTGTGATTATCATATTGACCATTGGCATTATGAAATACAATTTCATTGTTTATGACAGACATTCGAGTAACAGTTGTGGATAAAAGCTTTTTCGACTAAAAAAATCCATCTTTGCAAGGAAATGTATAAGTTCTCTTACCAATTTTTCAGAAATCCTCAGTGATTTGTTAGCGGGTGATGGCTCCATACTTGAGGAAACGGGAGGATATCACGTCTGATGCTACCATTCAAGATAATAACGGTTAGCAAGATTAGTGTTCATTATTTATTTTCATCTTCATGATTGGCCCCAGGACCTAGTTGTTAAGTCCTTACTTAACTGGTCATTCGACATGGCATTTCCGAAGAAGACTCATATGAAATGCTTCAAAATGGCGGTTGAAAGGTCTTCAACTGTCCTGCCAACAACAAGTAGGAGTACTGGGCCCGGTTGTTCAAAAGTACAAAATTCACGTTACATGTATCCCTAATGGTTACGTTAAGTATCCCAAAAGACGTTATCTCTTTCAGTTAATCGCATTAAAATTTTCACCTAATGACTTAACGACACCGTTAAAGCTAACGTGGTTTTGAACAACCCAGCCCTGGTCTGGTTGTTTAACACGGAAGAAGAGGTTTTTGCTGTCTTTGGAGTAAAAAATGTTTTTTGACTTATTTTTCAGATTCACCACCTCTTCAACATGTATCTGCTTTGGCTGATCTGTCGAGTGGAGGCTACTTGGCGCGAATAGAGAAGTCCAAAGCCAGTGCAAAAAGTTGTCCGAAGAGAAGCGTCAGAAGGAATGCTGGTGAGTGCACAAATCAATTCAATGATTGTCACTTGATAGATTTTTATTGTGGCCCAAAGGCCTGGCATTGCTTAAAAGGTAATACTTTAACATGTACTAGGGCTTTAACACAAGATTTTATCATCAGTGAATATTGCAGCAGTGTTTTAATCTTTGCCATTATTGTTTAGTTTCAATTTGAAATCCATGTACGGTGAATTGCAGTACATGTAGTAAAATTTGGATGGCAAGAGGCAGTTTTAATGTGCATTATGTAGAGTTGATTCCATAACTGGACAGAGTTCTAGCTTTTAAACTTTTTTGTTGTGTGTACATAAAAGTTCTGCCAAAAATTTTCCAGCATCTGGTTCTAGCCATGGGATGAGCGAACAACAAGTAGCTGAAACAGATGAGACGACCAAGTTGGGAAAAGGCAAGAAAAGAAGGAAAGTTGGTATGTAGAAATAGCACTCAAAAGTCACACATTTTCAATGGAAACCAAACATTGCACACTCTGAGGTTGACGCCGCACAGGCTTTGAAAATAAATACCCTTTTCCTTGGCTGCCTGTAACTTGTAAGCATACAAATGTATGAAAGGATGTTGTACAGTCAGTCTTGGAAAGATCTTTCTTGGCAACATACGGAAGGCATTTGAATTGATTTCCTTCATGTCTCACCACCGAAACACTACATGTATGTCAGTACTATTACATGTAGTAGTGTTACTAATGGTGCAACGTTTTGAATGATGAAAGTGTTTCATGCTCCTTGGTAAAATTATTCTTAACACATTTTCTAGCCTCTGCTGGAAAGGCCAAGGCAGGGAACCGTGGAGAAAAGAAGAAGAAAACAGGTAAGTAAATATGCATTCACTCTGTCTAGTATTTACTTTTTGAAAGAACCTGGCCAACACTTTTAGATTTAACCATAATGTGCCATCGAGGTTTCAATTGGTGTACAGTAATTACCTCTTTTTGGCCTGTAGGGCCTAAAGTGACATCCTCTTAACTTTTATTGCAACCATTAGTCATTAACTTTCAACAGTGAGATCTGAATGAAGGCACTGTGATTAATTTGTGGTGCCCCCTCGACTTTGAAGCAGACAAGTTAGACGTCTCCAAGTTGTGATAATCCTTGTGTAACTGGTAGGATTAAGGGCAGCTATCATTTGGAGACAAGGAGCTGAAGTAAAAAATGGGTTTTAAAGGGTTTTAAACTGCAAGAAGAGGCTGAAATTAAAACTATATTACATTGTAAGTTAAAAACTGTTTTTCCACCATTAAATAGGTGTTAATTTCTTTTTCAGACAACAAGGAATATGTTATCAAAAGTTTGCACTCATATGATGCTGAAAAAGCCCAGTACGAAATTGAGTGGTTGGGGTATTCTTCATCTTACAACTTGATGCAGGCAGCAGATACAATACCCGGACATTTCATTTCGGAGTACTGGACAAGGAAACACACAATCACTAATTGATAAGTGAAATGTTATGTTATCAGCTGCTTACCAAACAAAAATTACCATGTTAAAGGGACAATATAGGCAGCAGCTAGGCAGGCAAGATGAAGTTACACAAAGTAGCTAATAGGTCTCTCGCATCTCACGGTACATCGAAATGGTTCACACTTGTGCACAGTATTATTCAGTGCTGAATCGGACATGACCAAGTGTCCTCGCTGTGTATATAAGTCACCTCAAGATGGTCAGATTAGCACCTCTGCTCCTGCCTATAGTCCCCCTTTAAGTATCAGTGATATTTTTGTGAGAAAGGGTTTGTCATCAAGTTTTAAATGAAGTTAAAAGTTCTTATTTTTAAATTTTGATGTAAGGTTGTTAGTGTAACCACACTTTTGAATCGTTGTTATCATGTATCATTGTAATGAGTGTTAGTAGACTTGGCGTAATTGTATATTTGAAGGTACATGATAACTGATACTCAAGCGCTAGTGGTGTTGAAACAGCTGGCACTATATGCAAATGCACACAGTCGTTATAATTATTGTACCACCCTACCTTACATTTACGACTGATATCATGGTGCTACATTTTTGTGGGGTACATCATGTTGCCATTTAATACAAGAATTAAGTGTCTTATTTCATTGGAGTACATTGCACTTGTGAAACATATCATATTACTTTCCAGTAGTTCCTTGTTAGCAGAGGTGTACATTGTATATAATAAATAGCGCCACCTAGGAGGATTATTTTCGTAACAAATTGCTTGTTGTTCAATGCAATAGGTTGTTTTGAATTGTGCAAATAAAAACCTAGTATGACTTGTTCATAGTGCTTCACATGAAGCCTTTTGCTTGTACATAATATGCTGCCTGAATAATCAGGATAGAATAACATTATTTTGGATTATTTTGGTGACTTGTTCCTTTCTTTGAAATCCCAGAGGTCGTTGATATCAAAACTGACATGTTTGTGCAGATGCTGTCTTCAAACAAACATGTAGCCACGGACAACATCAACATTGAATCAGTGGATACCTGAACAGAGACAGCAGCATATCGATTATGGAAATGATTGGAAGGTGTTTCTGACTAAAGAAATGAGCCCAAACCCTCGCCGCATGCAGAGAACATCAGTGTTTGCTCAAACTGTAGGGTTTTGGCACAAATTTTCAAATGTTTTGTCGCCATTGTTTCTTTCAACATTTTAGATGGTACATGTACATGATTGTACTGTTATTTGCCACTCGCATCGGTTGTTCTTGGTATAGTTGGCATAGTCCAAGGTATCGTCACATCTGTATTGGACGTCCTTTTTCTGCCCCTCCTGATTTTCACAAATCCCGCTAGAATATGAGTGTCTATCCTGAATCCCGACAGCGAAAAAGACCATTTCCGTCATACTAGAAACCGTAATTCATCAATTTAAATGGTTGATACCTCTACTACCAAAGCCATTGCAGGCAATTGAGTCATGTGAACAAAGGCTGAGATCACTGTATAGGTCATCTTATGTAGTCACATCCAGCAGAATACATAAGACATAGAACAACTTAATTGATGTCTGTATAGAACATGTCTTATATACATCCAGCAGATTCACATAAGACAACAACTTAACTTATGTCACTGTATATGACATGTCTTATATAGTCACACCCAGCAGATTCACCTAGGACATAGAACAACTTAACTTATGTCACTGTATATGACATGTCTTATATAGTCACATCCAGCAGATTCAGCTAGGACATAGAACAACTTAACTTATGTCACTGTATATGACATGTCTTATATAGTCACACCCAGCACATTCACCTAGGACATAGAACAACTTAACTTATGTCACTGTATAGGACATATATTATATAGTCACATCCAGCAGATTCACCTAAGACATAGGACAACTTAACTTATGTCACTGTATATGACATGTCTTATATAGTCACATCCTGCAGATTCACCTAAGGCATAGGACAACTTAACTTATGTCACTATTTCTGCAGACATGTACTTCGACATCCTCTAGTCACATCCGGTCCAGTGGTATATTCACTTAAAACATTGCACAGCTTCAATGATATGATTGTATAGGACGTGTGTACTGGTCACATCCAGCTTATATATAAGACATTGCATATTGCACAACTTAACTGATATCATTACAATACAATTTACAATACAATTTGATATTTATAACGCGCCTTTCCAGGTCGCCCTGCTCAAAGCGCGGGAAAAAAACCTCCTACTAAATACCGTAGTGTTTTTTGAAAAGCCAGGATTTTAAAGCGGTCTTGAATGAATTGATGGTTGGGATTGATCTTATTTCAGATGGTAAATTATTCCAAAGTTTTGGGGCAGCCACAGAGAAGCTTCGGTCCCCATAACGTGATTTTGAGCGTGGGACAATGAGAAGCTCTGAGGAGGACGACCTGGTCTGACGCGCTCTGGTCTGATTATGCAGCAGACAAGACAGATATGCGGGCGCAACACCACATCTGGCCTTGAAGCAGGTCAAGAGAATTTTAAATTGAATCCTGCACTTGACTGGGAGCCAATGTAATTCCCGAAAAAGTTGGCGTGATGTGGTCGCGCTTTTTAATGCCACATATCAGTCTTGCTGCTGAGTTTTGCACTTTCTGCATTGGTGCTGTAACATCACCTGGGAGTCCATAGAGAAGACCATTGTTTACATCAAGCTTTGAAGATATAAAGGCATGTACGAGGCGCTCAGTGCTTTTACGGTCCAAGTACTTCCTGATCCGCCCAATCTTGTGCAAGCTGAAGTACGCTGCCCTACATACATTCTTAACATGTTCACGCATACTCATATGTTTGTCAAAACAAACCCCCAGGTCCCTGACGGAGTCAGAGCTCGGGATTGCTACACCGTTAACATCAATCTTATTGACAGAACCAACCCTCCGTGATGATGCAATGCTCACAAAATCTGTTTTTGGAGCATTCAATGATAGCTTGTTGTCATGCAGCCAGCCCTGGTCATGTCCATTGGTCACATCCAGTAGATTTACATACTTGCATGTAGTAATGAGGAACCGGCGTGGAAACTAACCCGCGGCGTGGCGCTGATGCACAACTCGGTCTACAATACAGAGGCGCTAACCCACAGCCAGGTTGAAACAATGACTGTGACGTCGCGTCACTACGCCGAGGCATGACGTCGCCATTTGCTCTGTTCTAGAGGTAAATGTCATGACGCCTCCTATCGTTAAAAATTGAGTTGTGCCTCAGCACCGCCTGTAATTTTAGTTCCTCATTAGGCACTGAACAACCTGTTCACCAGTCAAATCCAGTATTCCGTGCTAATGCAGCTTCAGCAGTTATCATTGTATGGGTAATGTTTACAAGTCACATTGACTTTCCAATAAGATAAACACACAGTATGTACTCATCTAACATCAGCTTTACAGAAAAATTAAGAAGCCGTCCTGCACATGTACAATATGTAGTTCTGGTCACTATCAGAAACTTCTGATTACTTATACTCTTGTTCGCCAAGAAGCTGTCCTGGACCATTCAGTTCAGGCCACCATCTTGAAGAGTCATCCTCTGGTATGCCAGGAAGCCATCCTGGACAATGCAGTTCAGGCCACCATCGGAAACTCTTGAATTCATCCTCTAGTATGCCAAGAAGCATTGACAGTGCGCCACCATCAGATAAAAAAGAACAGTTTCCACCTAATAATCATGTAAAAAAGAAGAACACAGGCTTTAATACTACCATTTTTTTAATCAATAATTTACATGTACATGTTGTATGTGAGCTTTACTTTCACTTGGTGGGTTAGTGGGACACCAACAGATAACTCATAGAATTGGCAAAGGGCAGCTGTTCCCAATTCTTGACACACCCGTTCCTGTGTTGTAACATTCAGCAAAACAATTTTTAACAAGCTCAATTAAAGGTTAATGACTTTAAAATGCTTTGGTTTAATACTCTGTATCTATATTATGCTGTTATTACACAAACTGCTTCTGAGTACATGTATTTATGATGAAATTGGGGAGCTGGTTAAATACTAACAGGAAGAAGGAAAAGAGGGAGTGTGAAGGAACAATCCCAAGAACCTCTATAGAGATTCAACGTACACATATTTAAAGCGGCAATCTATGGAATACATGTAGGTTTTACTATATTGTCCAACTTCTGCTTGCCATAAAACAATCCCATGATCTCAGATTGTTTTCAAACGCACAGAGTAGACGTACGTAGATACATGTTCTATGATTGTCTACGAAGTTTCGGTGAATATAATTACCGATAAGATGGTTTTTGAGCAAGTTAAACACAGATACTTTTGCGAGGTCAGTGTAATAGCGAGCACTCGTTAGACTGTGTACTCGGGATATGCTATGTACATTTCACTGTACATTTGGCGTCGGGTGACGTGAGATTAAAACCTACATGTATTCCATAGAGTGCCGCTTTAACAATTTGGTAAATCAACAAATATGGCCAGCGGTAAAATTTCACCTATTTGAAGTACACTTAATCAGGCACTACAATAACCAAACTGACCCAGAAAGCAAGTAAAGTCAGTCAAAAGTTATATCACATCTGGGTCAGCATTGTCATCATCAGATTCTGCAACTGTGTTATCATCTCCATCTTCAACGTCAGAGGCTAACCAACTTTCAGCATCATGCAATGGCGAATTTTCCATATAGTCACTGATCTCCTGTTCTGCCTCAAATCTGCACACATTTTCTGTGATTTCACAGATTTCCTCCTCAGAGAATACAGATTGATTTCCAATTGTAAACTGCAAATTGTAAACTGCAAATTGTTCATATACGAAACCTCAGGCATTTGCAAGCTGACATATTTTTTACAATGCGTGTTAAAGACATGTAGACGCTTCTCGATGTCTACAATCTCAGCCATTACGAATGAAGATACTCCGAGTTCAAGGTTTGTAGGACAGTCTCCAATAGGCAATGCAGAGACAAGTTGAGCATGTTTGCTACAGTAGTATCTGGAAACATTTTTCATTTCTTTTTGTAAGAGCTCAGTTTCCTCTTCTGCCCTCTCCTTAAGACAAAGTAAGGTTCCAGCCTGACGTTGAGTCCTTGATTCTATTGATGCACCTGGGAATCGGAACTGGACTGCATCTTCAAAAGCAAGGGGTGGTTGGTCGGCATTGGTGTTGTATGTCCCCAGCAGTTTCTTCACAGTAGATGTTGTCTTGGAGATACTCTTGCTTAGCTTGACGGCAATGGCCTGTCCAGCTGAAAATGAAGTTAGAAGATAAACTAAACTGATAAACATATGAACACATCAATAACGGGATGTGCTGAACCCCTTGTAACATTGCAAACCTTGATTGATTCCTGCAACGTACTGATATCCACAAGATGATTGGTTATCCAATTCACAGAGAACATTAAGGAAATTAGAGGTTATTGATTTCTATGGAAGCTCTATGTTGCTGGGAATCTAAGTAGCAATCTTCATTCATGGCAACAGCATTATGTAAGATGACATCACTGCCCTCCTTTTTTCGCAAAACACTTCTAAAGGCCAGGGTCCAGACAGATCTAGGTCAGTAGGTCGGTAATGCTAAAATGCATTACAGATGATTACTCGGCGGTAGTAAATTCTCAAGAATGGACCATCATGGCCTTCAACATCAATACAAACAACCAAAATGAAACGAACCAGATTCTCATTTTAAGAGGGACTATAGGCAGGAGCAGAGGCGCTAATCTGGCCATCTTCAGGCGACTTATATACACAGGGAGGGCCCTGGGTCATGTCCGATTCAGCATTAAATATATTCTTCGTACAAGCGTGAATCATTTCAACGCACTGTGAGAAGTGAGAGACCCCTACTCGCGACATTGAGTAACTTTATCTTGCCTACCTAGCCGCTGCCTATATTGTCCCTTTAAGGCAGGTCTTCAGATTAGACCTCAGATTTTAACTTACTGGCATATTTCTTCATCATCTCGATAAGGACTTTCCGTTCTGTACAATGCCTTTGTAGCTCCTGCATTAGGGTTTCCTTTCCAGAAATTCCTGAGATTGTAAAAAATGGCCAGGGCCATTGTGCTCACCTCATGTGGAGGAAAGATGGATAAAGAGCATGGTATTGTGTCATGTAGTGTTAGGTTTGATGTAGGTCCAAGCAATTACAATTTCCCCAAAATGGCCAATTTACAGTACATTCCACCTCTGTGACCTTGAAAAGTAGGTCAAATCAAAGAAGACCCGGGTGACACATTGAATGGTTGTTAGAATTAGATGTACCTATGATATAAAATTGGTGCCAATCGGGCAAGTCATTACTAGGAATAATGGCATTTTGAAGAATTTAGGATTTGGCCCCCTCACTGGAGGCCAAACGGCAAATCAGATTGCACCAAACTTCGGTACCTGAGATCACCTGACCAAGGGGTACATGTGTACTTAATTTGTGATCAATAGTCATTGCAGTTAAGAAACGTGCCATAGTTACGGCCTGACGGCGAATTTACGCCATTTGACCTCTGTGACCTTGACAAGAAGGTCAAATTAAAAACCTGTGTGACATATACTGTATGGTGGTTAGATGTACCCATGATATCAAATTGGTGGCAATCGGGCAAGAAGTTAAGGAATAATCACATTTTTAAGGTTTTGGGATTTTGCCCCCTGGTGGTCAAGTGGTGAATCATATTGGACCAAACTTCGGTCCCTGAGATCACCTGACTAAGGGGTAAATGTGTACCAAATTTGGTATCAATAGTCATTGCAGTTTAGAAACGTGCCATTGTTACATCCTAACGGCCAATTTACACCATTTGACCTCTGTGACCTTGAAAAGGAGATCAAATCAAAAACCCGGAGGATATATGATGCACCTTTGCTAGAAGTACCTACCATATTTTTTTCAAAATTTCCCGACTACTATTAAGGGAGATATTGCATATTTTCACTTTTAACGTTTGGCCTCCTGGTGGCCAAACCATGAAACGAATCGGACCGAAACTTGGTCTCCAAGGTGTCATTACATAAGGGTACATGTGTACCAAGTTTCAACTCAATAGCTCTAACAGTTACGAAACGTGCCCTGCTAACGGACGACGGACGCAGACGACGACGACGACGACGACGGACGACGGACGCCACGGTATGGGATAAGCTCACCTCTGCTAAGAGGTGAGCTAAAAAGGAAAGACAAATTTATTACCAATCACTGTAAAAACGAATACTCTTTCTGAAAAAAGTCCTAGTACATGTCTCTTAGTCAAATACTCAAAGGTCTGCCAATTCTAATTTCCTCAGAACATAGTGTCATTTTCAATAAAAACAATGGTAAAAATCACCAATAAGAAGTTAAAAAGGGGGTACTGGTACTTCGTCGAAAACTTGCATCTTTTGGAAAGAGGTTTCCAATAAGTAGTGTGTCAGTTCATCTTTAGCCAAATCCTATGAAGATTAGTGAGGGATTTCAATAATCCATGCTTTTGGAGCAAGAGATACAACAAAAAATTAATAAATGAAAGAAAGAGGAGAAACAAAGCATTTCAGGTACAAATTGAAGCTAACCTGAGTTTTTGGAGGTTGGGTTTTTGAATTCTCTTTCAAAAATTGGTCCACTTCATTCTGGTCGACAAAGTACACCCCACTGTGCTTTGGTTCCTCAACACTTCTCCCTGATGTCTTCTTTCGCACCAATCCAAAGTTTGCATCCATTGATATAATTCTTTGATATTCATCCTTCTGAAAAAAAGAATGGCCAATGTGCTTTAGAGAGGGATGTAATTTATCAGTCCTGGTTTCATCTAGAGGACGTCTCATATCCCGGTGCAAGAGGCAACCTGAGTAGGAGGTAGTGTTTCCGCAACAAAATCGAACAATCGATGAGTCAGCCATGCCCAATCTCAGTGGTCACTCCATCAGAGTATATCAACAACAATTTGATAAAGAGGTCCAGCTACAAAATGTTGTGCTTGTTGGGCTGCGCCAAAAGTATAAAGCTTACCACTGGACACGCAGGACATTTTATATCCTCAGGAGCCGACATAACCTCCAACTGATGAATAAAGAAACGGTATTCTTCGAAAGTTTCATTAATGAGAACCTTGTAGATATCCTGCAAAAACTGTAAGAAGAAGTGATTTAAACCTTAACACTGTACAATACCGCCAGAGTGTGAAAAACCATGTACCACTATATCAGCAGATAATCATTTAAGGCTTTGCGTCATCTTGTTTGAGATCATCATTTAGTTATTATGACATGTAATCACTCTTAATGAGTTCGGCTTATTTCAAATTCACAAAGAAATTAAAGGCAAAAGTGCACCTGGGAGGAGAGAGGACTGTGCTCTTTTGAAGATTACTTAAGATCACACTTCACAAGATTGATGTCGTGCCCAACAGGGTTTAAAGGGTTAATCTAGGAAAAGCATAAAAAGAAGCACTTAACCCTTAAAGCGCCAGAGGCGACGATCGTCGACATAAGGGGGAAAGCGCCAGAGGCGACGATCGTCGACAGCAGACATTTAGTTCCACCTGTCTGCTAAGAGATGGCAGTGAGTGTGCATGTACGCTCTTTGGTACTTCGACAGTGATGCTTAGCACATAAAATGGCATCGAAAAAATTTCAAGTTTCTATACAAGCTTTTGAGTATTTTATCAAAAACTTGAAGCCCCATTTTCGGGGGAATGACGTCATCAGGAGTAATTAGCGCTGCTACGACTAATTAGACGGATGCTTCGACCAGGAATCGGATGGAAACGATGTATTTAGACCCAAACTTCATATTAAAATACCAAGGGAGGTATAAAAAGCTGATGGAGGTATGTTCTGGCCATATTTTTTTTGATTATGGGTATTTGCACTAATTAACCCCTAATTAGTAAATTTTGGCGGGAAATGTCACAAAAATCGACGGGAATTACCATTTGTATAAAATCATCAGTACATTCCATGGTGTTTGTAACAAAAATAATGTTGTTATTAATCATTTTCAAAAATGCTTGGTTAATTCGGCGCTCAGGGGTAATATGATTTTGTTAATTAGGCGCTTTAAGGGTTAAAATGCACAAGCTTGACTCACCGGATCATTTACTTCAACATAAGGATGATGTATATACTTCAGTGACTCACAAAAATCAAACACAGGGACTGGAACTTGAAGATACAGGACTCGAAGCATTTCCATCAGATGGAAATCAAAGCAGATCTTTGGATTTTTTGGAGAAGCTGGCCAAAGACAGAGGCGGATAAGTGTTGTCGGCTCCTCCTCGCATTTGCAGAATTTGACAACAACGGTGTGGTGGCGTCCTAAAATTGGAATAATTTGGAGAAAAATTAGTCTCTGGCTACAGAAATATTTCAATTGCTAGCGGAGGATGGTAGTTGCACAGGTGCACATGAACGGGGTGTACTAATACATGATAGTTCCAATTCCGAATAATTTCGTCCAACACTCCATAATGGGTCAACAGGAGATGGGGTCAAAACTGGTTAACTTATTGGATAAACTGTCCATGATATTTTTTAATGATAATCACATTTTATCAAGCTTTGGTATGCAGCACCATCAGCGATAAGTACTATCTATGCTAGTTGTGTAGTCAAAGAAAGCTGGAATATCAAATTCAAATTAAGACATATTTAATGAGAGAAAGCTCACCTTTGGAGTCGACAACAATCACATGCTTGTTATAGGATTCCAAACATTCCTTATGACGTTCATCATCCCGAAGATATATAGTTGCAGAATATGGAACCCAAGCTTTTTCCTAAAAGGAATTGGTTTGAATTAGTTAAACCTAAAAAGAACCAAACTTAGGAGCTAGAATAAAACATTGTGGCCAAGGGTCTTGCCTACGATTGATTCAAGTGCTTCATGATGATGCATTGCTCAAGTCAAACTGTAAGATTGATTTACACTTGTAAAACCTCTTTTGACAATTCAATAAGTTAGCAAGCAAAGTTGATTAAGAATCCATCAAACCCAAAATAAGAGGTAAACGGTACACATGAAGTACAAAGGTCTCTAGGTACCATATCAGGAGAACAATAGCTTGTCGAAGAAAGACATACAATATAGATTTCACAAAAGGTAATAGTGTTCTTACCTTCCAAGTATAGACTCTGTGAAAAGGTTGTTGTCTGTGGGTAACATCAAGACAGCTTTTGCAGAAATATTTTGGTGGTAGACAATCCTCACAATGGAAGACCTTGCTGCCGGAAAATTCAACTCTGCACACAGAACAACAAGAACTTGGGGCAAGGGATTCCAAAAAGGCATCAACAAGGACAGACCTCAACTTCTTCCAATTGTCCAGTTGCTTCACCTTTGTTGAAGCATAACTTCTTTTAGGAGCTGAAGTGAAAAAAAGGCTACATTAATCTGCGAAATTGGATGGATCATGTACATGTACATATTGTCAATCTGACAGCAGAATGATAAAGAATATCCTTTAGTTGTACATGTACACATGCCCATATAAGGCTTCATTTTGGCTAGCAAGCGCACATGGTGTGAATGTAGGTAAAAAAGGTACAGGTAAAAAAGGTACAGGTAAAAAAGGTACGGTAAAAAAGGTACAGGAAAAAAAGGTACAAGTAAAAAAGGTATCGGAAAAAAAGGTACAAGTAAAAAAGGTATCGGAAAAAAAAGATACAGGAAAAACAGGTACAGGTAAAAAAGGTACAAGAAAAATGGGGACTAGGTAAAAAAGGTACAGGTATGGTGTCTTTGCTGTCAAATGTTATAAATTGCACGTCTTGTTTATTGTAAATGAAGTCAAATTTTGGGGTTATTATGATTATTATGTAGATGTTGTGTGGTGGAGGTAACTTATACTGAGATAGGCAAAGTTTAGATATGTTTTCAATCAGTCAGTCAAATGGAAACCATGTTATGTGTTGGTTATTTGTTTTTTGTGTATCCAAACTAATTACTTCCTTGCTAGAGTAAAGTTGATTAACTTCTAATTGCCAAAGCATAATTATGACTACTGTAATTAATCCGATTAACAATCAATCAGAAAATCCCTTGTCCAAGGTGGATTGTTCCAGGTCTGGTATTAATTAGGAAGGTCTTCCCAAGCTGATACCACCTGGAATATTTATTTTACTGATACCAACGGTTTTGAATACATTCAGGGTTTTTTCACACTTTTGTAACTATGAAACTAAGGGCTTCTAACTGTAAATGAGTAATCAAAGGGGACATTGGCCATCAGTACCCATTCAGTCACCAGCCACGATGGAGGTTATTACAAATAATAAAGGGGGTCAGAAGATATGTCTCAACGGTTACATGTTCAATCGACACCGGTCTACTGCTGATCACACTTACTGGCGATGTAGTTGTCACAACACAAGGGTAGATTACGAACCACGCTGAACATTGAAAATCCAGCTCCTCTCTCCGAACACAATCATGATCCAGAGCAACGCAATGTTGATGTTACGAAGGCGAGGGCTTCGATGAAACGACTTGCTGCCGAATCACTGGATAGTAAACCAAGTCAGATCCTCGCTCGTGTTACTGCTACAGTCCCGAACAATGCCCAAGGATTCATCCCCGCACCAGATGTATGTAAACAGACAATTCGAAACGAAAAAAACAGGAATATGCCTGTAGAACCAGCTGATGTTAATGAACTGTTGCTTGAAAATGGATACACTCTGACGTTAAGCAAGAATGGGGAGGCACCAAGACAGTTCCTTTTGTTTGACAACGAAGACCGTGAAGGAAACAGGATCATCTGCTTTTCATCAGTGGAACAACTTGAAAAACTGGCTGAGGCGGAGAAGTGGTTTATAGACGGAAACTTTGGAGCATCGCCCAGAAACTTCTTGCAAGTCTATTTCATACAGGTACCACTTGGAGAACTGAACATTTTAACTGCAACAGCGTTTCTGCAGAGGAAGACTACCGAGACCTATAATGAACTGTTCACAAAGATTGTAGAAAGCTGCAAAAACACGTTTGGTTACGCACCAAGTCCTACCATTGTGATGAAAGACTTTGAAATCGCAGCGCTCAATGCTTTAAGAGACATCCTTGGGGATGACTCCGACATCAAGGGCTGCTTTTATCATCTTACTCAGTCGACTTGGAGAAAGGTTCAGGAACTTGGTCTGGTGCCCGTGTACAAACAAAACGAGGACTTCAGACATTTTTGTGGAATGCTAGATGGTGTGGCATTCTTGCCTCTGCAGGATGTAGCTGCTGGAATGGACTATGTACGACAGGTTGCTCCCCCAGAAGCAGCCGACCTTATCAACTACTTCGATGCCACATATGTCAACGGCGTCTATCTAATGTTCGCGCAGCTGATGGTCGTGTCCGTCTCCGCAGAAACCCACCCTCCTTTCCACCAGAATTATGGAATGTGCACAATACCACATTAAATGGCGATCCGCGAACCAACAATGTGAGCGAAGCTGGCAACAATCGCTTCAACCACTTGACCGGACAAGCTCATCCATCTATATGGAAATGCATCCAAACGTTGCAGCTCGAAGAACAGTCGGTCCGTGCCATGGTCGCTCAACATGCCGTTGGTAACCTCCCCCATAAAAGGATTCGTCGGGAAACGCAGCACCAGCAGCGTCGCCTGCAAACTCTGTGCCAAGACTACAATCGTGGTGATAAAGACATTGGACAATTTCTGCGTGGGGTGGGACACTGCATCAGGATTGCCAACCTTTGAACTTTTGTGAATGATTAGAATTTTGGTCAGACTTTATTGGACTGTAATACCAAAGACTAGAGAGACTCAGGTAATACGTTGTAATTGTGCTCTTCCTGTCAGACTATAGGACACTCCGTCAGATTTAATTGAATTCATTTCAGCCTGGTGTTCTGCATCGGCTATTTGTCGAAGAAATGCAGAAGAGAATCAATACCTAAAAAAGTAACCAAATGTTACAACAAGACAATTTAACGGTTGTGTCAAAAGGTGATTAGAAAACATTCAAACTCTTTATTTGCCCTTTCAAAGTTTTCAGAATGTATTTAAATAATTTTATTTCAGATTTGATATTTGGACAAAAGTGGTGGTATATGTATACCTCATGGCACGGTTGCTGGTTGATCTACTGAACAGTGTTATACTTTCGTCATGACTGTTGGTCCCTCTGAGTCACTGTCAGCATTCTGTTTCTATAGTGTGCATCTTAATTAAATGATTTGATGTCAATATTCTTACTCATATTGCACCTCATTGAATTTTACTCAGTATGGTACAATAAACTTTATTTTGCTATATAAATGTTACTTTGTTCTTATCACCAGTCGAAATCCGTGTTGGGCATGGCACCCAGGTAATCAGGAAGGTACATAGGACGATCATATACTCGTGTTTAGGACAACCGGACAATAGGAAAGGCACATTAAAATTATGTTTTTCGGGACGGCTGGAGGCATTAGCCACTACCCCCCCCCCCCCAGATTGCTTTGCCTCTGCCTTGAGTCCCACGAATCTCGCTTAGAATGTCTTCTCGCCAATGAGTAGAGACCCCAGACTAACAAACAAATCAATTAGCAATAAACATCCATTCTAAAAACCTTCAATCAAGTTAAATAAATCCCATTTCCTTACAATGTAATTACTGGTTTCTATATACACATAACCTTCAGGTCAATTTAACTGGCTAGGCCAGAGTTAGACCAATAAGTGGGCCTATTCTGGAGGAGGCCTTTAGAAGCCACACCTTCTATCTCATAATGTACCATGGACAAATAACATGGATGTCATTGGGAGACGCCTACGGCCGACTGCTGTCATCAGAGGGAAGATGTCATCAGTTAACAAGTCACTTTTCAAATAAAACCCTTCACAACCCTCGAGTCTCAAGTGTGCATCACCTGCGATATCCGCGCCAAGCCAGTAATTCACAATAGCTGATACTATTATACTAGCTATAAATCCCGAAATGAACATCTTTAGAGAAATAACTAGAATGTGAGACTCAACGAATTTCATACAATAACTTTTTAAAAAGTGTCTGTACCTTTTTTACCTAGTCCCCATTTTTCTTGTACCTTTTTTACCGATACCTTTTTTTCCTGTACCTTTTTTACCGATACCTTTTTTCCTGTACCTTTTTACCGATACCTTTTTTACTTGTACCTTTTTTTCCTGTACCTTTTTTACCGTACCTTTTTTACCTGTACCTTTTTTACTGGATAACGGTCTCAGAATAGGCCCAAACAATGGGTGGGGAACAAAAGACATGATGACGTAGATAGCCACAACAAACTTAGTGTGAAGCCGTCTATTATCAGTTGACAAGATAGTCATCAGTTTCTATATGAATGGATTACAATTACAACTAGATTGAGAAATCTGCTTAACAGCAAATTAAATGGGCCCCCGAGTATTGGATGGAGGGAGCATTGGGTTATCCTAGCGATAGTAAACTGTTGTATGGATTACATTATCCTAGCCAGAGAATGAGGGTGGAGACAGTTCTTGGTAAGTATAGTTCAGAGTGCATCACTCACTGGGTGAGGTAAAGTCTTGGGTTTGAAAGTGTTGGGGAAAGTGTTTGAGGCTTGTTTCTGTTAAAAACATTGTTGACACCATTCTCAGTTGCTGCTTTGCTGATCTTGGACAGTGTTTTATCAGTTCAGCTACTGAGGTAGGCCTAAAACACTTTCTCCAACACTTTGAAAACAGAAGACTTGATGTTACCCATTGTCTGTGTAAGGGGTGGGTCTGTAAAAAGACATGTTTGAGATGAAATTGAAATAGCATTGAGAATTAAAGATGCTTTCCCAATGCTTGACTGGTCCGGCAAGAGGCATTGCCAGGAAAACGTGACGTCATTTTCGCCATTCTTCTTACCGCACGCCCTCCCTCTCCGTAAAACTTGCAGACATGGTGTGAAGTGGGAGGGCGCACAATGGGAACCACACTGCCGCGATGTTAATAGTTTCTATTTATAGAATTCAGCGGCAGAGATTTTAATCACGGAAAAAGTAGATTAACTCGGCTAATCTCAATGGATTTTACCCAGGAATGTTTTCAAGGCGAGAGAAACATCTGATTTAAGTACTGCGCTTATTAGATTTCATGTTCATGCCGAAGATTGGCCTAAAACGTGGACGAAAAGAGTGCATTATCGAGTGTTGGAGAGGTCACGTGATTGGACGAGAAACCTGAGCGAAAACAATACTAACTCCAGCTCCCAGAGAGGGAGGAGCTGGAGTCATAAAAACGCATCTAAAGCATCGAAATATTCTGAGTTTTGAAAAATCGTTTTGCGATAGTCCATGAATCGAATTGGGTTTCTTTATAATACCTCCATCGTCCCATCGCTCGACCAACTCCTGAGAATAATGACGTCATTATGACGGGGCGGAGCTTATGCTAATGTATCAGCGTCTCGCCTCTGCGCATGTCACAGCGCATGTCAGATTGAATCGCGACTTCGGCATGTTGGGAGAAGACGATCAGACGAATCTCAGCGGCATAAAAGCGTCAATAACATCAAAATGAGCCGAAATTTTGAAAAGTCTTTAGTGACGTCCCTTGGATGGGGGTATGCTTGGTGGGTTTGGGGTGAAAGATTTTTGGTTTGTTCAGCTGTTTCAGAGAACACTCACACTAAAGTTTGGTAACAGATAGAATGCAGAATTCCAGCAATATCAATATGGTCCCCAGACTGTGTGGTCTGGGGCCCATAATGACTCAATGCGTTCCCAAGATCATTATTTACTTACGGGCATTGTTGGATGGATCAGAGGACTGGAAATCATAGAACATTCATTGCTGTCCAAAAGCTAATGAACTACCGATATCAATACTACAATCAAGATGTACAGACCGGGGGGCTGGCAGTACGTACCCATAAGTCTTTGCGGTAGTCTCGCGCGTACCGGATATAACCCATCAAGCTTTTCTCCTGCAGAGAAATACTGCGTTGCGCTCAAGTGCCTTAAAAGGCTGTGAACAAAATTAACGTTCGACCAATGAGAAAGCCACATTACCCTGCATACGAGGTTGGACGCGTGATCACTTAGTGACAAGTAAAAATAGAATCAGACCACATGTTTCTTTATGTCAGAATGCTGCCGTTTGCGCTGTAGTACACGTGTGTTGTCCAAATTTTCGATTTCAAGCAAGTTTAAGGCCAACCTCGTGTCCACCAGACTAATGCATAATTGGCAGTTGAGCGCAACGCAGTATTTCTCTGAAGGAGAAAAGCTTGATAGGTTATATCCGGTACGCGCGAGACTACCGCAAAGACTTATGGGTACGTACTGCCAGCTCCCCCGGTCTGTACATCTTGATTGTCGTATAGTTTCAGTGTCTGAATCAATACTACAATCAAGATGTACAGACCGGGGGAGCTGGCGGTACGTACTCATAAGTCTTTGCGGTAGTCTCGCGCGTACCGGATATAACCCATCAAGCTTTTCTCCTTCAGAGAAATACTGCGTTGCGCTCAAGTGCCTTAAAAGGCTGTGAACAAAATTAACGTTCGACCAATGAGAAAGCCACATTACCCTGCATACGAGGTTGGACGCGTGATCACTTAGTGACAAGTAAAAATAGAATCAGACCACATGTTTCTATATGTCAGAATGCTGCCGTTTGCACTGTAGTACACGTGTGTTGTCCAAATTTTCGATTTCAAGCAAGTTTAAGGCCAACCTCGTGTCCACCAGACTATTGCATAATTGGCAGTTGAGCGCAACGCAGTATTTCTCTGAAGGAGAAAAGCTTGATAGGTTATATCCGGTACGCGCGAGACTACCGCAAAGACTTATGGGTACGTACCGCCAGCTCCCCCGGTCTGTACATCTTGATTGTAGTATTGGTCTCTGTGTGTATCACATTGTGTGGTCCATTGTTATGCTCTGTGTACATTTCGTGTACATTACACCGCTACGGTTTTATACTTGTTTACGTTTCAAAACTCCATCTAAAACATATTTTCTTCCTCACCAAATCCTTTATTACGCCCAGATGATGTACTTGCAGTCACTCACCTCATATTCTTGCTATGCAAATCATGATATGATCGAAAGTTTGATGAAGAAATCAGAGATTTGATAGGGTAGGTGATAAAGTATGGAATTAGTGAAACCTTGGAAACACTGATAAACCTTGGAAACACTCCTTAAAATGCATAAAAACATGAAATAATGCCATTCGAACCTAACGTGGTTACGAATCAACATTTGGAGCTTATTCTTACATGATCAGATCGGAATTTTATGGTAATTTAGAAATCTGTCGCATATCCGATTCAATAGTCTATATTTTAGAACAACCCAGTTGTACCTCGCCTCCAGTGTACAGTACTGATCTCCCAAATATGGGAAGACACGCCCACCACACACCCATAATATGGACCAATAGCGCTCCGCTTATAAATACGCCACCACCACGCGGGGCCTATTTGAACTACGGATCGGTCTGTTCATACAGGGTGATACAGAGAAAATTGGGGGCCTGTCATGCATTATGCATGGATAAGGTTGACCACTATGTCTACGCCTAATTGTCTATGATTGACTGATATTTTATAACAAACGATGAATAAAAGAAGCCTAGTCATGTATGTTTATTACCGAAGTTTGCGGATGAAAATTTCCTTCGCCGTGAGCGATTTCTTACATCTTCCAGTACGCATCGAGGGATGCAGAGATCTTTGTGACGTCACCAGTTCTAAGCGGTTTTTTTATTCACGTGTGTGTTTGTCCTATGATCTCGTGCATCTAGTACCGAGCATAATACTTTATCGTCTATGGAATACAAAACAATCATAAAAACTAATTTTTGCTTCCATTGAAGAGAAATAAAATATTTTAACGACCACAGCGCATTGCCAATTGATGACGTCATCCTCCACATTAAAAATGTTGGCTTAAGGAATTGAACCCGAGGCGGAGGACCTTGGTTGAGTTACCAAGACACTCGAGGGTGGAGCTAAAATACAGTCAATACGAAATTTTAGCTCCACCCGAGAGTGTCTTGGTAACTCAACCAAGGTCCGAAGCCGAGGGTTCAATTTCTATTCTAAAATACCTCAAACTTAAAAAGATAGGCCACGAAAATAACTTGAATATGTGCGAATTTGGCAAATTCCATCCATCGCCGGCCCGCGAAATTTTTTTCTGCAGGATACTTCTGCCATAGTGTACATCTGACAGCCAATCAGAATTCAAGGCAAGCACGTGTCTTTGTTGACATCATCTTTCCACATGGCGCAATAATGTCAACAATGCCACGTGTTCTGATAATCTTGGAAAGAACAAGTAAGCAAATGGTTAGAGGAGTATATTAGCTAAAATATATTTATTTGCAGTATCTTAACATGTATTTTCATTGTCGAGTGGACTGTATTTATTGGACTTGTCTGTTAAGGCGCACTGTGCTCGGCAAAATAGCCGAGGTTGAATGTTTATCTGTCAACCGTGTAACTAGTTCTGCTGTATATGCATAGGTGGCGCCACCATTCAATTTTATTTTGTTTGCTTGTCAAAATGTGTTTTATACAATGGCCCTTCAACAATGTTCAAACTACCAAAATAGGCCTGATACCTTCAACAGCAGACATCGGATACACTGTCCCTTTAATAATTATCAACATTGGCAACACTGTCAGTGTCACTGCCCCTTAAAATTTCACAAATCAATGCATGCACTGCAATGTAGGATCAGATCAGCTGATGCCTCTTTTGTACGCATAATATCATCAATTTTACAATGAATCTGTGCAATTCATTCCTAAACACTACGACACAAACCTTGAGTTGAGCATACTTGGGGTCAGACAATTATTGTCACATTCACAGTTGAAGTGGCACTCGGCATGCGACTCGGTATCGTCCATTGTATTTGCATTATCATGCATAAATAAACAGTGTGACGTCAAAGATCGCGCCAATTGTGATTGGCTGTCAGATGTACACTGTGGCAGAAGTATCCTGCAGAAAAAAATTTCGCCGCCGGCCCGGCCGGAGCGCCGGTAGCGCCGTTGTTTACATTATGTTAGCGCGCATAGGAAGTCCGCATCGGCTCGCTCAAGTGATGCTAAAATCCGCGCAAATGGGCTATTTGGAGCGTTTTTCTCGGCAAATATGTGTAGTGCTCATTAAAAAACTTAGGGTGGTTGATGCTTCCTTGACTGATTTGTGTTTGAAGCAGTGTTTTGAGAGCCTCAAACTTCTGAAGTGAAGTGAAATTCCTTTGACGTGACGTGTGCATGGTTTCCACATTTTAGTGCAACCCGAGGGAACTTTGGTAGAGCATCTTGGTTGCGTGTCCAAAACACTCCGCTCTCAGAACGAGGCTTATGCATTTTCCATTTAAAAGTTGACTTTACGGTACCAAGGTATTTTAGAATTCTGAACTAACTGGCTAATTGCTATCAATAAAGTCAGCTGGGACGAGACTGTCAGTTGGGAGGGTATAAATCGTGGAAGGAACGCACCCGATTTCCCGCGCTATTTGCACAGTGATTCCATGGTTTACATTGAATATTACAAGGTTTATCAGTGTTTCCAAGGTTTCACTAATTCCATACTTTATCAACTACCATTTGATAGGACACTTTTGACGCGCCGTCGGACTCTTCTCCGCGCGCCTGGATGACAGTTCTTTCGGACAATCCACCGTATATCGATTGAAATAACGTCAAGCCTACGCATACGAACTCTTTCATGTTTTAAGACTTTGTAGTCAGAGATATTGTTGAGACAATGGTGTACGTCTTTTTCGGGTTATGACTCATCTATGATACTATTTTTATCAAGTTTTACGGGTCACGCCTTCTACGGCCTGTGATCCGCGTCAAATCACTTTACGTTGACAACGACGTACACTTTCGGTCTGAACATCGTCCCTCAGTCATTCTTTAATATTTCCTAAACCGTACATCAAAATCTCACTATATCCTGAATACGAATTCTTATTTATGTCAATTACCAGTAGATGTAACCATTTTAGGGTTATGTGCTTTGAGTTTAAGACATTTAATGACAAAGCTAGATGAAGTGCGATTCGGCCGTCTTATTCTACTGACGTAATACCTTAGACGCTCGAGCTTCCAGTGTCCGACACCTGTTTTAGAAGTTAAAATATGTAAGATTTAGACATATAACCATTATCAAAATTTGTATATGATCTTGAGAATCATTAGAAAGATTTGGATGGGTTCGATTGAAGGTTATATGTTTCGTTATAGAGTTATCGAGGCGATCGTATCGGTATAAATTGAGAATGCGGCGTCACATCCATTTCCATTACGCACGGCGGCGTCATTTCCTAGATGCCCTGTGTTTAGTTCAAAAGTACTCAAAACTCTTCCATTAAAAAGCCATGGAAGTTTTTCCTATCTTTTCTTCTAACAATATTGGATCAATTCCATGTTTCAGTTTTCTGGTTATTAGAACCGCATGCTTGCCGTTTCGAATTATATTCGGCATTCCCTCTCAAAAATTGACTAAATTTCGGGTCACGTGACGTGATTCTAGCCTCTTGATTGGATGTGGCGTGACGTCGTGAAGCTATAAATGACGTAAAATGTTGTTATGTAATCACTCTTGACTTGTGTCTCAAGCCGAAAGGTTGGTACTCCCGCTCCCGGCGGGCTCCGCCCCGTCGGGACGCCGCTGGTCTAGTTGACAAGGGTCGTGATTATACTAATAATATAGAGTTCAACTTTAAATGGCATCGGGCCACCCATGGCTTATACTAAATATGAAAGCAAATATATGAAACGACAGTTAGGTTATGTTACCAGGTTACAGGAATTTATTGCTGAGCAAGGTTATGAGCATGATCGATGTAAAATACCTTATGAGACAGAAAGATGAAAAGAAATCTACGTTTTCGTTAAATTGATGACTTTGTTGGCCATTTATACCTACCCACAGACTTTGTAGCGGCGCCCTTCGGATAACGTACGTTGGGATCATCTATAGAGTACTCGGGTTATCCTATTCATATATTAGACTTGTCAAGACAAGTCTTTTACCAGGTTGTGACAATGATCAAGTGTGACACTCTATGGATGGTGCTATATCTCAGAAGCATCCGGTACGACACCGAGTCAACCAGTAGGAAAATCGCTACAGCAGTTTGAGCGTACTGTGACATGTTTCGTAACTGCTAGGGCTATGGGCTTGAAACTTTGTACACAAGACCCCCTTGGTCAGGTTACCTCTGACACTGAATTTTGGTCTGATCTGTTTCTCGACTTGGACACCAGGGGGCAAAAAGTGAAAACCTAGAAAGTGTGATATCTCACTCATAAGTGATTCGTATTCGATAAAGTTGTTATGGTTGATACTCCAAGCAAGGATACATTACATATTATACAGGTTTTTGATTTGACGTACTTTTCAAGGTCAAAGAGGTCAAATGCCAAAGTATCAGTTGCAGCAGGAACTAGTCTAATCCAGAACCTGTGTAATCCATTTGTGGTTGTGTAATGCACTTATGAAATAAATCCTTAATCCAATGTTTCCGTTTCTTCCATGCACCGACACTGCCTCAAGAACATTTCCGCCTCAATTTTCTTAAGTCCTTCGCAGTGTTTTACTAAACAAATCATAGCCTGGAAAATCAAATTATAAAATTTCATCCATGATGTGAGGATAATGCTTTACTTTGATAACAAATTAAGTGTATAATAAGAATGCAGTGGACAATCAAGTGACATGTATTCGTGTTTCCCAACAAAATCAGCCCAAATAACGATAATAACAAGGAGTTTATGAGCTTTCATTACCCAGCCTATCCAGAAGGTAAGAGTTACAAAGTGGCACCTACCGGGTATCGAACCCAGGACCTCCGGATCACAATGTTGATGCTCAACCGTTGTGCCACTGCGCTCCTCTGAGCACAAATGATTCCAAATGCCTGAAAATGTACCCATCTCTGTACATATGTCTTTTATTGTTTCATGACTATCCACAGGACAATGCATGAAGTGATTCAAATTTATCTCACGGCAGTTCATTTGGTTGCAGTCGGTCAGTTTAACCCAATTCGCTTCAAGTTTCTCGCCTGTCATGTGCTGTAATTTCATGGAGAGATACCATCAATTAGGTTGGCCATTTGTCAAATTTCCGACCCACCTTTGGCACACAGACATTCATCATGGTTTTCATCTCTGTCTGCGGCAACTCATCCCTCAAGAAGTTAATGATGGCCTCCATCTGAAATAACATAACATTTGTAAACTGAAAGGTATCTGATTGCTAATTTATAATGAAAACATTTAAATGATAAGCCATAAGCCATCTTACAGGTCTCCTAGTCCAAGATTGTTGTAAAGCTCTTCTGGCTTCTTACGAAAGGCTTCTTTACACATGTTAATCACCCACGCTGCAAAAAAATAACAATTTGAATCCTTTGAAAACATTTCAACAATCATTTTCATCATAACAAACCTTTCTGTGGCTGTCTAAGTGCAGACAATGACAGTCAAACCTTTTTTGCCTTTACATGTACCACGAGAAGTAAAAAGCTCTATGGACTGAATGGTGCAGGAGCTGAGCTTGTGATACATGTATGAATTTTAAGAAAAGAAGTTTGACCCAGCTCAAAACCCAAATCAGATGAACAAATTTTTGATTCTGTTTTAACTCTTTAGATCCTTGAAATTTTTTAGTGTTTCCAGTATTCACCCTAAAAGACCTCCAAACGCCCCCCCCCCCCTCCCAGCCCTGTATACAATGTACAAGACAGCTAATGAATTTCCCTAGTATTAGGGAACCAGCCTTAGTTTCATGATGGCGATGTTGTTGCTTGAGATTAGGTACGCACTGGCAGGCAGCTAGGGAACTAGACAAAAATTAGTGGCCGGATATCGGCTGGTTAGGATCTAAAGGGTCAAATATCACATGCCAAAAAATAACAAGCAGTTTTTAAAAACTAACGACCGATGCCATAACTTTCAATTCTGAGCGATAACAGATCAATTAAATCAAAAATTTGTATTGAAAAAGTTTGACCATCCAGTCGTTTACAATCCATTATCCATAGCCCATAAACGATGCAGACAAATAATTTATCATGAATGAACTTAACAGTAGTTCGAGTATTTTATTGTAAAATAAAAGGCTGTATTAAAATTTTGGTAAATACTTACGGATTTCACATTTTTCAAAACACTGAGTGTGGGCGCGAGTGGCATTAAAAACACCAGGGGTGCGACGGAGGGCCTGCAATGGCACATTTAAAAAACGTGAGTTACCAAGATTTAGTAACCCAATGCATTCATAACCTACAAAACAAAAAGAAAAGAAATACATGTAAGTGGTAGAATTTTTTGCAACTGATTTGAAACATATCTTAAACGATATGTGCTGGAGAGGCCGAGCCTCTTTCATGCCGTCATTGCCATGGTGATGCTGGCCGATGCTATTGCGTCCCGTCAATCAAATATCCTTGACAGTGCATCATGCTGTGCACACATGTGCTACCGGCTGACTGACTTTCTAATATGGTCTTGAGACAATGTGCATCCTTTTATGTGAAGATCTATAGTAAACATCATTTCTTTTGGCGACCTATAGTTGGTGCCGGCGTATCTGGCACTGCTGCAAAGGTCCTATAAATAAACGAATTCGAAGGAATTGTTTTGGTGCTGACCAGATCGTGGTGTCGCTAGGGGTAGGCATTATTTAAGGAGCTGTAGACGCATGTTCCTGAAATATGCATTGTGACGTCAGTTCATGCATATTAATGAAGTTGTGACCTATATAACACGCATGAGCAGTGATGTGCTGGCGGGAAAGTTAATAATGGCCGAAATGACAGATGTCATTTTTGACAGACCGGCTGTTCAGCCGGCCTTTTTGGACGAAGATATCACTAATGTTAGTGGAGTAAAGGTGTTCTCCTCCTATGCCAGTTTCAAAGATGGCCTTTACAGGCCAATTGAGTTCTATGAGATCGCCACAAGGTCCAAATTTGTCAAGGGATGGTGCTGCAGTGGGGTGAAATCGAAATTTGGTACCTTCGATGTACAGGGTAAGACATACATTATACAATACATATGCATGTATACATGTATACCACATACGTATGCCTACATCATACATGCATGACGTGTAATATCCACTATTTGCTATATTATGCAACCAAATGTCTTGGCAAAGAAATCAATCCTTTTCGTATTCGTTCGTATTCTGTTCGTATTCTGAGCCCGACTTCCCGGGTTCGAATCCTTGGAGAAGATTTTGATTTTGTTCTCTTCCATAATTCTCCAAGACTGTCCGCATCGTCCTGTGGCTTGCTGGTTTGTGAAATCAAGCGCATCGAAGCATTGGAGGTCTATCACGTTTCAGGTCGTATTCAGACAGAGCATGCTCCGCACAAAACAGTGAACTCTTCACTGTCTCCATTTACCACTTACACAGTAGACAGTTCACAGTTGGCCAGATGCTTTCGCCGTCTATTATCCGCTTCTTGAATTAACAATGAGTGGGCCCATACGTGAGACAAAAAGTTACCAGATTGTGACTCGTGGCTGTGAATGATAGGACCCCGACCCCTGATCACTGCCAAACTTCATACGTGAGACAAAAAGTTACCAGATTGTGACTCGTGGCTGGGAATGATAGGACCCCGACCCCTGATCACTGCCAAACTTCATACGTGAGACAAAAAGTTACCAGATTGTGACTCGTGGCTGGGAATGATAGGACCCCGACCCCTGATCACTGCCAAACTTCATACGTGAGACAAAAAGTTACCAGATTGTGACTCGTGGCTGGGAATGATAGGACCCCGACCCCTGATCACTGCCAAACTTTATATGTGAGACAATGAAATGGCCAGGGCCATTGTGCTCACCTCATGTGGAGGAAAGATGGACAAAGAGCATGGTCTTGTGTCATGTAGTGTTAGGTTTGATGTAGGTCCAAGCAATTACAATTTCCCCAAAATGGCCAATTTACAGTACATTCGACCTCTGTGACCTTGAAAAGTAGGTCAAATCAAAGAAGACCCGGGTGACACATTGAATGGTTGTTAGAATTAGATGTACCTATGATATAAAATTGGTGCCAATCGGGCAAGTCATTACTAGGAATAATGGCATTTTGAAGAATTTAGGATTTGGCCCCCTCCCTGGAGGCCAAACTGCAAATCAGATCGCACCAAACTTCGGTACCTGAGATCACCTGACCAAGGGGTACATGTGTACTTAATTTGTGATCAATAGTCATTGCAGTTAAGAAACGTGCCATAGTTACGGCCTGACGGCGAATTTACGCCATTTGACCTCTGTGACCTTGACAAGAAGGTCAAATTAAAAACCTGTGTGACATATACTGTATGGTGGTTAGATGTACCCATGATATCAAATTGGTGGCAATCGGGCAAGAAGTTAAGGAATAATCACATTTTTAAGGTTTTTGGATTTTGCCCCCTGGTGGTCAAGTGGTGAATCATATTGGACCAAACTTTGGTCCCTGAGATCACCTGACTAAGGGGTAAATGTGTACCAAATTTGGTATCAATAGTCATTGCAGTTTAGAAACGTGCCATCGTTACATCCTAACGGCTAATTTACACCATTTGACCTCTGTGACCTTGAAAAGGAGGTCAAATCAAAAACCCGGAGGATATATGATGCACCTTTGCTAGAAGTACCTACCATATTTTTTTCAAAATTTCCCGACTACTATTAAGGGAGATATTGCATATTTTCACTTTTAACGTTTGTCCCCCTGGTGGCCAAACCATGAAACGAATCGGACCGAAACTTGGTCTCCCAGGTGTCATTACATAAGGGTACATGTGTACCAAGTTTCAACTCAATAGCTCTAACAGTTACGAAACGTGCCCTGCTAACGGACGACGGACGACGACGACGACGACGACGACGACGACGACGACGACGACGACGACGACGACGACAACGACGACGACGACGACGACGACGACGACGACGGACGACGGACGCCACGGTATGGGATAAGCTCACCTCTGCTAAGAGGTGAGCTAAAAAGTTACCTGATTGTGACTGACGGCTGGGAATGATGGGACCCCGACCCATGATCACTGCCAAACTTCATACGTGAGACAAAAAGTTACCAGATTGTGACTCGTGGCTAGAAATGATAGGACCCCGACCCCTGATCACTGCCAAACTTTATATGTGAGACAAAAAGTTACCTGATTGTGACTTACGGCTGGGAATGATGGGACCCCGACCCATGACCACTGCCAAACTTCATACGTGAGACAAAAAGTTACCAGATTGTGACTTACGGCTGGGAATGATAGGACCCCGACCCATGATCACTGCCAAACTTCATACGTGAGACAAAAAGTTACCAGATTGTGACTCGTGGCTGGGAATGATAGGAGCCCGACCCCTGATCACTGCCAAACTTCATACGTGAGACAAAAAGTTACCAGATTGTGACTCGCGGCTTTGAATGATAGGACCCCGACCCATGATCACTGCCAAACTTCATACGTGAGACAAAAAGTTACCAGATTGTGACTCGTGGCTGGGAATGATAGGACCCCGACCCATGATCATTGCCAAAATTCATACTTGAGACAAAAATTTACCAGACTGTGACTGGCAGCTGGGAATGAGAGGACCTAACCACCCCAACCCCTCATACTCCTGGCACATAGGGGAAAAAGGTCTCTTATTGTGACATGTTGTTGGAAATGATACCGCCTGTAGCCGCCCATCCTCACTGCTAAAATGAAATAAAAGAGTCAAAATTTCAAATTCAAATTGATTTATTG
Organism: Lineus longissimus; assembly: GCF_910592395.1. Classification (NCBI taxonomy): domain Eukaryota; kingdom Metazoa; phylum Nemertea; class Pilidiophora; order Heteronemertea; family Lineidae; genus Lineus; species Lineus longissimus. The sequence goes on from NC_088316.1 coordinate 8,997,023, forward strand.
ATTTATCATCTATTCGGCTACAGTCAAAAACTATATATATAGTACAAATTAAAAACACGTGGTCATTCAACAATATTCCAGATTATCATACCTCATTAGTATGTGAGCCAATGACGTCGCGTCATTCACGACCACGTGCCATGCGATAATTTTGACTATTCCACGGCATTATTCCACGGCTGACGTCATCGATGACGCGTTATTGCAAATGGCGGCCATTAAGGTTTCGACGAAATCGGCGATAAAAAACAGCATATTTACGGCGTTTTAAGCCAGGAAGTTGCACAGTGATACTGTCAGGGTCTTGAATTACACCCACAAAGTAGGTAGGTTGCATTGGGTGGGACTGTTACATCCACGAACAGAAAGTACAAGGCATTCAAGTTGGGCCTGGACTCGCTTCAAACAAACATCATCTGCTAATGTAAACACACACTGTCTACAGTACATAATGTACACGTCTTGGCTCCATACATGATTTGCGTATCCGCCGATTAAAAATCACTTTGACAGTGGTTTGGGTCGCTGTGCAAAACCTGCTGGGCCGATTTCTTCTAGGTTTGGTTTAAAGCCTCGTGAAATAATTTTTGACCTGACAAATAATTTTGACTATTCTATGGCTTGACATGCAATATTTATATAATATTCAATGGTATTCTTCGTTGCGCAGATTATGTGCGCAAAAGCAAACACACAGTAGAATGTTCACTGTTTAATGCGATATCGACAACAGTGAAATGCTCTACTGTGGTATAGTAGAGAGTACGTTGATTCAGAAGGACCTTTCGATCGTTTGAATTTCTTACTATTGCGGCATGAGACGCTCTGGTTTTGTGCATGCAGTTCAGCTTTAAATAATTCCTACCCTAGGCACTGGGTGATATGAATAAAGACTAGTAAATGCTTTTATCTAAAACTCCATGTACATTTACACTAGGCCTTTCTGTATAAAATTGAAGTAAAAGCATTTGCTAGTCTTTATTCATATCACCCATTGTCCAAAGTCAGCTAAGGCCTTCTGACGAGTGACGTGTTCTAAGCGTGCGCACTCATTGTTCAAATTGTTATGGCGCCGATTCCTCTTCTTCAAACAGGCCTATCTGGATGAACACACTCCCTCAAGTGCATGCACACAGTCCCTCAAACTGCCACAACCTTCTCCCAAAATAACGTTGCACAACATTGTTTCACCACTACTCCTCGTTATTTCACCAGTTACATCATTACATTGATAGACGAATTCGAAGAAGTTTGCACTGACCCTTGAACAAAGGATCGCCGTGTCTCTCTGGGCATTGTCGAAGTCGGCCTTCTGACATGTTCCGACTGTGCGCATTCGATTTGTTTTGGCACCGATTCCGTCTTCTTCGAATTCGTCTATTCCCTAAGTGGTGATATAGACCTATAGGCTATGGTAGTTGATAAAGTATGGAATTAGTGAAACCTTGGAAACACTGATAAACCTTGTAATATTCAATGTAAACCATGGAATCACTGTGCAAATAGCGCGGGAAATCGGGTGCGTTCCTTCCACGATTTATACCCTCCCAACTGACAGTCTCGTCCCAGCTGACTTTATTGATAGCAATTTGCCAGTTAGTTCAGAAGCCAACATTTTTAATGTGGAGGATGACGTCATCAGTTGGCAATGCGCTGTGGTCGTTAAAATATTTTATTTCTCTTCAATGGAAGCAAAAATTAGTTTTTATGATTGTTTTGTATTCCATAGACGATAAAGTATTATGCTCGGTACTAGATGCACGAGATCATAGGACAAACACACACGTGAATAAAAAAACCGCTTAGAACTGGTGACGTCACAAAGATCTCTGCATCCCTCGATGCGTACTGGAAGATGTAAGAAATCGCTCACGGCGAAGGAAATTTTCATCCGCAAACTTCGGTAATAAACATACATGACTAGGCTTCTTTTATTCATCGTTTGTTATAAAATATCAGTCAATCATAGACAATTAGGCGTAGACATAGTGGTCAACCTTATCCATGCATAATGCATGACAGGCCCCCAATTTTCTCTGTATAACCCTGTATGAACAGACCGATCCGTAGTTCAAATAGGCCCCGCGTGGTGGTGGCGTATTTATAAGCGGAGCGCTATTGGTCCATATTATGGGTGTGTGGTGGGCGTGTCTTCCCATATTTGGGAGATCAGTACTGTACACTGGAGGCGAGGTACAACTGGGTTGTTCTAAAATATAGACTATTGAATCGGATATGCGACAGATTTCTAAATTACCATAAAATTCCGATCTGATCATGTAAGAATAAGCTCCAAATGTTGATTCGTAACCACGTTAGGTTCGAATGGCATTATTTCATGTTTTTATGCATTTTAAGGAGTGTTTCCAAGGTTTATCAGTGTTTCCAAGGTTTCACTAATTCCATACTTTATCACCTACCATAGGCTATAGATTTTCGCGTTTTTCGCATTTTCGCGTCACGCACAGAAAATGACGAAAAAAACTTTTCACACCTCTTGAAGATCGGTTAATTTCGGTGTCTTATCGATGATGTATGAAGAAACCAGGAAGACCCAAGGTAAACAAGTATCTAATCTTTCATTGTCTCAAATTTCAAATAAATTCATCGAGTATTTGGGGAGAAATTAGAAATTACGCACAACTTGGGCCGCCGTGGCGATCGTCACGGTATGTTAATGAGGACGGCACGGGGGCGCGGCCAACTGTCACTTGCTCGTCAAATCTTTGGCGCCTTTTCCGCAAAAGGGCATATGACCTATGTAAATTATCTATCCAGAAATGAACTCTACTGCTGAAACTCTTGCTGTTCGTCCAAAACCGGATGAAATTCCGTCAATATTTACCGATTTTAGGCATTTTCAAGATTTGACACTCCTAAACAACACCTAATTATCCCTTCTGAAATCTCATAGAAATGATAATTAAACGGATTTAGTTGTAATTGTAAGTATAAACCTCCGTTTTAATGAAAATAATTTGAAATCTCCAGCGGAATCGAGTTTATAATTAGACCATATCCACAACTCCGTGGATATGGTCTATTGTTTTTACTGAGCCGATCGCCAGGACCCGAGGGATGTGGTTTTCGACACGTATCTCCGAAACTGCCGCACGGAACGACCTGAAATTTGGTTAGGTTACGTTTCATAACCTGCTAACGAACAACGTGTACTTTATTTTTGCAGCCGTTGCTTACTTTTTTAGTTTTCGGGTGATTTTTGATGAAAATCGCCGGTTCTGAACCGTTCCGGTAATAGCACTGCCTCCCGCGTTTTTACCGATTAGGCAAGTTGCTCAACGTTGATCTGTCCCGACCTGAACAGGTGGGAGGATACCCGCTACATGGAAGAGCCAACAGACATTTCGTCTACGCATTCTAGACGGGGTGAGTGTGATTTTTTCGTGATTGTAATCGCCCTCAAATTTGTGTTGAAACACTGCATCAGACAAAATTAACTCATCAGAGGTCAAGAAAAGGATCTTAAGAATATATATTCGCTGTTAGTTTGGGTGATTATAGGGAGCACGTCCATCTTTTGAGGCAAACTTGTCATCCGAAAGTTTCCAGATCCCCGCAATGGCGGATATACATTCATCAAAAAAATTACGAATTCGGGCAAGTTTCATCAAACTGTGCGCCTTAAACACCTAAGAATGTCTCAAAATCACCCAGACTCTACACATGAGATATACCTTCACTGAAAATAATTGCTTAAACCTCGCTTAACGTGTCGCGAGTGCTGAAAGCAACAGTTTTGGAGATCGTTTTTCTGTACATCCTGCTCACTCCTGTAGAAATGTACAGTAAAGCACGTATACACGTGCAGTGTAAATGGACACACGAATGTACACACCTTCTGTAAATATTGTCAGCAAAGATGATAAGTGTTTGTTCTGAATTATGACAATGAAATTCATAGACTATTAGCAGGTAGTCAGTGTCTGTTGGTCTGAATAATGAATGATAAAACTTCTGGTGAAGTTAAAATATTTCCTCGCTCTGTTTTACAGCCTGACGCAGTGACGGGGATGATCAGCATCTGTTCTGCGACCGCATCAGTCACGGATATAGGAGCCTTGACCACGAGGAGCTGATGAGGCAAAGTCGTATAACCGTCTTAACCTTGACATCGGTGCAGTGCTGAATTTGCCGTCCGAAGACAAACCAGTATAATATTCCAGCCGTATTTCGTTCTTTTCACTGTAATTCACTGTACTTCAAAAAGACTGAATAAATAAACCTACTGTGGCAGTTAGTTTAAAAAGATATTATTGCATTTTACGTTTTTACTCTTAGTGCTGATCGGTCATACCCCTTGGGCCTGGCCGTAACCTTGCATACTGGTTGTCTCGATGCCGTATGCTATGACCATGTATATATCTACTGGACTGGTTTGTTGCACCATGTCGAAGGAATTTTATGTAGAGATCAAGACACTTCCCTCGCATCACAATCTACACCTCAAAAGAATGGTTGTAAAAATCCTTGCCATGATTCCCGGTTGCCCCTATGTTGTGACCATGCATGCATCAATGGCCTGGGATGTTGCAACCTACACTTCAAAGGAATGCGAAGTCTAAATCACATTTATTTTTTGTCCCCAGGTTGTGACTTTCCTAACAGCAATTGCAGACCATATCCCTGGTGATAGTGTTTTGTCATCTTAAAAATGAGCACCAGGACAAAGCACCAAAAACCTGCCACTTAAGATCAGATCAGAAGTTACCTACGTGGTGCCAGTACCCACAAGTGCATGATTGACACCTAGATCATTTGAAGAAAAAATTGGCAGCAGAACCATGTGTGCATGGAGGGAGGTATTATAATATAAATACTGTGGAGACGCAATGTATTATTGGTCGTCCCAACATTGGGAGCTTTCATCCCCACCAGCCATATCAGATGGCCAACTGGTTTCCCTCACTCGACCAGAAAACTCATCAAAAGATACGAAAGATGTTGAGATTCAGATTACATTTGCTTGTTGTCTGCTGGATTCTGACCATCCATATGCTGAGTTGTTGCAGTCCCAGAACCATCGCTAATTCTAGTATTTATGATGCACCTACTGTCACAACCTAATTCAGCTGGTTATTCAGGGTTATTTGCCTCTGATTTATCTGGTTATATCCTGGTGCAAACCTAATTTCTGAACATGACAAAATACTTTCACCAGGGATATGGTCTGCAATTTGCTGTTAGGCGAATTGCCCAATACTAGTTTATTTTGTAGTTCCAACTTGGCCGATGGTGGCGCATGCCCAATTTTCGTAACATCCGGGCACTTTTCCAATTAAATTAGCATTAGAAAATCAGCTGATTTCAGTCAGTTTGGGTAGGTTTATTGTATATTTTGACAATGTTTTCATTCTTGTTATCTCGTGACAGTTGACTAATGTTGTTCTTGACTGTCCTGAGACTCGAATGCTCTGTATTTAAAGGTTTTGTTTGGTAGTTTGGTGAAAATATCAATGTTTTTCTTTTCATTTCCTGGTTCATGCATTCAGCATTGCATGGTTTTAGTGACAGTGTGACAGTGTTCTGTGAGTTACCAGGCCATGTTTGGCTATAGCTGTGTGTACTATAGCACCATCTGTAACTCTGAACCAATAAAGTCTTGGGGGAGATGTCTCATTGACATTAATGATATAATTGAAAGTACCAATACCGACTGAGATTATTTTAAGGTATTATTCTTTATTTTCAGATCTGGTTGGATGAAGAGAATTAGGCAGATTCAGCACAGTGAGGGATTGTGGTTGTCAAGCAGCGCTTACATTCGATGGTACTTGTAATGTTCTGTCGTTTCGCATATTGATATTCCGTGTTTTATAATAAACCTTGTTGTTGTAATGGCGAACCGATTAGCTTGTCTGTTCTGTGACCTGCTCTACAGGAATGACTCTGCATTAGTCCCTCACGACATTATATCTGGCGACGAGGATATTCGATGCTAAAGTAAGATACCAAGAACCCGTAGAAGTGGACATTTTGAAAAATGCGTGCAGTTATTACTGTGAATTTAACGGTTTAAAAAGTCTGTGACCACGCCGCGAGAAATATATGCGTAATGTACGCGCTATCGCTATGTATGTGTACGTGCAATCGTTCATGTAGAATAGAAATCTCGCCGCGCTGTATGTAGCCCGTGTGAATGCGTTTCCGCGTGTTACCGTTAGATGTCGACACTATCGTTTACTGTGCAGTATTATAATATCCCTAGTTTCTAGCAGTCTTGCTCATAATATTTAGAATATTAGTACCGTGTTGCCAAGATGCCATCACCAGTACGAGCTCCTGCTGACCCAGCTGCCGCTGTTGCGCCTCAACCGATGATATCTCTACCTAACTTTGCTTCATTTGATCCTCATACTGACCCTACCGCTATTGGCCCCAGATGGGAAAGGTGGTTGGCTAGATTTGAGAGACTCTTTGTTGGAATAGGTTTAACTGATCCCACAAGGAAGAGAGCATTGCTACTACATTACGCAGGACCTGATGTAGATGAGATATTCGACACGTTGACAGAGACAGGCGATGATGATGACTATAATACTGCTAAGGCTAAGTTAACTGCGCATTTTCTACCCAAGAAGAACGTAGCATTCGAGGTATACAACTTCAGACAGTGTACTCAAGCAAAGGATGAAACGCTTGATGCCTACCATACTCGCTTGAGAAAACTTGCCAAGACATGTGATTTCGCGAATGTAGACCGCGAGATTTGCGCTCAAATCATAACCGGCACTAATTCACATCAACTTCGCAGAAAAGCGTTGCGTGAAGACATGAATTTAACTAAAATTCGAGATACTGGCCGCGCATTTGAATTGAGTGAGCACCAAGCAACCAAGCTTGAAGAATCGCAACATCAAACCGTTCACAAGATTAGAGCCAATGACAAGAGCCAAGGCAAAGGGAGCCAAAGACAGAGCAGACCTAAGCAGAAGACACGTCGTTTCCAGTCACAATCGAAGCCGGACCAGGACAGACGTCGCGATGGTCGAGATACCAGACCCCAGCAGCAACACAACGACCAGAACTGTGGTAAGTGTGGAGGGAGACCCCACAAAGTCAGTAGTAATTGTCCCGCCAATGGTCAGGAGTGCCATCGTTGCAAGAAGATAGGACACTTCGGGAGGATGTGCCGTTCAAAGACCAACAGCGCTAACACCCTGATGACAGAGGCTGACGAAGATTCTGACTACTGTTACTTTACCCAAGCTGCCAAGTCCAACAACCCAACGCTGTGTACGATAACAATCGGAAAGAAACCAAAAATGGCCAGAGTACCCATGATGATAGATTCGGGAGCATCCGTCAACCTAGTCGACTCCAAGACGTTCAACGTTATTCGCCGAGCCCAACCTGGTATAGACCCGTTGCTTCCAGCTGACACACAGGTATTCCCCTATGGTAGCAAGACGCCCATACTGCTGAAAGGAATGTTCCGAGCCACAGCACGTCACAAGTCCGAAACCAAATGGTCGAAGTTCTACGTGACTGAAGGAGGAGGGAATTTACTTGGTTTCAAGACCGCGTCGGATTTAGGAATCTTGAAGATCGTACATGAGGTTAAATCGAAAACGAGGCCCAATCCATCCAGCTCCAAGACCCTTCCTGACTCGCTGAAGAAGTATGAGGAACTCTTCTCCGGTGTAGGCAAGATCAAACGTGAACCTGTGACACTTCACATTGATAAAGACGCCAAGCCGAAGCAGCAACCTCACCGTCGCATACCTCTCCATATCCGCAAAGATGTAGAGAAAGAGCTACAGCGTCTAGAGGAACTTGACATTATAGAGAAAGTCGATGGTCCGACACCGTGGATAAGTCCCATAGTTACAGTCCCCAAGAAATCAGGAGCAATTCGCATTTGTGTTGACATGCGCGAGGCAAATAAAGCGATAAAACGTGAAAGACATCTTATGCCGACTCTTGATGATCTAGTAACGGATTTGAACGGATCCACTGTGTTCAGTACCCTAGATTTGAGTAGCGCGTATCATCAACTAGAACTTGCAAAGGAATCACGTTTTATCACCACGTTCACCACCCATCTTGGTCTTAGACGCTACAAACGTCTTTTCTTTGGGATAAACGCCGCGTCGGAAATCTTTCAGAACGCGATCGCCGAAATTCTGAGTGACATACCGAACTGTCGAAATATCTCTGACGATATCATTATCCATGGCAAAGATAAAGCTGAACACGACAAGAGTTTGATAGCCGTGATGGAGAGACTGAAAGAATACGGAATTCGTCTCAACATGCCCAAGTGTCACTTCTATCAGTCAGAAGTGAAGTTCTACGGTCATATCTTCAATAGCGCTGGTGTTACCGCAGATGTGAAGAAGATCGAAGCCATAAGAGATTCGCCTGCCCCGACGGACAAGAGTGGAATACGTTCGTTACTCGGAATGGCCCAATACCTCTCGCGCTTCATTCCATGGTATGCTAGCATAACAGCGCCCCTTAGAGAGCTAACGCATGATAAGACAGAATGGCAGTGGAACGCGGAACATGAAAAAGCGCTAACAGACTTGAAGACTGCGCTCACCGGAGCAAAGGTCATGTCGTACTATGACCCGCGTAAGAAAACTGAACTCATCGTTGACGCAGGGCCCCGCGGATTAGGCTCGATTCTGATGCAAGAAGGTCGCGTTGTTTCGTACGCTAGTCGCGCGCTCACCGACGTTGAGACGAGATACTCGCAGACAGAAAGAGAAATGCTCGCAGTGGTCTGGGCAACAGAACACTTCCGCCTATACTTATACGGTTCGACTTCCCCTTTCACCGTGGTCACAGATCATAAACCGTTGATCGGAATATTCCAAAGCCAGAAGCCGATGTCGTTACGGATTGAACGATGGAGATTACGTCTAACGCCGTATAACTACAAGTTGGAATATCGACCTGGAAGGAACGAAGCCAACCCAGCCGACTTTTGCAGTCGCCATCCTGTAGTAGGCAATGAGCAGAACAGAGCAAACTTTGTCGATGATTACGTCAACTATGTCATTGACAATGCGGTTCCAAAAGCCATGCAACTCGAAGAAGTAAAATCAGAAACCTTACGAGACCATACCCTGCAGAAGCTTAAAGTAGCTATCGAAACTGGCTACTGGAGACGAGATGAAGAGTGCCTGAAGCCATTCAAACGTTTCCAAGATGAGCTGATCGTTCATAATGGTATCGTCCTCCGAGGGAGAAGACTGGTAATGCCTGACGCACTGCAGAGAAGAGCCATTGACCTTGCTCACGTTGGTCATCAGGGCATCGTCAAAACGAAGATGTTGCTGAGAGAAAAAGTATGGTTTCCGTCCATCGACGCCATGGTTGAAGAATGTGTCAAGGACTGTCTGCCTTGCCAAGCTACGTCCGGAAGAGCCAGCAAACCAGAGCCGCTACGCATGACAAAGCTGCCGAATGGTCCCTGGGAAGAAGTCTCTGTGGATTTTTACGGTCCTTTGCCAGTCCCAAGCGCTGACTACCTACTCGTGATGATGGATGACTACAGTCGTTACCCCGAGGTTGAAGTTATAGCTTCTACCGCCGCAAAGACAGTCATACCAAAGATAGACGCCATTATGTCACGCCACGGAGTTGTGTCGATTTTGAAATCCGACAACGGACCTCCGTTCACGAGCCATGATTTCAAACGTTTCGCTGAATGCCTCGGTTTTCAACACCGCAGAGTGACTCCGTTATATCCCCAAGCTAACGGTGAAGCAGAACGTTTCATGAGAAACATCACGAAGACTGTGCAAGCCGCACACATCGAAGGCCGCAATTGGAAGCAGGAACTACAGAAGTTTCTACGCCAGTATCGTGCGACACCACATTCAACAACAGGTGTCTCGCCATTCGAAGCCCTCTATGGTCGTAGGATGAAAACCCAGCTTCCATGTGCCGATTTCAACCCAGAGTTGAAAACTCGTTCTCAATCGTCAATGAGAGACACTGACAATGAACGCAAGAAGAAGATCAAAATGTATGCAGATCGCAGACGCAACGCTACTGAAAGCAACATTGCCGAAGGAGACACCGTTGTAGTTCGTCAGCAGAAACGTAACAAGCTAACGCCGCCATTCGATCCAGATCCATTAAAGATAACGCGTCGAGATGGTAATATGCTGACAGCCGAGCGAGATGATCGAAAGATAACTCGCAACCTAACGTTTTTCAAACGGGTGCCTGAAAGCCTGTTTGAAAACATTCAGGAAGAGGAAGTTGAGATTCCTGACTCAGATGCTCCGCCCACTATAGCACCTGAGACACCTTCTGGTATTTCTGAGCCTGAGACCTCCAACCAGAAACTGCCTGTGATGACTGAGACTACCTCACAACCACTCCGGAGATCAACTCGAACGAAGAGGCCTAACCCAAGATTCAAAGACTTTGTTCTTCGTTAAGAACACCCTGTTCTGAGTTTTATGTGTTTGAACTGTTCTATATTCATATAGTGGACTTTTATTTTGTTCTAAATAGGACACTTCAAGTTCGATATGGATGTGCTTTTATTCTGGTAATGAAGACATTATCCGTGTAAGGACTAAGTGAAGAGTGATTCGCTATTTGCGCCATGTTCTAATTCATAACTTCGAGAACATTCAAATTCAAGAAAAGGACAATTCTTGAGTCAGAGACAATCTTGTGTTTATTCTGCGCTTCCAGGAAAAGTGTTTAATTTGAGATTATGTTTTTATTTTGATACCAACATCCGCGTCTGGACTTATTAAGCGTAAACCTTTTCATCCAAAAGGGTGGATGTAATGTTCTGTCGTTTCGTATATTGATATTCCGTGTTTTATAATAAACCTTGTTGTTGTAATGGCGAACCGATTAGCTTGTCTGTTCTGTGACCTGCTCTACAGGAATGACTCTGCATTAGTCCCTCACGACATTATAGTACTTGAGATGTATTATCCGTTACTTTCATCTGTAATTTGCAAATGAGTTGAATAATAATGTATGAACTTGATTTATAACGCTTCTAGTCTTTCTGTGTCTGTTATTAGCCACATTTCAAAGAGTCGATTGGCGTCCTTACTCTCATCCGATCATTTTGATATATTACAAGCCTGGTTAGAATATTAATGGTGTTGGCAGAGTTTGACGGCCATCTTGGTTTCAATATGGTGGCCATATCGGTTTCAACATGGCCGCCTGATGGCGGTTACATCAAAGATTGACTGACCTTGAGCCGCATATCATACCAGTGCCTTAGTTTAAGAAACTACCAATGAGTGATGACCAAAGCACCACTCAATCTCGAGGACAGGAATCTAACCCATGACCATGCCGATCCACCATCTGTAGGGCATGAGGACTTTATGATCGATATGAGCCGCCAGTAAGTCGGCATGACCAATGACCAGAACACGACCATAGGCCTGCCTGGAATGTACAATAGAACATGACTCTCTATTCGAAGGACTATTTTCTATTTACACTGACCTCCCCAATACACTACATGTATGTACTACACGGCGTAAATAGAAAATAGTCCTTCGAATAGCGAGTCCTGTTCTTTTGTACATTCCATGGCCTGTGCACGACACTAGGCTGAACTTCCCTACTGCAACCTCATTAACATAAACAGATATTTAAAGGGACTATTTAAAGGCAGCAGCTGGGCAGGCAAGATTGAGTTACTCCAAGTCCAAGTCTAGTGCCCGCCCGCCCCCCCCCCCCCCCCCATTTTACTCTATTCTAGTCGCCAAAATTGGTCTCTCACGTCTCACATAACGTCGAAATGATTCACCCATGTACTGGTACCGTACCTTGCATTTAGTGCTGCATCAGACGGGATTTGTAGGATGATCCTGGTACTTCATGTAAATTGAACACTACAAGGCAAGATGTTGCACTGCACCTTCATTTAAAATAACATGCTGTAGGAATCGAATCGAACCTACCAAAGTACTACACCACCACCTCAAAAGACTTCACCCATATCGTGCCGCCCCCTCCCCCCCCCCCCAAGTTGCTCCATGTATCCCCTCAACAACTCTATTGCATTCCGGCTGGCCGCAACCCACCAACCTCAGATTTTACTTTTAAACGACAATAACAACGGATTGGGCAAGGAAAGTATCGGCGTGCCGCTTGATTCCAACTTTTATGAAAACCCGTTTGATTTTCGTTTCTGCGTTTCGTTTCTGTGTTTCTTGTTTTACAACTACCCCATTTTACATTAGTGTAACGTGACGTGACGCGACGTTTTCGTAAACGTTGGTCCCAATCAAGTGCATGGATCTATAGTACCGGTATATAGTATGCACTCCACGATGTGGTGGCAATACAATATCATGATTAACACACACAAAATTAAACAGTCGCAGAGTGAGACTGAGCTGAGAGTGAGACTGGGCTAACACAGACATGATGTAGCCTGCTTGAACGCCTATACCGTAGTCTAAATAGAGAGTTTAGGTCAAAATAAAGGCTTATAACAAACCTTCAGTTTCATGGTTATTTTGAAAGAGTACATCCTTACAAAGCGATACCTTTTCGAATTTTGGAAATCGGTCAAGATTGGACCGAGATATAGCCGTTTATATCTCCGCAGATTGTACACGTTGTCTGAAAGTATCAATTGGCTCTGTGTACATCAATACACTGCATAATGTACCTACCATGGTATCAAAAATGGTACAGTTTCCAAGCAGAAAATAGCAAAAATGACACTAAAATGGACATAATTTATCTTTTAATAATACTATTAACATGAAACTTGGACACATCAGGTGTGAAGACCAAGGTTATAACTTAAGCATGTCAAACCATTAGATTAAGATCTAATTAGCATATTTTATGCATATTAGCATATTTTATGCTAATTAGCATAATTTATTCATCAGTTTGTGAATGGACGTATAGATAACTGTTGATAAATTTCCAGTTAAGTGTTTCACATCAAGCAATGTGACTGTTTATATGTCACATTGGTAGTCAGCAGTATAGTAAATACTAGTCTGTGGCACCTATGCAGGATTTCCAGCTAATACAATACCAATATAGATACATACAATGTTTCACGTTACTTGTAGTTCATTAATCATTATGTGAATGGACGGATAGAAAACTGTTGATAATTTCCAGCTAAGTGTTTCACATCAAGCAATGTGACTGTTTATATGTCACATTGGTAGTCAGCAGTATAGTAAATACTAGTCTGTGTCACCTTTGCAGGATTTCAAGCTAATACAATACCACCATAGATACATACAATGTTTCACGTCACTTGCCAAAAATGTGCATTGCAAAATGGAAGCTTTTTACAGCGGCTAGACCACACGCCCAAGTACATGAGATAATTTAGACATGAAAAAGTGCTTGTTTGTATAGTACAAACTGATAAGGAGCCTTTGCATCCTTCTAGGTTACAAATATCCAGCTAAATCAATACATACATACTATGTTTCAATATTCAGAAGCAATGTTTCATGCAAATACGTAGAAAGTGACAAATTCTAAAGTGCAGCAGAGGTTCAAGGTATTCAGGAATATAACGCATATTTACACTGAAAATCATTAAAAACTGCAGATTGAAATACATTATTACCCTTGATCTGGTATTATAGTATAATACCGGATCAAGGATAATATTAATAGTAGGGGCTAGGTCATGCAGCCATTGTACTTGTAGGTCAAGGAAAATTTCAAAAGCCAAACTTTTCTAAGTCGGACTGATCCAGACTTAGAAAAATCTGACTTGGAAATTTGCATATGCGCTTTGAAGTTTGGTAAAGTCTTCTTCTGGGATGTACCATAGACGGCAGCCACTGTCAGTTGGTAGAAGATCAAAGCCATGGCCGATGATAAACACGTTGGAGACATCACTCATCTTTAGGTGAAGGCTATTTAAATCCATTGCCATGCCTCTTTTCTGTGGGTTGAAGGAATTTAACCTCCGCAGAATTCCTCTCGTCTGTGAGTAATTTGACACATTGCCCCGGCTACCATGCATCCTCAAAAGCAACAGCCACAGTTTCCCCCGAACTGAACAAGTGCACCTCAAAAACATCAACCTCAACACTGTAAACTGCATTACTGGTATCTTGAACTGCATCATCTGGTGCAGCATCGTCTAGTTCGTCACTGTCAGTATGGTCCGACATCTCAGTCTCAGTTTCAGACGGCTTCTTTTTTCGCTTTGGTGGTCTACGGTTAGTTTTTTCGGAGATCTCAGTTTTGCACGCTTTGCTTTCTGTTTTGTTAGCTCACCTGTCAGGTGAGCTTATACGATACCGCGGCGTCTGGCGTCCGTCGTCGTCGTCGTCGTCATCGTCGTCCGTCGTTAACTTTTGACAAAATCGTGGCACGTTTCTTAACCGCTTGACCCAGAAAGTTCATACTTGGTGTGTGGGTACCCCTAGGCAAGACCTTCCTTCAGAATGAAAATCAGCGCAATTTGACTGCTGGTCTGCCATATAGGGGGCGCTCTTTGAAAACCAATTTTTTTTTTGGACATTTTGAAGCTTATGGTTAAAACTAGAGCGATGAAAATTTTATGGTGGGTGTATCTAATAAAGATACATCACATATCACAGGGGTTTTTGATTTGACCTTCATTTCAAGGTCACAGAGGTCGAACTCTAAAATTTCTTTGATAATGGCACTTTTTTTTGCTATTGGTCATAGACTCTCTAAATTTGATATGTGGACACCTTTTGGGCATCTCTACATGTTGACACAGATTTAGGTCAGTGTGACCTACTATTCAGGTATAAGTAGGTCAAGGTTAAAAAAGCCCATTTTCTTTATTCCAGCAGATTGAAGTTTGAAATGAAGTTTTAGAGGTCGGCCTGATATAGAGGTTTCTATATTAAATAGATTAATTTCGTTTCATATCACTAGGTGGCGGTATTGTGCAAAAATGTCAGTCGGCACATTGCCAGCAGTTTTGAATTTCGCGGTTCGAGACAATCCGTCGGGTATCCCAGATGCGCAGTGTTGTACTGCGCCACTAGATCTGCATACTACAAGTATGGAAGACAGCCATTTTATGAATTTGAAGCGAGATGAAGAAGGAATTAAATCACCTTGAATCAATGCTAAAACTTAATCATCCGCTCTTCGGATGAGGTCGTATGTGTTATTTATATTCTTGTGATTGGTTTGAGATTATTAGTTTGTCCTCATTGCCGGTTGTTTTAGAAAATTTTGACTGTGATTGGAAGGTAAAATGAGAAACTTGTCACACTGTTCTTCGGCTTGGAATGGGGATAGTCAATGCAGAGCCAGTTGGTACAAGCTGCCTTGCGAATCCGACATGGGGTGGCGTAATAATACTGTGAAAGAACAATAAAATGATGAATTGTAGCAGTGTGTGTCAGAAATTATGTGATTTCCATTGCATTTGACGATCCCAAAGTTTCGAGAGTATGGCAAAATGGCTGCTGCCGTCATTGGAGATTAGCGTCAAGCCGGAACCTTTCGTTACAATGTGGGCTTTTAAACACAAGTTAATGGTTTATAATCACCCAGACGCTACTCATTAGGTAAACCTCTACTAAAAACACTTGCTTTAATTTTTGTAAACATGTCACGAGTGCTTAAAAAGAACCATTTCTGTGATCGTTTTTCGTCGCTGTAGAAATGTACACAGTGTCGGTCAGTGTGTCAACACAACAACGGTGTTAGTATACATATGAATCCATGATACACGGAGACACGAATGTAAACATTTGCCTGTTGGGTCGGAAGGAGTTCACCGTTACCGATCACTGCCCCAAGAAAGGTCATCTGAGCTGGTTGACTAAAGTAGATGATGATAATGATCAAAGTGTAGCACAGCTGTCATAGTTAGGCCTATAGTCGGATTCATAAGTAAATGTCACTGACTGCCCTTTGGGTCGCTGTGCAAAAACTATTGGGCCGATTTCTTCAAAGTTTGGTTTTTCTTGAATCTAATTTTGGGACCAACACAATTTCCAGGTTAGAGATTTGCAAATTATAAAGAAAAAAATTGTCAACTTTGGAGCCCTTTGGCCATTTTGGGGGAACCTGGAGGGCCCGATTTTTTTTTATGGATAGTTCTAAATGAAACTTGGCAGCTTTAAAGATACACACGAAAAAAAATTAACCTGAACATTTCAGCAAAATGCGTCCATAAATAAGCAGTACAGAGGAGAAAATGTCAAAATCAATACACTACGTCAATGTACACCAATACATACAAAAAAAGTATTTCGTAACCATGGTTACTGAAATATGAAAATCCTCTTGGGTCCCGAAATTAGATTCAAGAAAAACCAAACTTTGAAGAAATCGGCCCAGGGCAGTTACATTTACTTATGAATCCGACTATAGGGCTGTCTTGTAACTATGTTATTGTCTCAAAAATGAATACAAACTGCTACCTAGTTACTCAGTCCATCATATTCTATACTGTGCATTCCTTGCTTCAACTGTTCTTGTATCATATTTTTCAACATTTCTCTCTAATCACAAGCCGAGGATAAATACTCCTTTCAAGATAGCGTAATCACACGCAATTCCACAGGTACATCCCATTCATTTGAAATTTCGGCCAATGACAGCAGGTTTTACAAAATGTAAATGCGCTGTTTATTTTCAATAGTCCCTGATTGCTCAGACACATGTAAACCCGTCTTAATTGGCCAGTAAAACATCTCTCAGCTTCTCCCACAAATAACGATTCACTTATTCCAACGTCAGTAACATGTGCACGCGGAAAACAATACGACTAACTCCACTTTTTCAAGACAAACCACACCATCCCACAACTATTGCATGATTAACCCCTAACAATGACAAGTTTTTCCTCATACTCTCCCTTTCATATCGACAGGTGAGCACAATGGCCCTTGCCATTTCATTGAAAGATGAAATCCGATTGGCTCACATCGCGAGGGGTCACCCAATGATGCATCCCGTTAAAAAAACGTGACCCCGGAAACGAAATGTCGTTGGAAATATTTACAGAATTTCGAGCAGACCACTGTAGATAAAATCCATCATCATCGATCATCATTGTTCGCCATCAGATGAAACAAAGTTGATAAATGAATGAAGTAAGATCATTAGTAGCAGTTTATGTGATTTTATTGACAATATTGTCTTTTTAGTCGCAAGGACGATGAATTTATTAACACTATACCGCATACGCGGGCCAGCATTGTCAATGCACTACTTATTGATTTTATGTCGCACACCGTGACGTGAGGTCATCGGTATCTCTAGTCTTAAGTCTGCACACACTTGACATTTTCAATGACACACACGCCATGCATTGATTGTATGAATGATGATGCAAACTGTGGTACCGGTAGGCCTACGGGAAAGCGTCTTTTTCTCACAGAATCAACGAAAAAAACTTGTTTGTCTTCTTCTATACTTTTCCTTATTTCATCCAGACCGTAAAGCAATAATATTTACCGATTACATGATGGCGAACAGCCATCCCAACGCTAGTATTTCGGAACAAATGAAATGAAAAGGCACAAACTATAACGGCGGCAAAATCACGAAAAGCAGCAACAAGACAGTGTCCAAACGCAAGGGAAATCGTCGTTAATTTGTAAAGTACGCCCTCTCACGGAGAAGGACTGACCCCGTCTCGGCCATTCCAACGTTAGTGCCCTAACAGATGTGTCAATTGTGGTCAAAACCACTAGACGTCTCATTTGTGAGTTGATTTGATTGTGACTGTAGTCAGTCGTTCAATCTCTCTATCCACAAATATACCAGGGTGTCTTATCAACAATCCGTGAAACAAACAACCCTTTTGATCATGTGAAATCTAACTTTTTGTTATTCAAATTGCCCTCAGTCATTCAATGGACATTCCTATATGATCCTATATGATCAGTTGTTTTATGATTATTACCAAATTTCTGGGGGGACTTACTTTTGTTAAGGTGTTTAGTCTGGGTAGGTTTTATTCCATCATCAAGCGACTGGCGAAGGTTGGTGTCTGTTGTCACAACTAGTATTACGAAACATTAGCTTGTGTTGGACTCCTGATCCACCTCCACCAGAAAGTAACTGTAGAGTTAAGGTGGAATACGTTTCAATGCAAAACCGCAAGATCCCATTGTAAATCATGTAAAAAGATTCACTTTTATTGCAAAAACCATTACATTAGTCAAGGCAGAAAAGTTGCATTTCCTCAAAAAGACCTCAAGGGAATTTAGTGGCTTTTGCATCTGAACTCGTCAACTGTTTTTTTAGCTTATCGGCCTTGCAGCAACAGAACAGAACACATCCTCTTTACTTTCAGTCATGTTTTATCAATTACCGTATCCATTACGCTACCGTATGATGAATGATCCATCCGTCCTATCAACTCAGAACTTGCCATTCTTGCAGAAGTTTTGCGTCAGTGCGTAACGAGGTCTATGATTGGTTTAAACAAGTGTAAGACAAAGCCTCGTGACTGATTAGGAACCGCCCCTATTAAACTGATCGAAGGCATGCTTAATCTTTATATATGAACAGTGTTGAACACAAATTGATGTAATAATCTTCTGCTCCTCTTCTTGTAATAAATGCAATAAAACGGCTCAAATACGGTGTCTCTCTTTTTTAGCTCAGCTGACAAAGTCAGCAAGCTGGTAGAATAGCTATTCAGATTTGTTGGCCTGTCCGTCCGGCCGTCCGTCCATCTGTCAACATGGGCCGCACGTTTTGTTATCGTAAGACCTAGGCACTTCGTTGACGGTGCTAAATTAGGAGTTGCTCAAGGTGAACTCAGAAACGAAAAATCAGCCGATCCGACCTGTATTAAGAGAATGAGGTCATTTCGCGTTTAGATTTCTTTCCCTTTTTACCTCGGTCCACAGAGTAAATATTGTTTTCAAATGTGGCTGAATATTGGCTCACTGTCTATAGTGACCAGTTAAAGTTGCATGGGTTTTTTAACCTCATTTTGCGATAACCTCGTTTGTCCATAAGGGCTGACCGATTCGGGCGCAATCGGCATCATTGGCTGTGTTTGGCATCATAGGTGTGTCTCGTGAAGTGATTTTGGACAACAAACCATCGTATATATCTGTTTTTTTCGTTTTTCCATGTAATTTTGCCACGCCCCTTTTCCAGGGTGTTATTCATATTGATTTATTATGGTCATATGTACGTACATTCGTACAAGGGGACAAGCTTACTATGTTCCAACAAATCGAGTACATTCGCAAATTTTTTGGAAGCGTGTGAGTAGTGCAAATCGGCCACAAACAATTTATTCCATTTGATTCCATTTGATTCCATCGACAAATATTTAAAGAAAAGAATGAATATCGTGCCAGTTCGATAGTTTCAGGTTTGATTAGTAAGGTTTGATAATGATATGCTACATTAGCCGATAATCAACCTGGGATCGATGAAGTATTGCAGGTGTATGACTGTATGCAACTAAGCTTATGGTGAGCATTTGGAACGAGGTAATCACGCTTCTTCATTACACGCCGTCAGCGAAATTTTTTTCTGCAGGATACTTCTGCCATAGTGTACATCTGACAGCCAATCAGAATTCAAGGCAAGCACGTGTCTTTGTTGACATCATCTTTCCACATGGCGCAATAATGTCAACAATGCCACGTGTTCTGATAATCTTGGAAAGAACAAGTTAGCAAATGGTTAGAGGAGTATATTAGCTAAAATATATTTATTTGTAGTATCTTAACATGTATTTTCATTGTCGAGTGGACTGTATTTATTGGACTTGTCTGTTAAAGGCGCACTGTGCTCGGCAAAATAGCCGAGGTTGAATGTTTATCTGTCAACCGTGTAACTAGTTCTGCTGTATATGCATAGGTGGCGCCACCATTCAATTTATTTTGTTTGCTTGTCAAAATGTGTTTTATACAATGGCCCTTCAACAATGTTCAAACTACCAAAATAGGCCTGATACCTTCAACAGCAGACATCGGATACACTGTCCCTTTAATAATTATCAACATTGGCAACACTGTCAGTGTCACTGCCCCTTAAAATTTCACAAATCGCGAGACATCGGATACACTGTCCCTTTAATAATTATCAACATTGGCAACACTGTCAGTGTCACTGCCCCTTAAAATTTCACAAATCGCGAGACATCGGATACACTGTCCCTTTAATAATTATCAACATTGGCAACACTGTCAGTGTCACTGCCCCTTAAAATTTCACAAATCAATGCATGCGCTGCAATGTAGCGATCAGATCAGCTGATGCCTCTTTTGTACGCATTATAAGCCCCCCTTTAGGAGGGGCTCTTAAGATACACGTGTGTGTGGGAGTATATACTGATTTGATGAGAAATAAAGAGAGTAAATATTGTATATCCTACAAACAATTTTTTTTGGTATTTTTCTGAATTAACTCCGTTGAGTTTACCGATTTCTCCGCGATCTTCCGGTGGTGGTTGCTATCCCATTGATTGAAATTAATTTAAATTAATTTAAATCTTCATGGGAATTCGCTACATCATATGCCTAAGAAATTGGCCAATTATATTAATATTTTTATTAGAGAAATATCCGTCCTAAATAATGACAGAAAAGGGTGGTTTATTTCAATTTTGTGTCGACATGATCGAGGTCACGTGACATAAAAACAAAACAATCGCACACACCCGTCCAAAAAAGGCACTTTAAGAAAAACAAATACGTTTTTCCAGCTTAAAACCACACTGACGACTAAGTTATATTGGTCTTCTGCCCAAATCTGAAGTATCAAAATGAATCACAAACTAGAACTAGCTCTATTTAGCAAAAGTTGCGTGAAAAATTCGGGTGAGCGACATTCTGCACCCTAGCGGCCAATAATTAAACTACTTTCAGCCGTCTGCTCCGGTCTCGTCAGGGAGTTTTTCCCAAATGTACGCGATGATGACGTGCCCCATTAACAGGACGTAACATCTATTTTAAAATGCGTTTCCAAAGTGAATGCATGAGGACAACCTATTTGTGTCGTATATCACTGGAAACGCCCGATTCCCGTGAATAAGGACAATCACAATGTATTACATTACCAAAACAAAAATGTGTCGGAAGGAACTATATGGATGGTCCCATCGCACCCCCCCTCCAGCAGTATGACACAGAAGGGCTAGTTGACTGTCCACCGGGGGGGTTTGGGGGGAGCTTCCCCCCAACGCCCTGGTAAAAACCTATGTCGACGGAGGGGGGTTTGGGGGGTGTCCCCCCATTGTAACAGCTGTAGTTGTTAGAGCTTGCACTTAACATATGCTCGTAGGGGGGTTCGGGGGAGCTCCCCCGACCTAAAGGGGGGCTCACTAAGTCCTTGACTTTACATATTAGGGAGCTCTTAAGCGAGCTTTATGGTTAAGGGTCGAATGTGTGTGTGTATACCGTCAACGAAAAAAACTTGACCCGGTTGACCGGAACCAGAAAACCTCTGCACCCAGGTGACATTTTTGCAAGCGAATCGTATACGCTAATGCACAGCAATTTACCTGGGGAGAGATTTTCTTTTTCCAAACAATTCAGCGGGACGCTACGTTTACGCAGAGAAGCCGCTGTTCGGTTGAAGATTTCGTCAAAACAGGGCCGAATCAAAGTGTAACGATACCCTGGGGCGAATCGAAATGCATTAAACAACAAGCTGCATCGCTGCCAGAGATTATTTTTCTCTTTCCGCGACGAAATCGTGCTTTGAACTGGCAAAATTCCGCAAAAGATTTTCCGTCTGCTAACTTTTCCGTAGTTTCAAGCGCACCAACATGATCGGTCCGGGGCTGCCCGTTTCGTCGACGATTTCGTCAATATCATGGGGTGTGACAATATGTCAACGGTCTGGTTCCATTAATAATGCAATAATCTTGAAAGTACATTGGTCTCAATGTCTATTTCCCCGTTTCCATGTCAAAATCCTACCGTGAAACCTGAAACCACTCGTCCACAACACTGGCCATTTTAATTTTCCGTAGAAAGCGCATGCGCACTTAACTCAAACGCACGCGCTACCCTCAGGTCTCACAAGCCGGTGCGGAGGCCAGGCCTACCTGCCTCCAAAAATGACGCGACGTCATTTCATGCATACCCCTGTTCCAGCGGCTGTAGACTTGGCAGTACGTTACTCTCACACAAACCAATACATTTCTGAATAGCATGTCTCTTGTATTGTAGAATACATCTGACCAAGTTTGACCAAGTGATCAGGTGTTAATCTTGAAGTTATAAGGCATAGAGGTGAAATTTTTTCAAATTTGCGTTATACAGGGTGTCTCATGCATTGTGCTACATCAGTCTATGCATGACTGTATGTCTAGGCGACGTTGGTCTTTTTGAATTAGAATATAAATCTTAATTACACTTGGGTCTTCGGATCATTATGCTTATCTCCGGGCAAAAATACCTATCCTTCTCCTGTTGTGTTTAGTTTCCCACATTCTCCCCACTTATTTTCTATACTGCGACAGCGTCTATTGGGTCAACTGCCATGATGGCATCATCCTAACTATATCCCCCCTCTCCCACCCACCAACTACTCGCCATCAATCATTGACATTGTGTGCTAGCCAACTGCTTCTTCGGTAAACTGCCATGATGGCATCATCCTAACTATATAACCCCCCCCCCCCCCCCCACCGAGTCTTCTCGCTCACCAGCCCTATTAACGAAGAGCTCCCTATCAAGGCCTGAGCCTTCCTCATATTATCATCAATTTTACAATGAATCTGTGCAATTCATTCCTAAACACTACGACACAAACCTTGAGTTGAGCATAATTGGGGTGAGACAATGAACTATTGTCACATTCACAGTTGAAGTGGCACTCGGCATGCGACTCGGTATCGTCCATTGTATTTGCATTATCATGCATAAATAAACAGTGTGACGTCAAAGATCGCGCCAATTGTGATTGGCTGTCAGATGTACACTGTGGCAGCAAGGAGGATACCGCGGTGACGTCACATCACGTGATCCCGACCCATATTAGTGATCGCTATGGCCAATCAGATTCAGTCTACTGACAGCACCAGCACTGAACACATCTTCACGTCTCACTGTCTGGTGCGCTCCTGTACACAAAAACACCAATAGACATGAAATATTGCAATACCTAGTATGGATTCTTCCTGTGTAGAATAAAATTTACAGAGCAGATTAACTTCCACGAATAAAAAAGACGTTTGCCGTGGCCAAAGTGCGGAAATAATGGGAAATAATGTCTCCGCTAAAATACACTACGAAATACACTAGGCAATGCACTACGCGATACACGGTAGAGATGAAGTTGGGTTTGTTATTGTTTTGACTTAGAAGCCCGCCCATATCATAATATATTCATGTATTCATGAAGTATGAACTCATTTCTGTCCCATACAACTCTAAGAACAGTCAATTTCTCCTTAAATCATCACCGAAACCGCGATATCCGCAGGAAGATTTCGTTCTAGTGTCCGAAAATGCATGATCTTACAGGGGCGCTAACTCGACAAATAGAGGGGATCTATGGGGATCTATGCGAGTTTTAGGTATTACAGGTCTCGAACTTGTAAAATCTGTAAACATGCCTCCAAATCCCATTATGATAATGAAGAGATTGCCCCATATCTGGGAGACTGTTTTGAAACCATCGCTAATTTTGGAAGATCGGTGCCGGCTATTTGGTTTAAAAAACCCTATTTTTCCCCATCAAAACAGCACTTTTCATTATTCAAATGATAGCTTATTGTCTGAAGACTTATTTCATAGCAGAAAAGTACTGATAACTCTGATTTGATGCGAAAAATCTAACTTTTTTGATGACTTGATTTTTCCTTGGCCGTGGATCGAGTTTGTTTACAATATGCAGCGCCATCTTGGAAAAGCCGTGACGTCACCGCGGTATCCTCCTTGCTGTGGCAGAAGTATCCTGCAGAAAAAAATTTCGCACCCCGTCATCCATTAATGTTTACATCATTCACTGCTAGCTTTCCGTACAAAATCAGTAAGTTTTCAGATGTCGAGGTGATGGAAATACTCATCGAAGTGTCAATTAGTTGTCTGTGAATCGCTGGCAGCATTGGTATGACCTGGTTTGGGTGACACTGACTGACAGAGTTGCACTTGCAGCCTGATGCGGATGGCCGGTGAATTCTGAAGTCAACGTATACGTATAGGCCTACAGGTATCATGACGACATGGACATAGTCAAGCAATAAGCGCAAGGCTATTGGCCTAGCCATAGTCGAATCGCTAACAGTCACACACCTGCTCACACTGACCCTGTATGTATTGTAACCAGGCAGGTCAATGAACAATTCATTATTCATATAGTTTTGCAGTTGCTGTTTGCATGAGAGCATGGAGGTATTATTAAGAAGGAGAGAGAACGGAGCCCGCTTCAAAGGATACAATCATCCTTCCGATGTTTGGACAACAATAGATATGTGTATTCGAAACCCCTCGCGTTAATGCCTTCCAATACCCCGGCCGGCCGAGCGCGTTATGTCGGAAAGTATCGGAAACTGCCGAGCTAGTTTCCGAGTCGCGATCGGCAACTTCCGTGACTAATCGGCCATAGAAAGTAGCTAGAGAGAGGGGTGTGGCCATACTGCTTTTCCAGAAAACGGTGATCTTCAGAAACAAAATTCTAAATGTTCGCATCAGTTCGCATGCATTTGACAATATGTATACAATCATTCAAACCTTCATCTATTTATTGGTCAAAATCGTTCTTTCTAGAAAGTTTTAGAAACACTTAAATTCTTAATTTGAAAGTAAGTATAGTACAAACCTTAAATCTACTGTGCGTCTGGAATCTATCAACCGATTTTTGCGATATTGGTCTCTTTTTTTCGAGAATTCTGTCGCGAATTCGAAGAACTCGCGGCCATAACTAAATCAACAACAACAAAGCGCGAAACACGAGAATAAAACTTTCGACTACGGGTCGAATGTTATAGAGGGCGCTGCAGTTCGGTTCGCTGTCGGAAGGGATGATCGTACTCAAAGAGCGCTGCCGCGAGGAATGTGTATTGGAGAACAATGGGGCAAACAATGCAAGCCGGGGATTAGTAGGGGATTAATTCTGAGGTCTTAGGCCGTTCTCTCTCCTTCTTAATAATACCTCCATGATGAGAGGTAGCCTAGTGTGATGTATAAATAGCACAATATTTAGAGCAGGCCCAGACTCCTTTAATTTGGGCACAGGTTGTGTAGACCCTGTTCATCCGGGGATCTTCCGAGAAGGAGCGACGCGCTCAGCTTGTTCATGTGGTGGAGATTGTCAATGTCATTTCGAATAATAAAGTGATATTCTATGATAAACCAGGACTTGCCTCTATTGAATGAAATGGAACCAGGAAAACATAACATGGTGCCGAACACCGGGCAATAGTGAGTTAATTTGACGGTAGTTTTCGTTTTCATCCGAACGTTTCAAGTTTGCGGATGGCGTGCTCGATCGGGGGCACTCAAATGTAGAGTGTGTACTGACTACTGTGTTGTGTACATTTGGCACTTGGTGGTGGCTGGTGCACTCAATCGTGACCTGGTTGTTGACGATAACATTTTGTTATCATTTCTTCATCGGATCGGAGAGAGGTGACTGAAACTATCCGTGTACATGGTGTACCTGCTTATACGTTACGTTGCTATGGCAAGCCGTTTGCTTCAAAAAGTCGAGATGATTTTTTTCAAGTCGAGATTTTTTTTTTCAAGTCAAGAAAAAATATTTCAAGTCACGAAATTTCTTCAAAAAGTTGAGATTAGTATTTTCAAGTTGACACATTTTTTTTCAATTCTACAAGTTTTTTTTTTAAGTCGACTTTTTAAATATATAAACATATTTTTTTTTAAGTAAAAAAAAAATTTGTTCATTAATTTTTTTATATACAACTTATCAGTTGATTATTTTTCTAATTCTTTTAAATTTTTTTTCAAGTCGATAAAAATTTATTGTAAATGACAAATTTCCTATTCAACAAAAAAAAACACATTCGAGACAGAAAAAATAAGTCGAACATTATGACGTCATCACTTTTCGTGTACAGTATGTAGACTCGTCACCAGCCGTTCTCTTGCCGACTTCGCATTCTAATGCCCACATATATACATAGCAGGGGACCAGTCTATACAGTATGCAAGATAGCGGGAGGCGATGTTGTTGACATTGCCGAGTGTCTGCGTCAGTGTCCCGCTATGGTCCGGCGATCTGAAAGGGCCAGACAATCATTAGATCAAAACAAACTAGAGAACTGTTCCAGGCTACTAGATGACATTCTAGGAATTCTGAGTGCGCTGTATATACGTGCATGCGATCACGTCGGTGCCGGTGTAACATCTATGGTTGTTCCCCATGTGTCAGTGTTTCCAAACAATAGGCAGCTAGAGAGACCACGACTTTTCAATAGGGGGGATACACAGAAAAACTTGTCAATCTATTTTTGAGCGTTCCCAAACAATGAGGGGAAACACTCAAAAACAGAAACACTCAAAAACATTACACCGGTTCCGTTTTGGCAGAAGATTTTGCGGAGGTCTTGGTGCCCATGCACAGCACTAATGATCAGGTATTGCACGCGATAGAGGGTTTGCAGAATAACACGACACACGGGCCTAATCGCGGCGGGCCAGGTGTTGAATTAGGCGGCGCGCGCAATGTACACAAAAACTGATGACGTCATAATGTTCGACTTTATTTTTGTAGCGCTCGACTGATTATTTTCTCGAGTATGAAATTTTTACTCGAGTATGAAATTTTTACTTTCGACACTATTTCTGTATTTATTATGTATCATTATTATATTTCACAAACACTATTTTGATTTTTATAATCATTTTTTTCTCGCAGTGAAATTTTTATTAATTGATTTAACTTCAATAAGTTAAATGAGAAGAAAAATAAATATCTCGACTTGAAAAAAAAATTTAATTTCAAATTTTTTTTCTTGACTTAAAAAAAAATATCTTGACTAGAAAAAAATCATTTCGACTAGAAAAAAAATCATTTCGACTTTTTGAAGCAAACGGCTTGCCATACGTTGCAGCACATACTCGGATACTGATGATGCTTTACTGATAGGGAGTGATGAGTGCAATGTTGGAACACTGATAGTGATATGTTTCATGGGATAGGAAGTAAGTGTAAACTCCTCCAAACTGTCTATACCTACGCTAGATTATGGTCTCACCAGACTCCAACCACCAGGAATGGTATTTGTCAACTCGAACTGTGCATGATCTATAGTGAAACTCGTACTGGTCTATGTCTTATCGTCTCGTGATCGTCAATCTGCGGTTTACGAAGTTCATGTTGCCAGTGTATGTGAGTGTCGACGTCATCAGTAACGGTGTTTTGATAGCCAGTAACCAGGTGATGGTTATCTACTGCAGTACTACCTACAAGGATTGTTGGAGGTTTCAACGTGATCAACCCCTCGTCAAACAGTGATGGACATTGTTACCCGCTATGCAGTTATCTTCAGGAGTGATCCTTAGATGTCTTCGAATAATGCACACTGTTTTTGTGTATGAGAGACTAGTTTACTTCTACTGTTTCTAGATCATTATTGTTGTTTGTATAATATTCCATCTTCATAGACAATCGGTATCAAGTTACAGATATGTGGTATCTTTTAGTCGCATTATTGCATATGTTTGTGTCAACATTGTAATGTTTGTGTCAACTTTTTGCTCGCTATAATGTTCTTGATTTCCAGCTTTGCCAGTTTTCCTTGTCCGGTAGCTATACTTAGTCCTATCTTAAATTGATTTACTAGGAGGAATAGGCCTACTTATTACCAAGTTAACTTTTCATTTGTCCGACATGGTCAGCTTTTCATTTTGAGGCGTGGTAGTGCAAGGGAACTTCATGCATTACTCCTAACCATTGGCATGCTATACTCACGGTCATTTCATTTCTAATTTTAAACTCTGGGAAGACTTAATGTGTTGACACTGCGTGTAGTTATAGTTTGTGATGCGTTGCCATTTCAAATACTAGGATTTCTACTTGTCAACTCTTAGTTTTTCAGTTATTATAGCACTACAGATGGCAGACCCAGCTCCAGGTGCAGCCCCAGCCGCAGCTCCAGCTCCAGCTCCAGCTCCAGCCCCAGCTCCAGCTCCAGCTCCAGGTGCAGCCCCAGCTCAACCAGTACTTAGACCAGCAGATTTTCTTCCAGACCCTAAGTTTACTGGTGAAGATGTATCTAATGAGAAAGCGATCAGTCATTGGTATCTCTTTACAGACTATTTGCAGGTCCATGGATTAGACAACCCCAATGCTGCAGCAATGCCAGCCGTAACGGTTAGGTTTAGATTGTCCCTAGCAGGAAATGCAAGATTGTGGGCACATGGTCGCATGTTTACAGACCTGAATGATATGAGAGCCTCATTCATCCAGCGGTTTAGCCAACACCATAGCGAGTTTGCCAATGTCAAATACTTTGACAACATTGTTTACAAAACAGGTGAATCTGCAGAGCAGTTCTTGCAGAAGATAAGAATTGCAGGGCAGATGATAAACTACAATGATCAACAGATCCGAACAAAGTTTTTACACTCTCTGCCAGAAGAATGCCAGAGAGCAGTTGTCATGGCCGCTCCAGTTGGAGCCAATGCCCAAGTTCTTGCCAATCTAGCCCTAAAGTACTTAGATATAATGCCGAAAAGTGTATCCTTTACAGATCAGGTGCATGTAGCAGCTCCCTCCCAAGATGTAAGGGACATCAAGAGTGACATTCAAGAACTAGAAGCAAGCATCAAAGACCTACAGGTGCAGTTTGCCAGCAATGCAGCAGGAAGTTGTCGTCATGATGATCATAGGCCCAATAGTCGGAGTCCCAGAAGACAGAGAATGAGGAATGAGTTCGGACACGGGTATCGTCATCGATCTAATAGCCCCTTTCGTCCTCGTACTCCCACCCAGGATCAACAACGAGAACCCAGTCCTAGAAGGTCAACTGATCGCCCGCAAAACAAGGGATACCGTCTGTTCCAGTGTCATTTCTGTGGGAAGTTTGGTCGTGGATGGAGAAAGTGTTGGAGTTACCTCAAGATGGCACAAGGTCAACAGGGACAGTCCTCTCGATTTCAAGCTCAACAGGGACAACCCTCTCCATTTCCAGCCCAACAAGGTCAGCACCCTATGTTCCAGATGCAAGCCGATCACATGATGAACCAGTCTTCCTTTCAGCAAGACCCAGGCTCAGGTAGGTCAGGACAGTCATGGCGACCCAGACAACCCAATAGAGATCAGAATTTTCAGTAGGGGGTGGTTCAGAAGGACCAACTGAGTTACCCCGAGAAACTGTTAGAAAAGCTGAAGACCCATCTGAATTTTTAGGTACTGACACTACAGCCATACAGTTAACAGCTAATAATTATGCCAAAGGCTATCTTGATAGTAAAGAGGGTATTCTCTTATTGTTTGATTCAGGAGCAACTTCTAGTCTTATTTCAGGTTCTTGTATACAGATATCGAAGTTTCTTAGTAGCTTGCCAGCATTTGATATTGCACCATGTTGCTTCAAAATTGGTAATGGAGAATATCTACAGACTAATCAAGCACTATCATTCGAAGTTTCTATTCAGGGTTGTAGGTTGAGAATTTATGCCTGCATAGTAGACAACCTGACCGGCCCAGATGTGTTGGTAGGAGCCTCTACGTTGTCCGCTTTGAATGGTTCATTAGATTTTGCAACCCGTACTTTTACTGTGAGACCAAAGAAGGTTTGGTTCACACCTGTCAACCGTAGTATCATCAAACCCGGAGAAACAAAACATGTATTGGTGAAAGGTAAGTTGCCAAAAGTATTGAAAAATTCTGAGATCCTTCTACACTCTGGTAAATATTTGACCAGATTTTGTCCATCTCATATACTTTTAAAGCTTAAGAAGGGCACGGGTACTGTTCAAGTCACTAATACGGGGAAAAGATCAATTTCTCTAAGTTCTGATAAACCAGTAGCGTTTACTGACTTGGGTGAGTTTTCTCATACTTTCAGGCAAGTTCCACAGGAGATGTTACAGACGCATTTGACAAGAGCTTCTTGTGAGTCAGATGTCCAGTATAAAAACCTGAAAAAGTATCCCCACCTTGAATGTACTGATCCCCTTTCCAGGAAGACACCTCGAGAGATTTTAAAGGATACCATTGATCTTGATTCGGACACTTGTATTTTAGACACAGAAGGGAAACAAAGAGTGAGGGAGATGATTTTAAAGCACAAAGATGCTTTTAGTCTTTATGGTGAGATAGGACATTGTCCAAACATTGAAGTGGATATTGAATTGAAGGACACAACTCCATTTTATATCAAACCATATCCAATATCAGATGTACAGAAACCCATAATGGATAGAGAACTACGGAAGTTGGTGAAGTTAGGGATTCTCAAGAAGGGTTGTTCCGCCTACAGTTCGCCGTGTTTGTTAATCAAGAAGCCCAATTCAGATCAATTTAGATTTGTTTCAGATTTTAGGTTTCTCAACCGGAAAGTTGTGACAGCTCAACAGAATTATCTCTCGTTGCAGAATGTTCTTTCTAGATTAGGAAAATCAGAGTGTCGAGTTCTTTCTGTTATAGATTTAAAATCTGCTTTTCATACTCTACCCCTTTCTAAAAAATCGCAGAGATACACAGGGATTTGCCCCTATCCGGGCGCACCGATGTATATGTACCAACGGTTACCAATGGGAATGAACATGTCACCAGCCAAGTGGCAACAACAGATTAATGAGATATTAGCTACAATTCCAGATAAAGATGACTTTTGTGTTGCTATACATGACGATTGTTTGATTTTTAGCCGTAATGAGTCTGAGCACATGGGTCATCTTCAATGCATTCTGCAGGTTTTTCAGGAACATGGATTAAAGCTGTCAGCCCAAAAATGCCGTTTGTTTCGATCAAGTTGTACATATATTGGTCATGAAATTTCCATTTCAGAACCAGACGGAATTGTTCAAGTCCGAGCGATGATGGACAAGTGCGCAGCGATTAGAAACATGAGGAAACCCTCTAACCAGCGAGAGTTGAGACGCTTTATTGGAGCCGTCACGTTTCTTTCTATGTATTTACCGAAACTCCAGATTCTCTTCAAACCCCTTCATTCTCTTTCTAGGAAAAATCAGAGATTTCTTTGGACTGAGGAACATGACGACAGATTTGAGAAGATCAGAGAACTTCTTGTATCCCCTCCAATCTTATGTGCCCCTCAAGGCACTGGTGATTTCCATTTGTACAGCGATACTTCTAGGTGTGCCACCGGTTCAGTGTTAATGCAAGATATTTGTGGACAACAGCGTGTTGTTGGCTATTACAGCAAAATCTTGCCCAGCGCCGCACAAAGGTACAGTGTCAGTGAACTTGAATTGACAGGTCTTCTCATGAATGTTACACCTTGGAAATATTACTTACAATCTACGGCATTTCATTGCTATGTTGACCACTCCTCTCTAGTCCAGATGTACAAGTCAAAACACCAGCCACCTACTCTTAGGTTGCAGAAGCTATGGGAACGACTATCTCAGTATTCTTTTGACATTTCTTACTGTAAAGGGTCCGATATGGTCATTTCAGATTTCCTCAGCAGAGCACCAAGGGAAGACGATGATGACCTTGAAAGGATTATGCCAATAGCCCTTCCAGCCCAGCTAGTACAATTCTGCCCATTGTCTGCAGATGATCACGCCTTTCCTTTCAGAGCAGCCCCAGTAGAAAGGCCAGTGACGCGAGCGTTCGCGAGACAGATGAACATTCCTGTCAAGCCACTTTTTCCGGAGAGACCACCCGTACCCAAAGATGCTGAGGTCCCTGAAGTTGAGGCTAACCAGGACCAGCCGATTCCAGATGCTCCAGATGTTCCAGATGCTCAAGATGTCAATCAACAGGAGGACGTCTTAGACCCGCCTTTGCAGAACGAGAATAATGATCAACACCCCCTGCAGGCCGACAACCAACCCCGACCAGGTGAATTGAGAGACTTCGAACCAATGATACCGGGGGACATCTTCTACCCACCGCCAAAGACAAAACCTGCGAAACCCAGAAAGCCAGTACCAGAAGAACCAAGACTGGTGGACCGAGTTGTCAAGAAACCGGCTAAAGAGGATTCAAACATAGAGGAATTTCTGGAGTTTCTTCGCAAGCCAGAGCCTCTGATCACCAAGATCGAGGATTTGACGGCTCGTCATATCCCCAACCAGTCTGAGCTTAACAGAGTTTTGAATATCATAAAACGGAAAGTCATCAGAGATTACAATTTACCTTTTGAAGCACAACAATTCAAGGCAGCCCAACAGTCTTCTCCAAACTTTAAACCTATTTATGATTATCTGGCCTACCAAATTTTACCCAATGATAAGAAAGCAGCAAGAGTGATAATGCTTAGAGCAGAACAATATTTATTATGCAATGATATTCTTTTCAGAATATTCTTTCCGTCTAATAGTGATCATTTCTGTTTTCAGCTTGTGATCCCTGACCAGTTCATTGATCCGTTGATAGCCAAGTATCATGATTCTCTATTGAGCAATCACCAAGGTTGTGTTAGAACTTACCTCACAATGAGGAAATTGTTCTATTTTCATGGCATGTATCAACGCATTGTATCTTATATCCAGTCTTGTGCTCAATGCCAGCAATTCAAAGGAAAAGCTGAAATGCTGAGGCCATTCCATGAGCGAATTCCTTTGGATTATTCACCATTTCAGACTATTTCTTTAGATTTCAAGAAGATGGTGACGTCAAAATCGGGATATTCCTGGCTGATGGTTGTTACCTGTGCTATAACGAGATATACTGTGTGTGTTCCAATGAAGACATTGGATGCTCCAGCTATCAGTGAGGCCCTTATCCAGCGCGTATTTTGCTGTTATGGCATCCCAGATGTCCTAGTTACAGATGCCCAGTCGTCGTTGATAGGTAAAGTCATGGAGATTGTGTGTACTGCACTTGGTATCAGCCAGAAAGTTGTGTCTGTTATGAATCACGGTTCGCTACATGTAGAAAGACAGATTAAATCAGTCGCTGATTTGATAAAAGTGAATTTAGATCAGTATGGTGACGATTGGATACGGTATCATTCGGTTGCGCAATACTCTTATAACACATTTTGTTCGCCCCAGTTAGGGAATCATTCCCCCTATTATTTGTTATTTTACAGGGAACCGAAAGATGTTAGTGGTTTAAATTTTAGGCCACTTTTGGGATTGACCAAGTCCCAACAGGAGTATATTGAACAGTTAAAACACCAATTTGATAGTGTATCTAAGTTCATGTTACAGTTGCAGGAACACCAGCAGAAAACCCAGAATGAGAAGATCTCACAACGATTGTCAAAGAGTCCAACATATGCCCAAGGACAGCTTATTTATTTGCATAAACCCAGCAGTTCTAGTCTTACATCCAATGCTAAGAAGTTCACTGCTAAGTATGTGGGTCCGTTTGTTGTTCATCAAGTGTTGGATCCTAGCCATGTATTGCTTGCAGATATCAAGGGTAGAATATTGAGAGATGTGTTTCATGTAAACCGAATTAAGCCGGCATTTATGAGAGCCACTGAGTGTAGTAATATCTCTAACTTGCAAAAGTTGAGAGAAGCTTTGGCTATGAACGAACCAAAGATTGATGTTGAAGAGGACAAGTGTCATCTCAACAGCGAGGACACACCTAAGTATCATTTTGTTGATGAGACAGGTAAAGAAATAAGTAATGTTTGTTCTTGTAATGAGTCTGATTTGGTCTTTTCAGCACAGGGCCAGCCCATCGATCTGTCGGTGCACAAGGAGAATCTAGAGGTGAATAATGGGTTTGCCGCCCCGGTTCCTATGTCAAGGGAGCAACAGGTGCGCTTGGTGCAGAAATTGCAGATGGCGCCTCCGTCTCACACAGACTATACTGTTGTCAGAGCCAAGTTTCGAGCAGGACAATTGCGAATTTTGTTGTCTCTTCCATTGCAGTCTGGTATTTTCAGGTTCTGGTGGGATCCTCACAGTGTACGAAACTGTGCCGAGGTTGTTAGCGAGATCCTTGGACAAGATAGTAAAGTGAGATGTTCGGGTTCACCCGAAAGGTTTGCCAGACATCTTTATGGAATGGTTCGACCATAGCCATTCTACTTGATAACTGTGCATTGAGCCTAACAGAAAGTGCATCTAGGTTCATATGTGTAGAATTTGTTTTATAGTTACTAATCGTTCATTCTGTAATTTTCAGTCTTATGACGTTGTTGTTTGTATTGTACGGTATGTCTTTTACAGACTATTTTGATTGTAGTACAACTTTCCTTCCCAAGGGGGATGGAATAGACGCAATTCTGGTAAACATCCTTTCTCTGTGTGACAAAATATACTACTGTCTGTGTTCAGAACAGTGTTTTGCTACATTAAGTGCATATTGCACAGGGATAATAGTATTACTATTTTACATTCCAGGTTTTCAGCTCCTAGAGGTAGGATTGAAGCCATTTCAAGAAGAACTAGTATAGTACTTCCATTGCTAAACCATGTATATGTTTATATTGGTCCTAAACATTCTATGTGGTTTGAAATGGCGACTGTCTCTCAGTCTTGTGTGCACATTGTGTTTGTGTATTGAGTTTTCCATTTTTCATAAGGATAATGTAGGTATTGTGAGTGTAGAGTGTTGTTGATGATTTTGTGGTAATGTTTTTATCTTGTGGTTGTATCCAAATGCTCGATGCCTCATGGTGTTAAGGTGATCATTTTGAGTAAATGAGCAAGTTGTTTTCTAAGTTCCAGTTGCATCAATTGAGTTTCGTATAGAATTTAACTCGACAGTCATTTTAAAGTGTTAATGTGACGTTATGTGATGCAGCAATATCTTGTGTGAAATACAGGTATCTGTCTGGTAGTTGACTTTATCCAGAGAGGTGAATTAGGCCAAGTTCACATTTCAAGCAGGAAGGAACACGTACAGTAAGAAGTGATGTCTTGTCTGATAATACAATATTAGTAATATTGTATAGTAATTATGTAAGTTTCTAGCTATATTGTTGTAAAACAGAAGTACATGTAATTGGTTGCATTGATATGTAACTTTGATACATGTTATAAGCTATTTTTGAATCCAGGTACTTTGAATCTAGGTACATGTAATCTTAGTTAGACTTCAGTGTAACTTCATAAACAGGACAGGTTAAGAAGTAAAGTAGGTTGTTTAGTTAAAAATCAAAAATCTTTGTTAAAGATTTTTTAGTAAATAAGGGGGATGTGATGTATAAATAGCACAATATTTAGAGCAGGCCCAGACTCCTTTAATTAGGGCACAGGTTGTGTAGACCCTGTTCATCCGGGGATCTTCCGAGAAGGAGCGACGCGCTCAGCTTGTTCATGTGGTGGAGATTGTCATTTCGAATAATAAAGTGATATTCTACGATAAACCAGGACTTGCCTCTATTGAATGAAATGGAACCAGGAAAACATAACACTAGGCCTAGGGGTAGGCGAGTTTGTAGCAAAGAAGCCAGAGCGGCAGAGGCACCGCCAGCTTTTCACACCCGGTCGGCGGCCGTGGGTCTTACAATAGCAAACTCGGAAAAAGTCCAAATAAAGTAAGTAATACTCGGCCAGTGCATCTCATCACCCCTGCCAAGTGTCAACGTCATCCTAAACTCGCTAAAAAGTATACAGCAGACTATACTCCTAACGCCTACTGCACCAGACTGAGAGCAAGTAGCATGGCATAAACGACCACTTCAATCATCATGCTAATCATTGCTAATACTAGGCCTTGAACATGTAGAAGATTATTAACAGGCTGTAGGAAAAACCCGGAGTACGGCTGGCGGTTTAGTGGCCGCATCAGGGACACCATGCTAAGTCACATAAAGTGTCGTGGAGGTGTGTCCGCCAGACTACCGCGTGATTGGTTGACCTAGTTATGGTTCCTGGTTCTTTCAGAACAGGAACCATATTGTGTTTGGTCATGGTGTCTGTCTGTGTGTGTGTGTGTGTGTGTGTGTCTGTGTGTGCGTGTGTCTGTGTGTGGGTGTGTGCGTGCGTTTGTATCAGGGGGCAAATGGGTACATATGCCTGAATACACACCTTCCACTCGGGGACACACCGCCTAACGGGGACGTCCCCAGTTGGAATCTCATTCAATTCAGGAAAGAGAGGACGCAAGGGTTCCCGAAATTATGATTTTGGATTGATCGGAGCAAGTCCGCATACCGCTGGTCCGTACGGATGAATTAGTTTCCACTTAAGACACCACGTGGCGTATCATATTTTCGCCTGCACACACGATGTCCGCAGACATGTCATTGCATACGGATGACGTCGATCACGTCATGCACGTCATGCACGTCATGTCATGCAGTGCACGTTGGCGTTGCGCGAATATTTCGAGTGCAGCGTCAAAGCCAAGGGCGGACACAGAATTTTTCAGGTCTTGAAGCCGAAGGTAGGTGTTTATCTATTTTTAAATATGATTAAGCTTGGCCTAAGCTTTTTAAGCCTGACGTATTCCAAGAGAGGCAATTTTAGGCCAACATCGACAATGTTTTACACGATAGGCCTAGTGCATCAGCATGCACAGCATGCATGCCATGACTGCCCAGGCCAAGGCACTGGAAAAGGCCATGTCGATAGACTCTTTCGCAGAAGGCCCTGACCACACTCCTCGCATGCGTGGAGAGTGCCCTGAACAATACAAGTAGGATTAAAAATTTAATGTTGCAGAAAAACGGGAAAAAGTCACATTTGCATCCATTTTTTTCACAATCCAAATGCCTATTTCGTTTTTATATCGGTGTCCAATCAAGGAGGATACCGCGGTGACGTCACATCACGTGATCCCGACCCATATTAGTGATCGCTATGGCCAATCAGATTCAGTCTACTGACAGCACCAGGACTGAACACATCTCCACGTCTCACTGTCTGGTGCGCTCCTGTACACAAAAACACCAATAGACATGAAATATTGCAATACCTAGTATGGATTCTTCCTGTGTAGAATAAAATTTACACAGCAGATTAACTTCCACGAATAAAAAAGACGTTTGGCGTGGCCAAAGTGCGGAAATAATGGGAAATAATGTCTCCGCTAAAATACACTACGAAATGCACTAGGCAATGCACTACGCGATACACGGTAGAGATGCAGTTGAGTTTGTTATTGTTTTGACTTAGAAGCCCGCCCATATCATAATATATTCATGTATTCATGAAGTATGAACTCATTTCTGTCCCATACAACTCTAAGAACAGTCAATTTCTTCTTAAATCATCACCGAAACCGCGATATCCGCAGGAAGATTTCGTTCTAGTGTCCGAAAATGCGTGATCTTACAGGGGCGCTAACTCGACAAATAGAGGGGATCTATGGGGATCTATGCGAGTTTTAGGTATTACAGGTCTCGAACTTGTAAAATCTGTAAACATGCCTCCAAATCCCATTATGATAATGAAGAGATTGCCCCATATCTGGGAGACTGTTTTGAAACCATCGCTAATTTTGGAAGATCGGTGCCGGCTATTTGGTTTAAAAAACCCTATTTCTCCCCATCAAAACAGCACTTTTCATTATTCAAATGATAGCTTATTGTCTGAAGACTTATTTCATAGCAGAAAAGTACTAATAACTCTGATTTGATGCGAAAAATCTAACTTTTTTGATGACTTGATTTTCCCTTGGCCGTGGATCGAGTTTGTTTACAATATGCAGCGCCATCTTGGAAAAGCCGTGACGTCACCGCGGTATCCTCCTTGGTGTCCAATCACATGTACCAACCAAGTTTGAAAGGAAGTTTATTTGGACTTTTTCCGAGTTAGCCTTTGCCTGTAATTAGTGTAATGCATTTGCTGTAGGCTAGTAAAAGTGGCTCTGACGATCATCTACAAAAGAGCCTATTTAGCGGATTCTGCGGAAACTGGGTGGAAACGGCATAAAAACGGAGTGAGTTGACCGGTATTACAACAAAAAGGCCCCTAATAAACATATGTAATATTATCAGTGCAGTGCCCTAGT
The DNA here is from genome assembly GCF_910592395.1 of Lineus longissimus. NCBI lineage: Eukaryota > Metazoa > Nemertea > Pilidiophora > Heteronemertea > Lineidae > Lineus > Lineus longissimus. Next base: position 9,034,931 of record NC_088316.1, read on the forward strand.
AAGCGCGCAGCGCCTTTAGGTTGGGGGGAAACCCCCCCAAACCCCCTGGTTGGGACCCTGCTATAGTTCCTTCCGCCAATTTTTTGTTTTGATAGACAGTTTTCTCCGTGTATCGCATTAGCAGTAACTCAACTCCATTGTCAGCCGGCAAAGAAATGGAAAATGTCCCCCTCCCCCCGAAAGGTGTCCAGACTATCGTAGTCTGGGACTCTGGCAGATTCTAATGTAAAGTGCAAGCTCTATTGAACTCGCGCAACTGTCGCAATGGAGAGCCCCCCACCCCCACCCCCGTCCTTCTGACATGTTTTAGCTAGTGCATTGGGGGAAGGCCCCTCAACCCCCCTATTGGCCTCTCAATAAGTCCTTCTGAGCTGCTTACCCCGGGGTGCTTGAGTGGAACCTCCAAACCTTCATGATGGTACAGGCCTTTGACACGTTTAACCCAGAGCGAGGAAGAGGTACTCCTTCGATGGTAACCTAACTGCAACCCTCAACCATCATTACCCTTCCTTTTCACTGGCATGATATTGGCAAGACTACCAAGAGGTCGTACTGGTGGCTTATTTGAGACAATTGCTTGTGGTCGTACCTGGGCAACCAATTCAAGGGGTCAGGGATCAGGTTTTTCCCCCACCAACATGTTGCCGAATGGTTAATGCATAAAAAATTGGTTGGAAAGGGTTTTTGCAGGCCAAGAGACTTGAAGACACTTGACTCTTGAGGAACACCAGACTGATGAACAAAGAACATGAGGAACATAGAACCCTCTTCATACCTGGGAGCATAAAAAGCCTGCTAGCGAATATTGATTATTCTTTAGAAAAAAACAGAAGATCTGCAAAACCAATGGTACCCCATAAAAACATGCATTCCTCCTTAAGGTGTCTTCGGATCCCACCACGGCCCATGTGGAATTCGTTCAAAAGGTTTATTGAAATCTCAAAATAACATTTTTTTTTTCGGAATGCCTGCCCGTCTTTTGCTTCATTATTTCGGGATTATATCCATTTTAAGCATCTTTTGGATATCATTACTAAAGTCTCAAAAATCAAAACACATATGTCGGGGGGTAAACCCCCAGAAATTGAAGTTTGATTAAAAAACAGTGAGAATAATCGTCTGGTTCTCTCTCGGAGCTCAGAATAGTCGAGTTACTACTTTCGCGCGTTTATCTCTTCTGGCGGCCATTTTAAGTCAAATTTAAGCCATTTGAAACGAATCCATGGACTTGAGAAACATTGTTTACATTAGATGACGTCGTATGCACGTTAACCATAGTAGCGCTTGGTAACCGGAAAAACGCCGACCGACCGACCGACCGACCGACCGACTGACCGACTGACCAGCGAACCTACCGTCATATGCAGTATCCCTTTCGCTTTCTATAGCACATGTATCTGTGTATGTGCCCTTCGCAATGGACGTGATGGAGTCCGACATGTCTGACAGCAGCAGGTCATGTGAAATGAAATTGTAAACAAGCGCACGTGCGCTGTTCAAATGACAACAAATGCATATTGCGCGTTGCAGTTCATGCATTGCATCGGTCGAGACACTCGAGTAGAAAAACTACAGTGCATAGATTAGGCCCAAATCATGTTTTTATATCCACCGACCATGTAGACAAAGCATATCTTTAGAGTATCGTTATCAGTTCCCTACCGCGTGGGCTCGTTTTCCCGGTATAATTGACTGGAGATGCTGCTGTCAGACACGTCGGACTCCATCACGTCCATTGCGCTGGGCACTACACAGATACATGTGCTATAGAAAGCGAAAGGGATACTGCATATGACGGTAGGTTCGCAGGTCAGTCGGTCAGTCGGTCGGTCGGTCGGTCGGTCGGTCGGTCGGCGTTTTTCCGGTTACCGTAGCGCTTCGCAGAAAAGCCTTCGGCTTTTCTGCTGCGCGCTTATTATTCCGTAAATATCAAATTGTATAAACCGCGGTATTTATCAAGTAATAACTGTATAAACCGCGGTATTTATCAAGTAATAACTGAAAAAACCAACATGAAAAAATATGGTTTGCATTTTTGGCTCACCGTTAGGGGAGTCTATATAATACCGCTGTGTCCGTCGTCGTCGTCGTCGTCGGCGGCGTCGGCGTATCCTAACAGTGGCACGTTTCTTAACTGCTAGGGCTATGAACTTGAAACTTTGTACACAGAATGCCCTAGGTCCGCTGACCCCTGACACTGATTTTCGGTCCGATCTGATTCTCAGTTTGGCCACCAGGGGGCCAAATGTGGATATCTAACAAGTGTGATATCTCGTTTATTAGTGACTTGTTTTTGATAAAACTTTTGTTGTAAGTACTCATAGCAAGGATACATCACATATCATACGGATTTTTAATTTGACCTTCTTTTCAAGGTCACAGAGGTCATATGGCGTAAATTGGCCATTAGAGTGTAAACTATGGCACGTTTCTTAACCACTATAGCTATGAACTTGAAACTTGGTACATATAACCCCCTATATCACATAACCTCTGGTGCTGAATTTCGGTCCGATCTGATTCTCAACTTGGCCACCAGGGGGCCGAATGTAGATATCTAAAAAGTGTGATATCTCGCTTATTAATGACTTGTTTTCCATAAAACTTTTGTGGTATGTACTCATAGCAAAGATACATCATATATCAGGTAGGTTTTCAATTTGACCTAATTTTCAAGGTCGCAGAGGTCAAATTGCGTAAATTTGCCGTTTGAGTCTAACTATGGCACGTTTCTTAACCGCCAAAGCTATGAACTTGAAACTTGGTACATATAACCACCTATATCAGATAACCTCTGGTGCTGAATTTCGGTCCGACCTGATTCTCAACTTGGCCACCAGGGGGCCGAATGTGGATGTCTTAAAAGTGTGATATCTTGCTTATGACTTGTTTTCGATAAAACTTTTGTCGTAGGTACTCATAGCAAGGATACATCATATATCGTACGGGTTTTTAATTTGACCTACTTTTCAAGGTCACAGAGGTCAAACGGCAAAAATTGGCTGTTAGAGTGTCACTTTGGCACGTTTCTTTTAAAACGACTGAAGCTATGAACCTGAAACTGGGTATACATGGCCGTATAGGTCAGATAACCTCTGATAACACATTCCAGTCCAATCTGATTCTCAACTTGGCCACCTTTGGCCCAAATCTGAAAACTTTAAGAATTGTGATTTTTGCACCAGTCTGATGAACATGGGACCAGCTAACCCACCATACAGTATTACATGTACTTGCACATGGTTTTTGATTTTACCTCATAAAACTTTTTTATTTGGCTACATACTGTAACACTTTCTGTAACTAGCATGAATTAATTGTCTACTAAATATACTTACGGTGAGCACAATGGCCCCTGGCCGTTTCATTTTCTCATACAATTCCGACATCGCGGCCGTGGGGAAAAAACTGAACAATGGCAAATATTCCAAAGAATTAATTATATAAATGTAGATATTTTCCCACTAACTGTATGGCTGTTTCCGCCCCGGTTTCCGCAGAATCCGCTAAATCGACATGGCCACTGGAAAATGTATAGGGGAGTCTACGGAGGAACCATGTGCACGGTTGCACTGGACAACCACATGTCTGCTAGAAATGCAGTAGGCCTATCATCTTGAGTTGGTTTTTAGAATGGCAATGTAGGCTATGCATCTATTCTAGGCCTATAGTAGGCCTATAGTCGGACTCATGTCACTGGCGCCCTTTTTGGGTCGCTGTGCAAAAACTATACTGGGCCGATTTCTTAAAAGTTTTGTTTTTCTTGAATATAAGAATATAATTTCGGGACCCAACACAATTTCCAGGTTAGACATAGGCCTAGGCCTATGCCAATGAAGAAGAAAAAAATTGTCGACTTAGGAGCCCTTTGGCCGGCCATTATTACAATACGGACATAGTGATTATTAGCTCGTTCCGTCGCTTTATAACCACTACGACTAGTCATAATATTTGCGGCGGATTTCGTCTAACGAATTGGCAGGATGCCAACTAGGCCAACCAATCACGCGGTAGTCTGGCGGACACACCTCGAGTAACTAGACTAATGTATGTATGTGAATGCATGCATGACTCCACCAGTTATGCAGTTCAAACAGTGACCTAAAACGGAGGAAATATTCCTACCGCTGCTGAAAACTATTCCTTATTGACAAATAACAAGCATTTACTTCAGTCATGAAAGGTATATTTAGGATTTCGTAGTGTATTTCACCAGAAAATCATCGAATCGATAAAAAGATGGCGGCAGAAAGAAATCGGCCTAGTAGTTTTTGCACAGTGACCCATGGGCAGTGACATTACTTATGAATCTGACTATCTATAGGGCCTATGCATCGCATGCATTGCCAACAGTCCGGTCCGTCATGGGTTTCTGTGAGTTGACAATTCACGGCTCTTCATGAGTTTTCAGAAAGAGCGTTTTGTTGGCAAAAATTAACACACAAAGCCTGAAAGTCGACTTTGCAGACTTCTTTCTAGAATTATTATGTTCGGAGGATATTCTCAACATGTGACATCACAATCGGGGAAATTTTGAACCGTGACGTGTCATTTGTTCCCGATTTTTCGAAAATCGCTTGTGAAGAAAGTGTTGGTCACAAGTCATCATTTACCAAGAAACAAATCAATGTATGGTCGGTACTCTCACCTGCCAACATAGATAACATCATGCCATGTACATGATGTACACGAATTGACCATTCGAATGTACCATTTTTTAAAAAGAAGTTACGCTTTTTCTTTAAATCTGAAAATATTTCGGTAAATCCATAGCGTGGCAGCCATTGCTCACGGAGAGTCATGAGGAATTCTGTTGTTGCCATTGTGACGTCACCTTTTTATTGGGAATACCCATTCCCATAGTGCATTGCGGTCTATCGAAACTAGCGGCAAGTTTGTCGTTGTACTGGCGTTACTTCCTGTTTAGAGGAAATTTCATGCGATGCCATGAACTCACGAAAACCCATGACGGGCCAAACTGGCCAATGGGCTTGTGGTATTCGACTCAATGACGCGATTGTTGCCATGGATTTTGCTAAAATACGGATTCGCATGCTCTTGGTGTATGCTTGTAGGTCGTGTGTCATATACTGCTCTATAGACTATAGGAAAGGTGGAGTTGTTACTTTCAGCTTTTTTTTCATCATTCATTTCTGATTTTCTTGAGAAGTAGAAAAGCCATACAGGAAAGTGAGGTGTCATTTGTTTGCTTATCTTATTGCCTTTCAAATGAGACTGATTTCAAATGCCCCAGAATAAAGACAAAGGTGAAGGATGGTCAGAGAGCAAAAAAGCCAGGGGTGGAGCAGGTGGCGGTGGAGGTGCAAGTACAAAAAACATAATTTTCATTGTTTCTACAATACAAGAGTCTATTTTACAAATCTAGTTCATTTCACTAGTCTAATACCAGTTGACACTGTATGGCAGCCACAAAGCAAAGAGTAAACTGTTTTGGTGGCATTTCCAGAAGTGAGAAAAAACTCAGTGTTGACTGCATCCAAAGGGACTCAAGCTTGAATTTTAACACCAAAGTTCCCACTTGCACATGAACCACTTTCTTTAAAGAACATGGAAAACTAATGACTGGATATGATAGAGCAGAGTCTCCTCTTCATTTTAAAGCAAACAGAACTCAATTTGGGCAAAGAATAATGATTTTACATGTTTTTTTCTGACGACTGTCTATTTTGAGAAAATGAAGAAAACGTTTGTTCATTGTAATGCATTATCCTATTAATTCTTGACGCTTTGTTGGCATTATCTCGTTAATGGGTGATGATAAAAGAGAAAGAAGTATGCTGATAGGCCTTGGGTGGCTTATTTATTGATATCCAAAAATCCATAAAAGGTTATTTTTGACCATGTAACACTTTTTACAAGCAGTTTGTGACTCACGACCTGTAATCCTCCAATAGCAGGGGTTTCAGTTCAGCCTTTTAATATTTTTACGGCAGGCGGTATAAGCACCACGCCACCATGAGACCAGGCGGAGCAATCATGGACAATTCATGGTGGTTTTTAGTGATTCATTGGATTGGATCATCATCATCATCATCTTCTTCTCATTATTTTTAACGATGTATATTAACTATGGAATACGCGTGCGGGCGCCTTAACTGGTAACAAACTTAATAAGTCATTTTGTGCTGAGCAAGTCTATGAAGAACCAAACGAAAACGAAAATTTCCTAACTGCCAGCGTGCGTGTAAATGAGATACATGTATGTACAATCCTTCGACAGCTTTATTCATATCTGGTGTTGTCTCCTTCCCAGTGCTTGTCGAGATTACATTTAAATGATTTGATTTTACCGGAAAGTGACGACCGAATTTGGTAGCGCGTTCCAATCATCCACAGTCCTTAACTGGCTTAAGAAGAAAGAATATTTACGAATATTAGTCCTTGCTCTGGCTTTCTTTAATTTCCTTGTATGACCCCTGGTTTCCGTTTGTTGATTATGTAAGTAACGTTTTGAGCAATTGGTGATCTTGCTCAAATAGTTTGTACAGTTTTATAATGCCATTTATTGGTTTAGCTCACCTCTCAGCAGAGCCACTCCTGATGAGGGGGCGGTGGCTTAGTCCCTTGGGTGGTCGTGTTACCGGGGTTCCACTGTACTAAAATATTCTGCACATTTCAGAGCACCTGATCAATCCAACTTAAAAGTTAAATCTACATTCTTGTAAACTTGATGCTTATGCAAGAAGTGTCTCTTCCGTGACAAAAAGTTCCCTTCAAAATTATCAAAAATCAAGCCAAACCAGCCGAAAGAAGTTAAATTTCAATAAAACTGCTTTTGGAAAAATAAGTTTACAATTCACCCTGACCAAAAAATCAAAAGTTCTTTTCCTCATGACCACTTGAAATGTTGGCCCCTTGGTTGACATTACCAATACCATGGAATCACTCGACTTCTTTTATTCCCTATCCAATCTCAGTCTCCGTCTTAATCTTATTTGTCTCAAAACCATCCAGTATTTATTATTCACGGAAATGATCATTCAACTGTGATTGTGTACAATTTGGGTCAAATGGGGACCCACCTGTTTCGATCGGGGACGCCCCTCCAAAGGGGGACACTCATGATCAGAGCAACATGAAGAGTGATGTAAAGCTGTACTATAGTATACAGGGTGTCAACATTTGTACATCAATTGGGAAGTTCCAAACTAACCGTGGGACATGGCACAAGGCCCATTTTAAGAGCATGATTATGATGTTCAGCCTTCAGGTGTTATGTGCATAATTGGGGACATTACACACGTCCCCCGTTTGAGTTGAGAGAATGATGTAAATTGGCTCGTCCCAAATCTTCACGAGGCAGAAAATTCACTGCTAAAGGTGCAGCTCCACGTAAGACTTTTCTTGCGGAATCTCTCAATCATGTCTATGGCATAGGCACTTTCCTAGATGTGAATGATGATACGTTGCTCGAGTCAAGGAAGAGTAAGGCAGATGTTTACTTGATCTTTTATTCTCTGTCCAATCTCAGCCTCCGTCTTATTCTTATTTGTCTCAAACTCATCCAGCATTTATTCACGGAAATGATCATTCAACTGTGACTGTGTGCTTTTTGGGTCAAATGGGGACCCACCTGTTTCGATCGGGGACGCCCCTCCAAAGGGGGACACTCATGATCAGAGCAACATGAAGAGTGATGTACTGCTATACTATAGTATACAGGGTGTCAACATTTGTATTTTACATCAATTCCGAAGTTCCAAACCAACCGTGGGACATGGCACAAGGCCCATTTTAAGATCGACAAGAAAAAAGGCGGCAAAATTTAAGCGTCAGAATACTTTTTATTGGCAGGTATTATTGTTTACGTACGTATCAATTTTCGCTGGCTATAATACTTGTTCTTGAGGATCTCTATTATTTGTGGTTCGTTGTCGTCAAAGATGGGTATTTTGATGGAAAAATGGGCAAGGCAAAACGTGGTTTCAAATATGATGTTGTTTCTAATTCTACACTTTTCGAACAATTCCACAAGGGCCGTAAGGGGGCCAAAGACAACAATATCTCCTGAACAATACTGTTTCGCGATTTTCGCAGTATATTTAAAATTCGCGAAAACTTTTGCGTATACGACCATATTTGAAGACATTTCTAATCTTTGCTGAGTGAATCTATCGCTGATATTAATACATTATATGAAAGATGCATAAAAAATCTGACTCACCAAAATGATGTCTCTTTACTTGTTCAAGAGGAAATCACATTGTCCATGGACCATTTCATAATGTTTTACTTGTTGATAGTGCACTTTAAAATTTAAACTTCCCATTTTTTTTCCAGGCCCTGCCCTGCTTTCTCACTCCAGTAGGTCCTGCTCCTGCAGACTGCACTAAGATTATAAGAATTGCTAGCATTTATAGCAACCTATAATCCTGATGGAATTACCTAGTTTACCCTGCTTTCTGTTTCGACAAGAAATACATTTCAATGCTTGCTGTGATATCTTTTCTGAACTGGAGTTCAGTTTTGAAACTTATCTAATATTTGGGTATAATAGCATGTGCTTTTTCTCCTACACTGACTTCTGTTTGGCATATGAAGTGCTACTTCATTGCAACTTCGAATTGTACTTTTGTTTCTACCGGCCAGCTGGACTGGGTACAGACTGGGTGTCATTGCAGTGGCAGTGTTAGACAGGGTAAGACTGTTAAATATCAACCAGTTGAAAAAAGAGTTAAAGAGTTCAGTAATTGTTTTACTGTTTTGTTCATGATGGGCGTGCTTTGTTCCTGAATCTGTCATGTGATATCATAGCCAAGAAATAGGCCTGTCTGAAGGCTGCACTGCTTGTTCTTTATGTTCCTTTTCTTTCAGCCCTAACCTCGTAGATGCACGGTTCGCCATCTTTGATTTCAAATCCGCTCACCGTTTACTCACGGTTTTCAGTTAAATTCAAATTTCCCGCCCTCTAAATTATGTGAACGTTAGATCAAGTGCCCATGAAATTTGTGGCGACACTGACTGAGTCAATCCAACAATAATGAGGAACCGGCGTGGAAACTTACCCGTGACGTGGCACTGATGCACAACTCAGTTTTCAACAGAGGCGCTGACCTGCAGCCAGGTTAACATAATGACTGTGACGGCGCGGCACGTCACTACATCCCCCACTCTCAAGGCATGACGTCACCATTTGCTCTGTTCCTGAGGTAAATATCGTGACGCCTCCTATCGTCAAAACTGACTTGTGCCTCAGCGTCGCCTGTAGTTTTAGTTCCTCCGGTTCCCCATTGCCAACATGTCCCAAAATGCAATCACGAACATTTCGATCAGTTTCTTATAAACCTGGCACAAATGTACCCCTTTGTGACCCGTACTTAGAGACTGAATCTTGGCCTCATATGATTCTTGGTTTTGCCACCAGGGGGCAAAATGTCAAAAGTTAGAATGTTTGATTACTCGTTTAATAGTGGTCCGATTTTCATGAAACTTTTATGGCAGGTACTACTAACAAGGGTATTTCGGGTATTATTTCAAGGTCCCAGAGGTCAAAGTTTTCCTGTGGCACCTTTGCTTCAGGGTCGTCCACGATTCCAAGTCGAAAAATTGGTGTTCGTTTCAACTGGAGAGCTTGTCGTTTTTCACAAGCATTACCAAAGTTTATTTTTAAACGCGCTTCGATTCTGCCCGTTAATGTCGTCAATCGACCATTGGCATGACTGGAATGGGTTCGAGTTTATGACTTTATTTGACAATACATGTACATGTACATCATCTCTAATATAATAGAATGCACAACTGTTTGTATTGGTCAATGTTCATGGTTCTGGGGGTGGTTAGGTTTGTTGACCCCCTTTTGGTGCAATAAATCCCTCTTACAATGTCTTATGTGAGCTAACTCAGTTTCTTTGGGGACAGAATATTTCTAATATTTAGATAACATAAAATAAGCTTTCAGAAAATGAATACTTTATTGCGTCTGATTTGGTTGCCACTACCTGAAATGCCTTGCCCCACTGAGGGGTTTAGAAATAAAGGCTTGCCCCACTATGGGTTGTTTTTATTCCTTTTCTTCTCCCGCAAGTATGAACTGGCTCCACTAATGCACTGCTCAATTCACCCTGACAAGACTTGACACATCAGCTGAAGATTCACATTGAATATTTATGTTCAGCATTTGAAATCGGTTCATGACTCACAAGCCTTTGTGTATTGGCCTGTAAAAAAGATTTGTTTAAGATTTACTTTAACCTTACAGACATGGCCACTTCAGCTAAAAGGCGCCGTCATCATGCCGTGGATCCTCTTGATGCAGCACAGTCATGGATAAGTTTGAAGGATTGGGATCCAGGTTGTGTGTGTGTTGACCCAAACATCCCAGGCAAAGGTGAGCAACAGAAGCCCAAAAAATTGAAACAAACAATATAAGACTTCTCACCTGAATGTCGTCACAGTACAGTGACTGTCAATAAAACATTCAAATCTCTCATAATCTTTGACTGACTCAAAATTCTTGCATCAAGGGCAAGTATCCCCGATGTTGGCAAACTTAAACCCTTTGTTGGCCCAAGGTCCCTTTGTGATGATCTTTATTGCTTATCGCTCACTCACACTATTATGGGGTAATCTGCTAACAGTAGGGTTGCTAACTCCAGGAATGGCATTGCAGGATTCAGGATGCTGGGCCTAAAATGGATAAATAAAAATACAGTGTCTGTCATGTCTGTCGGGAAAAAAAGGAACAGAGAGTTAGGCAGACGAATATCTTGTTTCTTTTTCTAATACTAATACACACTGCATCACAAAATACAGACTATTTTTAGTCAGAGATTCCTAGTGGAGATCCAATTGAAATTCGGTGCGAAAGAACCAGAAGCCCAATTGCAAAATGACTGACACTCAATGACTCGACATGAGTACAAGTTTTACTTTTATGACACAATATCTTCTGCTTTTATTTTACATGTAGGTAGAGGTGTGCGGGCAACTGAAGTCATTCAGAAGAACACCTTCATAATGGAGTACAAGGGGGATCTGATTTCTGCTAGTGAGGGCGATGAAAGAGAGATTGTAGATCCCAGTAACTTCCGATTTTTTTTCCAATATAAAGGTGAATACTTATGGTAAGTAAAGTTTGACCTGTTAAACCTTAGCAAGTTATACGACAGGGCAGAGCTGGTCTGTCCGACGTCCTCGTGGAGTTGTCATAATATTGTACACGTTTTTGACACTGAACCCTCTGCACTGCAGTACAAAACAGCTCCATTGCTTTTGTGGCTAGGCGCCAATCAAAGTCAAAGGGTAGCCTGGTCGCATCTCTGGTGAAGAAATGATTGTGGCTGCTGTTCAGGATGAAACTTAAGCCACAAGACACAGTTATCATTTAAATTATTTGCTGGAGACTTCAAACTGGGTACAAACAAAGAAATAATTGAAATGTTTCTTCTCCACCTTTGTCCTTGATCAACAGGTGAGTGCATTGTCCATCGATCATTTCAACCACCATGGTATTTACATGATTGTATCCACCAACCGAATCAAATGTTTATTCCCTTATTACATGAGAAATTAGTTTCTACACCTTGTTAATGTTGTCAATGTGAAAATCTTTTAAGATGCAAATTCGAAATAGTGAGTCTAGGAGGTTGAAACTTAGTGTGTGGATTTATTATGACAGCATGACTTGACATACCGAAAATCATTGCCATTTGACCTACTTTCTGGGCTCCAGGCGGCCATCTTTGAAAACCTTATTTTTCAATATCTCATGAATGCTGATAGCTAGGATCTTGAATTTTTTTTGTGGATACCTCTGAAGAGACTACATGACTTGTTACCTGGGTTTTTGATTTGACCTACTTTTCAAGGTTACAGATGTCAAATTCTATAATTTCACCGCAGGTGGCATGTTTCGTCATCACTTGTTGTAGACTCTTTAAATTTGGTATGTAGACACTTATTGAGCATCTCTACATGTTGATAAAAAAGTACATGTAGGTCAATGTGACCAACTTTTCAGTGATAAGTACCGGTAGGTCAAGTTTGTAAAATCCTTTGAAGAGATTGTTATAGAAAATTGTGTTGCCCAAGGTTACACATGACTTGACCAAGTCAGTGTGATTCCTCTCTGTGTATTTGCTCCTCACCAATTAATTCACACTCTCTCTGCAGTGCAACTATATATATCATTAATTCATGTCAATTACCAAACTACAAATCTGTCATGATATCTAGGAATAAATCAACCCCAGGTGAGCACAATGTCCCAAGGACATTTCATTTCCTGCCTTTTATAGTCCAGTTGCATCTTTAAAGTTTGTTCATTATCTTTCAGTATCGATGCAATGAATGAACCACTGGCCGGAGATGCAACACTAGGGCGCCTTGCCAATCATTCATCCAAAAGACCAAATGCAAAGGTCAAGGCGGTGGAGGTGGACGGGACCCCACACCTCTGTTTCTTTGCCATCAGCGAAATTCAGGTGGGAGAGGAGGTGGTATACAATTATGGGGTGAGCAATCTCCCCTTTAAAGTTGTAGAGGTAAGCAAGTCATTTCCATTTTTAGCTCGCCTCTCAGAAGAGGTGAGCTTATCCTATACCGTGGCGTCCGTCGTCGTCTGTCGTCCGTCGTCGTCTGTCGTCCGTCGTCGTCGTCGTCCGTTGTCGTCCATCGTCCGTTAGCAGGGCACGATTCTAAACTGTTAGAGCTATTGAGTTGAAACTTAGTACACATGTACCCTTATGTAGTGGCATTTTGGAGACCAAGTTTCAATCTGGTTCGATGCATAGTTTGGCCACCAGCGGGCCAAAGGTTAAGAGTGAAAATATGCAATATCTCCCTTAAATACTGGTCGGAAAATTTTGAAAACAAATATGGTAGGTACTTCTAGCAAAGGTACATCATATAATCCTCCGGGTTTTTGATTTGACCTACTTTTCAAAGTCACATAGGTCAAACTTCATTAAATCACCGTAAGGTGGCACGTTTCGTTTCTATTTGAGCTATAAGCTTCTTAATTTGTATGGACTTGTATCTAGCAACCCTCTAATTTGCCCCTTGGACATCAAATAAGGCCGCCAGGCGGCCATCTTGAAAATTGAACAAAGTCATATAACTGTGAAACCAATGATTGTATTTCAACCAAATTTCTTGTGTTGATGTATCTAGGTACCCTTTACATTATCCCAAATTTTCAGTCAAATCTGTCACCTAATATGGCTGCCAGGCGGCCATCTTGAAAACCATTCAAAGCCCTATTATTCTGAAACTGATTATACGATTGCAACCAAATTTCATGTGATTATGTATCTATGTACTCTTTATGTTATCCCAAATTTTCAATGTAATCTGATAACAAATATGGCCGCTAGGCTGCCATCTTGAAAATTCAACGAAACCTTGTTACTCCCTAAACTGTTGATTAGATGTCAACCAATTTCCAAGTGACATGCACATCGACTGCAAATGACATGCACTAACATTAACTGAGGTGAGCACATGGTCCCTGGACCATTCATTTTTCTTTCAATGGTGTATCGGCACAAACCCATTGACCGCTACATGGCGCTGGTCGTAACTAAGGTATTGCGTGTTTTTGTCAGCGATGTAAAGCAATACGGCGACGATGGAGCTTGAAGTACGTGTACAAAAATGACAACAAAAAACAGGACCAGACAATTTCTTGCCGATTTGTCATTGAAATTGATTTTCACAGTGCTATATTGTCATTTAATGTCATCACAAACACAGCGTTGTCATCTTTGACAAGTGGAGAAGGTGCGAAACGTAGTTACAAGCAGCGCCGCCTAGCGGAGGCCGATACCTCATTACAATGCTATTTACTGATGTTTGTGAAAAGTATTCCCGTATTAGAATATTCGAAACAGTGACAACAATATTGAGCACGCGCTGCCATGACAAGATTATTGCATTGGCAACCACATTTTTTTGCAAAGACCTAACATGTGCTGTAGTAGAGCTAATAGGTATGGCTTGCGAAAGTTTGGATTCCCAGTATATCATACATAGTAGACTTTTCATATTAAGAGGGGGCTTGAAGTGTTATCAGTAAATGACGCTACTTTCATGTGAATGTGAATGAGATATCCACCATGCCATGCAAGTCAGCATCAAGCGGCATGTCATCAAGACGAATGAATCTGCAAAGAGTGACATCACACACGTCACACTGATTTAGGACATGAGCAGGACTATGAAGGAAGAAGTCGCATCATACATGATGTTCTCTTTTCCTAGGTGTTCAGGAATGTCGGGGGATGTACAGCTGCAGCTTCAAGGAATTTTTGAACCGTGAAGCCTGCCTAAACAGGCTTTTCAATCACATGGAGACCTATACACCCTGTAGTTTTTTGCCTATTTTGGGGACATGACTTTTTGTTTTTCATCTTAATTTTGGGATATTTTGTTGCGCCAAATTTTCTGAATTGCGACGCTATATAATTGAAATAATTGAAATTTTGACTGATATTGTCACCTGCGCCTGAAAAAATCATTATATTAGGATAAAGTATCGAATTGGGTAACTGCTTGAAGCAATATCAATTGACCATCTTGAGATGACATAAAATGCCTTCAGGGATAAGACACACTATCCTCTGGTAATGTCCTGATCATGGAATTGCTTCTCATATTTCAGCTGGTATGGAATGACCAAAACAAACAGTTTTTGTCTATTTACTGAGATCAGTTCATTGAGGAGATATACATCGCACACGCTTTTACAGCTGCAAAGTTGAAACTTGTTGGGATAGTCACCCAAAGACAGAATGAAGACTAGGCACATTCTGGAGTTGCTAGGATTTTTGGCTCACCGTAGGGGAGTCTATACAATACCGCAGTGTCCGTCGTCTGTCGTCGTCGTCGTCGTTGTATCCTGTTTCAAAAACAGTGGCACGTTTCTTAACCACTAGGCCTATGAATTTGAAACTTTGTACACAGGATTCCCTCGGTCAGATGACCTGTGACAATAAATTTCGGTCCGATCTGATTCTAAAACTGGCCACCAGGGGGCCAAATGTGGATGGTATCTAAAAAGTGTGATATTTCGCTTATTAATGACTTGTTTTTGATAAAACTTTTGTGGTAGGTACTCATAGCAAGGATACATCATATATCATACAGGTTTTTAATTTGACTTACTTTCAAGGTCACAGGGGTCAAATGGCGTAAATTGGCCGTTTCAGTGTAAACTATGGCACGTTTCTCAACCGCAACAGCTATGAACTTGAAACTTTGTACATATAACCCCTTATATCAGATAACCTCTGGTGCTGAATTTTGGTCCGATCTGATTCTCAACTTGGCCACCAGGGGGCCGAATGTGGATATCTAAAAAGTGTGATATCTCGCTTATTTAATGATTTGTTTTCGATAAAACTTTTGTGGTAGGCATTCATAGCAAGGATACATCATATATTGTACGGGTTTATAATTTGACCTGCTTTTCAAGGTCGCAGAGGTCAAATGGCGTAAATTGGTCGTTTCAGTGTTACTATGGCACGTTTCCCAACCGCAGCAGCTATATGCACTTGAAACTTGGTACATATAACATGTATAACCCCATGTATCAGATAACCTATGGTGCTGAATTTCAGTCCAATCTGATTCTCAACTTTTGTGGTAGGCATTCATAGCAAGGATACATTATATATCATACAAGTTTTTAATTAGACCTACTTTTCAAGGTCGCAGAGGTCAAATGGCATAAATTGTCTGTTTGAGTGTAACTATGGCACCCCTATAACCCCCTACATCAGATAACCTTCGACACCGAGTTTTGGCTTGATCTAAGTATTTTCCATTTGGTTACATACTGTTCACTTTCTGTAACTAGCATGAATTAATTGTCTACTAAATATACTTACGGTGAGCACAATGGCCCCTGGCCGTTTCATTTATTGCGTGCTTTGGTCACCCTGCCCTCTAGGCATTGATCTTATGATACAACAATTCACATTTTATTTTAGGAGGCTGCTAAAACAGCCAGAGGCATTGGTATGTGTCCTGAGTTTTTGTCTAGGCTGCAATGATTTCTGTAAGCAGTGAAATTTTCAAGCAATATTTAGAATTTGAATTTGAACTTGGTCTCATCTCTTGAACGAGAACCAGCTCCCAATTCTACGTTGTCGAGCGGAAAGGATGATAAGAAAATTTGCCAGTGACTGTGTGTTTTTCGGTGTTATGGGGACCCACCTGTGTTGTTCCAATCGGGGACACCCCTCCGAACAGGGACATTCATGATCTTAGCAACATGCAGAATAATTTACAGCTCTACTTAAGTTTATAGGATGTCCGCATAGGTCAGATAAGAAGGTCCAAATCAACCGTGGGACGTCTTTTTATGAACTTGATGATGATGAGTCTTGTGCATAATTACACACGTCCCCGTTTGTATGATGTAAAATTGTACATCCCCAATTAAAATGTGGTGCACAGAAAATTCACTGTTTACAGTAATTTTTGAGTTTTTCCTGGATTGACTGGCTGATTCGTCTCGGACATGTAGTTCTGCTGTCAGTGAATGTATTACGGCTACATTCTGCTCACCCATCTTTCGCCTCTGAATGTCACGTGGGATAGTCTGGAACTAGGCAGAAATGTTTGTTTTTGCATTTTGCACCTTGCAGCAATATACTAATTTTTTTAATTTAAAACAACGGTATTGTTATTCTAACAACTCGTGATTGTGGCTGATTGAAGCAAACATTGTTCCCTGCCTAAAAACAAGACAGCTGTGCTATCTATGATGTTGCTGGTCTCTTATTCATCATACACAGAGAGCTGAAACATGAAAGAATAAGAAAACGAGTAGAAAAGAAACTACTTGATTGAATGATTCCTTTCACCCACCTCAGTCTTGCTGCCAGTTTTTACAACTTGCCCTGTTCTTACAAGCCAGGATAAACTCTCTCAATCTACTGAGACTGCCTTCCATTCTGTTGCATTTACCAAAGTTCGTGTTGAATGTTGCTGAATTTTTTATTGATTCTAACCTCTTCACTACTGTTTAATTTTGTGTGTGGCAATATTTGCTTTATATATGACTGGTTTGACGTCATTGGCTCAAAACGCAGTTCAACAATATTTTCCAACAAAAATTGCATGACGTCATCAAAATGACGACTCCCATAGCATGCATCATTGCGTTGAAACCTGATGAATATGTCCATCTTTTCTAAATGGTTCCGCAATGCAGATTAGGCCAAGTGATTAAATGATGTGCTGCCCTCAGTGCTGGTCTTTCTTTGTGTCATCATTATTATTCTTGTTCATTCTTTAAACGTCATTCTACTAACAAGTAACATTGGCATTGCCACATTTTTTCAATAATATATATTGTTGTATCAGTTATGCCAAGGAATAATGATGTGTGTTTTTCATTTCACTTGGGAATGCCCCTCCAAACGTGGGTCGTACTCAATCTTTTCACTCTGAAGCCAGCCTCCGCATCAGGTAGAGTGTTGTACAGCTAAAGTACAGGATATCTAGTTGGTGTTTTGGTCTCCCTTCATATCGTCTACAGTGGCAGAAATCCACATGTTTCACAGAAAAACATGTACAAATGAAGGATACGCATATGATAGCCGTAAAACATTCAATACAAAGGGCCTCCCTGCTTTTGATGGTCTGGATCTTTTTGATTTACACAAATCAAAAAATGAAGTGGGCTGGTAGGAAACAACGAAAGGCTGTGGCTTAATGGAAATGTTCTTCTTCCAGTTCGAAATGAAGATTGTGAAGCATGCCCTGAGGAAGAGCAGCCAGAAGAGGTTGGCCAAGTAGAAAACCCCGAAGAAGTGCCAGGTACTTGAGCGTTTTATCCTTTCTAACTAAACTGTTCGTTCTTGACTACCTTGGCAGTAGTTGTAGTCTGCTTAACTGTCTTTCTACATACCTGTCTGTAAATACTGAATGATTTCATTTCTTTTGCTCGAAAGAGTCATCCTGTCAGGTCCAGGTTATCAAGGTTCCGCCGTGTCCAACTGGCACTGTCCTGAAGAAGTCCGAGTTCTAGGCTTCTGGTGCACGTTGCCAAGTCGGCAAACTGTGTTTTACCAAAAAAGTGAATCAATAAGGAATTTACAAAAGGAAGCCTGTTGGTGGGCAACCAAATGTTTCCTTGGTGTCAGGCTTGCTCATGGGTCACCACATACGTTCCCGTTCAGAGGGTTTTATGTTAGGGCGTAAGGATTTCTGTATAGTAACAGTAGTGGCAATTTGAAGCAGTATTTGGAATTTTTACCATGTGGACCAGCACAGATCAACATTGTCTGTATCTAAGGGGACCAATCTCTTTGTTGTTTCAATTTGGAACGCCCCTCCAAACGGGGTCGTCCACAATCTTTAATGAAGTATGATGGAAGTGAAAGATTGAAATAATGAAGTGTGCTTAGAGGTACCATGAAAGGCTGTGGCTTAATGGAAATATTTTTCTTCCAGTTTCAAATGAAGATTGTGAAGCATGCCCTGAGGAAGAGCAGCCAGAAGTGGTTGGCCAAGTAGAAAACCCCAAAGAAGTGCCAGGTACTTGCATGTTTTATCCTCACTAACTCTTCCTTCTTGGCTAATGTACCTTGGTAATCTGCTTTCTAACTGTCCTACTGCAGCTTGGTATTGTTACTGTATTTTCCTTTCTTTTGCTTCAAAGAGTCATCCCGACGGGTTCAGGTCATTCAGGTTCCCACATTTCAAACATACTGGCACTGTCCTGAAAAGCCTGATTTTTGGGCTTCTGATCTTGAAGTATTTGTGACTATTAGAAAGGTTCAAATTGACAGATATGACAATATAATGGTACTTGGGAATGCCCCTCCAAACAGGGCTTTCCTCAATCTTTTCACTCTGAGGCCAACCTTGGCATCATGTACAGTGACGTACAGCTAAAGTGCAGGACACCTAGTTGAGATCATCCTTGAAAATCCAGAGTCAGTTGTATCCTCCTTCCCTTGCACACGTTACTGACCCTGGATAAATCCGATGGTTATTCGGGGACGAGGCGGACCAATCTACTCCGCTCAATGAAAACGGCTCTTACATCATTCCGAGCAACTCCATCACTATCGAAAACAAGAGAGCATCTATGCGTTTTTTATACGTTTTGTAAAAGTCGCCCTCAATGGCTGAAATTTGAAATACTCGTGACGCACCTGCGGAATTCCCTGTAATTGCCCGATCTTGTGAGGAGCAATCATCCTCCCCCCGTTATCGGAGAAAATTATTGAGAAATACCCCAAAAGAACCATAAAAGTGTCAATTGAGGCAAGCGATGTATGGAACATGAGTCGATGACTTATTGATGAAGGAAGCAGTTTGTATTTATTCGAAATGCTGTTTTGAGACAATAAACGGTACACTTTTTAGCTCACCTCTTAGCAGAGGTGAGCTTATCCCATACCGTGGCGTCCGTCGTCCGTCGTCGTCGTCGTCTTCGTCGTCGTCGTCGTCGTCGTCGTCGTCGTCGTCGTCGTCGTCGGCGTCGTCGTCGTCGTCGTCGTCCGTCGTCCGTTAGCAGGGCACGTTTCGTAACTGTTAGAGCTATTGAGTTGAAACTTGGTACACATGTACCCTTATGTAATGACACCTGGGAGACCAAGTTTCGGTCCGATTGGTTTCATGGTTTGGCCACCAGGGGGCCAAACGTTAAAAGTGAAAATATGCAATATCTCCCTTAATAGTAGTCGGGAAATTTTGAAAAAAATATGGTAGGTACTTCTAGCAAAGGTGCATCATATATCCTACGGGTTTTTGATTTGACCTCCTTTTCAAGGTCACAGAGGTCAAATGGTGTAA
This sequence comes from Lineus longissimus, assembly GCF_910592395.1. NCBI lineage: Eukaryota > Metazoa > Nemertea > Pilidiophora > Heteronemertea > Lineidae > Lineus > Lineus longissimus. The sequence continues at coordinate 9,054,704 of NC_088316.1, forward strand.
ATTGGCCGTTAGGATGTAACGATGGCACGTTTCTAAACTGCAATGACTATTGATACCAAATTTGGTACACATTTACCCCTTAGTCAGGTGATCTCAGGGACCGAAGTTTGGTCCAATATGATTCACCACTTGACCACCAGGGGGCAAAATCCAAAAACCTTAAAAATGCGATTATTCCTTAACTTCTTGCCCGATTGCCACCAATTTGATATCATGGGTACATCTAACCACCATACAGTATATGTCACACAGGTTTTTAATTTGACCTTCTTGTCAAGGTCGCAGAGGTCAAATGGCGTAAATTCGCCGTCGGGCCGTAACTATGGCACGTTTCTTAACTGCAATGACTATTGATCACAAATTGAGTACACATGTACCCCTTGGTCAGGTGATCTTAGGTACCGAAGTTTGGTGCGATCTGATTTGCCGTTTGGCCTCCAGGGAGGGGGCCAAATCCTAAATTCTTCAAAATGCCATTATTCCTAGTAATGACTTGCCCGATTGGCACCAAATTTATATCATAGGTACATCTAATTCTAACAACCATTCAATGTGTCACCCGGGTCTTCTTTGATTTGACCTACTTTTCAAGGTCACAGAGGTCGAATGTACTGTAAATTGGCCATTTTGGGGAAATTGTAATTGCTTGGACCTACATCAAACCTAACACTACATGACACAAGACCATGCTCTTTATCCATCTTTCCTCCACATGAGGTGAGCACAATGGCCCTGGCCATTTCATCTTTTACCATCGACCGGCGTGGGTGATGTAATGTTAGAGAACAGCCAGCAATCCGGGTCTATTCAGGGCATAAGCTCGGTCGTTAGTGCTGAGTGTTGGCCTGAGGTCAGGATGAGTTGGGGTGTGTCGATGTGTTTCACAGTAAAAGGTGTCCAAATTAATGATAGCTAGAAAAAGAAGCAAGGGCCTCCCTGCTTTTGATTGTCTGGATTTTTTGATTAAGCCCTCAAACACAAATCAAAATTATGAAGTGTGCTTGGAGGTAACCATGTAAGGCTGTAACTTAATCGAAATATTCTTCTTCCAGTTCGAGATGAAGATTGTGAAGTATGCCCTGTGGAAGATGGCCAAGTAGAAAACCCCAAAGAAGTGCCAGGTACTTGAGCGTTTTATCCTTACTAACTCTTCCTCCTTGGCTACCTTGGTAGTCTGTGCTACTTAACTGCCCTACTCGCTTCATCATGGTCTGTTAGTGTTATTTATATTATAATTAATTTCATTTCTTTTGCTTCAAAGAGTCATCTTGTCACGCCCAGGTTACCAAGGCTTCCACATGTCCTACTGGCTCTGTCCTGAAAAAGTCTGGGCTTCTGTTCTTTAAAGTTTCTAAGGTCTTGACAAAATGGACAATCAGAACATTTCAAATTGACAGATATGACAAAATACTGATACATGATGGCTACAGTAAATGGAAAAACTCATTTGCTGTATAAACCTGGAGTGAAAATGGTTGGATTTGAATATACAGGGATTCTATTTCTAAAGTACTAATAGGTTTTCCAGATGCCTAGGGCAGGCTCCAAACATGCCAAAAGGCTGATAGGCAAATCATGTATTGCAGGTGTCCCAGTTGGCAAGCTGTGTTATTCCCAATCAATAAATCAATAAAGAATTTCCAAAAGGAAACCTGTTGGTTGGCAACCTAGTGTTTTCTTGGATTCAGGGTTGCCTGTTGGTCACTGCACATGTCCTCGTTTGGAGGGTTTGGGAGGCAAATCGTGTATTGCAGGTTATGATGTTGTGACAAACGTCCTGATGGCCTTGCAGGGGCCTTGTTGTCGGCGGTGAAGGAGGGTGACCGATGCACAACGACGGTGGATTGGCATGCCAGTTGGCAAACTGTGTTTTACCAAAAAAATGAATCAATAAGGAATTTACAAAAAGACCTGTTGGTGGGCAACCGAATGTTTCCTTGGTGTCAGGCTTGCTCATGGGTCATATATTGCCCAGTTGGCGAGCTGTGTTATTCCCAAAAAATAAATCAATAAAGAATTTGCAAAAGGAAACCTGTTGGTTGGCAACCTAATGTTTTCTTGGATTCAGGGTTGCCTGTGGGTCACTGCACATGTCCTCGTTTGGAGGGTTTTATGTTATTTGCTAGAGCGTAAGGATTTCTGTATAATATCAGTATTAGCAATTTGAGCATTATTTGGAATTTTCTTTATGTGGATCAGCACAGATTCAACATCATCTGTGTCGAATGGGACAAATCGTTTTGTTTTACTTGAAAACGTCCCTCCAAACTGAGCTGTCCTCAATCTTGTCACTCTGAGTCTGAAGCCAGCCTTCGCATCATGTAGAGTAGTGAAATGTACAGCTATAATACAGAATATCAAGTTAGGATGTTGGTCCCCTTCATGTTGTATACACAGCACAAATTGAGGTGCTTTTGATACCCATAGCCCCCAAAAATTCAATACAAAGGGCCTCCCTGCTTCTGATAATCTGGATACACAAATCAAAATAATGAAGTGTGCTGGGAGGTAACCATGTAAGGCTGTCACTTAATGGAAATATTCTTCTTCCAGTTCAAGATGAAGATTGTGAAGTATGCCCTGTGGAAGGTGGCCAAGTAGAAAACCCCGAAGAAGTGCCAGGTACTTGAGCGTTTTATCCTTACTAACTAAACTGTTCGTTCTTGACTACCTTGGCAGTAGTTGTAGTCTGCTTAACTGTTTTTCTACATCCCTGTCTGTAAATACTGAATGATTTCATTTCTTTTGCTCGAAAGAGTCATCCTGTCAGGTCCAGGTTATCAAGGTTCCGCCGTGTCCAACTGGCACTGTCCTGAAGAAGTCCGAGTTCTAGGCTTCTGGTGCACGTTGCCAAGTCGGCAAACTGTGTTTTACCAAAAAAGTGAATCAATAAGGAATTTACAAAAGGAAGCCTGTTGGTGGGCAACCAAATGTTTCCTTGGTGTCAGGCTTGTTCATGGGTCACCACATATGTTCCCGTTCAGAGGGTTTTATGTTAGGGCGTAAGGATTTCTGTATAGTAACAGTAGTGGCAATTTGAAGCAGTATTTGGAATTTTTACCATGTGGACCAGCACAGATCAACATTGTCTGTATCTAAGGGGACCAATCTCTTTGTTGTTTCACTTGGGAACGCCCCTTCAAACGGGGTCGTCCACAATTTTTGATGAAGTATGATGGAAGTGAAAGATTGAAATAATGAAGTGTGCTTGGAGGTACCATGAAAGGCTGTGACTTCATGGAAATATTTTTCTTCCAGTCCGAAATGAAGATTGTGAAGCATGCCCTGAGGAAGAGCAGCCAGAAGTGGTTGGCCAAGTAGAAAACCCCAAAGAAGTGCCAGGTACTTTTATCCTTATTGACTCTTCCTTCTTGGCTACCTTGGTAGTCTGCTTCTTATAACTATCCTACTTCATCATGGTTTGTTTCTAATTTCCTTTATTTTGTTTCAAAGAGTCATCGTGTCAGGCCCAAGTCATTCAGGTTCCCACGTATGTCCGACTGGCACTTAGCATAACCATGAATGATCAAGAAGTTTCTCCCTGAACACCTCACCCCTTAGCCAATGTTGGTCAATGAGGTATTGGCCTCCCGCTAGGCGGCGCTGGTCGTAACTAGGGTAAATGGTTTTTTCAAGTGATATAAGCGACTCGCTTCAATGTAAGCAGCGATGAAGACGTAAAATTTTCCTACGTTTCGCACCTTCACTGCTTGTCCAAGATGCCAATGCCGTGTATGTGATGACATTATGACAATATGGCACTGTGAAAATCAATTTCAATGACAAAAATTGGCAAGAAATCGTCTGGTCTTTTTTTTGGTTGTCGTTTTTTCTACACGTACTTCAAGCTCCATCGTCGCCGTACCCTAGTTACCACCAGTGCCACGTAGCGGTCAATGAAGTTGTGCCGGTACCCCATTATTTGGCTTTTGGATTAGTTAATGTGGCAAACAGTCTTAAAAAATTAAAAATCTTTGTTGGTCACAAAATTGAAGGGAACCCTTGATCATTCAGTCATTTGTAGTTTAAGAACTGAAGTTTTCTTTGCCAATTCAGAAATCAGATTCTCCTCTCGAAGATCATTGAATCTATTTGAGAGGTTTGGGTCAAAATAAAGGAACATTAGCATGAGCAAATGAATATAGCCCGATCCTTTCAAATAACTTCATTATAACAAAACATGCCACTGAATCACCCTTTCCTACCATAGTTAACATGTTATAGGCTAATTTGTATATCAGGTTTAGTAGGATAGAGGCAGCCATTGTGTAATCCGAATTATGTGCCGTATGGCATAACTTCGGCTGCACTGCTCTACATGGAAGCATGCGATGGGCCAACATTCCGCCCAATATTCACTATCCACCTTAAAATAAGCTCTTCTTCCCCTGGAAATATGTGGAGAGTAACACTAGGCATTTTGTTCTGGGTATTGTTAGTGGCTCCCACAGCAATACAATGTGACATCTACCACTACACAGTTTGTTATGAACGGGAAATCTTTTAATACACTGCCTCCATTAGTACTTCATGTACAATCGCGACTCCGGAGCCGATACTACAGAATACTGTTGTGAGATTTCCTTGCGAGACCTGGAATGGAAAAACACGTCTGTTGCCAGGAAAATGGCAGCAGCCACTTTGAAAAAATTGTATGATTATGTTCAGATGTGTTACAGAATTGTCTTCTGCTTTGTGTTATTAGTGCAAATGAACCATGCCAAATTTATTTACGTCATGTTTAACTGACATGATGTTCCTACAAAATAAGAGAATGTTTGCCAATGGACATGAGGCATTTTCTTTTGATGTAGCTTACAATCATTTGATATAATTGACCTCTTCACAACCTCATTTTTAGACAATGGAAGCATGGTTGAAAGCAGCCTGACGGAAACCCACCGGCACCATCGTATGGAGAAAGATATGGAAGAGGAGGTCGACCATTCCTCTGATGAAGATTATGCCCCTGGTGGTAAGCAAATAGAAGTTTACTATCGATGTTTCAGATTCAATTCAAATTGTTGCATCAGAAGTCTAGGAAAAAAATATCTGAGCATCCCAAAGACTTCAAGATACATAAAAATCATCCAATCACATTGCAGGGTTAGGCTACATGTAGTAGATGAGCTTGACAGTATCTGCAAAAGGACAGACCACTTTAGTTTTCTATCTCGCTGACTGTAAATCACTTCACTGACACACATGAGATACTCATCCCAGATCTGCAGTCAATGTGTTTTTAGATCTCTTGTAGTTCAGTTGCATATCTCCGTTAGTGTTGTTTTCCTGGATTATTATCATTCATATCAGATTACCAACTTCTTGATAAATTTTCGAAGGAAAGGGTAAATTTCATTTTTGAAAAATAATTGGGTTGCAGTACTTTGCCCCGGTGTGTTTTTCTATTGTTGCACCTCACTCACTAGAGTTTCTTTTCCAGATGATGAACAAGTTTCGGACTCGGACGATAGTGTTGCCATTGGAAACATGGACAAGAACTTGTTTACGGACTTAAAAAGCCTCCGAAAAAAGTCCAAGACATTGGGTGAAGAGTCAGTCAGTAGCCATCATAATGCTGGTGAGTCAAACTCTGCATCATTTATTATAAGCGTGGCCATCTGATCTCTCAGCAGGCCCCTAGCTGAATGAAATAAATGGTAGAGCAGGCATGGCTGGTTAGCCCCATGGCAGTGGCAGGGTACTGTGCCCCTCTAAAAAACCCTAGTGTTGCCTGTCGTCATTAGATATTATTGGCACATTTCGTAACTACTTCTGAAGCCAAACTTGATAGATATGTACTATTAACCAGGAAATGTTCAGGAGGACAAAAATTGGCGCAATTTTCCCCCTATTGAGAGGTGAAACTAACATTCGCAATGAGGTGGTCGCAGAACTATTATGCCAGATGGCAATGTCACCGCAAGACACGGAAGAAACCCAAAAATGCGGCACAGCGCATGCCCTATGACGCAATGACCTTCTGTTGATGCACGGCGTCGAACTTATGACGTTACGTGCGGTAAAATGGTGTAATGCATTTAGCATTATTAAAACTTTCAATCAGAAAAAGTGCTTTATTTCCTGGATGTGCTTATCTAGGGCAGATGTTGTCGTCTGGATGTGTACCTCTTTAGATTTGAGTCGAAAAGGTAAAGTATGGCTGAATTTGGATGAGAAGAGTTGGGTATTTATATGGTCAGAAATAACTGGAAATGCATTAGAATTTGAGCGGAAAAGGGTCGTGCGGTTTGCGCGTCACCTATCGACGTTGTTGGAACTAAAATGTGTGCGACCACCGCATTACATTCTATACAATTCTATTCCTAGATTGCAAAAATATATGGTCATGAAAATTTCCCAGTCTACAAATACTCCCGAATGACCGCTACTTGCAGGCCAAATTACGGTCCTTTCTGATTTTTGGTTTGGCCACCAGGGGGCTTTTGGCACCATGTGCAATAACTTCCTTAACAGCATTTTTTGTACCCGGAGCTGGATTTTTCTCTTTTTTACAGGCATGACTAGGGGGTCCAAAAAAAGAGAGAGTGAAACGCCGGCAAGCATAATTATCATAGGACATGAGCTTTTATATGCATGCTATTTTTCTTTTGGTACTGAAGGTGTTAATAATGGTTGAAATTTGATGAATTTTTTATGGTGTGTGTTCTGCAGAGGGGACTACATCACGAGGTTATACAGGGTTTTGATTCAAACTGGTTTTTAAGGCAATGAACTTTGACAATGGTGGTATGTTTTGGCTATATTTTAACTAAAGACTGTTGGAAAATGCAGGAATCCTGAGCTTAAGTCAGGAAAAACTAGTTTGGTCTGGAAAAAAAAGTGAAATCCTGTGTAACATTGATAGAAAGTTGCAATATTGATTTAAAGTTTATGCATTGTCAATCAAGAATCTTCTCTCTTCACAAATCTTCCACCTCTATGTGTTTGGTGAACTGCAGTTAGAGATGGTCTGGAAGATCTTAGTTGTATTCCAGCAAAAGGTGTTCGAAACCAATAGACAGGAAAAAAACAGAGAAATGTTTTTTGCAGAAAGGGTAGGATTTTTGTAGGGCTCAATCCAGACATGTTTTGCCTGTTCACAGTTCTTACAAAAGTTTCCCAGCCTGATCCACAAATAAACAGCCAAAATTGAGTGATCACTTGGCCTTTTGGCATTTCACTCCAGTTGAGAGTTAGAAAGTGGCACTGGCTGAGCCCAATCATATAGCATACACTCAACCTTTCCCCATCCAACGAATATTATAGGCTCTATATCTGCCTTCCCTGTAAATCCCTGGTTTCCAGGGATGGCACATATAGCCAGATATTCACAGAATCGTCCATAGGTGAAGCAGTTACAAAACCTGCAACAATTGTAGAAGTTTAGTGCTGATCAAAATAATGGAGCCGGGTCGACTAAGCTAGCTAAGAAAGGTCTATAATTAAATAGACTGGACAATACTAATGCCAAGATTAGTTTGGCGGTCTACTCCGTAGGTGAATGAACCCAAAAATCGTCTAGACTTGGCTGGTTGAATTTGGTTTTAAATCGAATTCACGGCAGCTTTGAAAAAACGATGTGCTTCGAAGAAGCACAAGAGTAAAGACTGAATATGGCGGCATGAGATCGGCGCGATCTCGCGGGATCGGTCAGGGCGCCGCCTGGCGGCCGAGCTGTTAACTCAGTTCTCCCTTTAGAAAATTAAAGGGATACTCTTGTGTTTGAGCCCAAATGGAGTAACATGCAAAAGTGTTCCATAGGTAAGTATGAACTAACAAAATTGCCATTTCTTGTAAGGAAATGGGCACTTTGTACTGGAATACACAGGGAATTAGATGCTGGTGCCTAGTTGTATTGTGGTCCAACTATTAGTTGAGCACTAGTAGAGTTGTTGTCTATTGACAGAAAGGGCGAACACAATGGCCAAACAATATTAAAATCCTGTACTGTACATGAATAGACAACAACTCAATTCTCTGCGCAGGCATCCATAATTATTATTACTTGTTATATAATGCATTGTTTCATTTTTCACATTTTCTTGTGTTGTGCTTTCAGAATCAGAACAATGCAGTGCAAAGGACAAGCAGACGATCTGTGCATAGGGTAAGTTAGTCAATCTAGCAAGTTTATCATTTATCATAAACCTAACCTAAGCAATCAAAGTGCTAACTACTTTTGCTCTATAATGACACATTGTATTTGAATTTCATAATAATTGGTTGGCAACTGGCATTTTCAGACTTAGACCCCTGTTTTTGTTTTGCACACCACAGGATAACTAGACTCCCAAGATTTCTCTTACAAATACATGTACCTAAACGGCTGAAAAATTTCATTTCATGAGAAGGACACTTCATTGGTAATTTTGCGCTTTAAAGAGTAGATGCAGATATTGCCATAATCCCTGCGAGAAATGTATTAATCCAATCAAGGATTTAAATTCCATACTGGCACTTTTATTACATCAAGTGCCAAAATGCTGTGATGCGCCTCCCAAGTCTTCAAGCGCAACAAATTTTTAGGAAAAACTGGTCATATTTGTTTGCTCTTTGAACGAAATTGGACAGTTGATTTTCAGTCTGTGTCGTGTCTATGTATCTCATTGGGCCTACCAACTTCTCTGTTCAATTTAACATGCCATTCAGTACCTGCACAGCTGAATTACCCTAGCATGACGTTACGCCAGGGTGCGCGAGTCTGCAAAGGTTTGAACGTGCCAGGCGGTGCAAAGTGCCCATTTTTTAAATTTTTAGATTTTTTTCACTCATTTGGAATGATCAATTAGAATGAAAAAAACGTATTTGGATTGGATCTACCCTTTAGAGTTTGGCAAGTTTTGTGTCCACAAATAATATATATATACTGGTGTGCCTGTTAATGTTTTATTCTTGGTTTCATTGTTAAGTCCCTTTATTTTACATGTTTCTAATTTTAGCCTTCAATAAGACCCCAGAGAGCCGCTGCAACTAATGCTAGGAACTATATATCAGCGGTAGCAAGTGCATTGGTATGTGGTTGTTTGCATCATTCATATTAATTCATTTCATTGGAGAAACTATTTAGTGCTACCTTTTTTTATTTGCTCTTTTTTTTATTATGAAATGGGTTGGGGTGGTTAGGACTGTTCTCGCTTTCAAGATGAGAGAACAGCAGACAGCAGTATGCCTCTAAGGGATTTGTGTATTTGTAGATTTTAGAGTTGGTGTACTAGCAGGCTATATATATAGTGTTATGCATGCATATAAACCCTAACGGCCAAGTTAGAAAACACAAACGCCGACCACCAAACGACCAACTGCACTTGAAACATGGTAGACACCCAGCGACTGGTCACACTTGACTGCACAAACGACAAGTTCATTGACGAGAAAAGTCATGGGGGACGCTCTTGTGTAAAGAAAATAATGAAAAATATTCTAGATATCATGATTGGCCTTTTGGAAGTGCCTAAATCGACTTCAAATAGTTACGCCAGAGATTCTCTGATTAAGGACAAAATTATCCCTGATTGGCCATTCCATGATAATAAAAATGGGTGATCACTTCACTGAATTTAATTGTGTGCTATTCAATTCTTACGTGTATTACAATGTCATTAGATTAATTTGCAGGGTGCACCTCAAGTTCAATCTGCAAGAAGCTCAGTCGGCATCCCAGAGGAGGAGACAGCTCATGATGTGTAAGTAACATTGCTATAAGATAAATTTACTCAGAGTTTATAAATTGCCATTGGAAGAGTACAACTTCATTGTCATCATCTAACACTACCGGAAAGCTTGGTAACAATTTGTTTTTCCCCAGCTACTCCGTTCCAATTCTTGACTTGGCCACAAGTTCACAGAGGTCAAATGGCGTACAATGGTCGTTGGGCTTTAACTCTGGCACGTTTCTAAACTGCAATGACTACTGATCTCAAATTTGGTACACATGTACCCCTTGGTCAGGTGATCTCAGGTACAGAAGTACGGTCCGATCTGATTCACCATTTGGCCACCAGAAGGCAAAATTCGAAAACCTTAAAACTGCTAAAGGCCTCCAAGTCGAGCATCAAACTATTTCATGGATCGGGAAATGAGAGCGCGGGTCGCGAACTTTACTGTTGTGTCTCTTCCCTGATACTCTTATCCTAACTCCCCAATGTATATATCAGGTATATTCATGCCCATTCAGAGATGAATAGTAAGGGTTGATATGATATCTTACCAGCGAGAAGGGTTAAGGATGCTCTTCACACATGTAATGGAGAGTAAACCCCCTGGGAGTGATACTCCTAGTGGCTTAAAGCTACAGACACCAGGATAGGTTCTGGCCTGATCAGCTGTTAGCTGGCTCTAGCATTTTGATGAGCTGGGACTAGGTGTAAAATAATTTGTTCCAAAGATAAATGTGAAATATCTCTAATTGACCTATTTTTGCACATCCACTTACGTCGACCATCTTTTTTCTAAATGATTATTTTAGGATAAGTTCTGGCCTGATCAGCTGTTAGCTGGCTCTAGCATTTTGATGAGCTGGGACTAGGTGTAAAATTATTTGTTCCAAAGATAAATGTGAAATATCTCTAATTGACCTATTTTTGCACATCCACTTACGTCGACCATCTTTTTTCTAAATGATTATTTTAGGGTGGATTACATAGAAGATGAGGATATGGTTGCAGCTCTGGCCGCCAGTATTCTTTTGCAACCGCCCAAAAAGCCAATATCCGCAGAGGACTTGATCATCAATTTCCAAATTGCCACCAGGGAACCAACTGGGGAAATTAAGACAAGTGTACTGGTCAACCGGGCAGATGTCCTGGAGAGTACAGAGGAAGCAGTAGAGGAGGATGAAAATTTCAACTTTTATGCTGTCCCTGAAGTAGAATTCGCTGGGAAGATGCCACCGATCTTGGCGGGCCGATGAGGGAATATTTTAGGTATGTTGTGTTTGAATCACCAGTGTACTTCTAAACTTTAAAATATTGAACCAACAACTTCATTTCAGTTATGGGAGAGATTGCCAAGTTTTCCCATTGTTGTTTTTGCCAATCTGAATTTGGCATAGGTCCACCACAGAATTTGGCATAGAGGGGAATGGTCTTTTTGGTGACGCCAGGATAGGCCAAAAAACGGCCGGGATTTTCGGGATAGACACCCATATTTTATCTGGATTGTGTTAAATAGTTCTGATCTTGTTCTGGATAAGAAGGATTTCAACAAAAAATGACATAGTTGATGATATTTCAGGTTATTTGATACTTTGATTGTCCTGAAATCCATGATATTTGTTTTTCAGCCTCCTACTGAACGCAATAGTTGTAGGCGATTGTTTCGATGGTGAGTCGGAGAAGCGTTCCTTCTCACTGAACATTAGCCATCTGGAGGAGAAGAGGTACTTCCAGGCTGGTCGTTTCCTGGCATGGAGCTTGCTCCATGGTGGCCCCGGTCTTAAGTACCTCAGCAACCAAGTGTGGTCACTGATGACCGGTGGAGTCATTGAAGATGAGGATGTCAGCCATGTGCCAGATATTGATGTGCAGAATAAATTAAACAAGGTAAATGCGAATCCATTTCAAGTCTCTCATGTGTGGGGTACTTTTGAACACTTTTCAGAAGTGGTTTACTTGACTTTTAGGGATGCCATGCCGAACCCCCCCCCCCCCCCCCAACAGAGCACCAGGAGTCTGATTTTAATCTGACTTCTCGCCTTCAGCCAATCTGGCATGGTTGAACCTACCAGGAGTTTTCACCTAGCATTGCCATCCAGGTCAATGAAGCATGCAAGCTCTTACATATACACCACATCAAGGTTACAGACACAACAATAACCCATATTAAGCCAATGGAAATATGAGTGGTAGAGACAACCCCGATTGCAGATGTATTATATTATCATCATCATTTGAAATTATTTAATTTGTTTCAGTTGAAGGAGTGCAAGACTGATCAGGAGTTCTGCCAGGTCTGCAGGGAACTTGCAGATTGGGGATAAGATCGCGGTTGCCCCCAGATCATTGGGATGAAGTCCCTCAATCAAAGGTCACCACTCCTGAGGCATTTAAATGCATTCTATTTGTTTTATAGGTATGTGTCAGTATTATTGTTTTTCTTTGAAATGTGTGTGTGATTGTGATTGGGTTGCTGCATCTTGGTAAAATCATGAATCAAATGAATAGCTCTCGATTCCCTTTTTTTGGCTTTATCGCATGAACATTTCATGCTTCGGACTGTATGGCCTTAATCAGCTGAATGCTAATCACATGTAATACATGTTTTGAGTTTGACCCTCTATCTTAACACTTTCAGCGCCATCCGACGTAATTTTACGTCTTGCAAGTTCACACGGTTGAGCCATCCGACGTAATATTACGTCGCATTTTAAAATTTCCCGCTTTGTCTTCGAGGCGACTAGCAGCGCAGTATAGGGGAAAATAATTTAACTATACAGCGCTTGAGGTGATAGTATGATGTTCAGCCAATGTGCTATTTATAGCCAAGATCGTCTGCATTCGAATAGGCGCAATGGCGGGTCGAAGATTGATGACGGGGGCAGATGTAGCCGAGAGTATGCCAAAAAGCGGGTATTCGGAAAGACACCAGATATTACTGTTCTATGTGTGGGGTACCATTGTGCAAAATCAAGTGCTTTGCTGACTATCATTCCAAATAAGCATTGTAAAGAGATCTAATAAAGAAGAACCAAAACAGAAAATTTCATGTAATTATCTTTATTCCTTCTATTGTTTTCATAATTTTGAAAAAGGGTAAAAAGGGGCGTAACCTTGGCCCTTGGGGGAAGTACGCTAAATATGGCTGGGCGCTGAAAGTGTTAACTTGCGACAACATGGGGAGCGCAGTGCACGGTGGTCGAGCCAGTGCCACTCTTTACTCAAAAACTTATTAGGCTGGGGAAATAATTGTAAAGTCCTTAGAGACTTTTTTACAGTATTATGAGCTCTATATATGAACTTACATTTAAACATGTAATTGAGACCTACACTTTTTTGCAGAGTAAAGCCGGCCATCGATCAGTTCACCAGTGGTATGAACAGCCTTGGTGATCTGTTCACAGTAATGGGGAAGAACCCAACAGACTTTCAAAATTGCATGTGCGGGGGTGATAAATCACTTACCCGCGAAACATTCAAATCGATGTATCGAATCCAGTACACCAAGAAAGAGGACAACAAGGCCCAGCATGAGGAGGAGAAAGTAACAATGTTAACTTTCGAAAGGTTCCTTCAGAGTTGTGAGAGTAAGTATCAATGATCGAGCTGCTTTGCTTAATGCTTTCACTACTGCAGGGTTTGGGGAGTGTACTGTACCCCTGGCCCACACCCGGTATAGACCGGGAGTCCTGCCATCTATTTCTTTAGGTGTGACCTACCAAAAGGTTACAGGGACTGTGGAAATTTGTTCCGCAGCAAAACACTTGCCCGGATAATTCATCCCTCGATAATTTAACCCCACCTCCAATTTTATGCAGGCAGTTACATCTTCAAGAAAATGGGAAAATAACCAACACTTAACAGGCTGCATTTTTTTAAAACTTTTATTTTATTATTTTGCAGATCAAAAGAACAATATCACGATAAATGATGTTCTACAATTTTGTACTGGACTGGCTTCACTTCCGCCTCAGGGGCTTAACCACAACGCAATTGTGGTGAAGTTTTATGACCAGGAGGAGGGCACATTACGGTTGCCGTCGGTCTCGACATGTGCGTTGTGGCTGTGGTTGCCAAGAAACCTGAAGGATAGGAAAGACAGGAACAAGAAGGTGGTGTTTGACGCGAAGGACTTTCTTGGGCAGGCAATAAAGAACGGCTTGGCATCTGGGTTCAATAAAATATGAATTTTTAGCTCACCTGGGTCATCACATTTTGTCCGTCGTCTGTCCATCAACAATGGTGGCACGTTTGTTCACCATTAAGTCTAGAAAATTGAAACTTGGTGTGTGGATGTTTCATGACAACTTGACTTGATATACCAAAAATCATCTCAATTTGGCCTACTTTCTGGGCTCTAGGCAGCCATCTTTGAAAACCTTCTCTGTCAATATCTCATAGTCAGAATCATGACATTTTTACTGTGGTAACTTCAGACAAGAATACATGACATAATACTCGGGTTTTAGATTTGACCTACTTTTCATGGTCACAGAGGTCAAAGTAGAAAATTTCACCAAAGGTGGCACGTTTCTTCATTATTTGTCCTGGAATTCTTAAAGAGTAAGTAGAAAGCCTTTAAAATCGTTCAAAATACAGTTTACCCGTGAGACATTAACTCGATATATCATGACCAAATTTCTGTGCCGAAATATTGCCACATGACCTATATCGGGGATTTAAATCGGCCGTGTAAGGGGCAAATATCTTGGTGCCAAAATCAGACGTCGGCCATGTATGTACACACCTGTTGGCTATCTCTACATGTTGACAAAAATTTTAAGCTGCAGTGGAAGTAGGTCAGTGTCATAAAATTCTATGGGTCATGTCTCAAGAGGCGAATGACCTTCACTCTCATTTCATCCATCACTGAAACATTACCAGGTGAGCACAATGTCCCCGTACATTTCATTTATAGCTCACCCAGGCTATTTCATTCCTGAGCGTATGGATTCAGTGAGTGGTAATTGATTCCTAGTGTCATGAGGACAATGCCATTCCATGTCTCATCTTTATTGAGGATTTATTTATGTATCTTTGTGGATGGTGTTTGGTTTTTTGTGAAGAAGTACACTTTAGGGTGTCGGGTGCTACACTCCTTGCACCTTAATGGGTAGTAATCTGCAGGCAATCTCTCATTACAAACACGGAACAAACTTATTAGGAATCTTTTTTTCTGAGATATTGTATGTAATAGGTGATGTAAACCCTTTGAGTGCCAGCCGTCCAAAAGCCAGATGGTCTACTTTTCCAGTCTGAAGTACATTGTATTGTGTATATTTTGAATTGAATCGGAATAGTCTATAACTTTTTTATGTGAGGATTTTATACTTGAAATATTTTCCTAATCACGTTGTGCTAAGGAGGCGACACTTCACCACAACATGGCCCTGGCTGCAACTAGGGTATTTGCGTTATTGTCTATTGATGTAAACGAAAAGCTGTGGCAAGTTGTGCGCAAATTTTGCAGTCATCTCGTGCTGCAGTCACTCATCGGAGATCGGCCGATTTAAAACTGTAAGTTCTAGAAGTTATTTAGTAATAATAGGACAAATATTTTGAGTCAGTAATTCTCAGAGATTGTGTTAAGCACTCATTCAGCGCAATGAGCAAGTTATTCTCTTGAACTAAAACAACTGACGTCATACTTCTACACACCTTATTTTGGTATTGTTACATCAAACACATAAAGTTATGTTATGAGACAAGTAGCCCGACCTGTACCTGCTGACCTGCTGAACCCAGATTAATGTTATTTTCAGTCCACGATTGCAGGTCACCTGATCTTTGAGATTTCGCGGGAAATGAAATTGTAAACAAACGCATGTGTGAAGTTCAAATGTAAACAAAAATGTACTTGAGTACGTTTTCCCATAGTTAGGAGCTGGGGGTGAAATTGGTTGTCTATTGTTTAATAATGGGTGCTGTGTTAGCCAGAGCTAGCCCTTGATTATGAAGGGATTTTCAAATGAAGGTGACCATTGTCTGCCTATGTGCTCACCACAGCTTTCAATACTTGATGATGTATCTGAAGAGACACTCTGATCGTGGCATGGCCTTATCAAAGAGCTGCTCATCGTGCTGAACTTCTAGCTTGCCTGTTGACTAAGTGCCTTGCCCATGACCTTGCTACATGTAGGAGGAGCACGCATTTTAAAGTAATAACAGTGATAGTGCAATTGGTTCGAGCCATTTGGAGGCCGACATGTGAAGGCCTATCTGGGTTCGCCTTCTTCTCCGTATAAAAAGGGGCCTATTGCTGACTAAGGAATGAGGCATATTGACATTGCCTCCTCTCTATTGCACCAATTGATATACTTTTATATGCATGCATACATCACGCCACTGGGTCCGAGTCAGTGGACAAATGGTTGGTTTAATTTGTCTCTTCGATATGGCTCCTTTGATATCCTTTGAGATTTTCAGTGCAATTCAATGTACGGCACATGCAGTTCAAGGTATAGCCCACTTGAACCTGCCTGCGCCACGGGTATAAAACCAGTAACCATTAATACCCTAGTGACAGGGAGCGCCACCTATTAAGATGCCAGTACCTCATTAGCTATTTAGGTCATATGACACTAATTGTCATCTAATTTTCGTAATTGGTCATATTGAAAATGACATATTTTTAGTTGTCTATATGTTTCAGAACAGTTGTCAGTTTGATCAGATGAGTGTTTTATGTTTATAATTTTGTATTAATTTTTTTGAAATAAAAATTGCCAGTCCCCAATTTTTCTTCTGCATTGAAAGGGTTAATTTGAGCTGGCTATTCGTTTTCATCGTTTCAGAAATACATACGTGTACTTACATTTGACATTTTTTAAAAAGGGCACAGTTGCAGCATTGAATAATTTTTGTTTAAATATATTCCGCATACTAATTGCAGATTATTGTGAACTAGAAGCTCTCAGAATGGTGTATGGCCATTTCGCCTACAATCATTTCGCCTACAGCCATTTTGCCTACTTGTCAATTTGCCTACTTGTCAATTCGCCTACTTGTCAATTCGCCTACTTGTCAATTCGCCTACTTGTCAATTCGCCTACTTGTCAATTCGCCTACTAACCATTTCGCCTTCTAGCCATTTTGCCTACTTTTACTGCTATTTTTGTTTTTTTATGAATTGGAAGGAAAGTATAGGACTTTCTGGATATTTGTATTGAACAGAGGTGGTTTGAGGCGAATTTTTAGCTGGCAGATAGGAGTACGGTCACTATACATTAGCAGAAAATTAGTTAGTTTGCTTGTGTTGTGTGACACACTTTATAGTGATCCAATTAATCCAGTAACCAAATTAGAGCTTCAACAACAACAAATTAGTGTATGATGATTGGGACTCTAAAAACGAAATGGGATACAAACTGCAACAGTACGCCTACATAGGGCCAAACATATATTTTTGGCAGATACCAAATAAATGTGGTGGATTTGCAAATCCTCTGCAACAGTAGGTATAAGGCCTGATAACTTATATTTTTTACTGTTACTGGTATCAATATGGAGGATTTAAAACAAATATATTCAGAATTATGTGAAATGGCATTTTCTGTATGTAGGCGAAATGGCGGGTAGGCAAAATGGCAGGTAGGCGAAAAGACTGTAGGCGAAATGGCATTTTTTGGTAGTCGAAATGGCGATAAACCCTCAGGATTTGTTCCAACTCCAACAACTCCGAACAAACATTGACAACTGGGAACCAACCAACTATTTGATGCTAATACTTGGGTATCTGGAGATCAAACTCAGCCTAATGAATATGTCTAAATCATTTTAGAGTAATGTTTTTCAAGTTTGCAGCTGTGTCAAAATTTTAGACACACCCTGTACTTGTTTAATTTGTCCAGAACATCGTGATTGGTTCTGACCAAGTCTACATTTGGAATCTTTATTTGTTGAAATTGTGTCTTCGATATTGCATAAGCCCACTTCGACCTGCCAGCATGACTGATAATTTGCTAGTTGTAAATAAGGAAAGATAATAATTATATTGTGTTATGGTCATTTCATTTCGTATCATTATGCTGTATAAATAGAGAGGATAAGAGATTGTTCCGCTAACTGTTGCGGTTGTTGGTTTGACTTTGTTTCAAGATGGCGGTTTCAGAGCGGGTTTTTTGCAGAAGTACGGTTTCATCCATCTTATCTTTAGATGGCGGAATCGTTCCGTTGCTGAGCCAGGACGGGGACCAGCATAAATCTGACTCACAGAGATCTCTGGTGAAATTCTGCGAGTCAAAAGATCGGCGGGATTATGTTTTGTGTGGGCAGGCATCTGATGTCACCTGGGAACTGTTGAATCAAGTTCACACGGTTTTGAATATATGTTGGTAACCTTTTTAGCTCACCTCTTAGCAGAGGTGAGCTTATCCCATACCGTGGCGTCCGTCGTCCGTCGTCGTCGTCGTCGTCGTCGTCGTCGTCCGTCGTCCGTTAGCAGGGCACGTTTCGTAACTGTTAGAGCTATTGAGTTGAAACTTGGTACACATGTACCCTTATGTAATGACACCTTGGAGACTAAGTTTCGGTCCGATTCGTTTCATGGTTTGGCCACCAGGGGGCCAAACGTTAAAAGTGAAAATATGCAATATCTCCCTTAATAGTAGTCGGGAAATTTTGAAAAAAATATGGTAGGTACTTCTAGCAAAGGTGCATCATATATCCTCCGGGTTTTTGATTTGACCTCCTTTTCAAGGTCACAGAGGTCAAATGGTGTAAATTGGCCGTTAGGATGTAACAATGGCACGTTTCTAAACTACAATGACTATTGATACCAAATTTGGTACACATTTACCCCTTAGTCAGGTGATCTCAGGGACCGAAGTTTGGTCCAATATGATTCATTACTTGACCACCAGGGGGCAAAATCCAAAAACCTTAAAAATGCGATTATTCCTTAACTTCTTGCCCGATTGCCACCAATTTGATATCATGGGTACATCTAACCACCATACAGTATATGTCACACAGGTTTGTAATTTGACCTTCTTGTCAAGGTCACAGAGGTCAAATGGCGTAAATTCGCCGTCAGGCCGTAACTATGGCACGTTTCTTAACAGCAATGACTATTGATCACAAATTAAGTACACATGTACCCCTTGGTCAGGTGATCTTAGGTACCGAAGTTTGGTGCAATCTGATTTGCCGTTTGGCCTCCAGGGAGGGGGCCAAATCCTAAATTCTTCAAAATGCCATTATTCCTAGCAATGACTTGCCCGATTGGCACCAATTTTATATCATAGGTACATCTAATTCTAACAACCATTCAATGTGTCACCCGGGTCTTCTTTGATTTGACCTACTTTTCAAGGTCACAGAGGTCGAATGTACTGTAAATTGGCCATTTTGGGGAAATTGTAATTGCTTGGACCTACATCAAACCTAACACTACATGACACAATACCATGCTCTTTATCCATCTTTCCTCCACATGAGGTGAGCACAATGGCCCTGGCCATTTCATTTCAAAGTTAACCTGTTGGATGACTATCTGTGAGTCAATCCACATGACCTTTTTCTTTATGGTGAGAGTTGTTTCGCAGTGCGTTGTGTATTGCAGTATCCACACCCAGTAGTTCCATACAGAGAATTGTGGTGTCCGGGAGCAGCTTAACCCTTGTTTTAACCATGAGCAGAGATGTGCGGTTTTCACTGACCAAACATGCAATGCTGCTATAGCATGATGGTGAAGCATTGCTATGTCTCGTATGATTTGTCTAGGAATAGAGATGGTTTGCACTTTCTCCAATATGTTACTTTATTTAGAGAGAAATTGAAAGTTAACTAAACTTAGTATCTCGAATTACGCAATTACGAAATAAAAGATATTCTGTAATGATAATTAAAGTGTCGTTTTTACTTCTGTTTTGGCGAATGTAATCAGAAGAATTTGTGGATAAAACATGACTGAAAGGAGAGGATGTGTTCTGTTGTGTTGCTGCAAGGCCAATAGGCTAAAAAACAGTTGAAGAGTTCAGATGCAAAAGCCAATAAATTCCCTTGAGGTCATTTTGAGGAAATGCAACTTTCTGCCATGACTTACGTAATGGTTTTTACAATAAAAGTGAATCTTTTTACATGATTTACAATGGGATCCTGCGGTTTTGCATTGAAACGTATTCCACCTAAACTGTACAGTTACTTTCTGGTGGAGGTGGATCAGGAGTCAACAAGCTAATGTGACAACAGACACCAACCCTCGCCAGTCGCGTGATGAATGAATAAAACCTACCCAGACTAAACACCTTAACAAAAGTAAATCCCCCCAGAAATTTGTTAATAACTATAAAACAACTGATCATATAGGATCATATAGGAATGTCCATTGAATGAGGGCAATTTGAATGTCAAAAAGTATGATTTCACATGACCAACAGGCTTGTTTGTGGTTTGGGCCAAAACGGACACATCTCATGGGAAGACATCAAATGATTGGGTCAAGTCACAACCAACTTACAACAGAAACGTCTAGTGGTTTGGGCCAAAATGAACACATTTCATGGGAAGACATCAAATGATTGGGTCAAGTCACAACCAAATCAACTTACACATGAGACGTCTAGTGGTTTTGGTCAAAATGGACACATCTCATTTGAAGATAACAAACGATTGACTTCAGTCACAACCGAATCCACTTACACATGAGACGTCGAGTGGTTTGGGCCAAAATGGACACATCTCATGGGAAGACATCAAATGATTGGGTTAAGTCACAATCAAATCAACTTACACATGAGACGTCTAGTGGTTTTGGTCAAAATGGACACATCTCATTTGAAGATAACAAACGATTGACTTCAGTCACAACCGAATCCACTTACACATGAGACGTCGAGTGGTTTCGGCCAAAATGGACACATCTCATGGGAAGACATCAAATGATTGGGTTAAGTCACAACCAAATCAACTTACACATGAGACGTCGAGTGGTTTGGGCCAAAATGGACACATCTCATGGGAAGACATGAAATGATTGGGTCAAGTCACAACCAACTTACAACAGAGACGTTTAGTGGTTTTGGTCAAAATGGACACATTTCATGGGAAGACATCAAATGATTGGGTCAAGTCACAACCAAATCCACTTACACATGAGACGTCTGGTGGTTTGGGCCAAAATGGACACATCTCATTCGAAGTCAACGGACGATTGACTTCAGTCACAACCAACTTACAACTGAGACGTCTAGCGGTTTTGGTCAAAATGGACACATCTCATGGGAAGACATCAAATGATTGGGTTAAGTCACAACCAAATCAACTTACACATGAGACGTCTAGTGGTCTTGGACAAAATGGACGCATCTCATTCGATGACAACAGATGATTGACTTCAGTCACAACCAACTTACAAATGAGACGTCTGGTGGTTTGGGCCAAATGGACGCATCTCATTCGAAGACATCAAGCGATTGACTTCAGTCACAACCAAATCCCCTTACACATGAGATGTCGAGTGGTTTGGGCCAAAACGGACACATCTCATGGGAAGACATCAAATGATTGGGTCAAGTCACAATCAAATCAACTTACACATGAGACGTCGAGTGGTTTTGGTCAAAATGGACGCATCTCATGGGAAGACATCAAATGATTGGGTCAAGTCACAATCAAATCAATTTACACGAGACGTCGAGTGGTTTTGGTCAAAATGGACACATCTCATTTGAAGATAACAAACGGTTGACTTCAGTCACAACCAAATCCACTTACACATGAGACGTCGAGTGGTTTGGGCCAAAATGGACACATCTCATGGGAAGACATCAAATGATTAGGTCAAGTCACAATCAAATCAACTTACACATGAGACGTCGAGTGGTTTGGGCCAAAATGGACACATCTCATGGGAAGACATCAAATGATTGACTTCAGTCACAACCAAACCCTCTTACAAGAGTCAACAAGTTGTTTTAGTCTGAAGTGACATGTCGCACTTTATGACATCAAAAGACGCGACTCCAGTCACAACAGAAACCTCTTACACAAGGTGACAGACCATGCTCACTAGAGACCAGTTTAAACAGGCGCGGTTTACATGGCAGCCAGGTGTTAATGTGTTGTATCAATTATATTGTCATCTGGGTCACTGGGTCATGCTTTTCACTGTGACCATCATGATTTGATGAAAATTTTTTATATGGTGTCAGACTAATCATTTTTGGAGCAGAAGTCCTCAAGATACTTGCTTATCCTCAGTATGACTGATTTTAAAGACTCGATCAAGGTGATAGGAACATTGAAAGGGATTATGGTTTAACTGATATGGGTTTCCTTTAAAAGGCATTGTGAGATTGATTAGGGTTATCAACCCCATTCTACATTCACAGAACTAATTAAACATGAAGGGCAATAGTGTTGCAATAACACCACTCCGAGGTGAAAAGGGGTTATAAAATAACAATAAGGATGCAGATATCACGCAACTTTCTTTATTCAGAATAACTCATAGCAATACATGTCGATTACAGCTATTCACATGCACTCATAGGCTCATATCCTAAAGTGTTGTTTCCATCTGAACCATATTTTACCACCTTCATTACAACCCAAATTCCCGAGCCAAAGATAATGGCATAGAAAGGCTAACATTCACCATCTCTAAAATAGGATAGTTTTATGTCGACTCTACGGCTAAAGTGAGTGTCCACAGTATTTTTAAAGGCAAAGATCTACAAGGAGCAGGATGCGGAGATGATGATGATGATGATGATGACACATAGCTTTTTAACTTTTTGCACAGCAAGGAAATATCCAACAATGCCAGATTGTTATATAGTGAAGGGCTCACTATCTTAGATGGACTGGTATGATGTTATGACACGACATAAGATGAAAACCTTTCCTTGGGAATCTCTGTGAACATGGTGAAAGTCCGTGAATGGAATGAAGGAAGTGTCTATTAACGAAATCCGTTTATCTACTCCATTTCAGTACTCTCAGGGTTACATGTCAGCTGACATATTAGACTGTCTCACTTAAACATGTTCCAGCACTTCATACTACTAAACTAGTTCCCTACTTGGGTGACCTGAGAAAGAATCCCAGACAAGATCTTTTAGCCTTCAGAATAGATGTTACACTTTCGACTAACTTTCCTCAAGTGCCGGCCCACGGCGAAACTGGCACGCGTCATCACTGTGACCACGTGACCAAGTTTCCTTTGTGATTCGTCACTTGAAAGTGAAACTAGTAGTTAACCAATCAAATGACAGAGATTTAATTGACTAAATTATCTCTATCAAGGTGTGGCTCGCGCGTTATTATGGCAACGAGCTAAATGGTCTCCCTGATGGAGGTTCCAGGAATATTGAGAAAGCATGGGAGATCAATGAGTGCAAACTGTCAACACATTAGATAGGTTTAGCAAATCATTATACCACAAAATCATCAACATCATCATCATCATCATCATCATCATCATCGTGTCTGAAACTTGACTTTTCCGCTAACATTACCTATATCGAGGCGCAGCGACGCTAGGGGTATTGCGCTTAATCACACATCGCTATTTGATTATAGGTAGCAAAAATAAAAACAGACAGGCAAACTTCAAACACCCTCAGACTCAAACTGTTGGTACCAATGGATGGAGAATCTTTCTGGAAGTAAAATGATACAAAAATATCTTGATTTGATCCAGCAGTAAAGGTAAAAGACCCCTCCAAGTGAGAAACATTGTCGCTTGCGTGGACTCAACCTCTAGCTGAAGTCGGATTCACTACGCCAATAAACCCAATTGGCGCATATCCGTAGTGTCAGGCATAAACACTCATCCCGCCTTGGAGGAGCAATACTCTCCGGAACTTGGTGTGATGATACCTTTGTGCAATATGCCAAAACTAATTTTTCGTTCCCGATTTGACATACTAATAAAGATGAAGGAAATTCAATTTAATTGTTAAGTCAGCGTCAAGTGTTTTATATTTGGAGGTAGTTTGTTGTTATTTTATAGTCACGCCTTACAAGGGTTTCCTTAGTAAATCACTGATTTATTGCAAACATGTTTATATTGAAATTGTCTGCAAAAAATAATGTATTTTTCTAAGATGAGACAATGAATTAGGCTGATAATTTGTTTGCCCATCCTTGTATATTTATGTACCGGGGTATATAGTATTAATGTACATTTCTTGTTAGGCCACATGTTTTTAATTTGTTGGTTGGTTTACGGTTGACCATGAGGTTGACCATGATTCTGCCGGAAAAAATAAATTTGTATCAAGTGTTTATACTGTCATACATGTGTCATGACTGTGGTGGTTATTTATTGCAATAAGCATAGCAAAACTTCTATAAGCAAAGTATTTTCTTGAGTCTTGATCTCCTGCTCAATAATTGGCGTCATGCAACACATCATTGCTAGTTGTCTTTCTTGTTTGATCGTTCTTGTTTTCACATTAAAAAGCAAGAAGACATGTAGACAATACAACTACAAAAAAATATAAGAAATTTACTGAATACCATATCCTTGTTTTTCTTTACATCAAAGCTTTAGCTCCCATGTTGGTACAGCTAGTAGGATCCCCCCCCCCCCCCCCCCACACACACACCAAATAAATAAGGTCCCTTATTTCTTAAAAATATTTGAAAATGAAATTGAATGTGAACTTCATAACAAATTGACCGTTACTTGTATTTGTAAGAAAGTGCCAGGGCGCCAACCTGGATCCACCCCTGAAATTAATACAGTTAGGCAACCTGTGAAAAGCCTGCTTTTGCATCATGACTCACCAAAGTCCTCTAGGCTTATTAAAGCGATACTATTGGCAGCTTAATAGGCTCATAATCAACAACAATATATCAATGATATGTGGTGACAGGATTTGAGAACTTCACCGAGCCTACCCCAGACCAGGGGTTGGCCTTGTTCCTACCGTTCCATTAAGAGCTTTGCCAACGTTGTTCAGGTGTCTATTCCCCCACAAGTTATTCAGATGTCTATGCCCCCCTCCCTCTTCCCCCATTCACCCACAAGTTAATATTCAGGTGCATATGCCCCAGGCCCCCCCCCCATTCACCCATAAGTTGTTCAGGTGTCTACCCCCTCTACACTTATACATTCAATTAGTCTATTTTCAAGGCTATCCGTGTTAAAGGCTGAGCTGGCTTTTCCGTGTAAGCAATTAAAACTCTCATCATTCAGTACACGGCGTTTACAAACAGTTCATAGGAGTTATCAATACCTCGACTCTAGGCTTCAACTGAGAAATACTACAATACTTTGTACAGCACCATAAAACCATGTATATTATAGTCTCACCTCTCAGTGAGCTAAAAACTTACCCCCCTAAAATATACAGGGTGCCCCAGAAAAAAGGTAATCCTGGCAAAAAGGGTTAATGTGATGAGATCATGCATTTTAACACTTTTGGCATTGGCAAGCCATTGCTTCATAGTAAATCAGAAGCTATGAGCTTTCCATTGATGCTACTGTGACACCCATGCTGCTACGCATGACTGAGCACCAAGGCTTGTTCATCGAAAGAGGAGGAGGCCACGTGGAGGGTGTCGCGGCTTAAAGGCCAGGACTCCTGCTTTTATGATTGCATGACATGTACAAATCCTTAAACACTGGACTTAAAGCTCCGCATTAAATCAAGTTTGATCAAAATTGAAGAACCCAGTCCAGAGATATAGCAAATTAACGGCTTTGTTTACATGTTATGTAACAGCCTTGGTTAGGTTTCTAAGTAAAGTCAGGCGGCAGGTTTACTGACATAGATCAGGCTGACGTTGGATTTCTTACTATAAATAGTATAAATTTGTCTGTATTACCTTACCTTATTATAAGGTATATCGAAGCTTTAAATTAGAAAAACATTATGATAGTTTAAGTATTGTATAAATTGATGTATTTGATGCAATTTTCTGTAAAAAGAATCAAATTTGAAAAATCAATTAAGTTCTATAAATGTGCCTGAATTGTCTAGAAAACCTAATTGGACCATATTTGTGGGGTCTATGTTTTTTTTGGCATTGATTTTGTTTCCCCACTTCATGAATTAGCTCAAATAACACTTTCTAGATGTGAGAGTTGACTTCTAAAATAAATATAACCGGTTTTCCCAAAAAAATAAAATATTTAATTAAAATATTTTTTGGAATACAATAAACTCATTTATTATGGGCAAAGGTATGCTTTCATACTTGAACATTGAAAATGTCAATGAAAAACAGACTTCATATATCAATTTTAAGAGCATTAATTTATATGTGTCCTCCCAAGTAGGGCAATAGCCTGATCTACATCACAACTTTGGTGAACCCGCCGCCTGGCTCTAACAAGCCTGTTGCTAGCCTGATTAGGTGATCTAGCTGTCAAACACCTGAAAGGCTATATCTTCAAAATGGATGGAGCAAATTGCATGGGGTTTTCTGTATTATATAAATTGTTAGGTGCACTTTTGAAAACGTCTTACAGCAGGAAATGGCAAAATACCTGGAGTTATGGCCTTCAATCTGTAAAATTCTGGATTTATCAGGGAACAAAATGTATCTGAAAGAGGGTAAGCTGTTATTGGTTATTCAAACACGAATGCTTTTGTGCCCACATAATCTGGCATAACATCAGGATGGAGTTTCCCAACTTGGAACAAGGTAAAATCTGCAAGTCTTTTTCAGAGCCTTGGTGCTCAGTCATGCGTAGCAGCATGGGTGTCACAGTAGCATCAATGGAAAGCTCATAGCTTCTGATTTACTAAGAAGCAATGGCTTGCCAATGCCAAAAGTGTTAAAATGCATGATCTCATCACATTAACTCTTTTTGCCAGGATTACCTTTTTTCTGGGACACCCTGTATGTTGAAAAAACACAAATATTTTCAAGAAACAAACAGTGACTCAATAAAATTCGCAAAAAATAATAGCTGCTGGGTGCAAGGAAGTGATGAAATAACTTCACTCAAGAGTCACGGGAGCTAATAAAATACAATACACTCAAATATATGCTGATACCATAGCGATCTGAGGGTTCTCCAAGAGGCGAAATGGAGTCTTGCAAATAACCAAAATGTTCTGCAGAAAGTGGACAATCAGAGTCAGCTACATGAACTGTATCAGTCTCATTTGCGGTCGGTCCTTCTCAATCAATACCATAATCTGGAAGATCATTTGGCTCCAAATGGTCATTACTACCAGGGTCATAAAACATATTATCGATATGAGAATGTCCTGAACCTAACAGACGTAGAATACCCTCAATATAAAGTTGGCAAGGGGTATGACCACGTTCTGAGGAAAGTCGGTGATTATTCCACTGATTTTGGAAAATGGTGATGTTTCTCTGCATGCGAGGTGTAAAAACATATTGAAGGGACCAACGATGGATATTGTTATTTATATCAAGGATACCAGAGTCCTCCATAAAATAAAAAAGATCATAATAGACATTAGTCGAACCGTGGAAAAGGTCACGCCAAAATCTTTCAATCCTTTGATTATGAACAGAGCGGCCACGAATCATGCTCCCTCTGTTCATCCCACGATTGACGTTCATATAGGTCTCGACTTCATTGTTTTCTGTTCCACGATCCGCCCTTAC
This sequence comes from Lineus longissimus, assembly GCF_910592395.1. Lineage (NCBI taxonomy): Eukaryota > Metazoa > Nemertea > Pilidiophora > Heteronemertea > Lineidae > Lineus > Lineus longissimus. The sequence continues at coordinate 9,081,904 of NC_088316.1, forward strand.
TCTTGATGGTATTCCATATGTTGAGGTGGCAGTCCGAAAAGATCTTAGCACGGTTGCTGCACGATTGTTGCACGCAATGGACAGAAAAACCATCAAACGGCTGTACCCATCAATACCACCATGGATGACAAAGCCCCATCTGAAAATATAAAATAAAATACATAAGTATATCAAAGTGATATTCACAGGACTAATTGTGGTCGAAACAATTTGGACAAAAAATGTGCCCCTGCTAATGGCATTCTGGCTGCCAACTACATTACAAACAGCATAACAGTGCAAGGGTGCGGGGTGGTTGTAGAAGAACCACGACAGTATGTATACATACAGGATGTCCCATGGGCTCCCGAACAAAAGGGCCGATCGACAACACTGGTCAATACGAGTATTATCCAATGGGCTCAAGAGCCCAGGGGACATGCTGTTTGTCATGTTTTCAGCGTCGACACCTACAGACGATGGACCATTTGACACTAGTGAGTCACGTCAAAAATGCTGAGCGTCATCAACGACTGCCTGATGACCATGTTCACATTTGGCGCATATCTGTTTTCCACATAAATATCCGAAAAAAATTCTCCAGGAACAAATGTTTTTGTTTTTGTCACATGCATGCACACAACGGTCATCTTGAACAAAATGTTTATGTCATTTTGTTCGTCATGTGTGCCTTAGCTTAAACATTTTTTGGTAGCCCCATCTATTCTACATATGAATTGAGAGGTCTACTCAGCCATTTCTCTTGGGAACTCTTTTTGTCAATAAACAAAATGAGGATAATCTTAAATACCCTATGACTATATTTATCAAAAATAAGGTACTCTTTTAAATAAAAAATATGTGTTAATTTCATTCAATTGCTCCAGTTGGTAAGGTCACACCAGGACTTTTAATGCGGAGACATCCTAGATTGTTACTTCGGCCCTTCCGGGTGAACATTTTGACCTCTGCTGATCTAAATTACTAAATAAAGGTGTGGTCAATAATCAATCTATTTCAAATCGTAGCCTAGGCCAAACCCTTTCAGACGATACCTCATCGGATGATATTCTTCAATGATTCCTATACACAAATGACGTTTTGGGTATTTTTTCGAGTCTCATAATGGTCCACAACAGGAGTTTCCAAGAGATGGCTAGGCAAACCCCTCAATTCATAGAATGGATGTACCTACCCAAAAATGTTTATAGCACTTGTAACCTAAAAACCCTTTTTTTGCACAATTCTTGCACTTGGCTCCCCTACATAGCCTTAGTTAGAACTTCTTTGCAGAAGACTATAGTTCATTTCCAGGATAAAACATTATGCAAATTGGTTTTTTAAATTATTGAGGTCGGTCACGTGACCTGATTAGCAAAATTAGTAAAAAATATATTTAGACATGTATGTATAATCTAGTTTTCCAATCGGCATCATTCTGGTCAGAAGAACAGTCTCATTATATTGCAGGAAAAAAGCAGTTTGAGAACTTTTTAGGTTTTTTTACCACACGCAGGTGTGTTTAGACTTATGGTGTGTTCACACTGGATGCGAATTGAAACCGTATTCCGTAGAGCGCTCTCCGGAATACGAATTGGTTAATCCAGTTTCAGAACGGTCGCGTCACACTGGCCCGAATACGCATTCAAATCGGTTTAAAACGCGCCACACTAATGCGTACTAACGACGCGCCATCTATTATCATTATTATTATTATTCATTAACCTCCCATATGGGAGAATAAAATTTACAAGTACAAAATATATAAGTATATAATATCACAGTATCACACAGTCATTATTAACAAGTTAAAATCGCGAAAGGTGCTTGACCATTTCCATCTCCCGGCCATGCCTATTGCCAAAGTTCGGGTCAAAGAGGAGTGTCCTCAGCGAGTCAACACCACCGTCGCTAAATGCGGAGAATCCCGGCCTCGCCCTCGAAAACGAGGCCAAAACCGGGGAAAACCCCGCCGCAACGATGTTGTTGACCAGCGTACCTTTGACCAACGAACCGGCGGCAACATACCTTGCCAGGAAATGAGAATGCAAGTCACGTGCAAGGGAGTTGATTTTTCCCTATTCTATGGCATAACAAAAACGATTTGAGTTAATGAATTTAAATACATCAGTTAACTAGTTCGGAGCACTAGTTCCCGCGGTCAAAGGTCACTTTCCATGCGCCGGGCGCATGAGCAGTGCGATCGAAAACCTTAATTCGTATCAAGCGCGTCACACTTGAAATCTCAATACGGTTTCGTTGATTCGGATTAGCTGATTCGCATTCAATTCGGTTTAAGAACCGTGTTGGTTAAAGCGGATTGAGATCGGTATGAACCGAATTGAGTGTGACGCCCCAATACGTATCAACGTTTTAATTCGAATTCAATTCGTGTTAAAACCCCAGTGTGACCACGGCATTAGAGGACTTTATTCATAACTGCACAATGAAAATATTTTTTATTTTGATACCACCATTGTAATATAATGTAAAGGATTACACTTTTCGATTATAGCATGATTTATTCCAGCATAGGTCTATGAATGATGCTGTTTTGGAAATGGGGAGTGCGGGAATACAGATAAGGCGTGATGCAAATTAATAGAAACTGATTTCAAGATGGCCACCCTGGTTGTCATATCGAGAATGAGACAAGACCACTAATGAATATTCATAGGTTGGAGGGTCGAGGCCTATCAATTAGACGAGTGCATGTTTTTTACTCTCAAGTACATATTTGGAGAGGTATTGAAAAAAATATTTGCTGTGGCAAGTCTACAGATATAAAGAAATTATTTGATGAAAAAATTAATTTCGAATTTTGCTAATTGGGTAATAGGGGGCGTGTTTTGAGTTTTTTCTGCCAGTTGGCTGAAAACAGTGGAAATATCAAAGTCTGTCTAATTTGTCGATTATAAAAAAATTTCCGTGGTCAATCACCAATTTCCATCGCACCAGTTACTCGCAAGACTAACCCGTATATCATATCCGAATTTCAGTTTCACTACTTGACGCATTCTTTGATGCGTCGCGGTCAAACATTGACAATTTAACTGCTAAAAGGCTTAAAAAATCAATTGTGGTCTTGTCTCCATTTACACTACATTTTGGGGCAATATAGTGAAAAATTTGAATGTGCTCAAATCACTCTAATTCATTTAGAATATTGTATTGCTGATGATTTAAGGTCAAAACAAGCTAAAATAATGAGAAAAAAACTTAATTTGACCCAAATAAGAGTCAACCTAACCCTGGTCTAAGTTCGGTTTCATTTTTACAAGTCTTGTTGTGTTGCCATTCATTTTGTAATTTCTTTGAAACTACCTTGGCCTTGATTCTGAAAGTTGTGCCCTAAGCAGCAAAGATATTCCTGAATCACATCCTAAATTTTCAGCTCCATAGCTTGCTTATTCTGGCCAGGGCAGGTCTTTGAATTTGGTGCTGTTGGCTGCAAAATCATGACTTTTTGTCGATTTTGTCCTCTTTTGTCGCTTTGGCACAGTTGTACCACTCTTTGAAATGTCTCTCATTTCTCCAAAAATGTCCAGATATGACTTTCCTTTGTTGGAGAGTTGTGGGATGTCACGTACATTAGTTTGAAAAAAATCTCAAAATGTTAACCCCTGAAATGTACCTTCATTGAGACAAGACCACTAATGAATATTCATAGGTTGGAGGGTCGAGGCCTATCAATTAGACGAGTGCATGTTTTTTACTCTCAAGTACATATTTGGAGAGGTATTGAAAAAATATTTGCTGTGGCAAGTCTACAGATATAAAGAAATTATTTGATGAAAAAATTAAATTTCGAATTTTGCTAATTGGGTAATAGGGGGCGTGTTTTGAGTTTTTTCTGCCAGTTGGCTGAAAACAGTGGAAATATCAAAGTCTGTCTAATTTGTCGATTATAAAAATATTTCCGTGGTCAATCACCAATTTCCATCGCACCAGTTACTCGCAAGACTAACCCGTATATCATATCCGAATTTCAGTTTCACTACTTGACGCATTCTTTGATGCGTCGCGGTCAAACATTGACAATTTAACTGCTAAAAGGCTTAAAAAATCAATTGTGGTCTTGTCTCGAATCGAATGAGCCAATTTTCGAAAGGAACTTTCCTCTAGTCATCCCCAACATTCAGACCAAAAATTAATTTCACCTGACAAATGGTTCTACTTCAAATTGACAGAAACCGATTTCAAGGTGGCTGCCCAGGTGTTATATATCAAGAATCAAACAAGTCCCTTTTTTGAAATGAACTTTCCTCTAGTCACTCCCAAAATACATACCAAAAATGTTTTTACCAGAGTTCTCTTTTGAACGGAAATTGAAAAGTTAATGGACTTGGTGATGGTACATACCTAATCAACTTATGGTTTCCATCTATATGCCAAAGGGAATTTGGTCCCGCAACCCTGTATGAACGCCTCCTAATTGAATGACACCACCTTAATGCCACCGATGTCGGGTTTACTCGAAGCATACTATCTCTAACTCGCTGCCGAGAAACATAGATATTCTCGCTTACAAGCCTGGCGTGAACTAATCTGTAGCCAAGATGTCGATTGAAGGAACAGATGGTGCGGACAACTGCATCAAGTTGCATATTGTTTATCCTGGTACGACGCAATCTGTATGACAAGGAATAATATCTGAAAGATATAATAATACAGAATGTTTCAGAGAATCTATCAGAATATATGTAGACCAAAACCTCGCTATGCCGCGGTTTTGGCCAATATTTTGGCTTCACCAGAGCGGTTTGGGTGAGACAATCAATACCGACAGTGAGGTATCAATTTCTATTCTAAAAACATCTCAAATTAAATATCGACTTATGTGATGTTTTAAATGCTTTTGAAATGACTCCACATTTTGCACCAACCCAAGCGGTTTGGGTTGTCTCACCCAAACCTCAGTGGTGAAAACGAAGCTAAATATCTATTATGAAAAAAATATTCTCAGTCGGGTGTTTTTAATTTGATACCTGGCTTACTTCTATGGATTTTGCGCTCACAAGTGGCCGTACAGATGGACGGATGGCAGGTATTTTCTCTGCGAGCGACCCGGGACAACTAAACAAAATGAGTCAACCAGGGAAACAGACAACAATAGTTTTCAATCCATCAACATCTTACAATACATTGTAAGGTGGATCGAACACCCGGCATAATACATGACCCGTTTAGGCCCAAGTAAAGGTAGAACTTTAAGGAGTATCGCAAAGCAAGAAAAATACAGATAGGAATTTCCGTTTCACAATATTAGCTGTCAGGGGTGTGGTTTTTGAAGAAGGAAAATGGAAATATCCCGCCAGACAAGCTAATTTGGGTTTTTTGAAACATGTGCAACTGCTTAATTTTTATGTACAGTTTTAGCTATGACAATGACTATGTAATTTTTAACAACATTCAGCAGCCAATTTAATCCATGTTAATTCCCTGTGTAAATTTTCAAGACACCCGAGAATTCAAATTAGTTTTGAGATCCAAGTTCAAAACGTTTATTTTTGGCCACCCGGTATTTCGCATTTCCAATTACCTGTATGACAAGACAAAGGACTGAAAACTTTGAGTCCAATTATCTCTAAAGAACACGAAGCTAAGATGGGATGGCCCAGTCAGGTTCTTAGGGGCTCAAATATTGATTATCAAAGGTCCACCCCACCAACTATTATCAAGTTGACTGACTGTTGACAAGTACATGTATTTTTTGTTGAATGGCCTAAAATAAGTATTAATAATATAGCCCACAGTAGCCTGCATTATTTATTGCCTCTAGGCTCTAGACATGCTATATCATGAGTTTTGAGCAAATGACTTACCTCAACCTGCGGCGCACTGTTGATACAGAAACATGTAGCATAGCTGCAATCCTTGGAACAGTGAAATCGAGGTCAAAGAAAAATTCCAATTGTTGTTGAGAAATTGCATAGGCTGGGGGGGGGGGGGGCAACTTGACCACTCCAAGTACGTTGAGAATGAAATCCTGACCGTACACCTGCAGGTGTCTTGAATCTTCTGCACCTGCAGGTGTCCTGAAAAAAAGATGTTAAAGAAATTCACATTGAATTTGAATACATGTATGCCAGGTGGGTAGTGTGGCTGTGTGCTGGCCATGCGGAGGTTCGGATTTCTCACTACTAGACCCTCTTTCAGTAGGCAGGCGGTATTTGCACCACGCCACCACGGGCACCACGCGACCACCACGCCACCACGCGAACAGGCGGAGCGATCATAATGACGATATCAAAATAGCGGTCGATTCATTGGATCATGGTTTCTTGGAACAATTATAGATGGCGTTGGCTGCTATCCTAGCTTCTCTGATGCCCGTTCTTGGGATTATTGGAATAAAGGCGTACGCCAACTACTGAAATACGTACTGAATTACCGTTGAGTAACTAGACCTACTCCAACTGACGACTGACCTGCAAAAACCATACGAGTACGAGTGGGTTATATAGTCTCCCTTTAAAGGGGTGGCCGTTCGTTTGGGTGGGGTGGGTTGGGGGGGGGAGGAGTTAGATTTATCACTCACTCGAACACATGTGCATAGTTTCAACATACTGTTGTGTGAGAGACCCTTATTGGCGACTTTGTGTAACTTTATCTTGCCTACCTAGCTGTTGCCTATAGTTTCCCATTAAAGGGGGACTATGTAGGAGCAGGGGGTAAGGGCATTAGGTCTTATTTGATTCATCACTGAATGTATCCCTGTTACAGGCGTGACTAGGTTAGGACAAATTGTGAGAGGTGAGAGACTCACTGGCTACTTTGTGTAACTTTATGTTGCCTACCAAGATGCTGCCTATAGTGCCCCTTTAATGGACATGTCTCGAATCTTATGCATTCTTTAGGGAAGGTGAATCACTAGGCTTCCCAAGCCAACAAGCTTGGGAATTCTTCTTCTTATCTTCAATATTGTGATCATTATTATACATTATTACGATACATTGTATATAATCCTTACAGGCACCAACGCAGTATACCAACATGCCATCTATAATTGGTAGGTGTAACCACAACTCTCAAGTGTCTGTGGTCTGATGGTCTGTTTTGATATCGTCATTATGATCGCTCCGCCTGTTCGCGTGGTGGCGTGGTGGTCGCGTGGTGCCCGTGGTGGCGTGGTGCAAATACCGCCTGCCCTTTCAGTATGCATATTGACTAACATGGACGTGAAGTGTGCATAGGCAATGTTTCCGCTAGGACTGAATGAAAAGGAGGTACAATGCTTTTTTAAAAAGCAATTTTGATGCAGTAAAACAACATTTCAGGCGTAAAAAAGGTCATAAAATCCTATTTTAACTTAAAAATTACCTTACTTCAAATTAATAGACCACTTCCGCACCAGGTAGCGTACGGCAAGCGGCTGTTATAAAACGCGGATTCCGCGGAAATCCGCGGAAAAATCACAAAGCCGCCAGTAAAAACGCGCATAATATTTAATGATAATTATATTATACAAATAACAACATAAATCATAAATCAGAGGCAAGAACTACCAGTTATCTGCACATTTCATCGGTCAGATTTTAATCCTCTGAAGCGCCATTCATGCCATTCCGATCGACTCTTTCCTCTTGCTTTTTTTCTTGGTGTTGATAAACTTTGCATGTTATCTTCGACACCACCGTGGTTCCTTCCCTATAACGGAACACATATTACGAGGCTGCTTTCAAGTGTGACTGTTGCCCGGATTGATGTACGTTACGGTATATGCCTCCTTCAAATAATATGTAAAGAGCAAGCTCTAGTGAACTCACACAACTGTTTGACATGGGGGAGCCCCCCAAACCCCCGTCCTTCTGACATATTTAGCCAGAACATTGGGGGATGAGTCCCCCAAACCCCCTCCCCCGTTCTCTGAAAGTGACAGGTTTTAGTCAGTACATTGGGGGGGAAGGCCCCCCCAACCCCCCCCATTGGACTCTAAAAATAGAATTCCTTGGAGACGCTGAACAACAAGGCCCCATAAAGAAATAGTCCCCGCCCCGGTAGCTGTCTCATATCTGCCGACAGAAGCAGCTCTTTGTGGTGAAATAATAATTGAATTTTCCACCTGCTAGCCTAGATATTTGTGTATGTTTCTTCACCAGTTAGTTAATAACGAATTTTTGTAGCTTATAATTATATTCTTAATTGTTTTAACGCGTTTTTTTGGATTCGTTTGGCGCCAAAATCAAGAATGGCAAATTTACGACCTTGACACTAGAGGCGCTGATGTCGTTCCGGAACGGTAGATGCTAAATCGGATAGCCAGGCGGTAGGGGAACTCCTGCACCCTGACCACGTGAACTACATCAGGGAATTCCTCTATTACTTCGCAGCTCCACGGTGAAGTAAATAAATACTGAATAAAGGCCTAGTCACTTTTTCAAAATATGCGGATATAGGCCTAGTTACAAACCTTGATTCGGTTTAACCTACAAAATAACTTGCATGTCATATGTGGTGTGTGACCATGCAGTCTTGTTTGCTGTTCCCCAGCTTGTTTGTTGGGGCCAGCATTGGTTTAGTCTACGCCCATCGCTGAGTTATGCACATGGTTGAGGAGTCTGGATATTGTGCGCCTGTATTTGCGCTAATTATTGTCAATCTTGTATGTTTATTGGCTTATTTGAGAGTCAAATAGTCATTTTTTGTATTCTAGGTTGAAATGGTACTCACCTACTCTCCTATCCTAAATGAAAGTATTTGCACATATAGACGCCCGGTAACTTCACAATATCAGAGTATGTACAGTTTCACCTGAAAACATAAAGGTAAGTCTTGTAATAATAATCAGTGTTTTTGGTTTGAGAATTTTTTGTTTCTAGTTGAAATATGTACTCACCACCTATCCTAAATAAAAGCATTTGCACATCTCGACGCCTGGTAACTTCACAATATCAGTATTTACAGTTTCACCTGAAAACATAAAGGTAAGTCTGATAATAATCAGTCCAGTGTTTTTGGTTTGAGAATTTATTGTTTCTAGTTGAAATATGTACTCACCACCTCTCCTAAATAAAAGCATTTGCACATCTCGACGCCTGGTAACTTCACAATATCAGTATGTACAGTTTCATCTGAAAACATAAAGGTAAGTCTTGTAATAATAATCAGTCCAGTGTTTTTGGTTTGAGAATTTATTGTTTCTAGTTGAAATATGTACTCACCACCTCTCCTAAATAAAAGCATTTGCACATCTCGACGCCTGGTAATTTCACAATATCAGTATGTACAGTTTCACCTGAAAACATAAAGGTAAGTCTTGTAATAATAATCAGTCCAGTGTTTTTGGTTTGAGAATTTATTGTTTCTAGTTGAAATATGTACTCACCACCTCTCCTAAATAAAAGCATTTGCACATCTCGACGCCTGGTAATTTCACAATATCAGTATGTGCAGTTTCACCTGAAAACATAAAGGTAAGTCTTGTAATAATAATCAGTCCAGTGTTTTTGGTTTGAGAATTTTTTGTTTCTAGTTGAAATATGTACTCACCACCTCTCCTAAATAAAAGCATTTGCACATCTCGACGCCTGGTAACTTCACAATATCAGTATTTACAGTTTCACCTGAAAACATAAAGGTAAGTCTTGTGATAATAATCAGTCCAGTGTTTTTGGTTTGAGAATTTATTGTTTCTAGTTGAAATATGTACTCACCACCTCTCCTAAATAAAAGCATTTGCACATCTCGACGCCTGGTAACTTCACAATATCAGTATTTACAGTTTCACCTGAAAACATAAAGGTAAGTCTTGTAATAATCAATAATAATAAAGTTTTTTAATTAAAGTGACTCTTGACACATAGAAATACTCTTACTGGTACATTAGAAATAGAGATTTTTTTATTGATATTCACCTTAATAGTATCCATCGTCCACCTCTATCCAGCTTATTGTTTCCTGCCTTCTGGTATATAGGGAGGTCCAAACGTTGACGAGCCTGGTATCTGGACGGCAGCCGTCGTATAGGTGTCTGCTCGTGAATTTAGATAATCTATAGTTCCTGTGAATAGTTGTTTTGGTTGTTGTTCGATCCAATCTAATACCAAGTCGTTCATTGTTTTCATTGATAATCTTTATTTTGGCGTTTACTGATCTAATATCAGCCTGAAGAATTTCTGATTGTGATTTCATTGTAAAGTCGGAATACGTTCTATGGTCTAATCGTCCGGTCGCCACACGGTGATTATTATATTTGACAAGGTCTACTGGATATATTGTAGCTATCTGACAGGAGCAGCTCTTTGTGGTGAAATAATAAACGAATGGATGAATGTCTTGTATGAAGTTTCCGTGCCTAGTCCCAGAAACATACTTCACTTCAAATCCCCAACCATGGGACCTCTTTTCCATTTCAGTTAGATCACAGATGCCAGCGGACAAAACGACATGAATCTGGTCTTCTGGATGCTGCCGCTGAATTTCCCTCACCAACGATGCTCCTTCAGATTGAAGGACTGAAACTTTGCCACCTCCTATACTGATTGTATGCACTTGAATGTCGAAAGAATCCTCATTTGATTGTAAGTTATTATGAAGCTGAAAGCCTCGAGAGTCTGACAAATACACGATGTGCTTCATTTCTGTAATAAAAAGAAGTTCGGAAGTGCGTCATTCAATTCCTATTATCCAATAATTTAGATGGTGTCTTGGCGATATTTATCATCACCCACCAATATTGAAATCCACATGGTTAGCGATATTTGTCATCACCCACCACACTGAACCTAAATGGTTAGCGATATTTGTCATCACCCAGCAATCCGAACCTAAATGGTTAGCGATATTTGTCATCACCCACCAATCTGAATCTACATGGTTAGCGATAATTGTCATCGACCACCAATATTGAAATCCAAATGCTTAGCGATATTTGTCATCACCCATCAAACCGAACCTAAATGGATAGCGATATTTGTCATCACCCACCACTCCGAATCTACATGGTTAGCGATATTTGTCATCGACCACCAATCCAAATCTACATGGTTAGCGATATTTGTCATCACCCACCACACCGAATCTACATGGTTAGCGATCTATTTGTCATCACCCACCAATCCGAATATACATGGTTAACGATATTTTATTCCTCTGTGTATCGTTGTAGAAGACTTTCAACAAATTGAATGATACTGTCATCATTGAACAAGGAGGTGAAGTCTAGCTCTGTAGTTGTTGATAACTTTCTTATCCTTTCAATTTCCAGAGTCCTTGCTCTTTGGGTTGGTGTCCTGACAACATGACAAAGTCTGTCTTCATTTACGAACACTTTCGGGTGCCATGCAAAATCTGGATCTTGACGTGAGCAGCCAGCTGTTTTTGCTCGAGACAAGGCAACAAAGAGTGCCCCTGGATTTCGTGATTCGAAAGCTCTTGTTCCCGGATTGATGACTATGTAGCGGTTCATCTCGCCTTGACCAATTGTCATGCCCTGGCACCGGTGAATAGTGGTACCCTATCCTAGCCTGAGAGGAAGCTGGCGTCTCTTACAGTGATGGCAATGACAATCCATAGCTCTTTCTATTGGTACTATCTTAGTAGATGGAATGAATGCTGGTCCTGTGTATTTGGGAAACTCAACCATTACGACATCGACATCTGGTAAGTCAGTGGTGGGGGTTTTGTTATCTTGGTAGATTATGTCATGCACGAGTCCTATGGAACCATTGAAGAGTCCCACTGAGGTATTGATGTTGCTCGTCAGCATGACCTTGGCTCCTCGACACAAATACAGATGTCTCTCCAATCCCATTGCCTTGTCACTGGGCAAGTTTGCGTGGGTGCCCGTGGATTAAGGAATTGAACCCGAGGCGGAGGACCTTGGTTGAGTTACCAAGACACTCGAGGGTGGAGCTAAAATACAGTCCAAACCTGAGCCTACGAAATTTTAGCTCCACCCAAGAGTGTCTTGGTAACTCAACCAAGGTCTGAAGCCGAGGGTTCAATTTCTATTCTAAAATACCTCAAACTTAAAAAGATAAGCCACGAAAATAACTTGAATATGTGCGAATTTGGCAAATTCCATCCATCGCCGGCCCGGCCGGAGCGCCGGTAGCGCCGTTGTTTGCATTATGTTACGGCAACGTTACAGAAAATGAGACATGTACATTTTGTACAGCGCGCATAGGAAGTCCGCATCGGCTCGCTCAAGTGATGCTAAAATCCGCGCAAATGGGCTATTTGGAGCGTTTTTCTCGGCAAATATGCTGGATGGAGTGCTGTCAACCTGACCTCATCTTGAGCCCAGTTTGATAGAAGTTCAGCGATTTGTTTTTCATCAATATCATCTTTAAAGGCTTGATACATGAGATTGTGTGGTTCTCTATCACCGCGCCAGCAAAGGCCATGCCAGTGAATCATCCCCCTGCCTTTGGCAAATTCTTGCCTGTACCAGTAGGCTTCCACTCCAAAGGCCGGCCTCATCACTTTTTCGAAGTAGCATTTAGTACGAAGATCAAAATAATGACCAACAATGTGAGTATGTTCCTGTAATGCGATGAAAAGTTTGCTTTTGTTTTCTAAGTCAATGGCCTTTCCTGTTGTCTGATTGATATATAGTTCTAGAAGTCTCCTCAATGGTTGAAAATAATTTTCTGCGCAACTCCCGGTAGTAAAAAGTGAAGGGAGACCCTTTCCTTTCATGATTTGGTAGTGAATGAGAGACTGGACCTCTTTCAATCTTTGCGACCAATACTGAGAGGTTCCTCTGAGGCTGGCACTGAAGTAGAGTATCTTGTTTGCAATAGATTTGTCACCATTTTGAATCTTTTCTTTCAGTTCTTCAACAGTGAGGTGTTGGTCACCTAACCTCTGAAGGATTATATACGTAGAGTTTTCAAGGGCTCTCTTCCTCATTATCATGTTGTGGAGAATGAACTTAAAATACTGGTGGCGAGCAAATCGTCCATCCTGGTACCACATGAGGTGATCTGCCCAGTCGCCCAAAGAAGTGCAAGTTTTTTTGCGATTGGTAAAAAAGTCCCCTGTACCATTTGGAAATAAACATGGAAATGCAAAGGTAAAGAAATTCCTGGTGGTGAACTCTGACAGTGGTTTATCACCTCGGGTTGGCCATGGGATGGTGACAGTTCCCCTTTTGGTGGCTGTAACCTCTCCATGTTTTTCACCCAGCACATCCTTTACAACATTTTCGACGTTTTGCCTCAGATCAACTGCTGGATCTGGCAGGAGGACACCTGAAACAGTTTCCCCATCATTCGTCTCTCCAGGATCTGTTTGGTCTGGGGCAGGTCCTCTGTCATCTCTATGCACTGTTGTTGAATCGTACTCTACTGTTGGCAAGTTGTCTACCTCCCCATCAATTGGCAACTGGCTAAGCCTTTCAGGACATATGGTTATATCCCCATATGCAGGGTTGTTATTCTTTAACCAATTCAAAGCCTTTTCAACAACGTTTCTCCGGACATTGAATTCATTGGTTGTTTCATTTTTGCCCTGCCTGCGAACTCTGATTATGTTGATTTCTGATGGAAGTCTAGGAAATATTTTGGCCACCTCTCCAATGGCTTGTGGAAAGGTGACACAGTGTCCATTTGCTGCAATTCCACCATGATTAAGCATGTGGACATTAATTGATGGTGAAATTCGAGAAATTAATTGCTGCTCTATGACAGTTAAATTCTGAAGGTCTGGTGGAACGACTCCTGGATCCATGTTGTTTTGTGAGGAGAATAGTGTTATGCTGTCTTTTTCTTTGTAGCATCGTTGGCAGACTGTGGGATACTTTGAAATCTTCATTTCGAGTCTTCTTTCATTGCAAATTTTGCAGAATTTGAACTGGTAGGCCATCTGCTCTATCTCAAAATTGCGAATTGAATCTAACTTTGCTTGGTTAAAATGCTTGGATGATGTGGGTTCAGGTTCAGGTTCTGTTATATTGTCTTCATTGCAGTGCTGAATTTGTTTTTTTTGTCTTTTTGAATGCTTGTGATCTTTACTTCCTTTCTTCTTGCTGGTCTTTCTTAATTGATTTGCCCTTGTTTTTGCCTCATCATCAGATTGTTTTCTCCTTTTTTGGGTTGGTCTGTCCCTTGTGATACTTTTATCAACTGGTGGCGGATCTTTCTTAAACTGGAGGTTAATTGTTTTGTGTTGGAAAGGTGGATTTGGTGGTGTATCATTTACCAGTAACAAGAAATACTGGTGTCTTAGTAAAAGAGTGACTGTTCTCAATGGATCATCAGTGGTGAACTCTTCAAGGTAGTATCGAATGTCACACTTGAGGATGTTGGTTGCAGTATTAACTTCACAGACAGTAGCATATCCGCTACCAGCAATCATCACTTCTCGATAGCATTCAGGGGTAAGTTGGGGCAGCTCATGGCAAATTGATATGGCTTGTTCGAAATGATCCCAGTTTTGTTCAATGTGGCAACAAATGTGTTGGCGATACAGTCCATGATGGGAAGTGTCTCCATGGATTGCAAGGCTGAGACAATGAAAAAGGCAGTTCCCATCCCCAGGGACATTTTGCACATTGAAGACTTCCGTACCAATGGAGAGTTTATCAGAAGGTATTGATAATCGATTGTCCTTTGTTTGAGTTTTTGTCGCTGTCTGTTCCATATGACTTTGTCTTTTTCTTACATACTGCTGGTCGCAGTGATCCAAGTTGGAACATGTTTCATGTTCAGGTGTCTTACTCTTAATTTGACAATTCGGCGATAATACTGGTGTTGGATGACAAGAATAGGAATGATCGATCATGTTAGGATTTTTTTCGTTCATTATCTTGTTGTGTTGAATGAACTCTCAATCTGTTTGAATGAAAATAATAGAATTAAAAAACTCTGTTAGTGTTAGGCACTTACTAGGCCTATATAGTTTTGTTTTCATCTGTTCAAAAGTTCATTCCAATCCAACCATAACTGCTACAGTATGACTAGAATGATGATTTTGTGCAGCATTTGATCCCCAATTATATAATTAAAATGCATTAGTAAATCGGGCCTGACCTAGGCCTACAGCCCCTTCCTGATTTAAATGACATGAAACCCCTGGCATGCTGGGCCCTGTGCCCTCTGTGCAAATTTAAATTATGTGAGTAGTTGTGAGCAGTTGTGAGCAGTTGTGGTTGGAATACTAGTAGATTGGAATGAATTATTTCTTCAATGATATGAAAGTTGAAAACCCTCGGAGTACAATGTCTTGACACCCAGGAGCTTCATTTCTGAAACAGTTGTGCCTTGTGGTTGGAATGTATTTCCAAATCAGTCCGTCAAAACTCTATGCAATGAAATGTCACAACTGTCTCCACCGACGTTGTCCTGTATGTCCTCCTAGCAGATGATTTTTAAATAAATGATGTGATTGATATAGGCCTACTTGTAGATTGGAATGAATTATTTCTTCAATGATATGAAAGTTGAAAACCCTCGATATAGGCCTACTTGTAGATTGGAATGAATTATTTCTTCAATGATATGAAAGTTGAAAACCCTCGAGTACGAAAATGCAGAGGCAAGACACATCATGCATGTCATGACACCCAGGAGCTTTTTCTCATTTCTGAAACAGTTGCATGGTTGGAATGAATTTCCAAATCAGTCTGTCAAATCTCTATCCAAATGGAACTTTAAGACCACTCTATATTTGTGCAGTAGTGTTAAAACTGACTTTTTGAAGTAAAGTACGTAAATCGAGAAGAAGAGGACGTTTACTTCGTCTGCAATGAAATGTCACAACTGTCTCCGCCGATGTTGTTGTCCTGTATGTTCTAGCAGACGATTTTTAGATACATGATGTCCCACACACTTCAGGACAGTGGCGCCGGTGTGAATAAATCTACTTGCGTGAATGGTCAATAGCTCATGACGTCAGGAAATAATTGCGTCACGAGGAAGGAAACAATGGGAATCATGGTAACTGTGGTTGCGGTGCGTCGTGAAAGCAGGATCGGCAAGCGCGGCCCGTATGGAATGCAACAAACTGCCCATTTCCTTACAAGAAATGGCCATTTTGTTAGTTCATACTTACCTATGGAACACTTTTGCATGTTACTCCATTTGGGCTCAAACACAAGAGTATCCCTTTAATTTTCTAAAGGGAGAACTGAGTTAACAGCTCGGCCGCCAGGCGGCGCCCTGACCGATCCCGCGAGATCGCGCCGATCTCATGCCGCCATATTTAGTCTTTACTCTTGAGCGTTAATAAAGAGTATGTCCCGTTTGTGGGGACGGCGGGAGGGCCGTGTTCCATAGGTAAGTATGAACTAACAAAATGGCCATTTCTTGTAAGGAAATGGGCATTTTGTGTCATTCAAACTTACCTATGGAACACTTTTGCATCGAATCCCAGCAACCTATTGGAGGTGGGAAACGAGGACTTACCTAAGGCTGAGCTGTTGTTCCATCAAGGAGGCACCACCGGCATATTAGCTAAGGAGGACCGCCAGGGGAAAGAAATGGGGAAACCGGAGGACCGGTATTTTGATCTCGGTATTACAATCATATTATAGAGAGTAATAGACCCATTCTCCGGAAAACGCTAGAATTGCGAAATAAAACCATCTTCTTTCCGGCAACAGAGCTTAGAGCAAGTAAGGCATGTTGAAGGGTGTAGAATGAGTTATTGCTAAACAACAATAAGAAATTGCGTCCTTTCTAGTTTACTAGGGGTTGCCTGGATTGTTGAAGATAGGGCATATCAAAAAATGGCGCAATCGGGCTTCCCCCCCTTTTTTGATCTAGCCAGGATCAAACAACATGCCCCGCAGACACAATCGGGCCGATTGTGTGCATGCCATCTACGAGGGAAGAAACGTCTCGTAGGTAGAAACGAGAGAATGTGGAGTGATTACTCCAACATGCAGCGGAAACGACTTCTTGAAGAGCAACTCCTCGGTAGTTAGCCCAGGAGGTGACTAGTGCTCTAACTTCGTGCGCTGAGATGTTAGCTAGCGCACGAAGATCAGAGGAAGTCTTCAAGGTGTTGTAGGAAAGACGAATAGTCTCCACAATCCACCTTGAAATAGTGGCGGCCGCTATCTCTCGTTTATTTCCCTCCTTATAGGACAAAAACAAACGCTCTCTCCCCTGGCGGATACCGGGAGGTTTTGTCCTATTTATGTAGAACTTTAGGGCCCTGACGGGACATAAAGTTCTGTCAGGAAGATCATAAGAGATCGTTCCTGACAGAGAGGGAATAGTAACCGGGGGCCGAGAGGCGGCCGGTCCCTGGTTCTTCGCCAGAAATCCTGGTATGAAAGCCAGGATAACCTCCCCTCCCTCTCTAAAAGCCAGCTTCTTAAAAGAAAGTGCATGGAGCTCTGATCTCCGTTGGGCGGTAGCCAAGGCTACTAGAAAGACCGTTTTGAGTGTCAGATATTTCATGGATGAAATAGACATGGGTTCAAAAGGATGCCTCATGAGCACCTTAAGGACAACAGAAAGGTCCCATTTAGGGGTGTTGTGAACCGGTCTAGGACACTCTAATAACATTCCTCTGAAAAGAGGGGTTATTTGGTCCTCCCAACGAAGATCCCAGGTGCTTAAAACACGGAGGGTAGAAGCGATGGCGGACTTGTACCCTTTTATAGCCGTGACAGATTGTTGTCTTTCCGTGAATAATTCAATAAGGAAATCAACTAATCTGTATATAGAGGGAGAGATCGGATTAACTCCGCTCTCCCTGCACCAGGAAGTGAAGGTAGACCACTTTCCTTGATATACATCAAGGGTAGACCCCCTTTGAGGTGCGGACATGCGCTTGACAGCGATGTCCGAAAAGCCTCTCTGGTGGAGATGCAACTGGATAAGTTCCAGGCGTGAAACTTGAAAAATCCAGGGTTCTGGTGGTAGCATCTCCCCAGGGGGTGCCACAGGAGGTGCTTCCAAGTAGGAAGACTCCTGGGGTGGTCTATCAGGAGCTCCAGCAAGGCTGGGAACCAGGCCTGATTTGGCCAGCAAGGTGCGATGAGAGTTATTCTCACCGGGTGGCTGGTCAAGATCTTGTTCAGGACTGGTTGGATGAGAGGGAGGGGTGGAAACGCATATGCGTTCAGCCCGACCCAAGAGGCTGTAAGGCTGTCGACTTCCAGGGCCTCTTCGTCCGGAAGTGGAGAGTAATAGATGGGAAGGCGATTGTTCAGCCTGGTGGCGAACAGATCTACCTTCGGAGATTGCCAAAGGCGACAAAGGTCGTCTACAATCTCCTGATGGAGTGTCCACTCTGTCTGAACTAGCTTGTTCTGACGGGACAGGGCGTCGGCAAGGATGTTGCGATTGCCCGGTATGTGTCTGGCACATATCGATACTCCAAGGTCGGCACAAAGATGGTAAAGCTCCCAAGTTAGCTGGCAAAGAATGCCGGACTTTGTGCCTCCCTGTCTCCTGACATATGCTACTACTGTAGAATTGTCGGAGAACAGGGTTACTCTCCGATTCTTCAGGCGAAGGGAAAGAGACCTCACGGCAAGAAGGACAGCCTTCATTTCCAATATATTTATTGGAAGAATGGTCTCCTCCCTTGTCCATAGACCCCTTATGGACATGTCCCCGTTGTTCAGATGTGCTCCCCACCCTAGTAGGGAATCATCTGTGAACAGGGACACTTCTGGGGGCGGTGGAGCAAGATCTACACCGCTTTGGAGATGAGTCTCCGACTCCCAGAAGTTCCAGACTTTCTTGAGTAGGTATTGAGGTATCAATACCAACTTGTCTAATGGGTCCCTGTGGGGTTTCCATAGAGACATTAGAAACATCTGGATGGGACGCATATATAGACGGCCAAGGGGGACTTGGTCTGCTGCCGAATTCAGAAGTCCCAAAAGGCTCAAGCATCGCCTTGCGGGAGCTTGAGTCCTTCCTCTGAATTCTGCGACGAGATGAAGAATTTTCTTTATCCTGTCCAGGGGGGGGGGGGCAGCATTTTCCCTATGGCCGTAAGGAACCGAACTCCAACGTAAACGAAGTCTTGGGATGGTATGAATTCTGACTTTGTTTCGTTGATAATCCAACCTGCAGAAACTACTTTTTGCTTTAGAACCTGAAGTTGTTGCAGTAGTAGTTCCCGCGATTTGCAACGGAGTAGCTAATCGTCTAGGTAGTGATGGAGCTTGAACCCCATCACGTGAAAGGGAGCGACGAAGGCTGTGACTATCATCGTAAAAATTAGGGGTGCCGATGCCAGACCGAACGGCAGGGCCCTGAATTGATACGTCTTTCCTTCGTAATGGAATCGAAGGAAGTGTTGATAGTCTGGATGGATCGGTACATGTAAGTACGCATCCGTTAAATCCATCGATACCGCCCAATCGTTGGGCTGTATCGCCGTTGCTATAGACCTGGTGGTTTCCATCTTGAAATGAGGAACATTCAAGAAGGTGTTTAACCTGGAAAGGTCTATGATCAGCCTCCATGTCCCTGCTTTCTTGGGAACCAAGAAAACGTGGCAGTAAAAGCCGGGGGAGCATGGATCTTGAAGGACCTGGATAGCTTGCTTCTCCAGTAATGTCGCGACCTCTGTTTGGAGGGCAGAGGCCTTGACTGGGTCCTTCGGTGGCTGAACTGGGGTTGGATATATGGTAGTCGGGGGGTACGGTTGAAATCTAGTTTCACTCCGTACCTCAACATGTTTGGGACTGGGGACCCCTTTGGGCACCAATCGTCCCAAATGTCTGCAAATTTTTGCAGACGGCCCCCGACTACCGGAGTCGGCTCCTTTTTGCGTCCGGGAGGAGAAAGGAGGGGGGAGTCACCTCTTCCGGCCAGCACCCCTTGGGCGAAAGGAGTGCTTAGTCGGACCGGATCCACCCTGGTTAGAGGAAGTATTTTTCCTCTTTCCAGTCCGGCGACCCTCCGCTTCCCGTCGGAAGGATCCAGCAGGAGCAGTCTGACTAGGCGGGGTAGGCCTAGGCAGGACCTGCCTGGCGTACCGGATTGAACCCGATGCCTGCTGGGGCCTCTCTATCTTTCTAGTGTTAGGTAGAGAGGTCTTGGCCCTCTGTGTCGCAGTGGGGGCATATAATTTGTCCCAATCTTTCTGTGCTTGAGCCGCCTCTTGTACAGAATCTGCGAACAGGAAAGAACCGTCCATAGGAGCGGTTCTTAAGGCCCCTTCCAGCTGGAGGGATCTGATCACATTGAGAGAGCCCAGTGCGGCGTCTCTACGGAGTAGGACGCTATTTGCTGCGGTCTTGGCGGACAGAGCAATAGCGTGCCTAATCGAATGTGACAAGGATGTCACAAGCGATTTTGTGTCATCAGATAGTGACTCATTATCTTTTAGGGATCTGGCTAGGGCCAGGTTAGTGTGCTCTGCGTAGGAGAGCACCGCTAACGTGTTTTTGGCCAGACCCTCTTGTGCTCTAAGGTCTCGGTAAGCCGAGGAGGAGGTCACCATAGGCACGAGTTGGTCCAGCTGTACATCGTCCTTTGATATGG
This sequence comes from Lineus longissimus, assembly GCF_910592395.1. NCBI lineage: Eukaryota > Metazoa > Nemertea > Pilidiophora > Heteronemertea > Lineidae > Lineus > Lineus longissimus. Next base: position 9,102,288 of record NC_088316.1, read on the forward strand.
AAGTCGATGCTGCAGCTGGACAGCCGGCCGAGCTGACTCGATAATAGTCAGCGCGGTACTGCCTAACGGGAGGAAGTTGTGCCGTGAACAACTTCCCCGGTTTACACCAAGCTTCCGGTCCGACTGCCGGAAGGACAGGGATGGAAGTACGTTGGTGGGCGCCTTGTGAGTCTCTGATTGTATGCTCCAAAGGTTCAGAGACTGCTACCACCGACGGGGAGGGAGGAAGGAATTCAAGTGCCCAAGTGGAGCCTTGAGAAACCTGTGGATTGGGATCCACTTCCTGTCCCCAGAGTGAAAAGGTCGGTGTTGACAAGGCTGGCAGTTCCGGCGGGGTAGGGCACAGATCCTGCCGGAGGTACGCTCTGATCAAGGATCTGAGTGTCCTCATATCCGACAAGATACTGGCCTCCTCTGGTGACAGCTCCTCCTGATTGGGGGAGCGGTAGCCTGGCTGAGAACTCTCGTTCTCAGAAAATTCCTCTAAAATAGAGGAGTCGGATGGTGGGTATCCGATGGGACCAGGCGCACCAGAGGAACCGGAACCCTGCTCCAGATGGCTGAGTCCATCAGTAAGACCTGCTACCATCTGGATGAGCTGGGACAGTTGCTGTCCCGACTCGGGTTCCGGACCCGACGTGCGGCTTCTCTCAACGACGGGCGGTTGAGGCGAGGGTGAGCGCATAAGCGAACCCTGGAAGCCGTATGTACGGGCGAATGGGTCTTCCGGAAGCGGAAGATGCCCATATTCTGAACCAGAGTTCAGATGTCCTCTCTGCGTAGCTCGTTCCATGGGAACGACGCCTCTGCTACGAGGAGGGGGTGGCACTTCCGGTTGGTTCCACCCAAGAAGTTGGCCAACGTAGGAAGGTGCCTGCATTTCCGGTAGGACGAAGTCCGAAACCGGAAATGCCCGTTACTCCTTCGCCGGTATGGAGCTACCGGAAGCCCTATTAGAAGGAGGTACGGAGGGCGGAAACGATGTTACCGAAGACGCATGGCGTTTCGGAGGTGGCGTTATAAGGTCCGGCCCTACTCTACTGTGTCCGTGAGGACTGGGGTTATTTCGCAGTAAAGACTGAGAAAAACCCCCAGTAGAGTCTTCGGTTACTGAAAAACGGGAGCCCGCGTCAGTAACCGGAACTGCAATCGGCGGACCGGAAGCAGGGTGCTCCCGCGGGTACAAAGGGCTTGTACTCGGGGGAGCGGACGACAGAGGAACCGGAAGGTTCCCTGAGGTCCGGGGTATATTAAACCCTTGGAGACTTATTGGATGTAAGTCTCCCTTGGGACCACAGACATTAATAATGTCAGATCCCGCATCCTTCGCAGCCCCGGCCGGAACCGGAACTCGGCTGACGGAAGGGGTGGTTGCGGGAGGTTTGCTAGACCTCCGGGTTATATGCCCGGAAACGGAACCGGAAGAGGGTTTAGGCGTCTTCGCGGCCCGTTTCCCGCCACCAGACGCATTCCTTTGTGGTGAGACAAAGGATGCCGTCGGAGGGGTACGCCATATAAAAAATGGTACCAATGACAATAAAAACACTGGGAACCCCAAGTAGGCCAGAAAGGACGCAATAATTAATGGAAAGGAAAACATGCCTACTTGAATTAAACACTATTGCAATGGATCTGAGTCTTGTTCATTACAATAGATCGGAGAATAGCCTACTTAACTCTACCCTACCAAGATCAAAATAATGGAGCCGGGTCGACTAAGCTAGCTAAGAAAATGTCTATAATTAAATAGACTGGACAATACTAATGCCAAGATTAGTTTGGCGGTCTACTCCGTAGGTGAATGAACCCAAAAATCGTCTAGACTTGGCTGGTTGAATTTGGTTTTAAATCGAATTCACAGCAGCTTTGAAAAAACGATGTGCTTCGTAGAAGCACAAGAGTAAAGACTGAATATGGCGGCATGAGATCGGCGCGATCTCGCGGGATCGGTCAGGGCGCCGCCTGGCGGCCGAGCTGTTAACTCAGTTCTCCCTTTAGAAAATTAAAGGGATACTCTTGTGTTTGAGCCCAAATGGAGTAACATGCAAAAGTGTTCCATAGGTAAGTTTGAATGACACAAAATGTACCGGAACCGGAATTGTCATGGGTCTGCACAAATTTTTTCAGATTCGATGGACATGATGGATATATGAATTTTGTTTACACTTTATACACATACGTAACCATTACACTCACTACGTTGTGTGAGTTATAAGTCGATGATGAACTGAATTTTTTTAGGACAATCAACCTAACCAACCGAACCTAACCAACCATATGCGACTGCACATTGGAGTCTATTTTAAACAATCACAAAAACTTACTTCGCGGCCCGTCTAGAGTATAAGTTTATTTCAAACTACAAGGTGCTTGTGATTTACGGCGCATACAGCGCACCATATAACGGGGATTCCCGAAGACCTTGTCACCAGGAGTACTTCATGCGCACAACAATGCACACTACTAATAATATGTAAAGAGCCATCTCTAGTGAACTCACACAACTGTTTGACATGGGGGAGCCCCCCAAACCCCCATCCTTCTGACATATATAGCCAGTACATTGGGGGATGAGTCCCCCAAACCCCCTCCCATCTCTGAAATTGACAGGTTTTAGTCAGTACATTGGGGGGAAGGCCCCCCCAACCCCCCCATTGGACTCTAAAAATAGAATTCCTTGGAGACGCTGAACAATAAGGCCCCATAAAGAAATAGTCCCCGCCCCGGTAGCTGTCTCATATCTGCTGGAAGAAGCAGCTATTTGTGGTGAAATAATAATTGAATGCATGTCATGACACCCAGGAGCTTTTTCTCATTTCTGAAACAGTTGCATGGTTGGAATGAATTTCCAAATCAGTCCGTCAAATCTCTATGCAATGAAAATTGAAATGTCACAACTGTCTCCACTGACGTTGTCCTGTATGTCCTAGCAGACGATTTTTAAATAAATGATGTGATTGATATACTTGTAGATTGGACTGAATTATTTCTTCAATGATATGAAAATTGAAAACCCTCAGACATGCCTGAGTACAAAAATGCAGAGGCAAGACACACCATGCATGTCATGACACCCAGGAGCTTTTTCTCATTTCTGAAACAGTTGCATGGTTGGAATGAATTTCCAAATCAGTCCGTCAAATCTCTATCCAAATGGAACATTATGACCACTCTATATTTGTGCAGTAGTGTTAAAACTGACTTTTTTGAAGTAAAGTACGTAAATCGAGAAGAAGAGGACGTCTACTTCGTCTGCAATGAAATGTCACAACTGTCTCCGCCGACGTTGTTGTCCTGTATGTTCTAGCAGACGATTTTTAGATACATGATGTCCTACACCCGCACTTCAGGACAGTGGCGCCGGTGTGAATAAATCTACTTGCGTGAATGGTCAATGGCTCATGACATCATGAAATAATTGCGTCACGAGGAAGGAAACAATGGGAATCATGGTAACTGTGGTTGCGGTGCGTCGTGAAAGCAGGATCGGCAAGCGCGGCCCGTATGGAATTTGACAAACTGTACCGGAACCAGAATTGTCATGGGTCTGCACAAATTTTTTCAGATTCGATGGACATGATGGATATATGAATTTTGTTTACACTTTATACACACACGTAACCATTACACTCACTACGATGTGTGAGTTATGAAGAGGGTTCTATGTTCCTCAGGTTCTTTGTTCATCAGTCTGGTGTTCCTCAAGAGTCAAGTGTCTTCAAGTCTCTTGGCCAGCAAAAACCCTTTCCAACCAATTTTTTATGCATTCGGCAATATGCTGGTGGGGGAAAAACCTGATCCCTAGATCCCTGACCCCTTGAATTGGTTGCCCAGGTACGACCACAAGCAATTGTCTCAAGGAAGCCACCAGTACGACCACTTGAGAGTCTTGCCAATATCATGCCAGTGAAAAGGAAGGGTAATGATGGTTGAGGGTTGCAGTTAGGGTACCATCAAAGGAGTACCTCTTCCTCCCTCTGGGTTAAACGTGTCAAAGGACTGCACCATCATTAAGATTTGGGGGTTCCACTTGAGCGCCCCAGGGTAAGCAGCTCCGAAGGACTTATTGAGAGGCCAATAGGGGGTTTGAGGGGCCTTCCCCCCAATGCACTGGCTGAAACATGTCAGAAGGACGGGGTTGGGGGGGGGGGCTCTCCATGGCGACAGTTGCACGAGTTCAATAGAGCTTGCACTTTACATTAGAATCTGCCAGAGTCCCAGACTACGATAGTCTGGACACCTTTCGGGGGGGGGGGGAAATTTTCCATTTCTTTGCCGGCTATTATGACGATGGAGTTGAGTTACTGCTAATGCGATACACGGAGAAAGCTGTCTATCAAAACAAAAAATTGGCGGAAGGAACTATAGCAGGGTCCCAACCAGGGGGTTTGGGGGGTTTCCCCCCAACCTAAAGGCGCTGCGCGCTTACTAGGGCACTGCACTGATAATATTAACTCTTCTTTTGGAGATTGGCACGGGGACGAGGCCGATTTACTTATTGCGCTGAAAGTGTGGAATGCCAAGGTGGGTCGCCGTGTTGCAAACAATTAACCAAATTCAATTTCCCTTAAAAATCGATCCAGACTATCAAACTACGCAAACAGAATTATTGTAATCATTATAACAGATCATGAGTATAATTATTCAGTAATATTCATTTTTATGCCATATCTTATTTTTGACTCGTTTCGTTTGACCTGTTTCTTTTGAAACGTTTTAGTGTTTACATACTACCATTTCAATCAAGCAGCTGGCCGGACTGATGCAGTGTTGATGACGTCGCATGCGTCATGATACCATTCATATTTATTGGATTGAATGATCTGATGATGCATTGTATTGTCATTGTCGACATTGATGCCGATGATGGGGTGGATGTGCCATGTGAATGTCATGTGCGGTGGCACCCCAGCCTGGGCCCTGCCACTGCACTGGCAGTGTCAGCAGGTCAGCATGGTCCTCTAGCTCAGTGACGAGTGTCAGTGTCGACAGTGACACTCATTGCACTGTCACTCACTCACTGTCCACCATGTCCACTGACGGTGATGTGCACACTACATTCCGATCCTTGGACCTTGCGATCAACGCCATAAAAACGGATAGAAAACGACGTTCATCCGCAGCTCCACCTTTGCAACTAACTACTTTCCGAAAATGATCATGATTCTTTCAACATTTTTACCTTTTTAGCTCAGCTGACAAAGCCAGCGGAGCTAGTCAAATAGCTATTCGATTGGTGTCCGTCCTTCCTTCCATCCATCCTGCCATCCTTCCATCTAGCCATCTGTAGACAAAGTTGGGCATTTTGTAATCATACAACCGAGGCACTTCAAATCTAGTCTTGCTTATAAACACCGCAGAAAATGTTGCTTACGGAAAAAAATTTGGGCGATTCGACTCAAATTCAGCTCCCCAGGGGGCAAAATGCGTAAATGAAAGAACAATTTTTTGACGCTCTATTCCAGCAGATAAAAGCTTGAAGTAAAGTTGAAAAGGTCTTCATGATACAGAAGTTTTGATATAAAATAGATTAGTGTCGATTTATATCACCAGTCGGCGGTAGTGAGCAAAACTGTTGTTTGACCCCGGATGACCCCGCTTTAAATTTCCCGCCGAGGTTACCTGGAGAACTATCATCAAGAAAATGGCGGCGACCTTTTTATTTCTACCGGAGCGATGATTTGTAAGTGACAAATTTTCTTATTTGAGCCTTTACGGAAATGTATTTTGGTACGAAACTTCACACGTTTATAGAAAAGATCAACGAGAATGTGTTCAAATGCCCTCATAACGATGAGTTCAACGGAATTTGGTCAAAACAACCTTCGAATGGAGTCAACTTTCTTTGCGAAATTGAAGCGACGACCTCATTATTTATCGTAATTTATGCATATCTGAGTCCAGCTGATGGGTGATGTTCTGATTTGTGTTCAAACTATTGGAAACTTCGGAAATTAGTTCTATTAATTCTACTATTCTGCAGGAGTATATTATAGCCATTGATGTTGACAGCTAAAAGCACGAAAACTTTGTTGTTGATCGTCGGGGCGGATTGATATGTGGTTGTGCGTCCAAGGCGAGAATGTAGATAATGAGGTGATAGGAATAATAGGTATTTTGAAGCCATTTTGACCAAAGCCCTTACAGGCCTTTTTGTCTCAAATTAGCTTAGAAACCCCTAAGAACCAGCCACCTCATTATCTACATTCTTAGGGAATACTACAGCTCAATGGGTTAATTCCTTAAAATAAATGGCCTTTTTACTGTCTTCATTATCCAAAATTCAAGGAAAAATTCAAGTAAATTAAATGTATTATCCAATAGCAAATCAACATAAAAGTAAATTCACCTATGACTTCTTTAATTTAGAAGTAACTGTTAACAGTAACAATTTCTTCAGACTACAAGAAACTAAGATAACACCTGGGTTTTTGAGCCTGAAAAATAAGAAAGACTGTCTGCGACTGGAAAAGAATCCATTATCGTTTTACCAGAACCAATTTAACATGGCTGTTTGGTTTGCTACTACCGGTTGTGGTATTTCAATAGATGATCACTTGAATCACAGTGACCCATTGATAAGGTCAATTTACAGATTTCATGTTTACTATCAAATATTGAAGATCATGAAGAATCTAGAGATACCAATTCCAGGTGAAAGTGATTTCAACGAGACAAACAATAACATTAACCGTAGGAAACTAGGAGGGTTATTGAGTGAATTTGGTTTAAAAGACGAATATGATTTCTCAGTGTTTGAAAGTAATGAGGGGTGGACTTCCTGGAGTGTACCGGATTACAACCCGAACATAACTGATCCCGGATATTACATCAATGATTCTAAAATCAATTTCTTTCTCATGCAAGTTCATGAAAATAGAATGCCACCAATGTTTAAATCTGATTGGGATGCTGGAATGGCTAATTTCAAATATCCAGATACCTTCATTAAGGATCATGTCAGGAGACACAAGAATGTATTTGATGTAATTACACAAAATGAATGTCAAACCTATCAACAATTCATGATATTTAAATCAAATGGTTTCTCTAATCCTGGAATAGAGAGGTTGAATGATACAATAAGAACATATGTTTACTGTATTCTGGGTGCTCAGGCGTTGACCAGAACACCAATAATTGGAGTACCGGGTACAGAATTGGATGCTCAGAAGATATTTAACAAACTATTAAAGGACTCGATTAATCAACATCCTGATATTCCCACTTCAATTCAAAGATACCAAAAAGCAGTGAGTGACACTCATACAAGACTAGATTATGTAATAGCACCAGGATTGTATGTCATAGGGTCAAATATGGTACTCGTTATTGGTAAGCTGGATAACTACAATAATAACATTTTAATAGCACCAAAAAATGCTAAACCTGGTAAGAATGACATTAACCACAAAAAGACCTTACCACCACCACTGATGGAAGGAAATAGTTCTAAGAAAATAAGAGTTAAGAGTAGTGTTGATACTGTCAAGACCAGTCATACACCAAAGAGTAATGTTGATGCACCAAAAACAACTGAAACATCAAAGAATACTCCTACTACTAAACGGAACACCAAAGTTGAGAGGGAGGATGATACTCATGAAACAATTAAATTCACGCTTTACTCAGTTGTTGGTACATTGATTGTTTTTATGGTTAGATAAATAAGTAATTATGGCTGAAGGAGGTGCAGATTATGAAATGGATGATTACGATCATAATTACATTCATAATGTGGATGATCCTAATACAGGTGAAACCAATAGAAATTTTCAAGATGACGGCACAACATACAACACAGGTAATACAAATCTTACTACTGAAACTTCATTCACTACAACTCCAGAAAGAATAAGAGGTATTGATCCGCAACTAGAGAAAGAGAAGAGTTGGCTACTATTTAAAGAGGATAAACTTGCAAAAGCATTGGAAGAAACAAAATGGAAATATGACCCTAACAAACTGAGTAATCTAGCATCACGTATTTATGTGCACAACAGCGATCCTTACTTCTTACCAACAGATGAAGAACTCGCAAACTTTACAGAACCACAAAAGAAAAATATTGAACTAGTCACTAATCCTTTTAATAATCAGAAAGTCTGGATCATTCCTTTAACTAAGGGTGATAGTAAATTCTTTACTGAAGGCACATTAAAGAATAAGTTTGGTACTAATTTTGTTAATTATTTAAAAGGTATGATTGCACCTGATGAACCAGCACATATGGAAGGACCTAGAATGGCACCTATGGAAGGCTCGGAACCAGTAAGTCAACCACAACTGATATCAACTCAAGCTGTTGAAACACAGTCACTAATTAATGAGGTAAACAGTTCAAACCAACCAATAGATCAACTGATAGATGCTAATGATGAAGAATTAAGGGCATTTGGTTTTACAGAAAACGCTTTGAGAGAACTTAGAGCGTTAAAACAGGCTGGTGATGATCTAGCTGCAGTAAAGAGGGATAAGGACATGCAAATAGAGGAATTAGAAAATAAACTTCATAATTTAACAAGAGACTATGTAAAGTATGTAGAAGAAGGTTCTAAAGATACGGGGGAGTTGAAAAAGCAAATAGATGAACTAAATGACAAATTGCATGAGGAAATGTCAAAGGTATGGAGGTTAGACAATGACAGGGAGTCACAAACTAGAAGAATTAAACGTTTAATTGTTGATGTTCTAAAGAAACCAGATTCAACTATTCCTCTAAAGGACAGAATAAAGTTACTTTTTAAGACGTATGGTGTAACCATTAGCGCCATAATAACAGCTGTTGTAATGACATTTACAACTCTAGGTCTCAGTATCAGTAGTGCTTTAAGTGGTGCCACTAAATCTGTAAAACCAACTCCAGGACCAGACCCAACTCCAGGACCAGACCCAACTCCAGGACCTACACCAGAACCTGGGCCAGGACCAAAACCATCAATACCGGATAAAGTAAAAGAAGGTCTCAAGAAGTTTGCTGAATGGCTAAAAGAACTAGCCAAGAAATCAGCTGCGGCTTTACCGGGAATAATAGGGTCTTTAGTTTCATTTCTCCTGAAAACAGTTGGTGCAGTTGTTGGCTTTCTAGCTGAACTTCTGATCATAGCAGTTATTGCTATTGTGAGCTCCATAATCTATGGTTTAATTGGGGGTGTTAAAGCCTTAAAATCACGTAAAGCCTTAATATCACGTAAAAGGTCTTAGGTGAACTTCTATCAAAAAACAATGTTTAAAAAAATAATTATCATGTAAATATGAATAAATACATCTCATTTAAAGATTATTATTCTAGTGAGTGGAACAATGAGAATCTTAAAGGATACATTCGTCCTAGGGTCATGGATAGAAATTTTAGTGAAGAAAATGACAGCAAGAATTATGACAGTGGGAAATTTGATAAGCCTACTGAGACACACAAAGTAGTCCTGCCAAGAATGAAAGAATATGACGTCAGTACCAACACTAATGCCCAATTCTGCCGTAATTGCAAACGTTGGACACTTTTTGAGTATCAAAAGAATTTAAATTTAGCCAGGAACGCCGCTAAAACTGTGAAGTATCAATTCTCCATTGTTTGTAATGCAACCAGTTATGATGATGATTTTAAGACTCTTGAGATCAATATTGACAACAAGATTCGTTATTTTGACATTATTCTTAGAAAGCTTGGATGGAGACGTTTGTCTGAATCGGTTCTCAAATATTTAAAGGACTTTGTGGAAGGGTATTTACAGTGCTACTTTTCAAGTCACAGAAAATGTCTTAGTAAGCAGAGATATGAAAGTACAGTCCACTTAGCTTTAAAAATGGGTATTAACACTCTCCCCTCTAAGTTACGGGAAAAGGGGTTACATGGCGAGGCCATACTTGTTGCATTTCACTGTGGGGAATATGACTGGTTTCTTGCCATTGAATTTATCAACAGGGTTATTGGTAAACCCCAATTAACAGATGAGAATATCACTGACCTTAGACTAGTGTACTATGCTTTCCTTAGATTTCTGCATTACTGTGGTGTGAAGGTCACAATTAACTACAAGGTATTTTTACACCAAGCCTTTAAAACGATGAAAATTGATTATGTAATATTTAGACCTTTTTTAACCAACAAGGAGCGAGGTAATGATTTGGAGAGATTATGGTATGATTTCACTCGAAGTATTTTCTTCCAGAATTACAAGGTTGAGAAGGAATATGACCAGGATATTGACAAGCAGTTTGACGTTTTATTGAGTGCTAGTGCAGGTCGAGACATTAACTGCATCAGTAGTATTAAGTTAGCACCAGCCGGACTTTGTCCTGAGAGCATAGCTCGAGCTAGTGTTAAGTGCAATAAACTTGTGAAAACAGCATTTTGCACTTAACACTCATTTTTCTATTATTTTAAATGAACAGTCAGCAAATGAATAGTAAGACATCATCTGTAATTGAACAACAATGAAACATATTGGTGTTATCAATCAAAACCCAGTCGGACGCAGTCCTGAGAGCATAGCTCGAGTCGGGGCTTCTAACCAACAGAACACTGGTAGTTACCAACAGAACAGTACTAACTTTCAACAGAACTGCACTACAAATCAACAAGTTTCAAACAAGCAGTTGAATAGTTCAAATTTAGTTACTCCTAGTCAAGGAATAGTCAATTCTAGTTACCAACTAGGATCAACTAGCAATCAACAAGGTTCAAGTAGCAATCAACAAAATTTGAACTATTTGACTGATAGTGGCCTTAAAGCCAAACAAGACTTAGAAATTTTAGTTGCAACTGGGAAAAGCAAGTATTTACTTAATAAACAACTAACTTTAAATGACTTAGATAATATGACAGAAAAGGAACTCTTAAAACACCACAGAATCTACCAGACAAAGATGGCTGCCAGACTTAATGATTCTTTGGGTAAGACAGTACTTAAAGCTTACACTAAATTATCAAGGTGGTTATTACCAATAGATGACGAGGATGATCTTTACCATGACCTCAGAAATGATTACATCGTTACCAATGAACTTGACAAATTGCTTGGATGGGTTAGTATCAAAATGGGAGCACTAACTGCACTTGCTTCAACAACACTTATTACTTTAGGCCATTGTCATGAGGAATCATCAATGAATACATTGGGTATGAATACAGCAAATATGACTGTCTCTGAATGTGACAAAACAATAGATGAAAGTCTAGATATCACAGGTAGTGATGATAAAGAAGACTAAATTAACCTGGTTATGAGAACATAGTTCGAATTTATTCGGCCAAGATAAATGGAACTTGAAACTGTAACTGATACTACTAAAGTTTCAGTGTCTAAGAAACCTCGATCAGAGAAACAATTAGCATGGTCTAGAGAACTGGGTAGAAGATCTCAGGAATTTAAGAGGATAAAAAAGGATAAGACGACATTTAAAGTACAGTACTCCTCACCAAACAACAGAGTTGTGGAAAAGGAGGAAGAAGAAGTAGAGGAAGAAGAACCACAATCTCAAAATACTAATGTATCACTGCGTGAATCTACCAAGAATACCTATGTCTATGTAGGTTTAGGTGCAATTATTTTAGCAGCATTTATCATGTTTAAGAAACTTCCTAAAAAAGTAAGTAAAGAGCAGCGATCAGGCTTGAATCGAGCTATGCTCTCAGGACACAGTCCGAATGAAGCAGTCATGAAAGGATCACTCAGGAAGGGGTCAATTAGCCCTCTTGTTAAACCTGTAGTTAAAGAGAAGAAATGTACTATTCCTTTAATGGAATGATCTCATCAGGTGGTCCGAGGTGCTTGTCTTCACCACAAGAGTTTAACTCTATTCTTAACTCTAAAGAAACCTCTGTTCCTCTGAAATTAACTAGCTTACCATTCTCATCAGTGATTTCGTATTTTATGTGATTAGTACACTTATTTATCGTTTTCTTACAATTCGGTTCGTATCGCTGCATTTTTATTTGGTCACCATCTTCTACAGGTATGATGCAGAAAATGTTAGATGGTTTATTGTTGTAGAGGGTCTTAGCTTTGTCAACCAAATTAGCTTGCAGGAATAGATATTTTCTGTAAAAGTTGAGTGGTCTTGTGGAGTAGTATTTTCCTTTCTTGGTGAATTTAGTTTGCTTAAAGCCGAACCATTCATTCACCACTGTGAGCTGTTTTTTTATCAACTCTCTTATGGTTTTGCTTATTTGAAGACCTTCTGTGTTTCTCTCAATCTTGATTTTTTCATTTTTATCTAACTTGTCTACTTTCAGAGGGTACTCTTTATCCTCTGTAAGTTCAAGGGTTATGTAATTATTGTTATCACAGTAAATTTTCACATGGCTTATTCCAATTTCTTTTATGTATTTTTGCCATACCTCACAAAACTCACTTAAACTAAAATGTCGAGAGTATGGAAATGTGTATTTAGTAATGGTGTCTTTAGTTGTGGTAGATTCATTTTCCAAATGCCGTTCGCAAATTTTCATGACTTCCTTTTCAAGTGTATCTGTTTCAAGTCCAGGAGCAAATAATGTCCTAAATTCATCCATACACCATAATTGTTTATCTAAGGGCTCATTTGTTGTAATTCTGGTTATTTCGACTAGAAATGAGAAAATCCTGACTCCCTCTGGTAGAAAATCACCTGTCCACCATGAATTGTAAAAGGTTATCGATTTCAAAGTAATGGATTTTATGTCTAATTGGTCTATTAAGTGGTACTCAAATTTGGCTTCATTACATTCTTGTTCACTGATTATAAAGTCCATTTCTATTTAATTCAAGAGATTTATTGAATTTAATAAATTTTAGTCTAATAAAATAGAATGACTGATAAGAATCAGAAAATACTTTGCACTACATGTGACAAGTACATATCATACAATAATATGGCCATTCACAGGAGAACCAAAGGTCACCTGACCAAATTAAATCCGGATTATGTCCCTATTGCTCAACCCCGAGCCCAATCACTGATCACTAAAAGTATGGATAAGAAACTTGCATTTGAGGAAAATGAGCTAGATGGCATAAAGAAAGTGAGTGGAGTAGAAATAGTAAAACAATTTGGCAAGCCTGTAGTCACCATTAGTTTGAAGATTGACAGAGAAGCTAAACAAGTGTATGAATACAGAGAGAAATTAGAGGAGGTATTATTTCAACTCAATGATTAATTACCATCACAAAATAAGCATATCAGTATTTGCTCAGTTTGATCGTCAAGGTGAAAGTGTAACCCGGACTACGTCCAGAGAGCACAGCTCGACACACCCCATACAGTCTCCAATGGAAAGCATAATTTCAAGGAACCAGGCAATTTATGCCATAACCAACCAGTTAAACTTCATTAAGACACAGATTGAGGAAAGGTACTTTCAAGGGTCTGGACTTACACTGAACAAAATAGAGTCTTGTAACATGACCATCTGTTCTTACAAGAGGTGTAAAGGTGGTCATTACACTAAATTACCATTTAAAACAAAAGCTGTAATCAATGTGGAGTCGAATGACAATAAATGTTTTCTCTGGTCTTTATTGGCCGCTAAATATCTAAAAGAAAATCCTGAGAGTACATTCAATATCACTACTGATATGCTAGAAATGACTTCGTCACGAGAACAGAGTTCGAAAACTACTGATATCAAAATCGAGCTCTGCTCTCAGTACGGAGTACAAATAGACTCATTTCCTGTATGTATTCAAAAGGATATCCCTAAGATAGAGAGTGATAATAATCTCAAAATTAATGTGTTCAAGTTAGAGAACGAATGGGCTAAAAGCATTTATGCCGCAAAACTAGAACCTCTCTACCTGTCCAAGAATTATGACGATGATGATGTCATTGATCTGCTCTATTTCAAGGACCATTTCATGTACATAAGAGACATCAATCTTTTCTTCAGGTCACTCGCTCATAGAGTGTATCTTTGCAGGAGATGCATGAATTACTTTTACAGGAAGTCTACACTAGACAATCATAAAAAGAAATGTGGAGAACACGATTACTGTAAGATCAGTCTGCCTCCACCTAACAGTAAATGGTCACAGCTTAAATTTGAAAAACACTCATTTAAAAATAGAGTTCCCTTTGTAATCTATGCTGATTTCGAAGCGATAAGCACAACAGTCAACGATAACACAACTCAGACAGATACCACTGTTACCACTAAAAAACTATTCAAACAACATGCATCAGCTGTTGGTGTTTATGTTCACTCAGACTACCCACAACTTTACAGTAGCCAGTATGTGTCTCACAGGGGTGCTGATGTTGTGATGTGTTCTGTAACTGGTTAATCAGGCTGGAAGAACAATTCTCTAATTTATTGAACTGTAACTTTCCTCTAACAATGACAGATGAAGACTCGAGCTCTGCTCTCAGGACGAAGTCCGACTGGCAGAGATATCAATTAGAAACACAATGTTATTACTGTAATCAACCTTTAGGATATGACAAGGTCAAGGATCACGATCACTACAGTGGTAGATATCGAGGTGCTGCTCACAGCTCATGCAATTTGAATGAAAATAAAGCCATGTTCGTTCCAGTATTTTTTCACAATCTTAGTAATTATGATTCACACCTGTTTATCAAAGACTTAATGACTAAACTACCGAAGTACAAGAAACTGAAATTACTTGCCAAAACAGCAGAGGAATACATCTCATTTCAGTTTGGTTGTTTCAGGTTTTTGGACTCGTACAGATTCATGCAGTCCAGTTTAGACAACATAACCAAATCAATGCTGGATGATGACTTTAAAATTATGAGACAGAAGTTCCCAAATACCATTGATTTTAAACTATTGAGGAAGAAGGGTTCAGTACCTTACTCTTTTTACACATCACATGAAAGCTACAATATCACTCACCTAGAAAAGTCTATGTTTTTTGACGAATTGAAAAATGAAATGGCACCTGATTCTGCCTATGATGAGGCTAAGGTAATATGGGATCATTTCAAGATCAGGAATCACGGTGAGTTCATTGACCTCTACCTCAAAACTGATGTGATCCTTTTAGCTGATTTATTTGAGAAATTCAGGGATGTCAATTTGAACTACTTTCAGATAGATCCATGTCACTGTTACTCGGCACCAGGCTTAACCTGGCAAGCCGGTTTGAAGTACACAGGAATAAACCTAGAACTACTGACTGATACCAACATCTTACTTACTTTTGAGAAAGCAATACGAGGTGGAATTTCGGGTGTTATGGGAACAAGACATGTCAAGGCAGATGAACACCACAAACTACTCTACGTAGACGCAAACAATCTTTACGGATGGTCCATGATGGAACCTCAACCCTATGGTAGTTTTGAAATGATAGATATTGATCCACTTAACATGAATGTTATCAGTAAAGAGCAGATTATGGCAATTCCAAGTGATAGTGAAGTAGGCTACTTCTTAGAGGTGGATTTGGAGTATCCAGGAAATATTTAAGTCAAGGAACTTTCCATTCTGTCCCGAATCTCTCTTTATTGAAGATGATGAATTAAGTCCTTACCAGAGAGAGTTACTGGGCGATGATAAAAGATCAAATGTAGAGAAACTAATACTAACACAAAAGGATAAAACTAATTACATAGTGCATTACAGAATGCTACAATTTTACCTCAAGCACGGAATGGTACTTAAGAAGGTTCATTCGGTGATAAGTTTTAAACAATCAAAGTGGTTAGCACCATACATTGATTTTAATACTAAAAGACGTATGGATTCTAAGACTGATTTCGAGAAAGACTATTTCAAGCTCATGAATAATGCTTTCTACGGAAAGACTTGTGAGAATGTAAGGAACAGGGTGGAAATAGAATTGGTAACGGACGGGGAGAGAGCCAGGAGTGTAATGGCCAATCCAAGGTTTTCATCGATATGCGTATTTGACGAACAGAATGCTGCTATTAGCATGAGGAAAACATCAATGAAATTCAACAAACCAATCTACATAGGAGCTTCAGTACTTGAATTGTCTAAATTATTAATGTATGAATTCTATTATGAAGTTCTTCAACCGTATTTTGGTGAGAAAAATATTGAACTACTGTATCTAGATACAGATTCCTTTGTACTTAACATTAATACTGATGACTTAACTAAAGACTTAAAGGAGTTGAAACACTATTTTGACTTCAGTAATTATCCAAAAGATCATCCACTCTATGACACCAGTAAGAAGAAGGTGCCAGGTTATTTCAAGGATGAGTTAGGAGGAGTCGAGATGACTGAATTCATTGCCCTGAGAAGTAAGATGTATGCTTACAGGTCCAAGACTATGTCTGGAGAGCAAGGCTCGATAAAAGATTACGATTCTAAGAAATTAAAGGGTATTGCCAAGAATGTAGTAAAGAGAGATATCTCATTTGATGACTATGTTGATTGTCTTGAAGAGTATGTCATTTTACCACAAGATGAGACACCTAAGATCAGATAAACACCAAATCTATTTGGAAGAAGTTGACAAAAAAAGCCTCAGTCCTTTTGATGATAAGAGGTTCATACTTGAAGATGGAATAAGAACGTTACCATTTGGAATGTATTATGAAGGCTACATAGATTACAGCGATTCAAACTTCGCTTGAGTGCAAAATCTTTATTAAACTAATGAATATGGTGGCGCTGATGGTAGTGGCACTGGCGGAAATTCACCCCTAACACCGAAGTCATGGTGATAGTGATAGTGATACACCACATTAGGATTAGGACTATTAAGTCGGACTTTGTCCTGAGAGCATAGCTCGAGTCCTGTTTGATTTACTGAACTTTTAGTTTTTCTAGCATCTCTGTCTGAGCTATCTTTTTCCTTCTTCTAAAAAAGTCTTCTTTAAAGACTCTACATCGACATTGGAATTGGTCTCCCTTTGTTTTTTCCTAATGGCATTTTTCATCGAAATGTATTTCTCCTTTTCTTTGAGAATCAAGGTAAATTCATCTGTTGAAATGTGCGAATCACTCATGGCCTTACTCACCAGATCATTGATGGTGTTAAGTTTTGAAATTGCAAGCATACTCAACTTTTCATGTTTTTCTATTTTCTTAAGTATGCTTTTCTTGTGCCAACTTAGAAATGAGGAAAAAAGGGCACTTCCTATTGTCACACCACCCAAAGCTAAACCTATCGGTGTGGTGATGACACCAGCCAGTGCAGACACACCAACTGAGCCAGCCGCAACGCTTACAAAATTAAAACTATGACTAATGCCAGTAATTACGCTAAATGCTTTTTTGTACTCTGAAAATATCTTTCTTCTAAATTCAATCTCGCTTTCTAAGAAACTTTTAACCTCACATATTTGTTGTAGTCTGAAAGCCTGAGGGTTACTTTCTGTATGCTTTTCAGACCTTTCATAGTTTAATTGACTTTCAGAGTTTAAGTTACTTAAATCTGGATAAACCTTGTTGTCTCCATCCATTTAATTAGTGGGAATAACTAGAATCAGTTGTTCTGTCATTTCTAGTGTTTAGTGTTGATCTTGCAGCCACTACAGGTTTTTGAAGTACATTAAATTTTAAAGGTTTTTCTGACCCAGCAGGTTTTTCTGACCCAACAGGTTTTAAAGGTTTTTCGGGACCAGGCTCCAATTTTGACTCTACTTCTGCCTCTAATTCTCTATGAAATCGTTCTAATCTTTCTTTCCAATTACGTGGGCGTTTTGTGTAACCCCAAGTTCTATTCATTTATTCAGATGAAGATAAAGATGAAAATTAATTAAGTAGAAGGATATCGTTAAATTCTGGGTTATCCCAAAAATACTTGTTTGTTATCCTTCTCCACTCGTTTATCACGTTTTGGTCTCGATAGTCAAACCAGTTTTCATTAAGCTTATTGAACATAAAGTTAAATAAGCGGTCAAATTGCTCTTTGAAAATACTCAAGTCGACTGTAGCACTCTTCTGCCTGTTTTGTGTTTTAGACATTGGTCGAATGTTAAACCAAGCAAAGCACAGTTCAGGTTTATCTTTGAATTCCTTGATTGGTAAGACATGATCCAACTCTTCTTCTACTATTGGAGATAGACTCCTCTGGTACTCTAACCACTGTGAGAAGAAACTGTCTGTACATCCTAGATTGAATGATGAATTACCAGTACACTCTCCCTTAGAAATGCGGTTAAGACCAACCCTAATTTTGTGTCTGTCTCTATTACCATTTTGGTCAAGGTAATCCTTTTTGTAATATGAATTAAAACATGATCTACAGTTACCTCTATTTCCATCTTTACCGAATTCACTATCACTTAGTAATTTAACTTCTCCACATTTACCGCATTTCTTGATTTCAGTTGAACCACATTCTTTACAGTAATCAAGTAGTTTATTACGTCTGTTCTTTCCAAATTCACTTTCAGGTTTTGTTACATCGCACTTAACACATTTAAATGTAGGCCCTGAAACTACTGGTTGATACTGATTAACAGGATACTGATAAACAGGATACTGATAAACAGGATACTGATAAACAGGATACTGATAAACAGGATACTGATTAACATTGACAGTACCATAGTTAACGTTAAATATCTGTCCTTCCATTTCTAGCTTGATTTAAAGGATAAAAAGATTTTAAATTATGTTTTTAGGCTTTTTATTCCTGAAATTGGTAACCATTCATTGAATTTATCACTGTATCCCTTCCACTTCACTAATCCATATTTCTTGCCTTTACTGGTCTTGTACCTCAAGATTTTCTCTATCTTGTACTCTAGCTGGTCAGGATTAGGAACATAACTCAATTCCTCTTCATAGAAATATCCTTGAATTTCCTCTTTATGATAATCTTCAAGTTTGTAGACGATAGGGTGAGTGAAGATGATCTGTTTGATTTGGAATACTTCCTCAGTGAAGTTGGGCATGTAACCTTTACCGAAAATGGACTTGTACTTTGAAATTCTTACACTGTCACCTACTTTGTACTTAGGATCACCAAAGGTTTTTTTGAGGTGAAGACCGTAAAGATTGTACCACACAGCTCCTTCGTTTTCCATCTTTCTGGCGTCTACAGGTTTCATACCTATTGATGAGTGAAATGTGTTGTTGTAGCCACTGACCAAGTCATCCAGTACGTCGATCCACTTGTCTGTCTCCTTAGCAGTGAAATAACGCCACATTTTTTCTTTAAGAGTCCTGTTGAATCTTTCTACTACCGCTGCCTTCTTATCAGATTTTGTAGAGAACCATTCTATGTCATTTTCTGTTAAGAGTTCCTTGAAGTGTTTGTTGTAGAATTCTGTACCGTCATCAAACTGGATCTTTTCTGGTATCGCCACAACTGGTTTAGCTTCCTCAAATATCACTTTAAATGCATCTCTGATTTATTCTCCCCTCTTACTCTTAACAGCTAGAGCCCAAGCATAGCGACTGAATAGATCTATGACTGTTAAAATGAATCTGAAACCTTTATTCTTACTCTCGAATTTCTGCATGTCAACCAGGTCGGCTTGCCACTGTTGATCGATGTACGATACCATTGTTTTCCTGAAGGTGAATTTCTTAATGGCCGGTTTGTGTAGTTGGTGAGTTGGTAGTGTTTCTAGAAATTCTTTAACTTCTTTTTGTTTAATAAGTTTACCATCTTCCTTGACCTGTTTCCACATCTTACTCAAAGAACTGTAGGCCACGGGACTCTCGGGGTTGTAGTACAAATCCCTTAGATACTGCTGTGTGTCATCCTTTACATCCATTTAAATGGGTGAAGTATTTATTTACGAGCCACATAACATGCTAATTTCTGGAGTCACCAATTGTGGTAAGACATATTTTGCCCTTGACCTCTTAGAAAAGGAGTATCGACACAAATTCCAAAACATAGTCATTTTCTGTCCAACATATTTCAACAATAAGACATATGACAGGAAATGGATTTACCAAGACAAGAGCGTCTACATAGTTAATCCCGAAGCGGTGGCCAGTAATTTGGACCTTGTGCTTCAATTTGCTACTCTGACCTTTGCTGGTTCTAACACATTATTCCTAATTGATGACTGTGCTAATTTGAGAGACACAAAAAAGAAGGTGTCCGAGTTATGTAATCTTGCCTTTTCTGGCAGGCACTACAATCTTACTGTTTGGTTACTAGTTCAGAAGTACAATTCAGTTGTCAAGGACTACAGAGAGAACATAAGAATTTTAGTATTATTTTTTAATAAGGATGAATCAGCCATGAAAGATGCCTTAGAAGAAAACAGTGTTATTCCTAAGGAGAAAAGACAGTACTACATAGAAGAACTTAAGATGAAAAAAGGATCAAAACTGATCATTAGACTACAACATCCATTTGGATTTACTCTTTCACATCAAAAATCTTAGTCCCGCTTCTCATCAATGGTCTTAGTCTTTCTAACCCTAGTAAAATAATAAATTATTAATCCTAAACCACTAAGTCCTAGGATAATCCATAGGTACTCGTATTTCTTCATTTCATCACTAGGTTGGTAATAATCACTTAATTGTGGTCTCTGAGTTAGTACTATAGTTCTATCGGGATGTAAATGATTGTAAACAGTAAGTGCTGAATCAGTATTGTTAAAATCAAAAGAAGCGTCTCTTTCTCTCTTTAATTCAAGATTAACAAAATCAATAGTACTCATTCTATGCTCCTCCCATTCGGTTGAAGCTTTTTGTAATTGCTCCTGAGCCAAATCATGTCTTTTCACTTCATCTTCATAACCGTTTTTATCTAGTGACTTGAAAAGGTAACCAGATCCAGTAAATGCTAATCCATTGATTATTGCAGATCCAAATAACATGCCAATGCCAGCCATTTAATTTCAACAAATTTTAATTTCAATGATGTGTTAATACCAATTGGTACTGTACATCATGACCATTAAGATCGATGATGTCACCTTTTTCATCCGTTAAGCGAATATTCAGCTTATTGAATCTTGGTTTACAGGGAATTGCTATTGGTTTCTCAAAGGTGTATGCTATTAAATCCCCAAAATTAGCTTCTTTTATTGGTCTTGTGGTTAGCACATCAGATGTTTCACCATTACTTAACCCTTTAGCTACTGATCCGCCCGTAGCCGCCCGCCCGGCTCCTCACTGATCCGCCCGTAGCCGCCCCTGTTTAAATCTACCACTGTGCCTGTACCAATGCACATAATTCACTAATAACACCATGGGGACATGGTTGCCTACCTTATAATTCATTTAAAACTCGTCCAGGTGTGCTACAATGTATTTTCATGGAGAAAAAAAACTTTGAATGAACATCTTGAACTTTGGTGAAAATGCCGCCATGTTGGATTATGATTGAAAATTTCGTGACACAAATTGGGTCATTGTGGAACCAAAACTGGACAGATTTTCATCTAACTACTTTCAAAAGATTGTTAGGAGACTGGACAATTGGAATATGATGGTCTGGACATTCATGAAGTACGATCACAGGGCGTAATATAGGCCGAAAGCCGATGCATGATACCGCTTGGTCACTACAGTAGTCTTACATGTAAATGTACATGCTTATACACTGTGCGTGTTTATCACCTAAAAAAAGTCAGTAAAAGTGCATAAATAGCAAGTTATTAGTGGAAGATCGATATGTTTTGCCAGTAACCCATCAATATATGACATTCTGTGGTGATACATTGACATTTTTGGTCATTTCTATCCATAAAAAGAGGTGTTTGTGCTGAAATTTTAGATTCGAAGATGGTGGGTTAATTCTGGTTCGTGGAGGGTTAATTCAACTAAAATTGCCTAAAATCGTGTAGATATGAATGTATTCTACCAAATAAATAACAGTTGTAGTGCATGACATACAACTTTTTGTATCTCTTTTTTCAAAAGTTCTTTACCTGGTCAAAATCATGATTTGGCTTTAAAACTTCAGTGAGCAGCAGGTAGAAAATTGTAGGATCCGTCGTAGCTAAAGGGTTAATACACTAGTAGATTCGATTATGTCACAGTGAAAAACAAATTGGTTAATTGGTCTAAAATTGATGGGTTTCTCGCTTACAACATCATCCTTACTTTTATTGTCTGAAGGGTAAGGCCATTCTGTTTTCATGCCAAATAACTCATTGCTTTTACCAATAAAATAGATCTGATAATGCTCCTCATTTTTTCTCTTTAGGAAGTGTAAGATGGCCTTACCTGTTGGTTCTTCAAGGTCAAATCTGACAGCACCTCGACTCATACTATTTTCTTTCAACTTCTCCGCAAATACTTTTGAAAAGCTCTGTAGGTCATAGAGACCATCTGGTAGCGTAATCTCTGCCACATCAAACCCCTTAACTTTGATTCGGTTATTCTCCCTGGCCGCACTGATGTTGTAAAATGTACAAGGTATTACTGCAAAAGTTAAAGTGATGCTACATGCATCTTGAATTTCAGTCTTGAGATTGACTGTTAAATCACTTGAACTCTGATCCGGGTAGTCGCTGGAATCGATGTTCATACAGTTACCATTTAGTTATGTAAATTATTCTTACTTCATAATATTTCTGGGTAGGATTCCTTGATCGTAAAGGTACTCTAATGTTCCATTACTAATAGCTACAGTTCCACCCAGTTTAATAATTTCCTCTAGGTCGGCCTGACTTGGGGGACCGATATTGATTCTCAAGAACCTTTTCAGTAACATAGAGTAACCAATTGTTGTTGATGCCAACAGTAAACTTTGATACAGTGTATTTATGATATCTTTCTTTCCAGGTGTATCCATTTAATTAGGATGAAAATCTAATGTTGTAGCGAACTTTGTTCTTGCAGCACCTTAGTGCTGGAGTGAAGCAATCTGAGAATTCTGGATGTTTACCTGGGCATCAGAAACCACGAATATGTGCATTTTGTATGGTCCCTTTCCAGATTTCTTTGTAATAGATAATTGAATACCATCTTTTGTGTTCTGGAGCTTCTTTCCTGATCCGTGTAATCTATTGTCTTCAGAAGTTCTCAGGTCCAACCATAAACCATAGTGATCAGAATCACCATAGTATTTCTCCATTGTCATGTTACAGTCATGAGTTTTCTTCAAATCTTCAGACATGAAGTGTTTCTTGATCTCCTCCCATTGATCCATCATTCTCATTCCTTCTGGGAACACCTGATTGGCAACACCCTCAATTGTGATTTGTACTTTACTTATGTTAGGGTTTTCAAACTTCTCTGAATCTCTAGCTCCATCTACATAGTCAGACACAAATAATAACAATAATCCTTTAATTGACATTCTTGGAAAGTTGATGTTCTCATTAATCAGTGTTTCATTAGCAGTAACATTAACTGTTTTAAAATGGTCTACCCAATCATAAAATATCGAGAAACCAGAGTTGTACTTGTTGCTCAGTTGATTTGCAATCATCTTATTAGTAACCGTGTCGTATTCAAAACTGATATTTTCAAGTTTGTAGCCCATGCTAGCTGTGGTTGTGGTGACTATGATTTCCTCCTTTGGTGCTAAAGTTATTTCAATAATCACATCTTCTTGAATTGGAAACTTGTAAAATGGAGCATGATGATGGAATAATTCAAAATCTAATGGTATTTTGTACTTCTTATCAAACACTTCCTTTAGTGTCTTTTCATTAGCTGTTTCACCAGTGACATCAGCTTCAGCTACTCCCGATCTTAATTCTCTAAGATTTTCTGATTGAATACCCTGAAAAACTCTATCATTTCTTTCTTCTCCAGTTAGCCACAGATCTTTAAATGTAGAAAAATGGCTGTATTCGTCAAGGTCAAATATCTGCTCTGTTCCCCACTTAACCACCATCTTTGAGATTAGATTTCTACTTAGATTATTTACAACACTATTTTTAGAATCACCAGAAATGGTTACATCAGCAGACAAATAAAGAGACCTGGGTACAAAAAATGTGTTCTCCCGCAATGCCGGTATTCTAACATACAAAGTTTCTTTGGGATTAGCAGAAGAGGGATTATGAGTAATGATGTGATGCTGCCTCTCAGCTTTCAAACCGAGTGGAATTCTATGTGCTCTATCTGTATTTAATAAATAACCAGTGGCCACCTTGTATTTATTTACTCGTAAAATTAATAATAGTTCCAAGAGCAGGCCTCTAAAAAACACTTGGCGCCACTGTAGTATTGCTCTTTACTGTGGCGCCACATGGTGTCAAACTGGTACATCATTCCACTTACTACACTGGTAAATCACACACACAACTGCGGTGTGTTGGCTTGATCATGCACATACACTATAGGTGGCATGCAGTCTCATTACCCATAATTCCTGTCAGCTTGGCAACGGACATGCGCAAACGATCACAGTTTTACCAAATACGTAAAATGGATAAAATGACAGGGTTCCCTATTACTTACTTATCCCAGTGACCCAAAAACTTATCCCACTGGGATAAAAACTTATCACGGCGTGATAAGTTTTGCAGCCACTCTATTGGCCACAACTAAAACCCGTCTTCATATGTTGCCTTCGCCGGGAAACGAACCCACGCCAACACATAACCTCATGTGTGGAAGCTCCATGCCTTACACACTCGGCTATTGAACTTTCTACTAGATCAATGACATTTATGCCTATTTAACAGTAACATCTGTTTAAGGTAACATCTGTTTAACATTAATTACGTCAGTGCTGCCATCTGATAACTTTGGTTTTAACTTCAGTTTTGGATAATGAAGACAGTAAAAAGGCCATTTATTTTAAGGAATTAACCCATTGAGCTGTAGTATTCCCTAAGAATGTAGATAATGAGGTGGCTGGTTCTTAGGGGTTTCTAAGCTAATTTGAGGCAAAAAGGCATCTAAGGGATTTTGTCAAAATAGCTTCAAAATACCTAGATTCCTATCACCTCATTATCTACATTCTAAGGCGATTAGGTCATTCAGTTAGTTTGAGAAATATCATGATCATAAAGATGCGTGTTGTGTTATCATAACCGGAAAATAAGTTGAAGTTATTATTAGTACTACGATTCTTACATGAGTAAAAAGTAGACGTTTTAAGCAACACAATAATGTTACTCCCGTAAAAAAACTGTCAATTCTCCTTACCACAGAAGCCAAGCCATTGCTGTTATAGTGTTAAGTTATGCAGGGGCTTAATCAATTACCTGCACTCCCTGTGGGGTGAATAACATTACCTTTTGAACAGCTGGCTGTAGGGGGATGATTGGAACAGCCGGTATACCTGCTGACCTGCTGAACCCTGGTTAATGTTATTTTCAATCCATGATTGCAGGTCACCTGATTTTCGAGATTTCGCGGGAAATGAAATTGTAAACAAACGCATGTGTGCAGTTCAAATGTATTGTAAACAAAAATGTATTTTTGGTACTTTTGGTTGCTGGACTTGGGTTTTCCCGCAGTTAGGAGCTGGGGTCAAATTGGTGGTCTATTGTGCTGTTTTAGTCAGAGGTAGCCCTTGATTATGAAGGGATTTTCAAATTAAGGTGACCATGGTCTTTTTATGTGCTCAGCTCACCACAGCTTTCAATACTTGATGTATCTGAAGAGGCGCGCGGAACCTGACATGGTCTTACCAAGGAGCTGCTCACGGTGCTGAACTTCTAGCTTGCCTGTCGACTAAGTGGCTTTTTGGCCGAGACATTGCTACATGTTGGAGGAGCACGCATTTTAAATTTATAGTAGTGATAGTACAGTTGGTTCGAGCCATTTGGAAGCCGACATGTGAAAGCCTATCTGGGTTCTCCTTCTTCTCCGTATAAAAAGGGGCATATTGCTGACTAAGGAACAAGGCATATTGACATTGCCTCATCATCTCTGTGGGACCAATTGATATACTTTTCTATGCACGCATACATCGTGCCATTTCAGGGTCCGAGTCTGTGGACAATTGGTTTGATTAATTTGTCTCTTCGATATTGCTCCTTTATTGCATTAGATTTTCATTGCAATTCAATCTATTCAAAATATAGCCAATTTGAACTTGTCTGCGCCAAGGATAGATTGGTTCCAGATCGACTCACTATGACTAGGAATACGCAGTAGAGCACAATGTCATGAACAACGACCATTTGTATTGTAAATTCCAATCACCTGCAGGACAGGTCAATTTTTCTCAATAAAATTAATTTTGTTGACTCCTGTAATCTCTACCTTATTAA
Source organism: Lineus longissimus (assembly GCF_910592395.1). Classification (NCBI taxonomy): domain Eukaryota; kingdom Metazoa; phylum Nemertea; class Pilidiophora; order Heteronemertea; family Lineidae; genus Lineus; species Lineus longissimus. Next base: position 9,128,316 of record NC_088316.1, read on the forward strand.
AAAAAAAGACAGTGGTGTTAGTCCCAAACTGGTCATTTCTATTTATTTTGACCTCTGGTAAATCAGGATACCTCTCAATTACAGACATCATTTTGTATCCTTGTGCTGTACAACCCAGCCTGGACATACCACAGTTGTCCATGGAGAAGTCTCATCCTCTCTGATGCTTCTTTTCTGTAAAGCTACCGATACAACATACTGAACTAGGGATATCTTCCGTTACCTCCTGTAATATATACATACCATGGCTGATTAGTTCAATCATATTTCATCCAGCTGGCAGCTCTGCATAGGAAATTTTAGTGGTATAACGTGTTCTCTTGACCTTCAAACAGTAGTATAAAGCCGATATTTACTACTATCTACTTTATACCCTCAGTCCTATGTTATTAGGTCATCCAGCTGAGCGCCAGGCCCTTGGGCCTCTTGTTTTGATCATTTTGTCGGTCGGCGAGAAGATTTATAAACATGACCACGAAAAGCGGAAATCAACTAAAGATGACGGTTGGTACGCACATGCAGCGAAAACCGGTGAAAAAAATGTCGAGTTGTTCTATCTTTGTCCGCGAGTGGCGCTGCATTTCTGAGTTTAGCAAGTCAAGTATTCAGATCAGAACAATGTTTACAGAATAATTTGCTCAATCTTTCTCCATTCTTCTGATTTCTTTTCTGGTTGCATCAGTAAATCATATTATAGTGAATAAAACACAAGCAACGATCTACGTATTCTCGACGTTTCGTGTATTTGACACTTTTCCAAAGAGATACAGAATCAAAAGATCAACCAGGTTTTATAATATGTAAAGAGCAAGCTCTAGTGAACTCACACAACTGTTTGACATGGGGGAGCCCCCCCCCAAACCCCCCTCCTTCTGACATATTTAGCCAGTACATTGGGGGATGAGTCCCCCAAACCCCCTCCCCGTTCTCTGAAAGTGACAGGTTTTAGTCAGTACATTGGGGGGAAGGCCCCCCCCATTGGACTCTAAAAATAGAATTCCTTGGAGACGCTGAACAATAAGGCCCCATAAAGAAATAGTCCACGCCCCGGTAGCTGTCTCATATCTGCTGACAGAAGCAGCTCTTTGTGGTGAAATAATAATTGAATGCATGTCATGACACCCAGGATGGTTGGAATGAATTTCCAAATCAGTCCGTCAAATCTCTATGCAATGAAAATTGAAATGTCACAACTGTCTCCACCGACGTTGTCCTGTATGTCCTAGCAGACGAGTTTTAAATAAATGATGTGATTGATATACTTGTAGATTGGAATGAATTATTTCTTCAATGATATGAAAGTTGAAAACCCTCTGACATGTCTGAGTACAAAAATGCAGAGGCAAGACACATCATGCATGTCATGACACCCAGGAGCTTTTTCTCATTTCTGAAACAGTTGCATGGTTGGAATGAATTTCCAAATCAGTCCGTCAAATCTCTATCCAAATGGAAATTTAAGACCACTCTATATTTGTGCAGTAGTGTTAAAACTGACTTTTTTGAAGTAAAGTACGTAAATCGAGAAGAAGAGCACGTTTTCTTTGTCTAAGAATTTATTCAGGACGAAATGTATAATATTTGGGGTTTTTCGTGATTGTCCGGCCCAATTGGCAATATTGCCATTCGGGATGGTGAACAGAGCTAGGAGCAAATGCGACGCTTATGATTTATTTAAAGAAATAAAATGCCCGATTTAACATCCTGCAGAATCAGGGGAATCGGACGTTTCCAGTGATATACGACACAAATGGATTGTCCTCATGCATTCACTTTGGAAACGCATTTTCACTCACACAACGTAGTGAGTGTATGGTTACGTATGTATAAAGTGTAAACAAAATTCATATATCCATCATGTCCATCGAATCTGAAAAAATTTGTGCAGACCCATGGCAATTCTGGTTCCGGTACAGTTTGTCGCATTCCATACGGGCCGCGCGTTGGCCGATCCTGCATTCACGACGCACCGCACTCGCAGTTACCACGTCGGACGTGATTCCCATTGTTTCCCTCCTCGTGACGCAATTATTTCATGACGTCATGAGCCATTGACCATTCACACACGTAGATTTACACACCGGCGCCACTCAAGTGCGGGTGTGGGACATCATGTATTTAAAAATCGTCTGCTAGGACATACAGGACAACGTCGGCGGAGACAGTTGTGACTTTTCATTGCCGACAAGGCAAACGTCCTCTTCCTCTCGATTTACGTACTTTACTTCAAAAAAGTCAGTTTAACACTACTAAATCCAGATCCAGTCACGTGATTTCTAGTGACTGCCAAACTCGACCCAGTGCCGGAACTGTGAAGTAATGATGTAGGTCACGTGGTCAGAGTGCAGGAGTTCCCGGACCGCCTGGCTATCCGATTTAGCATCTACCGTTCCGGAACGACATCAGCGCCTCTAGTGTCAAGATCGTAAATTTGCCATTCTTGATTTTGGCGCCAAACGAATCCAAAAAAACGCGTTAAAACAATTAAGAATATATCAGCTACAAAAATTTGTTAATATGTAAAGAGCAAGCTCTAGTGAACTCACACAACTGTTTGACATGGGGGAGCCCCCCAAACCCCCGTCCTTCTGACATATTTAGCCAGTACATTGGGGGATGAGTCCCCCAAACCCCCTCCCCCGTTCTCTGAAAGTGACAGGTTTTAGTCAATACATTGGGGGGAAGGCCCCCCAACCCCCCCCATTGGACTCTAAAAATAGAATTCCTTGGAGACACTGAACAATACAATAAGGCCCCATAAAGAAATAGTCCCGCACCGGTAGCTGTCTCATATCTGCGGACAGATCGCAGCTCTTTGTGGTGAAATAATAATTGAATTTTCCACCTGCTAGCCTAGATATTTGTGTATGTTTCTTCACCAGTAAGTTAATAACGATTTTTTGTAGCTGATGTATTCTTAATTGTTTGAACGCGTTTTTTCGGATTCGTTTGGCGCCAAAATCAAGAATGGCAAATTTACGATCTTGACACTAGAGGCGCTGATGTCGTTCCGGAACGGTAGATGCTAAATCGGATAGCCAGGCGGTACGGGAACTCCTGCACTCTGACCACGTGACCTACATCATTACTTCACAGTTCCGGTGTAATGTTTTTGAGTGTTTCTGTTTTTGAGTGTTTCCCCTCATTGTTTGGGAACGCTCAAAAATAGATTGACAAGTTTTTCTGTGTATCCCCCCTATTGAAAAGTCGTGGTCTCTCTAGCTGCCTATTGTTTGGAAACACTGACACATGGGGAACAACCACAGATGTTACACCGGCACTGGGTCGAGTTTGGCAGTTACTAGAAATCACGTGACTGGATCTGGATTTAGTAGTGTAAAAACTGACTTTTTTGAAGTAAAGTACGTAAATCGAGAAGAAGAGGACGTTTGCTTTGTCTGCAATGAAATGTCACAACTGTCTCCGCCGACGTTGTCCTGTATAATAATAATAATAATAATAATAAAGTTAAATTTATAAAGCGCTGTTTCCATTTGAAAATGTTCAAAAGCGCTCCCCACTATAGTTGACGGTCATTAGAAATGTTTTCTGAAAAGCTCAGTTTTTAGAGCCTTCCTGAACTTGTTCAGAGTGTCCTCCTGGCGTAGGCCTTAGCCGAGAGAGTTCCAAGCCAATGCGCCGCTGAGCTGAAAGCTCTCCCGCCAAAACTCGAGCTTTGGAACCGTGGGGTGACGAGAAGGTTCTTGTCCGCAGATCGCTTTGGTGCGTACGGCACTAACAGTTCCTCCAGATATTTCGGGGCCAGTTGGCGATAACATTTGTAGACAACTGATAGGATTTTAAACTCAATCCGCGCTCGTATGGGTGACCAGTGCAGGTCTCGAAGCGCTGGTGTGATGTGGTCCCGTTTGCGAGTGCGAGTCACCAGACGTGCAGCGTTGTTTTGCACCATTTGTAGTTTTGATGAGAGTTCACTGGATATATTGAACAATAGGCTGTTGCAGTAATCCAGCCTGGACAACACAAGAGCCTGAACGAGAGTTCTTGTCGCGTCTCGTGTTAACATGTTTCGAGCCTGCGCGATGTTTCTGAGATGGAAGTTACCTGAGCTCACAATGCTATTCACATGTGAGGTCATGGACAACACAGAGTCGAACATGACTCCAAGATTCCGCACCGGGCCGTTTGCCACCTTAACCTCGACTCCGTCAATCGACAGGAATTCGATGCATAGTGCAATCAAGCGCTGTGGTGTACCGAACAGTTGGATCTCCGTTTTGGTTTGGTTACCCTTCAGAAAGTTCCTTGTCAGCCAGGCCTGTATGGAAACAAGGCAGACCTCGATCCTTCGACACTCAGACCGTACCGCGATGGCGTCGTGTATTCTTTGTATTGCTGTATACAAATGGTTGTCATCGGCAAACCCATGTCTGTCTAGGTCATGTGATTGTATCAAGCGGCCGAGTGGGAGCACGTTAATCAGAAACAAGAGAGGTCCAAGCACAGAACCTTGCGGAACGCCGCACTTGAGTGGACGAGGAGTTGATCGGTTTCCTTGTTTGGTCACGTACTGAATCCTGCCCGAGAGGTACGATTTAAACCACTCTAGAGCTGAGCCGTCGATACCTATGCACTTCATTCGATCCAGGAGAATTCTGTGGTCGACAGTGACGAATGCCGCACTCAGGTCGAGAAGCACAAGAATAGCAGCACCTCCTTTGTCTAACATGCAGCGAATGTCGTTCTGAACGCGGAGCAGTGCAGTTTCCGTGCTGTGCCTTGGTTTGTAAGCAGACTGCATTACATCATGGAGGTCATGTAAGTCCATGTATGCATTTACCCTAGCAGCCACTACTTTTTCGAGTACCTTCGACAGAAAAGGCAGATTACTTACTGGACGGTAGTTGGCCAGCGATTCAGGATCTAATGACGGCTTCTTTATGATTGGGGACACAAGCGCAACTTTCATCGACTCGGGAACTGTACCACTCGTCAGCGACTTATTGACGATTGATACCAATAGAGGCAGCAGGCTTTGCACAGTGCTTTTCAATAGCGATGTGGGCAGTGGGTCCAGTTCACATGTCTTGGTGGGCGATTGGTTGATTATCCTTTTCAGAACATCCTCGTTTACTGGAGCGAGAACCAGCATAGAGGCATCGTCGACGACCGGATTGTAATCGTTGTCTCTTGGGCTTGGCGGTACGATTGGAAGGTTTGCTCGTATTTTGTCGACCTTGTCAGTGAAGAAATCTGCGAATTTGTTTGCAAGTACGTGGCCGCTTGAGGAGGAAGGGAGCTTTCTCTCTCGGGTTCGGTGCAGAATGGTGTTGTAGATCTTCTGCAGATCCTTGGGATTCCTGCAATTCTCTTGTATTTTCGCATTGTAGTACGTTGCCTGGGCGTTCACGAGCATGCTGTTGTAGCGGTCTCTCATGTCACGATATATCTGCTTGTGGACAGTCAGTTTGGTGTCGCACCATTTGCGTTCAGCCTTTCGTTTCTGACACTTCATGGCTCTAAGGTCGTTAGAGTACCACAGGTGACTCGGGCGGACGGTAATCGTGCACTTCTTTGACGGGTCATGCTTCTCAAGAATGTCTGCGAGGGAACTATTGTAGTGATCGCAGATTGTCACAACATCCATGTCATCGGTACACGTATGTTCGTCGAGATTATCTATGTCCCGTTTCAGAGCAGCAACATCCACTGCCTTGAGTTTCCTTATTGTTACTTCGACACGTAGAGGCTTTGGTTTGGGATGAAGCACCTCGCAAATGACCAAGCTGTGATCGGATAGTTGGTCTCCTTGCTTGATGTTGCGAAGTAAGTTATCGTCACTGCGGGTTAGGACAACGTCCAATGTGTTACCAGAAGTGTGTGTTGGGAAGGTCACATGCTGTGAGAGATTCTCTGAGCTTAGTATGTCGTTGAAGCGATCAGTGTCAGGTTTGTCTGGTTCGTTCATGTGGAAATTGACATCACCGAGAATGATGAGGTCTCCCGGGTTGGAGACATGATCGTTTAGGAAGGGCATGATCTCATCAAAGAACGTAGATGACTTCAGTTTGTTTTTTCGAGATGGAGGTGGTCTGTAGAAGACGACAACCTTGAGGCATCGGGATCCTGTGTTGAACCACAATTCTGTGCTTTCGAAGCTGGTAAACATAATTGTTTGAGAGGGAGCCGACATTGTCATGGTTGCTTTATGCATAATTGCAACACCACCCCATCCTTTATTTCCTTTCCTTGGCACATGCGACAGTTTGTAGCCGGAAACACAGAGAGCTTTCATGAAGAAATCATCCTTGGCGAGAGAAGTGAGCCACGTTTCCGTCAAGCACAAAATGTCAAAGTCATGTTCTATAATTGCGTCTCGAATTCGATCAGTCTTATTCCTCACAGATTGAGCATTCAAGAGTCCGATACACAGAGTTCCACCGATTGCTTTGCGATGTGTTGCTTGTTTCCTCTGTTTACCACGTCCTCGTGCTTTACGCCTGGTTGATTTCCTTTTGTAAATTCCCAAGGTCCTTAGGTTTTCGACTTCCCACTGAGACAAACTATTTGTCCGATTCCTGAGTTGAAGGAGTGCTCCCCTAGAGTAGCTTTGTCCTCGGATTATGTTCATTTCACTTAATCCTCTACAGCACACTAGAAAGCACTAGTATGTCTGCTGTGTAAAGATGTGAATACACTAGGTTCTGTACACAAAATGGGCACTGTCAATCTTCAGCCTGATAGTTGGAAGCACTAAAGTCCTCAGAATGGCACTTTCAATATACTCCAGAATCCTGGGAGTTGCTTGAGCGTTGTCAGAATAACTTCATGCAATGAATGTAGTCACTGTTTTTGTCCTACGAGTAGGGAAAGTAGAACAAAACTTGTCTTTTGGCAGGAGGTATCAAGGGGCAGCTCTGAAGCGCTCACTTGACCTTCCATCCTAGCAGACGATTTTTAAATACATGATGTCCCACACCCGCACTTGAGTGGCGCCGGTGTGAATAAATCTACTTGTGTGAATGGTCAATGGCTCATGACGTCATGAAATAATTGCGTCACGAGGAAGGAAACAATGGGAATCACGTCCGACGTGGTAACTGTGGGTGCGGTGCGTCGTGAATGCAGGATCGGCCAACGCGAGGCCCGTATGGAATGCGACAAACTGTACCGGAACCAGAATTGTCATGGGTCTGCACAAATTTTTTCAGATTCGATGGACATGATGGATATATGAATTTTGTTTACACTTTATACATACGTAACCATTACACTCACTACGTTGTGTGAGTTATAAAATTTAACAGAGATTCTGGTTTGCGCTATGCTACGTCTTAACATACGCCTTCAGCGACCTCGTGTCGTGATGTGCTTTGTTGATATTTACATTGATTCCTATTGGCTGAGGCTTTTAGGGGGCGTGGTTTCCAGGAACTGTAGAGCATCGCGTGGCCGATAGGTGGCTCTTTAGGTCCAATGGCGGTTCAAGTTAATGATTCAGTGAGTTACAAAGAGATAATTTTACAAATTACATAAAAATATGGAATGAAAGTAACTCCACGCCATATATTAAGGTAGGTAAAGATGCCAGGCATCCGAGGGATGTTCATTCGATGACTGATACCAGTTGGTCCATGACATTTAGGCCAAGGGGACGAGCGGTTCGCAAAGTATAGATTCCAATGCGATTCTCTAGTTCGTAGGTTCTCTCATTGTTCGATTGGGATAACTTTTCAAGTCCATAGACACGGAGGTCTTTAATAGAGTGGTTACTGTTATTGAAGTGTGAGCCAATGGATGTGGTTTTCTTATTGTTGATACCAGAGCGGTGTTCGTTCATTCGGGTTTTGAGTGTCCTTCTTGTTTAGCCTACATATTGGTATTCACACTTGGCACATTCAATGAGATAGACAACTCTTTCTGAGTTGCACGTTATGTTTTGTTTAACATACTGTTTTTTACCGGTTACTCTGCTAGTGACCGTGTTTGATTTCTGCATATATTTGCAGTTGGCACATTTGCTATTATTGCATTTGTTGCTGCCTTTTGTCAGTGGGGGTGCGAAAGGTAGGAGGGTTTGCCTTTCTAACTCATTGATTATGCCAGTTTTAGGTTTACACAGTTTTTTATTCTTGATTTCGGCTCCTGTGAGAATGTCCCGTAGGTTTTTGCATCTGCGGTAACTGATGAGTGGTTTGGCAGAGTTCAGGGCAGTCCTTAGTTTATCAGAGCTTTCCAGGACATCCTAGTGTTTGTTGACGATTTCTCGTAGATTCGGAAGTGATGGATTGTACGTTGTGACCAGAGGAATGACATTGTCTCTATTGGTGGTTGTTGATTGTTCTCGCAGCAGTTTGTCCCTGTCTAGTAATCTGGCTGGCTATTGCTTCGTTTAGGTCCTTCAGTTTATGTCCTCTGACATGTAGCATCCTGATGAGACGTTTGCTATGCTGGTCAAAGTCTTCAATACGTGAGCAGATTCGGCGAATTCTGATTGCTTGACTGTATGCAATACCTTTCTTGGTGTGGTCTGGATGACACGAAGTTGAAACCAAATAGCTATGACAGTCTGTGGGTTTGGTGAACAGGGAAGTTTCTATGTTGTTTTGGTCCCCAATGCTAACAGTGACGTCTAAAAAATCTATTGAGTTTTCACTGATGTTAGCCGTGTATTTTATGGTTGGGTGATGTTCGTTGATGTCACGTATAGTCTGGTCTAGTTTCTCTCTGCCATGTGGCCAGATCATGAAGATGTCGTCTATGAATCTGACATGCATAAGAGGTTTGTCGGCACGAGGATTCCAGAAGTCTGATTCCCATTTAGCCAGAAAAAGGTTGGCATAGGATGGGGCCATGGATGTGCCCATGGCTGTGCCTGATTTTTGTAGATAGTGTTTGTTGTTGAAAGTGAAGTTATTGCTTTTGAGTATGAGTTCAGCAGCGTCCGTCAGGGTGTCCGTTTGAATGGTACATTGCTGTCTGGTGTTGAGATGTTCTCTCATTGCAACCAGTCCTTCATCATGGGGAATGTTGGTATATAGGGAGGTGACATCTAGGGTCACTAAAAGTGGTTTGGGTTTGTCTGGGTTTTGTGGTCCTAGATCAGCAGTGTTAAGTTTGTTGATGAAGTCCGTAGTGTCCTTTAAGTATGTGGTTGTCTCTTTGACCAATGGTCTGAGATGATGGTCAACAAATTTGGACAAAGCCTCTGTAGGGCTATTGTTGCCAGAGACAATTGGTCTGCCAGGGTTGTCCTTTTTGTGGATCTTTGGTAGGCAGTAGAACCTGGGGGTGCGGGAGTCCACAGGGTATAGATATTTGTGGATTTTCTCATCTATGTGCCTGTGGTCGCGCATGTTGTCGATAAGTTGTTGTGTCTGAAGTTCGTGGCGGGTGGGGAGTTCGGTCGATTGTTCTTCATCTAGAATTTTGTGTCAAGTAGTTGCCTATTACATTCTTTGATGTAATCGGAGGTGTTTAGTACCACTGTGGCACCACCTTTGTCGGCCCTTTTCATGCTTATGTCCGAGTTGTCACCCAGTGAGCTAAGTGCTTTTCTTTCACCTGGCGATATGTTGTCAAAGGTTTTTTGGGGTTGGGCTCTGTTGAGATTGACAGAATATGTGGTGGTAATGTAGGATTCAAGGTGGGCGTTGCGGTCAGTGGGCGGAGTCCAATTAGACTTTTCGCGTAGTTGGTAGTCAGTTGGGTTGGTACCTGCAGTCTGAGGGTCTGTTTCGTCATCTGTGTTAAAGAATTCCTTCAATCTGATTCTTCTGAAGAATTCTTCTGTGTCTTGGTTGAGTTGATGGTTGTCATATGATTTTGGGGCAGGGCAGAAGTTTAAGCCTTTGCTAAGTAGTTTCATTTCGTCGTTGGTTAGTTTGTAGTCACTGAGGTTTACTACCGATCTTTTAAGTTCTTTCTCTGCAAGGGATTTTACTGTCTTGGGTTTCCCCCTAGCATATCGCCTAGTTGATTTAGGAACCCACCCAGGACTGTCATGGCATTTGGGTCCAGACCTAGAGCATTCAGACTTACCGGTCGTTGTTGGTATTGACCTTGTCTTCGCGGTTGATTTTGACGTCCACGTGGAGTCCTGTTGTCCGTTTGTGGTCGGCGATTTGGTTGGTTCCACTGATTCCTTTGTCTGGAATTGGACCTCGGTCTTCTTGTCTCTTGGGGGGTTCCTCTGGCGTTTTTTGGCGTTTGTTCGTGGTGGTTACTGCGTCTGCGTTCACTTGGCTTGCTTGAGCATTCTCTCGGTCGGTTGCGTCGAATTATGTCGTTAGTAGAAGAGGATGTGGACGGTGTGTCTTCAGTTGTTCCTGTGGTCAGCTGATCGTTTAATTTACGTTCTTTTCGATTCAGGTGTTCTAGTTTCCTGAAATTGATTGTCTATTCAATCCAGGCTGTGCATCTGACATAGAGCGTTGCATTGATCGATTGCTGGAGGTTAGCTTTGGCGGTGTCCAGGTCCATCGTAAGTTGAGTGATGGCTTCGTCGATGTTACGTAGTAGGAAGGTCATGAGGCGTGATGATGTGTCTTGGAGTATCGAGTCCCAGTGATGAACGAAATCCTCATTTTCTTGGCATAACGATGGTGTTAATTTGATGAGGAGTCCTGTTGAGATCATTTGTTTGTTGATATATTTGGTGAGGTATTCCTTGTGTAGATTATATCTCACTGTCTTGTCCATAAGGGATTTAACTCTTACGTATTGACTTACTGCGTATGTGGGGACTTGCGGTGGGCTGTTGGCGTTCATAGCTGTGGGCGTTTGAGACGTTCTTTGACTTTGGTTGGTCTCTTGTGATGCCGATGGGTTTCCTTGTCCCTAGTATTTGTTCATCTTGGAAGTGTACATTGGGTTTCTCCTGTTGTTGGTGATTTTTGTCGTTCGGGTCAGTAAATCAGTAAATCATACCATTGCCAAGAAAAGGTTCTTTAGATTACACACTTAGCATTAGCAATAGCACTACCAGCAGCCTCTGGCGAAATGACCGAATTCTCCACCAAAGTTGGGTTCTCATTCTTGTAGTGGTACCATGTTTTGACATCATTTTGTATGCTTTAGCACACAAGATGCACTGTCATGACTGTCAAGTGTCACTCAAAACATCACAACTAAGTTAGGTCTACCTCGGGAAATATCAGCCTGGGCTTATCATGAGCTGCAAAAGGTAAAGTGCAAAACACAAAATGCCAACCTACAATATATATTCTATGAGTAAGAGGGATTAAGGATTAAGTATAGGTCAGGACACCATGACATCATCGAGACGAGTAGTATAAAAGTGACAGTTCTAACTCAATGACGTTTTGACTGACTTTCGTTTCAGTCAAACACCAGTCAACACTTCACACAACTTCTCTTAGTCAAACACCAGTCAACACTTAATTCATTTCCTTTCAGTTAAATCCTAGTCAAACAAAACTCAGTCAAACACCAGTCAACACTTCACACAACTCCTTTCAGTCAAACACCAGTCAACACTTCACACAACTCCTTTCAGTCAAACACCAGTCAACAACTTAACAATATTTTTCATTTTTCCCAGTCAAACACCAGTCAACACGTTCCCCAATTTCGGGGAACTGACTTACAGTCAAACACAGTCAACACACAACTTCTTTCAGTCAAAACACCTCTTCAATTTCGAAGAATAGACTCACAGTCAAACACTAGTCAAACTATTTTACACTTCGCTCGCTTCGCTCGCTTCATTCAAACGCTCGCTGAACAACAATTCTACAAACCGCTCGCTTCGCTCGCTGAACAACAATTCTACAAAGTTCACAACTTCTTCAACGGAACAACTTCTTCAACGGAACAACTTCTTCAACGGACACAAAATAGATAAATTTAAAAAATTATTTTTTTGTACATTATAAAGTATGTCCTTCCTCTCCGACGAACAACTTGAATCACGTATCACAAGATCAACAAATTATCTAAAGTGGAAAGAGCTCCCGTTGAATGTATGGTACAAAATCAACTCTATCACAAATTTAACAACTAAAGTGGGTGAGTCAATGTTACTCTCCCGAGAAGATTCAAAAGGACACAATGTCAACGTGTGGTCTACGAGTGTGATTAAGCGAAAAATCACGCCTGACCACCAGTATAAACGGTCCACAGGTATGAAAGAGTCAAACAACGGTAAGAATTACTACGGGTTTGACCTGGTGGAATAATTTTATAAGCTCTTAAGCTTATAAATTTACATCCACACTACTTTTGTGTGACTCGCTAAAATAGCCCAAACTGATTATCTCAGATGAAAGTCATGTCATTTCGGATTCTAGGATGTAATGATGAGCTCAAATTCACTCGCAGAAATAGTTCCATTGTCAATGACTCTTGAAAGTAAATTATTGACATTATTTAAGCACGCTTTTTTCATGGTTAAAATATCTAGATGTTTCTTCTCTTTTTTCCTTAACTTAGGGACTACAATTTTTCCAGACAACCCTAACACAGTACAAATGGCGGAAATTGGTATGCTTACTACATTTCCAATCACAGTCGCTGCACCAATCGATGCCACAGTGATGCTGGTGATATACATTCCAATTTCACAACCATGCAAGATTTGACTGGCTTTCTTATATCTGTTATGTAATTTTTTTCTTTCCCCAATATTAAGCTCTAATTCAGTAATTTTATCTTTAATTTTCTCAAGTCTAAATTCTTCAACCCCAACACCATCGACATCATCCATTTATTTATAGATCTGATTCGATTCAATCAATAGGCAGATAATTGTTGACCGTGCAGATGCCCTAATTTCATTGAGAAAACTAATCACATCATTTTGATTTAAAGGAACATCTACTTGCTTTGTCATTGTTCTAGCGTCTCCTTCAATAAATGCTTGTTTAACCCCATTTACAATATCATGAATTTTATAGGCTTTTCTTGCATCTGTAGTAATTCCCATGCAAATAATTTTACCAGGAGTCATCATGGTATAACCTGTTGTACTAGTTTGACTGCCATCACCAAAGCTAAAATCTGCAATATCACCATGCAGAACCCCTCTTTCATCTGCATATATTGTGATAACAGGTTTGCTTATAAAATTTTGAATTTGAGTGTTTATTGAGTCAAATTCTAAATTAATATTATCAATGTTTGAATTACTCTGAATCTGAAGGTCTTGTAAATCTTCAATGATGTCTTGGTTAGTTTCTCTAAGTCCAGTACAAATGTTTGTCATTTATTCTTACAACAAATCAATTGTAACAGGTGTTAAAAATTCAATAGGCTCATCATTCTGATCTTTGATTTTAACTTCAATATAAGAATAGTCATACTGTTTGATCTTTACTTTTTGCAGGGAGGTATATTCATGCATATCTCCGTAATATTTACCTTTGGGAACAAATGTAGTAATAAGATCACTACGCTTTCCATTCACTAAATTTTTACTCGTATCAACAATATTACAAGAAATTCTAAACTCATGATGAGGTAAAAATTGACAAGGCTTATCACTCGTAATTTCACCGAGTAGAGAGCTAAGGCCTACAAAAGTTATTCCTAATAATTCACATAGTTCTTTATGCATTATTACTGCAAATGGAGGCTTGGATTTAATTTTAATTTTACCTTCATTGGGTAAATAAGTTAACTCAAATTTATCAGAATGTCCTTTTTTACTCAGTGCTTCTTGTACTGCTTTATTGTAGGTAACTGGAGTATAAAATCCGTTGGGAATAGTGATTAAGTCTTGATTCGTATAGACTCCTTCAACAGCAGTCGCAAATCGTAGATGGTCATTTTTTAATTCCTTTGAAATATTATAGTAAGTCATAGGAATAACAGCCTTTTCAACTTTTACCGTTTTAAATGGTTGTATGCTCACAGGGAGTTCACATCTTAATGTGTTGTGGAACCTAATGTTCATTTATTTTACGAGAAATTTTATTTGCTCTATGTTTAATGCTTCCTATATTGTTTGTCAATACTTGAACAATGACAAGAATAGTGACAGCCACTGCGATAATCAAATGCTCCGCTAAAAATCCCACTATACCTGCAGCTGCTTTTAAGAGAGTGGATACAATGGCTCCTAGAATTCCAGGGAGAGCTGCTAAAGCTTTTGAACCCAAGGAAAGTAACCAATTTTTAAATTTTATCAGACCTTGTGTAATTTTATTAGGAATTCCTGGCTTACTAGGCTTGTCAGGCTTACCATGCTTACCAGGTTCACTTGGTTTACTAGGCTTGACAGGTTCACTTGGTTTACTAGGCTTGACAGGTTTGTCAGGCTTTGGTACTGTTTTAGACTTAAGTAATCCACCAATGAGACCTCCAATAGAAGAAATGACCAATATAACAGCTGTTACAATTGACCCAATTTTAACCTCTTTTAATTTGAATAAATTTCTAATTCTTTCACCCAAAGATCTTGATGGGTCATTAATTATTTCTGTATATAAATATGCTAATTTATCTGCTGTAAGCCGAATGTTTTTAAGTTCAATATCAATGTCTTTTGCAGCCTCTTTCATTCCTTGTTCATCATTGTGTTCTTTTGCAGTAGCATATTCTTTCTTTGCTCTATTTAATCTATATTTGATAGCTTTTACCTTGTTCTTTTGATTATTAATTAGAGGGTCTGTATCTTGTGAAAATTCTACTTGTTCTGCCTCATCTAAAATATCTTCTGAAATTTTCCCTATATCCTCTGACTCAATTCAAACTACCTTAGATGGAGTAAAGAATTCACCAAATTCTTTACTTCTACCCGTAATTGTCTCTAATTCTTTGAGTGTTCCATCAACATTTGTAATTTTATATGTTCCTCCTTTTGGACCTACATAAACCCATTGCTTTTTAACATATAGCATTTTTTCTCTTAGAGCAGCTCGATCACCAGCTATATCCATGCCATATTTTTCTTGCATCTGGTCAATAATAAGATCTGCAGCCTTTAATATTTCTGCATCTACATTTGTTTCTTGTCTTCTACCTTTCACTTCAGCTTGTTTCTGTGATTGAAAAGTAGACATTTCCATATTATCTCTAGCAAGCACATCATCACCCCCTTCAAGATTATTAATAAAATGATCACCTCCAGCTAATTCTTCTTGCATACTTGCATCAGCATCATTTTGTTGATCAAGTGTTTCATTCATATCCATGTTAGGTGATGCATCATTATATACAGGATTATCAAACCCTTGATAATCAGCCATTTATTTATTTTATATAAATTTTGATAAAGCAGCAGATCCAATAATGCTTGCAGCAATATAAGCTTGTTCATACTTTTTCTGAGATTCACTAGGTTTATAATAATGAGTCAAATTAGGTTCAGGATGAATGTTGTCATACTGTCGAATAGAGTCTTTCATGTCTAAGATGTCTGATTGTGCTTGATGTTTTTTCTGACGTTGTTCTGAAAGGAAGTCAAGATGTTTAATTCTATTCCGTGACCACGTCGCAGATTGTTTTTGTAATTTTTCAATCGCTAAGTCATGTCTTTCACGCTCTTCTGCAGCATTCTGTGCATCTAGTGCATGGAAAATGGCATTCCCTCCAATAAAAGCAGTCGCATTCCAATAGCAGCCATTTATTTTTTTAAATTTTTTAATTAGTAATATCCTTTGGTAGATTCATATTTTTCTCAAGATATCCTTTCGTAATAATAGCAAGCGACACTGCACCAGTGAGCTTAACAGCTTCCATTAGGTCAGGTTTACTAGGATCTCCAATGTTTGACTTCAGTAGTTTCTTTGCAGCCATTCCATAACCAACAACAAGTGCTGCTAAAACTGCAGAGTGGTAAATTGTATTTCCAATATTTTTCGTATCGATCACTGTGCCCATTTATTTATATAAAAAAATATTATTAAATTTCTAGCTTTGTCTTACCGCGTTGAGAGCCTACATTAGATTTATATACAATAGGCTTTGCATTGCCTGATGAGTTTATGCTCCCTCCGCTCGCTGCTGCTGAGCTGTAATACCACACAAATGCAGCTACACCAATACCACCTACCACAATAAAAGGATAGTAGTTCATAGCGGGTGTAACGTCTTGTTGAACAGGCTTCTTCTTTCTTTTATTCAACTGACCTAATTTCTTACCCCATTCAACTCTCTTAGGGATCTTTGGCTTTTCTTCTGTTGTTGTAATCTCTTTAGTGTCTCCTTGTACATCCGTCATTTATTTATATGAAAAAATATTAATGACTATTAGCGACTATTAAAGTCATTATTAAAGTGACTATTAGCGACTATTAAAGTCATTATTAAAGTGACTATTAGCGATTATTAAAGTCATTATTAAAGTGACTATTAGCGACTATTAAAGTCATTATTAAAGTGACTATTAGCGACTATTAAAGTCATTATTAAAGTGACTATTAGCGACAGTTTCACTTCAACACTTTTATAAGGTATAACACACCCTATAAAATTATTGAGCGTCTTCAACACTCGCTCGCTTCGCTCGCTGCTATACTTCTCGCAGGTGCTTCCAATGCAGTTTCTGCGGTATTTGCTACAATTGTACCTGCAGCTAAAAGTGTTGGATTCATATATTGACCCAGTTGTTTCTTTATTTCATTGTTGATGATAACATTGTCATTTAATTTGGCATGAAGTTTTTTCTGGTCTAAATTTGGGAACATCACCTTCACAGCTTGCGTATATCCAAATAGCAAATTAGATACTAAATCGTCTGCAATCTGTGTATTATAGCGCGCTTGATATTCATTGTACATTTTTTCAAGGTTTTTCCCACTTGCCTTTTTGATAGTCGCTTCACTTGCTTTTATGCCTAATTTTGTTAAAAGTCCGCTTTGATAATGTGCTAAAAGTTCTGAACGTATCTCTGTCACAGAATCACACGGGTTGTCTACACTCACGTCTATCGTCTCCATTTATTATATTACAAAATTTTACTCTCGCTGCGCTATACTTACGAGTGTAGCGAGTATGCAAAAGGAATCTTTCTGCGCAGTAAAAGCCGTTTACCTGCATCAATCTGTGCAAGCACTGTTTCCTTTTTGCTATTGGGAATACAGTGGTTTTCTTTAAACACTTGATCCAGAGAACAATGATCATTCAACATATGGATGACCATATGTTTACAATTTTCACGAAAGTCTTTTACGACTGCATTATATTTTTGAGTTAAAAGCCATAGAGAAATGCCAAAGTGTCGCCCTGAGAAAGCTAGTTCAGTTAATTTAGTACATTTATTCTTCGCTTCCCACAAATTAGCACAATCATCAATGATAAATAGTGATTGATGATCTTGACTTTTTAGAACATTAACGGCATCTTCTAAGCATGCAATTAAATCGCTTAACACTAACTTAGATGGGTAAATGTGTATATTTTTGTCTTGTGTAATCCATGTTCTATCTTGATAAGTTTTGTTCATGTCAATCGTAGGACAAAATATCACGATGTCATCGAATTTCTTTTGAAATTCTTGTTCTAGTAAGTCAAGTATAAAATATGACTTGCCACAATCAGTCATTCCTACAACTAACATGTTGAAAGGTACATCACAATAAAATTCATCCATTTATTTTAACAACAACAAGCACATACTTTTCGAACATTTTGAAGAAGGAACTGACTACAAAGAAATTACCTTTGAAGAAGCACAAACTCGGTCTACAAATTTGGAGAACGAGGAAAGAAAGTCAGCACATGCGGAATATTTTTGTGTCAACGCTCGCTCCGCTCGCTGCTACACTGGTAAGCGCTAGTGTACAATGCCCTTCACTTTCTTATTCTCAAGTCCTACTAGTCCATCTGCTACAATAAAGACTAGCATATCATATTCTGTGTCAGAACTTCTGGTAAGTTCAAGTTGTAAACCATGCTTGATATTACTCATGGCTGTTCCTGATCCATGCACAGTGTTGTCTTCTGTACTTCTCAGATCAATCCACAGTGCATATTTATGTTTGTCGTAGAATTTTTCGACATCCATCATACACCCTTCAGTGTGCTTAAGGTCTTCTGACATATAAAGTCGTTTGACTTCGTCAAATTGATTATAGGCTTTCAATCCCGACTTGAATATACAGTGAGAAATTCCTTCTGAAGTAATGCTCACATTAGTGATGTCTGGATTTTGAAAACTTGTATTTTCGGAATCATACTCACTGAAATTTTTCTGGAAAAATATTAGGATGCCTTTTGTAGAAGCACGATTGACATCTACATTGATATTCATTCGTTTATTCTTTCCGATTGACTCTGTCCTCAAAAGATGCACGTCTTCAAACATCCATCTCATCTCAGAGTTCACTGATTCAATGGTTTCAGCCAGGACATCAGAGGCGACTGTTTCATATTCGAGCTGTATATCCGTCACAGCATACGTCTTTGATGTTGCTGTTCCTGCGACAACATACTTTGCATCATTGAATTTGATGTGATACTCAATGGATTCCAAAATAGCTGCTGGGTAAAAGGGCGCATGTGTATCAAATAGTTCTGATTCAATAGGAATGCAGTAACGATCCTCAAAAGCTGTTTTAATGCCATCTTTTCGCTGATCTTTCACAATTCCTTGTTGTACTCGATTCTTTCGCTGTTTCTCAGTGAGCCAAAAGTCCTTGAAGGTGTTGTAGATGAAGGCTTTATTCACCTCACTCATGGCATTACCTCCCAAGCTTGTGGTGATTCTTTCTACAATATTTCGACCTACATTAGCCACAAATGTAGCAGGTGTAGCATTGGCTGCATTACTTGCTTTTGAGGTGGTAGAAAGTTTAAAGGTGAGTTTCATGCTTTCAGGGACAATCACTTGTCCTTTTTCAAGCTTCGGAATCTTCACATAAAGTGTTTCCCCCGGATTCACAGAATTAGGATTATGTGTAATGACCTCAACATTTCTTTTGGCTTTTAAGCCTCTCGATTCTTTATTTGTTCGATAAGGATCTAAGTATTTACCGTAGGACATGTCCATTTATTATAGAAAAAAATAATTAAAATAAATGAGTAATTTATTTACAAACTTTGGTTCAAATGAATGTCAAGATGTGAAAGATATGAGTGAATTACATGATAAAATTCAAGACATTCAAGACAAGGTTAATGCAGACATTCCCAAGGTTAACGAAGACATTCTCAAGATTAATGAAGACATTCTCAAGGTTAAAGATAGATTTAATTTGTGGGATTATGAGATTGACCATGTACTAGTTAATATTAAAGAACGAATGAAATTAGCAGACAGAGTTAACAAAGTGAGAGTTAAATTATTATTAGCATTTATTCTGACCTTATTTAAAGAACATAATTCCCCTATTCCACAATCAATGCTTAATGACCTTTCCCATGTTAGTACTGGTGATTTACCAACACCGCAATATTTGACTGAGGCTGAAAATAAAATAATTGATCTTATTGCAAAAATACAAGAATAATCTTATAGGTTGTATTAAACAATCTATAAGGTTACTTCTTTCTCAACCGTGAGTCAATAATATTTTCAGGATCTAAGCCTTCTTTGTGTTTTATTGTTGACTCAATTTTTGCTTCTTTTTCAACGCGATCAACCACAGAAGAAACAGACTCAAAATCTTTAGCGTTAGCGACGAGCGCAGCGGAGCGAGCGAAGCGAGCGTGTGTCACTTGCTGCAAAGCATCAAGTCTGACTCTTTCATCATCATTCAATATTGCATGAACACCCTCAATATTTTTTACAGTGGAAGTTCTATTGGACCATATTTGTTTATAACCTTTAGTAAATATAGGTCTCTTTAACTTCTTTCTAACACTTTCACCTATTTTAAATTTGTGTTCAACTGGCATAGACTTTCCTAAATTGTGCTCAACTAATTCAGTCTCTATTCTATCACGCTCGCTCCGCTCGCTAGCAGCGCTATTTACTTCATTAGGAGCATAGTTTAAAATTCCTCTATGTGGTCTACTATTGTAAGCTGAAATGTACTCTTGCAAATGATCAACCCATTTTACTGAATTTCGTTCTGTAAAGTCCTTGAATATCATCTCTTTAATGGTTCTGCAAAGTCTGTCAATAAGTCCTAGCGCATGATGATCTCCTATGTCCACTGTATCATGCTTGATGTTTAACTCTTTGAATAGGTCTTGTACTGACTTATTCAGGAATTCATTGCATGAATCTGTAATAATTAATTTTATTGCCTCTGAATCTTTGTACATGTGTTCAAAGCCATTTTTCACCTCAAATTTTGTCTTATTTTTTAAAGCTTCAGCATAGGCTTTTCTAGTAAATGTATCAATAGCAAGAAGTATCCATTTGTAACCTTTATTTTGTCTTGAGTAATTTGACATGTCTAAAAGATCCATAAACCATAGAGCATTCTCACGATAGGCTATAATGTGTCCCTGAATTTTTTGTGGCTGCTTTTTGTGAAGCTGATAACTTTTTGGCTGCTTTACAAATGCATCAATGTCATCAAATTTTATGCTAGGATCTTTCTTCTTCATGATCTTATAAAATTTTAAAGCAGATGGATAGTAGTACTTCGCATATTCTTCTTGCATTACACTCATATTTATTTTAGAGAATATTTTGAACTAAAAGACCTACAGTAATTAATCCTATTGTAAAAGGTAGATGACTGCGCTCGCCACTCGCTTCGCTCGCTTCACTCACTGTGCTCACTGTGCTCACTGTGCTCACTGTGCTCGCTGTGCTCGCTGTGCTCGCTGTAGGTGATTAACTCGCCACTCGCTTCGCTCGCTTCACTCACTGTGCTCACTGTGCTCACTGTGCTCGCTGTGCTCGCTGTAGGTGATTCACTCGCTGTGCTTGCCACTCGCTCCGCTCGTGAGTGTGTGCTCGCAGAACTTACTGCGAGCGCTTGACGCTTTTTTCTTACATTGATATGTGTGTTGATTCCAAAATTTGTATTTTCCGTGGCAGTTAACAGAGAGTTATTATACCCTTCAATCGTGCCAATATGTAAGCGCATATGACTTGGCACAAGTTGTAACCCTAAACCAACAGCAAAATCTAGTCGTGTACCTACTTTTTCTAAGGCGTTCGCATACGATTGTTTTGAGCGAATTAATATACTTGCTGACTGAAATGTTTTGATGGAATCGACTAACGTTTGTCCTTGTATCGCATCTTCCACTAAAATACCAAACTGCTTTTGTGCATCTAAGGAGTCTAAAATATCTTGCCTGATCATAGTTTGTGCACCCAGGATGCAATACACATACGTTCTAATAGATTCATTGATTCTACTCATGCCTGCTTTAGTCAATCCTTGACTGTCTAAAGTGATGAAATTGGTCCAATCATCTGAATATATAAATGATAATGTATCAATATAAAGTCTGCGATGATCTGCATACACATATCCTTTTTTGTCCGCATTAAATGGGAACTTACTTGGGTCACTTAAGTAATAGTTACCATTATCCATTACAATGTCTAATGCTTGCATTTTCCCACGATGAAAATAATTGAAGTCAACACTACCAAATTCAAGCTTCAAATTTTCATATGCTTGTGTGTGATAGGGGTTCTTCTTTGAATTAAAGTCAGGATTTCCTGGTAAAGGAATTTTTAGCTGGTGTAATATCTTTCTGATGGTAAAGTACACATGGAATCTAAAGATACTTTGTACTAAAGGGTCAGCATGGTTAATATGATTGTGCCATGATACGCCACAGCCCGATGTCGCACAAAATATTGCAAATTTAAATTGGTTTTCCCAGTTATCCATTGTCGCATTTTTTAAGTACTCTTGTACTTGTGCATAAGTTGAAAAAATTCGTGGAGAGATCTTATTAGGAAAAATATCAATTGTATTGAATTCAAAGCTTTGATGTGGTGCTACTTGAATGTGGTGATGAATGAAAGGGTCATCTGTGATTGAATTATCCTTGTAATTGAGTGGATAATTTGCATCTGCGTTAAATTTAAGATATGAAGGAAATGTTTCCATTTATTTTATATAATATTTTTATGAGCACAGCAGGTGTAATGTCCTTACTCCAAATCAACATTCAACAGAATTAGTTGAATTTAACATCATCATACTTCTGTTTATTGTCATATTTAGCCATTGAGTGAAAGACAGAAATATCGTGGTTCTGAAATTATTCCATTTTTCTACACATACACCATACTTATATTTCTGTTCACATCTTTGTGAAAATTTATCCCATAATTCAAATGATTCTTTAGTGTTAGATATTGTATGTAATATTTGTCCAATAAATATCCAATTTCTATATGTACTTGATCTTTCATATGACATTAAATCTAGTAATATTTTACAATCATCAAGATTATTGTCAAATTCTACATCATCGTTATGATATTTTTTGTCTTGTATTTGTTCTTCTACATCAAGTTTTTCTAGATCAAGTTCTAAATCATATTCTTTCCTTAATTTTTGGCTCACCGTAAGGGGAGTCTATACGATAGCGCTGTGTCCGTCGTCGTCGTCGTCGTCGTCGTCGTCGTCGTCGTCGTATCCTAACAGTGGCACGTTTCTTAACTGCTAGGGCTATGAACTTGAAACTTTGTGCACAGAATGCCCTAGGTCAGCTGACCTCTGACACTGATTTTCGGTCCGATCTGATTCTCTGTTTGGCCACCAGGGGGCCAAATGTCGATATCTAAAAAGTGTGATATCTCGCTTATTAGTGACTTGTTTTCGATAAAACTTTTGTTGTAGGTACTCATAGCAAATATACATTTTATATTATACGGGTTTTTAATTTGACCTTGTTTTCAAGGTCGCAGAGGTCATATGGCGTAAATTGGCCATTAGAGTGTAAACTATGGCACGTTTCTTAACCACTAAAGCTATGAACTTGAAACTTGGTACATATAACCCCCTATATCACATAGCCTCTGGTGCTGAATTTTGGTTCGATCTGATTCCTAACTTTGCCACCAGGGGGCCAAAAGTGGAAATCTAAAAAGTGTGATATCTCGCTTATAAGTGACTTGTTTTCGATAAAACTTTTGTTGTAGGTACTCATAGCAAATATACATTTTATATTATACGGGTTTTCAATTTGACCTACTTTTCAAGGTCACAGAGGTCATATGGCGTAAATTGGCCATTAGAGTGTAAACTATGGCACGTTTCTTAACCACTAAAGCTATGAACTTGAAACTTGGTACATATAACCCCCTATATCACATAGCCTCTGGCGCTGAATTTTGGTTCGATCTGATTCCTAACTTTGCCACCGGGGGGCCAAAAGTGGAAATCTAAAAAGTGTGATATCTCGCTTATAAGTGCCTTGTTTTCGATAAAATTCTTATGGTAGGTACTGTTTGGAAGAATACATCACATATTTTACGGGTTTTCAATTTGACCTACTTTTCAAGGTCACAGAAGTCATATGGCGTAAATTGGCTGTTAGAGTGTAAACTATGGCACGTTTCTTAACCAGTAAAGCTATGAACTTGAAACTTGGTGCATATAACCCCCTACATCAGATAACGTCTGATGTCGAATTTTGGCCTGATCTGATTCTTTATTCGGCCACCAGGGGGCCATAACGGAAAAAGGAAGAAGTGCAATATCTTGCCTATTTGAGTGAATTGTTTTCGATAAAATTTTATGGCAGGGACTCCTAGCAAGGATACATCACATTTCCTATGATTTTTCGATTTGACCTCCTTTTCTAGGTCACAGAGGTCAAATGGC
Source organism: Lineus longissimus (assembly GCF_910592395.1). Lineage (NCBI taxonomy): Eukaryota > Metazoa > Nemertea > Pilidiophora > Heteronemertea > Lineidae > Lineus > Lineus longissimus. The sequence goes on from NC_088316.1 coordinate 9,151,934, forward strand.
GTAAATTGACCGTTCGAGTGTAACTATGGCACGTTTCTTAACTGCTAAAGCTATGAACTTGAAAGTTGGTACATGTAACCCCCTACATCAGATAATCTCTGACACCGAATTTTGGCCTGATCTGATTCTTGATTTGGCCACCAGGGGGTCAAAACTGAAAAAGTAGGACGTGCAATATCTCGCTTATTAATGACTTTTTTTCGATTAATTTTTTATTGCAGGGACTCTTAGCAATCACACGATATTGATCTTGTTGATGTCATAGACAATTATTGGTTGGATCATAAACTTATATATACTGCCCTGTCTTATTACTTGACATCAATACACATCTAAAAAAGTCTTCATGCCTGATTGTGTTCACCATATTCACCTCTAAACTAAGCATGATCCTGCCTAATAAAAGATGTATACGGTGAGCACAATGGCCCCTGGCCGTTTCATTTATTAATTTTATTCAAATTCAAACTTAATATTTGAATCAACTCAGTTAATGTGAAATCATTTTTAATTTCATTAAGATTTGAGTCAATTATTTTAGTTACTAAATATGGATGAGAGTTTGTGTTCTTTCTAGATCCATACATTAACCATGGTACACTAGTAACAGCAGTATCCAAAACTTCTTGATTGAATAATCTATTCACACCATTTTTAATAAGGATAATAAACATTTTATAGTCAATATTACTTATCCAACAATAAGGAAAATGTAAGTGAATTCCATTTGATAATTTAGTGTCTTTAGTTGTTATAGATTTTTCTAATACAAAACATTCTAATGCTTTTTCTGTTATATCTTTAAAATGATCGCGAAGGAATTTTTGATAAATGATAATAACTTTCATTAGTTGTTCATTTGTGTATAGATGTTCAGTATTTTTATAGTCAGATGGGTTCATTTTTATATCAAGATCAACAATAATTGGATTGTATCCTTCTTTCGTTTGTTTTTCAGCTAATCCAATATCACACCCCATTTCAATACATTCTGTGTATAATTTGATAAATTCGGGTCCATCTTCTCTACTAATGAAAAATGTTCCTTTTGGATTGTATACACCAATGTGTGAATATTCTCCTCTTCTATAATGTTGTTTTAGAAATTTACTCACAACATGCGTTTCATACTGCCTTTCTATAACAAATCTGTCTAGAACTTGTTTATTTAATTTATAATGTCCTAAAGCTAAGGTTGAAATACCATCTGGTAAAATTGTTCGTTTATCATCATTTGAATCTAAAGCCACCTTTGAAACTTGCTCAGTGTAAAGTTGATGATTCCGACTTCTAAACACATTCATGCTTTTTTCGATTGGGACTTTATCCAAAAGCACAGACTTGTAGTCTTCGAAGGTGACTTCACTTTTCACAACTTGCTTCTTCACACCTTTACACTTTTTGACTTCTTCATCTTTGTCAGTTGTATAAGAATATAATTTAGCCCTCAAAGCGATGAACTCATTGATCACTTTGCCAGCCTCTTCGTCTTTGAACTTGCCAATTACTTTCTTATTGGTTTCATCATACAATGGATGATCTTCAGGAAAATTAGACAAGTCATACAAGTGAGCATCGTGTTTCATATCATCATAGTGATTTTCTGTTTCGATATGATAGACTAATGAGTCAGTATCAGTGTAAAGTAGTTGTGCTTTTCCAGGATACTTCTTTAGCATGTAATTATAGTGGAAGTCATACATGTGTATTTTAGAGAGGTCTAAAATCGTTTGTCCCATAAATATGGGCTTATTGAGATAGACATTTGCTTTTTGCCTCTCAACCATGGCTAGATCTTCACCGAAAATTTTGTGTGATTTATAGTTGTTCGAATTGGCCAATTTTCGAAGCTGTTTGACAATTGTAGCTAAAGTAAAGTCTTTTCTGTCTCTCACAGACTCCATTGTCTTTCCGAAGCATGAATTGTTCATCAATTTGAAGAAGTCCTTTTCGAAGTCATTATTAGCATTTGCACGTTGACTTGTGTTTAAGTCAATGTATTCTTTCAAAAAGTATGACTCTGTGTAGGAAATTCCTCTATGAATCTTAGTCAATACGAGTCCTTGACTCAAGTAGAATTTCAAGGCCTTGTGATGCACAATGTAATGCTCTTTATCCTGAAGGTTAGGAATGAGTTTACCATTCTTGTGTTCGGGGGCAAGTGGATAGTCATTGTGCAAGTTGTGCAAATGCTTAGGATATTCTAAGTCAACTTCAAGTGTGCAAGGGATGTCTTGCCAATTTTTTAATTGAAATCGAGACATCCAGCTAAAATTAGAAAGTGGTAATTTTTGATTCATCACTAAGCCGTACAAATTATTCGCATCTAAATTGATGATGACGGATTTACCTTCTTCAGCTTTTGCGTATCTGTGACTTGCTTGACATATTCCACCTCGAATACCACATTCGAAGAATTTATACTTGTCCACATCTGTGAGGAGTTTAATCTCAATGTCAGTCTTTTTTAACATGGCTTGCCAAGACAATCCTGAGGCCGAATAAGTCCACACTGGATCTAATTTGTAAATGTTCATGCACACAGATCTGAAATTTTCAAGGATATCAGCTAGTAGAAGTACATCAGTTCTCAAATACACTTCATGGTAATCTCTGAATGTTTTACACCCAAATTTTTCCCACACATTTTGCGCGTGTAAGTACTCTTCTTGTGTTATTCCAGTATTATTGAACGTGGAATAAAACGCATCAATGGATGGTAATTGTTGACTTTGAAATTTTTCAAATGAATCAACCCATTCATAAGGATATACTCCTTTTCTAGTTAAGAGGTCAAATTGTTCACCTTTGTAATATTTTGACAGATGTTTTTTCTCTGTGTTAGGCAAATTCTTAGCTAGATTTGCTAGTGATGACTGCATGAGTCTATATGAGTCAAGGAATCTGATTGACAATCTCTTCCCATCTTCAACATGTAACACCTTACTGAAAGAAATATAGTTTTCACTATTACTCGCGATCACTTTTAGCTGTCCTTTAAGATGTTTCACAAACAAATGAGCATCATAACCTGACAGATTGTTTAAATAGACTGGTATGAAGTTTGGAGCTTGAAATTGAAGGTTACATTTATTACAAGCTGCTCCTCTGTATTTGCCTGTGAAATGATTGTGATCATAGACTTTTTTGCACACTCGCTGCGCTTCGTCGGTGCACTTTTTTGCTGTGAACTCTTTGTCACAGAGATAACATTTTTCAGCTGACTCATAGTTATCCTGTTGTACTTGTGTTAATACTTCCATAGCTTTAGATTGACTCAAGAACTTGTCATAAATTTTATATACAATTTTTTCAAGTTCTTCACAAAATCTTTCTCCTATATTTTCGCTAGGATCATCAATATCAATGCTATATTCTACTAAGAGATTTTTAGCTTTAATTTGTTCTTTATCAAATACAACATAGAAGCTAAATGAGTTAGGAATGTGCTCTTCAATTTGAACTGTTTTTTCACCTAATTGTTGATCAACTTTCTTCAAGGTAGACTCAAAATCAGCTACTATAATGACAGGATGCTTTTGCTCCATTTTTTTATCTTTAAATATGAGGAGGTTTGTGTGAGAATTAGGCATACTAACTTTTACACATTCAAATTGTTTACAGTTATCAAGATGTTCATGGTATCTTTTATCGAGAAATTCATTCGTTGATGCTGATATAATTTTCATACATCTAAAGCATACTTTTAACATGTCCATCGTGTTTAGAATTAGCCGCAGATACAAGTCTTGAGAAGTTTTTGATCCAAGCGTAATGGTAATTAGCATCATCTTTCACGTCTTCCATGTGTTCATTTTCTGGAATATCATCTTCATCTTTGTAGTGTAAAAGATTGATGTACTTGTCTTCTGATAAAATTCTCTCTGAAATTCTAGCAGGGGAAATTGGGTAAATGGTAGTTTCTTCATCCTTTTTATTCACTACTTGACTAGGTATAAACGTATACACATTGACCGCAATGTCAGGATTGTTCTTCTCAAATTTGTCAATATCTTTGAGGGTAACTGGGTATTCTAGACCTTTGAACATGTGGTCAAATTCAGGTTTGTTATAGTTTGTTACCCTCTCTGTGTTCTTGGGAATATTTAACAATGCAGCTTCAACTGAGTATCTGAAGCATAGCTGATCAGTATTTTGCACATTAATCACCGCTTTTTTCTTTTGAATCTGTTGAGGCAAAGGAATGTAAGAAGATCCTGAAAGTGGTGTGTAATTGACTGTGTGTAAATCAATCTTTGTTTCTTCTAAAAATTTCCATCCAGATCCTTTCTGAACTAAATTTTTCAGTTCTTTAAGCATATCTTCAATGAGAGTGTCATAATTAACTTCTTGTCCCACGCCAAGGATGTGCCTAGATCGTAGCTGAAACTCTTGAACTTCAGTCTTCCTTTGCATTGAAATATATAAGACAATGCTAATTTTTAAACTGCTATGCTGAGTTTCTTCTTTAATTTTATCTTGTAAAACTGACTTAATGTTGTCAAGATAAGCTTTTATTCCAATTTTAGGCAGTCCTTGCATTCTGAAATGTTTGACATAACCTTTGAAAGCAGAGTTGACTTTTACGAAGGAAATTGATTCAGAATGTTGTTTGATCAACTCCTGGATGAATTTTTTACTCATTGAACGTTTGACATTGATGTCAAACTCTTTCGCTTTTTGAATGAGGTCAGATTTTAGTAATCTTTTGACTGGTTCTTTGGTCAAGAGTTCTTTCAATTTTTTAATGTTGAGATTCTGGAAATTTTTATGACCAAGTGCTTTAACTTGCTGTAAAAGTGGCTTTCTGATAGAAATTTTAGCTTTCACGGCTTTTGGTTTAATGTCAGACAAATTCACATGCTGAATTTTCTCCTCTAAAATTGTGTTCGATTGATCTTTTTTGAAATTCCTAGCATTGACACCTAGTCTTTGCGCAAGGACGCGCTTTTCAATTTGAGATAAGTCAGAAACTGACTTATCAATTTTAACTTCAATATCATTGAAACTATTTGGTATTTGTTGAAGTTGTTCAAGTAACTTTTCTCTTGAAAGTGAACCATAATTTTTCACCTTATTTCTGTAGGCGAGTATTTTCAATTCGTCAGTAGATAAGCCTCAGCTGGATAAACGTCCAGTCCTGTTGGACTTTTGGAAATTTTGTGATATGAAAGAGACATTCAGTGGAACCCCGGTAACACGACCTCCCAAGGGACTAAGCCGAAGTGGTCGTGTTACCGGGGTGGTCGCGTTAGTGAATTTAAGAATCATAAGTAGGTTTTCCCGCCAAAACATCGTCCTAGCAGATATGCTGTGTGTGCATTGACATGCATTAATGACTACGCCACCGGGTGATTCGATAATTTGTGTGTATATCACGAATAAAAAATTTTCTTGAGTGTTTTGCGTTTAATTTACAACTTATGTAAATGAGTAAATAAACTGACGAGAGCTAATTAGACCAAACATTACATTAAAACTTGAGCATGCTAATTAGAGCAAGCATGTCATTCACACCATCGGCAGCTGCCCTTCTTGATGTCAAGCTAATATTCCCGCTAACATTGAGAGAGGTGATGTGAGAAGATGTTGAGAATTATTCCTGATGTCTTCCTGCTTTAACTTCAGCCAATTTGAACTGGTACTGATTAAATCATCTTTTTAAAAACGTATTTTATCAATATTACGACGTAGTAAGCATTCTTTACTTTGAGTATCGGTACTCTTACTAATCAACATAATTTATTTGTCCTAAAAACTACGTGTGCATGCCTCTTGACATCATTTAATACTAAATGATGAAAAACAAACCGTGAGTCGAAAAGAAAGTTTATTCTTCATTTTATTTGCGCTGACATTTGATCAAACTCACTTACACATCATTTATTTTCATATGGATTCCCATGGTCATTGTGTTCGAGGTGCTAACTATCAACACGGATTTGCGAGAAGGTGCCAATTGATACGATGCGGTCATGGTTGATTACGGCAATTAGGCCTCATGGTCGCGTTAGCGGGGTTAATTTGCAGTTTGGGACCGACCAAGCTGGTGGTCGCGGTCTGGGTACCGGGGTGGTCGTGTTAGCGAGGGCCAGTTAATGAGAATTAGAGAGAAAACCATTCGGGACCGGAGAATTTTGGTCGTGTTCGCGGGGTGGTCGCGTTACTGAGGTGGTCGCCGACCGGGGTTCCACTGTATTTATCTATATACAAAATTAATTTTTTATTAGATCACATATGGAAAAGGGGATTCCCCACTTTTAGTTTCGGTTTCGCTTTCGGTAAGTCATTTTTTAGTCAAGTTTTTTTACTATAATCTGAAACTCACATACAACAAAAATTTCAATACCCCGACAGGACCGAACTTTTGTGAATTTTAGTATCCTATATAATCACCACTTGGTCGAAAATGTAGGATTCAGGGCTCACCACACCCATGAGAATTTTAGCGCAAGCGACGAGCGTAGCGAGTTAAATCATCATGGGTGTGTTCATTTATATACAAGATAAAATTTTTTTATTAGATCACGTATGACGGGAGCTCTTTCCACTTTAGATAATTTGTTGATCTTGTGATACGTGATTCAAGTTGTTCGTCGGAGAGGAAGGACATACTTTATTATGTACAAAAAATAATTTTTTAAATTTATCTATTTTGTGTCTGTTGAAGAAGTTGTTCCGTTGAAGAAGTTGTGAACTTTGTAGAATTGTTGTTCAGCGAGCGAAGCGAGCGGTTTGTAGAATTGTTGTTCAGCGAGCGTTTGAATGAAGCGAGCGAAGTGTAAAATAGTTTGACTAGTGTTTGACTGTGAGTCTATTCTTCGAAATTGAAGAGGTGTTTTGACTGAAAGAAGTTGTGTGTTGACTGTGTTTGACTGTAAGTCAGTTCCCCGAAATTGGGGAACGTGTTGACTGGTGTTTGACTTGGAAAAATGAAAAATATTGTTAAGTTGTTGACTGGTGTTTGACTGAAAGGAGTTGTGTGAAGTGTTGACTGGTGTTTGACTGAAAGGAGTTGTGTGAAGTGTTGACTGGTGTTTGACTGAGTTTTGTTTGACTAGGATTTAACTGAAAGGAAATGAATTAAAGGAGATTGCTCGTCAATCCACGTGACTATCAGAGACACCTGCAGTGAAAATATTCAACTACTTCGGTTTCCATATAAGGGATAGTCATTAGCATATTTCTACTACAATGTTTACTACGAGTCTAAGCACGTGGGTCACCCAGGTGGCTCCGCAAGCGAGGTAACTTGACGAGGCATGGTGTTATACTATAATAGTACCTTACGAATCCGCATGGAGCGCGTTATCGATAATGGTCGCAAATAATGTCAAAAACATAAAAAGTTATCGTAAATATTGTTATATTTCTGGATATTGGAGTATGTAAATGATAAGGAGACCTAAACCAATGACAGACCAGTATCCTATGAACCTTACTAGTGATTTGGGGTTCTTGAAACTCCTTAGATTTATCAATGAAAGCTTATTTCCGCCTTAGGTTTTTACCGGGCCATTCATAGCACACCAATTTCTTAAGCGTTTTAACGAGAACTGTCCTTTAAGTGTTGACTGGTGTTTGACTGAGAGAAGTTGTGTGAAGTGTTGACTGGTGTTTGACTGAAAGGAAAGTCAGTCAAAACGTCATTGAGTTAGAACTGTCACTTTTATACTACTGAGACGTTATGACAATAACGGGTCTAACACTTACAGCTGTCATTAGTGTCAAGACACTCCCTGAATGTTTTTTTCATTCAGCAGGCACAATGGACACACCAATTCGCCACGTCAACAATAAAGCCTGCCCTGCCCAAGGCTTGGGTAGTAAATATAAGACTAGTATAACTATAAGAAGAGAAAGATCATCAATTTAGTCAACTCATACTCCTGGTCCTATTAGCAGATAGTGAAAATGTCCATGAATGTAGGCCCCTGTAATGGCATACATGGCATGCATGTGCATAGGCCTACTCCATGTACTCGAAGTGAAAATTGGGTTGTGGGGCCTAATCTATTACAAAAGATTTGCTTACAATCATGAGTTTACGTATGAATATTACATTCAAATAGCTTGGATCACCGTTAGCAATCATATTATCATATTACCAGTTGACATTGTGTGTTAACTTATTTACTTTTGGACTTTGGATTCACGTACTACACACTCAGTCATGTCAGTAGATGTGTCTCCCGCATGCATTTGCTACAACGTTAGTTCTGTACATTTATACAGTGGGTGAACGGAGCATGGAAATCACTGAGAAAAATGGTTGTTTGAGCACTCGCGACACATTTACAAAAGTTAAAGCAACTATTTTTAGTGAATGTTTACCCGATGAGTAGTGTCGGCGTCATTATAACCCAACAAAATGAGTTTAAAAGCGCATAGTGTAACGAAAGGTTCTGGCTTGACTCTAATCTCAATCCAATGACGGCATCCGCCATTTTGCCATAATGTCGAAACTTCGGGATCGTCAAATAGAATGGACATCATATAATTTCTGACAAACACTGCTACTGTTTTCTTCATCCATGGAGTTATTATAAAGACATCTTAGGCAAAATTAAGATAAGCATTTCATTGACAAAGAGTGATTACGAGAATCGACTGGAGCTCTGATGTTGGATGGGAGATGCAAGGTTTTTGTTCGATTCTGAATTGAGTGTAGCTCAGCCCTTCTTCCCAGGTGATCTCTGATTGTCATGTGGTCACTGATAATGTGGTAACTGGTGCCCATCATTTGTCTTGTATAATGTATTAATCCTCCACTCATGTCATGATTGACAGCTTCCTTAATCTTTATCACTATACAATCACACCCTCTTTAATATTGACCAATCATGTTAATTGTTTGTATTATTGTAACCTTTTGTCTTGTTTTATGAATTATAGTTAGTCACGTTTTTGGAACCATGGCGTTCACTTCATTCCTTGCATGAACTTATTCATTATCTTTCCATAAGATCCTACTCTTTGTGCCACCAAGGCGCACATTGGTGCCGTGACCAGGATCTACTCTCGATTTTGTGATGGATAAGTTAAAGCAAAAAGTGCAGAGCCGTCGCGCTCAACTAGACAAACAAATTGCCAAAGGAAGGGTAATTTGTGACAAACCGGAACTTTCAGATACAGAGGCAGACTTGTAAGGGGCGACAATCGAAATTGTGACCACTAAACTCGAAGTGATTGAAGGAATACACGAGAAGATATTGGACAAACTGCTCGGCACCGAGGACTATGGTACTGTATTCGAAGTGTCTGATGATTATGTGATTCGAATAAACGAGGACATTAGGTGTTTCAAAGGCTTTCTTGAACGAAACCGACCACAGACGAACGTGGATACTTCACTGAGTGTTGCCTCCGGCGCAGCCGTAAGTACAACATCATTTACGTCGCATAAACCAAAAACTGTCAATTTGCCGAAATTACAACTGATCACGTTCGAAGGGGACATTCTACGATGGCAAAGCTTCATAGATTTGTTTGAAGCTGCCATTGACAAGAATTCAGCATTGGAGAATATCCAGAAGTTCCAATATCTCTGTGCCCAGCTGAAGGGTGAGGCGGCTCTCGTTATCGAGGGGCTTCCCCTGACTAGTGACAATTACACCAACGCCATGGAGATTTTGAAGGAAAGGTATGGACAACAGCACAAGTTACGCAACGCCTACATGAAAGCCTTATGGTCTCTGCCGTTACCAACAGAGACCATTTCATCTCTACAGACCTTCCACGACAATGTCGAGGCCTACGTACGGGGACTGCAGGCCATCGGACGCCCAGAATCAACATACGGGGAACTCCTGATTCCCATCATCACCGAGAAACTAACCGAGGAACTTCTGAGGAATATTTCTAGGGATCACGGTTCAGACAACTGGACACTGAAGGAGTTACGTGAAGCAATTCGTAAGGAGATATCGGCCATGCGAGCAGGAAAGCGAGGGGATATAAGTTGTGTTAGTCAATCTAATTCAAGTGTGCATGATTACTCTGATTTCAGCGCCCCCAGAACCGCATCCGCCCAAGCACTTCTCACCAACGCTGGTGACGCGAAATCGCAACCTCGAAGGCCCTGTGTGTTTTGCAAGGGAAATCACCGCGCGCTTGATTGCCAAAGGGTTAAAGACCATAATACGCGCTTGGATATCGTTACGAAAGAGCACTTGTGTTGGAATTGTTTCAGTAGCAAACACATATCCCGCCATTGTGAGTCGCATTTTAAATGCCGCATGTGTTCCGGAAAGCATCACACTATGCTTCACCACGCTACCCTTTTCGCTAATCCGCCGACTCCATCAAAATTCGCTGATAAGCCAGCCACTAACGCGAAACCCGCCAACCAAGTCCATACAAACACCGTGGCAACACCAGATGGTGCACAGACCCTGAACTCAATCCTCCTAAAAACCGCATGTGCGAACATAAAATCCAATCTATCCTCCACTAGAACCAATATTCTATTTGATGAGGGCTCAACTAAATCCTTCGTTACGTCAGAGTTGGCCGACCAGTTACAACTTAAGCCGGATGGGGAGATAACCGTAAACATCGCAACCTTTGGTTGAAGAACCGCGTAACTGCAGACGTTCTCAACCTCCCGCACATTCGTGGCCTAAGATTAGCGCAGCCAATCACAGTTCAGAACTCACTTAGCATTTCAGTTCTGATAGGCGCCGATTTCTACTGGCAGTTCGTTGGAAACCACGTGCTAAAAGGGGATGGCCCCACCGCTGTTTCGTCCGCTCTTGGTTACCTTTTGTCTGGACCTACGTCACGTGACACCGCAACCTTCCCAACGGAAGTGAGAAGTTTTCAAGTGATGGTTACATCACCAACGCTCGAATCCGCAAACACTGATCCTTTAACCAAATTATGGGATCTAGAAAGCATTGGCATTAGGCCTAGTGAACAAACTTGTGAAGCTTCCGATGACTTTGAAACATTTTGCGCAGAGAACATTGAAAAACGTGAGAAACAGTATTTCTCCAGACTACCATGGAAACCTGATCACCCGCACCTACCGACCAACTTCAATGTTGCCAACGCGCGCACTAGAAACTTGGTTAGGCACCTCCCACCTGATACCATCAAAATCTATGACCGCATCATAAATGAACAGGAACAACGTGGCTTCATTGAACACGTATTGAATGATGACAACCGATTGGGTCATTATCTACCGCATCGCTGTGTAAAGAAGGATTCGCCTACCACGTCCATTCGCATAGTTTACGACTGTAGTTGTAAATCCGCAACCACACCAAGCTTGAATGATTGTTTACAAAAAGGCCCAGAACTTCTCAATGATTTGGCAGGCATAATCATGCGTTTCCGCCTTCATCCCATAGCACTAAGTAGTGATATTGAGAAGGCATTTCTTCATGTTGGTCTACATGAACAAGATAGAGATTTCACCAAGTTCCTCTGGTTGTCTAATCCCAAAGAACCAGAGAGTGACTTCATCGTGTACAGGTTCTCATCTGTCCTATTCGGTTCAAACGCCAGCCCAGCCATACTAAACGCGGTCATCCGTAAACACCTAAAAGAAAATGACTCTGAAACCGCCAGAGACATTTCCACCAACATTTACGTGGACAACGTAATCAGTGGTGTTGAAAATGAACAGAATGCGCTAGACTATTTCAACTCAGCAAATCAGTTGGTAGAATCCGGTGGTTTCCATCTCAGATCATGGGCAACAAACAGCCAACTACTGAAAGAAACTGCAAAAAATGAAGGTGTGCTTGATGACAGTAGCAACGCATCACTTCTTGGTCTGAAATGGGATACCGACTTGGATACAATTGGTTTCAAACCTTGTGATATTTCATGTACTCAAACACCAACCAAACGCGAGGTATTGAAATACGCAAGCTCTGTTTATGATCCATTGGGCCATATGAGTCCCGTAACCATAATATCGCGGATCTTCATCCAAGCGCTCTGGAAAGAAGGTTTGGAATGGGACGAACCATTGCCAGCAAACCTCAGTAAAACGTGGAAATCTAGCATCTGAACAATGCAAAATGTCACGACAGTACTTTCCAAACATTGATTCCATCTCAGCTGAGTCTTGTGAACTCCACGCCTTCGGTGATAGTAGCATAAAAGCTTATGGCGCTTGTGTTTTTCTACGCTGCGGAACAGATACTCCCCTGGTAATTGCAAACACAAGAGTTGCCCCGACGAAACAACTCACACTTCCACGCTTGGAACTGGTCGCCCTATTAGCCGCGCGATTGCTAAAATACGTGCGCAGTCAAATACAGTTGAAAATTACGTCATCCACCCTCTGGTCTGATAGCCAGATAGTACTGCATTGGTTAAAAAGTACCAAAACACTGCCGATCTTTGTTCGAAACCGGGTAACAGAGATAAATAGTTATGACATTAACCATTTCCTGTACTGCCCTACTGCTGATAATCCGGCAGACATGATTAGCCGAGGAATCACAACTCAGCAATTCCTTGAAAACCAAGTGTGGTGGCATGGGCCAGAGTGGCTCAGAACAGGTTCTTTCCCCGAGCAAATAGCTTGCAACACCGATCTATTATTGTTTAATGACACCGCAGAGTCCGATGACCAGGTTGGTATCGGACAGTCTCCTGAACCGGTAAATCTCGTCAACACCGCAAAGCCCGATGACCAGCTTGGTATCGGACAAACTATTGACATCACCCGTTACGCGACATTGCGCAGACTAAATCGCATTTCCGCATGGGTCCTCAGATTCGTTGACAATCTAAAGAAAGCACCCGACCAACGAAATCATGATGCCACTCTCAATGCCAAAGAAATTCAACGCGCAAATAATAAATGGATTCAGTTTGTCCAGCAAACCACCTACCAGCGCGAAATACAGAAAATGCGAATTGAACAGAAGCATGTACCGCCTCCACTTGTCCGACAACTCAAGTTATTTCTTGATAACCAGGGTTATATTCGTTGTGGCGGTAGGTTACATAACGCACCACTCGGTGAGAATGCGAAGTTTCCAATCTTGCTGCCGCATACGCATACCTTCACAAAGCTGGTGATCGATGATGCGCATGATAAAACATTGCATTCGGGCCTACAGGCCACCGTTACATTGTTGAGACAAACATACTGGATTACTAGAATACGCGTAACCGCCAAGTCCGTCATCTGGAACTGTTGGCTTTGTACATTGATTTGTGGTTTACCATATGCTCAACCAATACGCGTGCCATTACCGACATGGCGTTTGCAAAACGCACATCCATTCCAAATAACTGGAGTGGACTTCACTGGTGAAATGATCGTGAAAACCGAAAATGGTCAACGCAAATGTTACATTTGTTTATTCACCTGCGCCAACACGAGGGCCATTCATCTAGAATTGGTCACAGATATGAGCACTAAGTCCTTTCTGCGCGCTTTCCGTCGTTTCGCTGCGAGACGTTCGCTTCCCCGCTCGGTAGTTAGTGATAACGCTACAACATTCATTTCTAGCGCTCAAAACGTTAAAGATATCATAGAAAACGCGACTGTGCAAACCTACATGGCAAACAACAATGTTGACTGGACATTCATTCCGAAACGTGCCCCCTGGTGGGGTGGGTTTTACGAATGTCTGGTCGGTCTCGTCAAAACAACGCTGAAAAAGGTGCTTGAACGCGCGTTTGTGACCCTTGACGAGATGAATACTTTTCTATGCGAAATAGAATGTGTGTTGAATAACCGTCCTCTTACGTATGTTTACGGTGATGATAAGGACGCACTAGCTTTAACCCCGCTCATCTGCTGCATGGTCGATTGTTGAACACTCTCCCACATGTTATCCCAGACTCTGATGAAATCATGGACCCTACTAACGAAACCAGAGCGACACTTACCAAACGCTCCACAATTCTGGGAGAAATTCAGCGAACTATTTGGATTAAGTGGGAACATGAATATCTCACTGCCCTCAGGGAGCGACATGATCGTGTCAGAACTGGTAAACTGACAAACACTATCAAACCTGGCGATGTTGTACTTGTTCACGCGGACATGAAAAAATGTTTGATGTGGGACTTAGCTGTTGTTGAGTCTTTGATTACTGGCAATGATGGCATTGCCCGCGCTGCCAACATTAGGACAAAGAATGGCCGCACTAACCGCCCGATCACAAAGCTCTATCCTCTTGAAGTTCAGAACAGTGACAATTGTGAACAGTCAAGTGACAAAACTGTTCACGCCAGTGACAAAACCCGCGACAATATTGATAACAGTGGTACTGTACCGTGAAGCCCTTAAAAGGTAGGCTTCACGGTGTTCATAGGGTTAACTCAATTCGTTTGAAGTCTACCGAACGTGCCTTATCAGGCTATTCGTCATTGTTCTTAGCCTTGATTAATATTATTATACAATATAAGCAGTGAGTCCAGGGGTCCGAGTCACGCGGTTCCAAGTCGGAGGATTGCGGTGACAGCAGTAAGTCCTTAAAGGGATGGCCAGTGATCTTGGCACAGTTAACGTTCCGATCATGGTCACCTGGTACGAGGCGTCCAATCATAGCTTCCCAATGGTCTTCAGCTACCAGGGGGAGGCACTTGACATTGTTAGGTCTCTCTCTGGACGGCCTTGTACCCTGGACCGGGTTGCTCCTTTAATTAGTATTCGTCTTCCGTAATCCTGGACTCTGAGCTCGTGACTTGGCGTCTGGGTATTTAAGTACTGGGCACGCCGGCTCTCTCTCTCTCTCTTTCCTCTCTTGGGCGGCCCAGCTTGCATCCAATAGTGTCTAGCTAAATCAGAAACACCTAAATCAAGTAAGTACAAATAAACTATTATATGATTACTCCTGACTTCCGAGTTCATTCTCTGCTAAGTTAGTATGTCTACAAGTTCAGCATCGGTCTACGGCACCAGGTCTCTTGAGGGATGTTCGTTAACCTCAGGGACGCTGGGAACAGTACCCTTACCACCAAAACTGTCACAGATAACTCGCAAAATCGCCATCCCACCAGGGAATCTGCAAAAAGAGCACCACTGAAAATTCGCAACTGGTTATCTGGTAGTGATTAAGTATGTGTCTATACGCCTATCCAATTCGTTTGGCAACTTCATTAACACACCATTATCAAAATTGAAAAATGGACGGTCCACTATATGACAAGACATTTGTGGTGTATTCAGAGACTTAGTGTTTTATTTGCATAATTTGATCTCTTTGTAGGTTAATTCTACATTTTACATTTATTCGGATTAGCAGATTCTAATTATTGATGTGTGCATTATAATCATTTTATAATAGTTCTTTAGAGACGTCATTTGACACTTCACGTAAATTCAATCAACATAACTTCTCTTTCTCAATGATGGCATTTGCCATTTGATCTGTGACACTAGTATTCGTGTCAAATTTGTTGAAACTGTCTAAAATGGTATCATCAGGTAGTTCTGTTAAATATTGTAGGAGGTCATAATTGATGTGTGGGCAATCGCAAGAGCTATCAACAACATCTTTACGCTCGGGCATCGAATCATCTAGGACATCTTGGGTGGCAGGCATGCGCTCATCAACGTGTTGTACATCTGGTGAGCCCTCCATGTCATCGTTTGATTTCTGTTCCCTATGTTGCGCTTCCTTCCAATCATCTTGGTTAACAATATCACGCATTGTTGACTGCAGGAAGTCATCAAGTTTTTCTTGGTCAAGCTCAACATTCTTGTATATCGGATTATGGTTTTTTTAGTGCTGAAAATACGCTAAAACTTTCGATTTAGACACAACTTCTTCGACATAAGAACCTTTGTATTCAGGTCTTCTCTTGAGGGCTACTGGTATAAGATCTTGCTGTATCGGTCAAATCTTGTCTATTGCAGCATTCACTCTGGACTCCACACAAATCAGTGGTCCAAGCACTTTGAGTTCACTAGCTCTTGGGATATTGGCGACACGAATGAACGGGATGATTAATTTCAATAAATGAGCTTCACACTTATTCAGTTTCATAGTAGCGTAATTAGCAAATTCTGCAGGCAAGGGTGGCACAAGGAAGTTGAACTTGTTTTCATTGCAAGAAGGAACATGGCCTTTTCTGATTGAGCGTTGGCAGGACGAACATACATAATAATTGCCATCAAAAGACTTTGTGACCGGTTTTCCTGTGCTGGCATCATAATTGATAAGTAAGTGTTGCATCTGTATTTCAGTGAAGGTCTTTCGATGCATCCGCAGGAGGTGTACACTTCCACGTGTATGGTACCTTAGGTCAGACACACAGATATAGCCAAGATGTGTTTTGGTGTGGATGTGCTTTGTAACCTTTTCAATGTACTTAGTTCGATCCCGATTCCATCCCTTTTCAGAGACAGGAAGTGCGGCAGTTGATGTTTCTGAAATGATCACTGGTGCATCGAGATTGAAAATGTGGGGCATATCATTGTTTTGATCATGCAATCCATTCTCATTGGACATCGTCGTAGATACTTTTGCATGGCGAGCAGCGGAAATACTAGGTGAACGCACCCGCTTCTTTGAAATGTACGACTTGGAAGGTGGTGGAGTTGGGTCCTTCTCAGCCATCATGCGTTTCATTCTTTGGTGGGTGGCCTGGATTCGCCTGCCAAGGCGATTGGAACGTGCATTTACTTTTGGACTCCTCATCTGATGTTCTGCCATGTACTGAGCCAGAGGTGTGACAACATTCACTGCATGATAACTATTGGGACCATCATATTTCAAATACAAAGCTTGAGGCTGTGTCCGGGGCTTTGAATTGCTAAATCTACTGAGTGGATCACGTTCAAACAACTTCCATGCCCATTTGTTTCTTTGAAGTTCATGAAAGACATATATGGGAATGTCTAGGAGTGATGCAGCTGCTGCAATGTCAGTGTCTGTTGTGGTAGAACCTTGGCGTAGCATTGTTATATGATTCTGGAACGTTTCCCCATGTGATAAGTATTTGGTGAAGTTGACCTGATGATGCAATTCATGCTGGATGAGATGACGCTGCAGTTGGTCGCCATGTTCGATAGAACCAGTGATACAGTAACTCAATGCTTTGAAGAGTGATATTTGCCCATCAGTAGCTGCATGGCTTGCTACAGAAACATTGTTATTTGAGAAAGTGCTGTTGTGAAGCATGTAATGAACTTCTGCTGAGAAAGACAATGAAAAGGTGTGATACTGCTGCTTCTGCCAATTCTGATTAGGAGGAGTAAATTTGTGTTGAAAGAGGTGATGATGATCTATGTGAAATGGATAAAGGGCATGAATATTTGCTGGACAAAACCTGGGAGAAAGCGATACCTTGGACAGAACTTCAAAATGAACTCCACTTGTATTGGCAAGATAAACACACGGAGACAGTTGTTGATGAGCACGACCTGATTTGTGACGATGCCATGCCCATTGATCTGTGGCCCCTGGAATGGGGGAATAAATGTAAATATCTGTGCCCAGAAGGCTAGCTGCAGCGAATATTTCTGTTTCAGTGGCCCAGGTACCCAGTTGGGTCATTCTGGATGTTTCCAAGAAGTGTTTCCATATGTTCACAAACAAGATTACGAATAATATGATGAAAACATTCAAAGCCTGTCACTACATATGAAATACAACGAAAGAAGCAGGTACCATCCCCAACGATACTACGTATTTCTGATGGTATTGACTTATTCAATATGAGAGGAGGCACCGAAACATTACCATAATATGGAGTCGTTACAATATCTTTTCTAATGCCAACCATCAATGGCATTAATTTGCTTACGACTTCTTGTTGCCATTGTTTGTTTGGTGGAATGAATAGAAACTGTTTTTCAGCTAGTTCTTTTCGTGACCTCAATGTCAACATTGAAACCTTCACTGTCATGACGTCCATCATTGTGACTACAATCAGCTCTCTGTGATTTTGGCGGTGGTGAATCAACTTGCAATTGTCTTTTAACTCCTGCGTTTGATGAAATAAATTTGGATTGATCCATTACAGACATGGTTTTTACCTTGATGAGGATGGAGTGCCAGGGTTAACTTTCGATGGTGTGTAGCAGTTGGCATATGATGATAATGGAGTAGGAGAGCTGGGGTTTGGAATATCTTTGTTACCATGGCTGGAAAAAAATAGGGGCAGTGGTTGATATTGATGAACAGCAATCATTTCAACAGATTCTATGAATTGAATACAATATGCATACAATGTTCATGTGACTACATTGGAGGATATATGCAAAGCAAGCACTGGTGAGACTCTTTTTCACTATTTGCATTGATGACAGCTGTAGCTGATTTTGGCAGACAATCTCTCCATGTCCCCTGTGTCCAATGATTTCTTTGACTCATTTCATGAAGTTGTTTTGCTTTAAAGCCAAGAGAAAGAAGAGTTGATAATGCCTGGTGAAGAGGCAGTTTAGACGCAATAATAACCAGCTGGAGGCTAACCAACCGGCCACATTATAACTAGGTACCAAGACTGTTTAAAACTTTGGCTTTTCATTTATGAGGCAGCCATCAAGATCTGTAAGACTCACCTTGCAGAAGGAGTAGGTTGAGGCTTTTTATGTGGGAGGTCCATGTCGTTCTCTTGTGAATTTCTGAGGATGAAAGATCACAATTATGACAGAATAAGAATAACTAGAAATTTGAAATGTGCTTGTCAGCAAATTTGATAGCCCCCACGGGCCCACACAGTACACGTATGGAGGAGTGAAGTCTATTTCGTTTTGCGGATGATCTATTTCGGACAAACACGCTCGCGCTTTCTCAAAATCACACGCACAGTAACATTTAAACAGCACCCTAACCTTTTCAGATGGGCAGGATGGATCATCGATAAGCATTTAAGGCTATTCCTTTATTTTATTCCTTCATTCAACCATGTCAACCGTCGTTCTTTGCTCAAAATACTCGACAGCTCGCCACTTCGGCAAAGAGATACCGCCGCCATGATGCATGAGGATATGACGTCACCATTACGGGGCGGAGCTTATGCTAATATACGTGTGATTGACAGAATCGTGCCGGAGATTTGAAAGCAAATCAGAAAATCGGCGCATAAAAACGCTTCAAAGTCATCAAAATTATCCGAATTTCGAAAAAATCTTTGCCAGGTGCACTAGATCGAGTTTAGTTTGATGGGACAGGGGTGACAGTTTTTCAGTTGAAATAGCAGTTTTGCTGGACTACCTCCATAATATAACCTGGGAAGAATGCAGAAGCCTAGTACCTTCTCCTAGTAATCTCAATATAGACCGCACATTTGTTGTATGTGGGGTCTATAAAAATGACATGGCACAGACATCTGGCCATATTATTCAAAGCTATCATAATAGTTTTTGGCATTAGAACAAGTGCTAACGATATGTGCTGCTCTAAGTATGTATAATCACAACTGCCGGGTCAACAATCAGTCCTTCTGACTAGCGCTCAAGAAATCACTGATTTAAACCCTTTTACCTGCATGAAATTTGATTTTGAATAAATGAATATCGATCAGAAATGATCAGACTGTAGGGCAGACTGAGCAGCCCATGTGAGTTCCATTGAAGGCCAAGGGTTTCAGTATTGACCGGTGTTAAAGTGCAGGACAGATGAGACCTCTGCAGCAGTTGATGCCAAACTTTACAGCATATCTTCACCTGAAAACTGAACCCAACACTTTGGATGATTACCTGAATGACTGTGATGTTTCACTATTTGAAACTTTTGAAACTTTCCTTGGCATGGCTGAAGAATAGATTTTGTAAAGAATATATTACATTATCTGGTGCGTTATTGAAATCCGCCTTCTAGTGTGACCTTTAAACTCGCTGTTTTCATAAGCAGAAGATTTCAAGGGTCTGGCAAACATGAAATACAAGGCAAGAAGCAATTATTGCCAAAACTGCTGCCATTCATGAATGAATGCAATTAATTTGCTGATGACTTGTTGTTTCAGATGAGCGCCCAACAGCGAGAAGCCCACCTGAAGCGAGTATTCGGGGAGAAAATCAAGGTCGGCCTTGATATCCACTGTCACTCCGATGTAGGTCTTGACATACCATACACCGACTTCCTTGCAGAGTCGATGCCGTTATCGCAAAGGAAGCTCCTCTGGCAAAGGGCTTCAGCGTTGATGCAGACATGCCGTCAGTCTGTCAAAGTTACCGACAGCCGTATGTGTATAGTCACAGAAAAGGAAGCAGTGATGTTGGATTTGCTCAAGTCAGGGAGAGCCACGTGCTCTGTCAGCTGCCGAAGCTATCAGGCCTTTGATGGAGTGTGTGAACATACTTTAGTTGGAGCAAACTTCCTGAAGGAGATGAAAAGATTTGTAGATTACCATAATGGCAAGAAAACCGCTGGAGCAACGGGCAGCATCTACAAGAAGACCAAGGGAGCTGGGAAAAAGGGTTCGAAACTGCGCCAGGGCATCAACAATTCCCGACAGCAACCAATTTTGACCGTTGATGAGAGTCTGTCGGGTCTTGATCGGCCTAAAGCCTTCAGGTATGATCAATACTACCATAACAACAACATGTTCCAAGTTGTCTTCTTAAGCGATTACCCGTATGCGAGAAAATGTCTTGGTTGCGATAACCTTTTCCAACGCAATGTCATGTGCAAGCCATTAGACATCTGTATTGCGCACAAAGAGCGATATGAATACCCAGATAAGGAATCCGGAGAATGGCTGGTGTCAAAAGTGAAAGAACGCAATGCGTACTATCACATTGACAGCAAATGCATCCTCAGTCGTCACCCTTACTTTTGGGATGGTTTGGTTAGGGAAGAGGGCAATGTGATTTTGAGGCTAAACGAGGGCCACGCAAAGTATCTTCTGAACGAGCTTCACTTCAAAGTTCCTACATAGAGGGAAGGCACAGCGCATGTAGTAGCGGTTGAACTGCATTACCAATGCCCATTTTCGACTTTTCTTTTGTGATGTACCGTACGAAATAGCGCGAGTGACTGCTTGTCACACAAGTTTCATCGCAGTATTTGGGTTGGGTGGGGTCATGTTACACGAATTGTCATTTATTGCATTGCATATTAGGTTTGGGGTGGGGTCATGTTATAAAACGTTATATAGTTATAGTAGCCAACCTGTCATTTTTGCAAAGTAAAGCGATTTATTGAAATGTCTGCAGGTATAAATTGTAATTCAATAATGTTGACTGTCGGAGACAGTGCTAGTGGACACCGGCGTAACGTTTTTTTAAGTGTTCCCCGTGTCATAGTGTTCCATACAGTCAAAAGACTGACGGAATAAGAAAACATTACACCGCAGTTCTGTATTTTCATTGCATATTTCTGTTCATTTTGAAACCCATGTACCCAGTAATTTTTGCCCTGTAGGTCGCATACATGTACTTATAAAGTCGGTATCATAGAGTCGTTACATTAATTTCTTAATTCAGCTGTACAGACATGTGGTAGGTTATTTGGAAGCTGATTTTTTTTGTAAACCATCTTGTGGTGCCGTAGACTAAAGAACAGATTATGTAGTGACATCGATAAAAGGGTAAACTACAATGGAACAAATACCGGTGTTAGTATTTGTAAAGGTGAACTGCCTATCTGAAATTAAAAATGATGGAATCACGTGGACCTGGTTACATATTCTGTGTCAGCCTAACAGCACTATCCGCCTGTCCTAATATAGCCTACGGCCTATGTAGGTGCGGGGGTGCCTCTCAGGTGACATCACTTAATTGCCGCCTGATCGAATTCATGACTTAGAATCAATTTCCAATGATTGGAGTGTTCCTTTAAATATATTCTCGGACTCAATCTGCAGAAAACGTATACTTTTATTCATTTCTTCATTCACCTCATTTGGGCTACATAAGATATAGCTACGAGCGTTTCAAAATACAAGAGAGAGATATAAAAACCCCTGGTTTATGGTTCTACCGTATTATCCTATCGTATTTAGGTCCCGATTATCGTGTATCATCTGTCATCTGTGGGTAATCGCCTGTTTTTTTCTCTCTTCAAATAAGGATATTTGTCAATCTAACCGGCGATATTACGCCCTATATGTAACAGAGAATTAATCTTATCAGACAATGATATCGTTAATATTATGCCTATACAGTCAAAATAACTTGAGTGATCTCCCGATCATGGCTTTAATATGTAACAATCAAGTAATCATGATGACGTCACATTCCTGACAGCCAATCACACACCGATTGTTTTTCTTTGCCCAAATTTATGAGATAACACTTAATGCTACTGATAATACTTGTTTGACCGGTGATAGTAAGTGCCTATGACTTGCAATATAATTTTCAATGAGTCGCATTTATAATAAAACCTTTTCCCAATGCCATTATGTTTTTCTCATCACTGTTAATTAGACTGTTAATTATACTTCGGTAGGTGACCACTCCAAAATAACCTTCCAAATACAATATCGTATCGTACGTCAAATTACTGCAAATATCATAGATGTAGGATGAATACCCGGCCTGAAATGGCGCCTTAAAGGTGGACGCGTTCTTATTGGGCCACCAGATATTAATAATATAATCGTTGTAGTAATTCTTTAATCAACCACGATCTTTATGTATCATGTACACTTAAACTTACATTCTTTGGAGAACTGCCCGGCCATAAGACAGGTCCCTGGTCTCCTTTACTCTTCACCTCTTTCTTTTATATGCACAATGTAGATATCAGCACTGCACCCCAGTTTAATATTTTCATCTTCTGTAGAACAAATTTTATTAATATTTAGCGTCGATGATGTCCCCAGCACCACTTACGTCATTATGAACTGTTTACCACACGTTAATTGTTAATTTGGACATTGCATCGACTTTTAAAACACGTTTACCCTTCCCTCCGTGCATGGGCAAACTGTCCAACTGCCACAACCTTCATTAATGAAGTAGAGTAGTTTAAAAGAAGAAGAAGAAGAAGAAGATCTTCTGCACAGTTTATTTTGATAGTACGAAACGCGTAAATCCTGTTTAATTAAAATCATCGTTTGAATAAAATGCTGTTCGCCTCATTTATCTTGTGTGTTGTCATTGCCTCAAATCGTCAAGAAATTAGGAACCAGCAAAGCCTAGACTCTTAACCCAGTCTCTTCGGATTGCGGCGTCCGTCATCCCCACTGCGGGGGAGTGTAGCAAAGCCCTGCGAACGCAAGAGTATGGTCTGAGGGACAAGTTGGTTACAAAGCCGGGGTCACGTTCTACTCCTAATGTTACATGTCCCAAAATTAGTGATGATCTGGGATTTTTCATGATTTTGCACTCGGTGACCCTTGAAAATCATGACCTTTGACCTTTGACTATTTAAAAGGCCCTCTGGCATTTCTGGGGTCAACACCCACTAAAGACCCATACATGTCCCAAGATTGGTGATGATCGGGCAATAGACTGAGAGGTTTCGTGATTTTGCACTCAGTGACCTTTGGCCAGTCATGACCTTGACAGTAGTATTTCGGAGTCAACCTCCTGATGATAGATCTGGGAGCTAGAAAATGATCAATATTGCCTTCCTTATCTCCCCACCAACCCTTATTTCCTGATTCCCTTTCCGTTCCCATCCCCTCTTTATCCATCACTGGCCTTCCCCGCTCACCACCCTCTTCTCACCGAGGCTAATCCATTAGTAAATGCCTACTCCCCTGGGGCTTATTAAAGGGGGACTATATGCCTAGGCAGGAGCAGAGGTGCTAATTTGGCCATCTTCAGGCGACTTTTGCACAGTGAGGGCGCTGGGGCATGTCCGATTCAGCACTAAATATATTCCTTACACAAGCGTGAGATGTGAGAGAACCCTTTTGGCGACTTTGTGTAACTTTATCTTGCTGCCTATATTGTCTCTTTAAGGTAATCTTTATTATCCCAAAGCAAAACAGACATGATATTCAAGCTTATAGGTCACCGCCACCACACCATGTACTACTACTAGTATATAATAGTAGATCAATAGGCGCGCCATCTATGAGATGATACGATAACTGACATCTACCTTTGTTCCATTGTATTTTTTGTGTCAGAAAATAATGATTGCTCCCGAGGCGTAATATTGCGCTAAATAGGCGTAATATCGCGCTAAATACAGTAAGCCCACAGCTGCAACCTGCATCGAGGTCTGATTTCCAAAAGTCCGAAAAGACCTATTTGCACCTATTTGTAGGCCATTATGTTCACTTTTTATTTTACTAGACACAACTAGACATCGCTAGCAACACATTGATGCCTCTTGCACTAATATTCGTCAAGCCATCGCTGCACAATCCGAGTCACAAAAATCAGTGCCTCAGATAGATCGTATGAATTTAAGGATCACATTTGTCAAGTGAATCAATAATTGAGGAGTGTCATATTGTTTCAGAAATTTGGTTCAGTGAGGTTGTTACCTCCACAATTATTCGAGTCGTGGTTGGTTTGGAAATGTTGACAGTAGATCCGCAAGGATAAAAATTGTAAACCAGAGAGTCGCAAGCAGTTTTAACCCAGGAGGCAGCGCGTAATTTCTCCTAGTTTCCGATTCGTGGTCATCCCTCACAAGAATAATGTTTGCCGATCAAACCGATATCGCTGATATAATTATAAGTCGTTTTAGAAGTCTTGTGGATGGAGGCGATCACGAAAACCCTTTTCCCTGCGAATTGCACGCCTGTGTGCAATTTCATGTTGCCAAGCCAACATCGACAAACTTATCTCCGATGAGCGCCGTGCTAAAAATGAACTGAAGGAACCAGTCCACTTAGAGTTAAGACTGCCCCGGAGGTGTCTCAAATGGTTCATCCCCATTTCGCCTACACCCATTTCGCCTACACCCATTTCGCCTACAAAATTTACCCATTTCGCCTACTCACCATTTCGCCTACACCCATTTCGCCTATTCACCATTTCGCCTATTCACCATTTCGCCTATTCACCATTTCGCCTACTCACCATTTCGCCTACTCACCATTTCGCCAACACCCATTTTGCCTATTCACCATTTCGCCTATTACCCATTTCGCCAATTACCCATCTTGCCTACATCATTTCAAATGTTTTTTGATAGTGACTTCAAATTCAAAAGATGTATCAGCCTTCTAGGCTGATTTGAAATGTCTATTGGTGCCAGAATTTTGTAATGCTTTTAGAAATATGCAGTTTATCCAACTAAATACCAACTAAATACTATCAGAAGAACTGAGTAGGGTCATGAGTAGGGTCATGAGCTTGATAATCTGACATCGATGAAAATGGCTTTCATATTCGTGGACAACCACCAGTTTTAATAAAATTTCACCATTTACTCGCCTGACTGTCTGGAATGTCATATCCAAATTTCAGATTCACAACCCGAAGCATTGCGAGGCGGTCGAACTGTGACAAGTTAACTGCAAAAAGGCTTAAAAAGTCAATGGTGGTCTTGTCTCAAGAGGCCGGGTTGGAATGATAAAGTATGGTAAAGTTTAACTGGGAAATATGCTATAATATGAAGGAAAAAAACCAAGCTCAACAATTTGTAAAATTGTTCAAATGTCCAGCGCACACCACTCTTTTCCTTTTTAGTAGGCGAAATGGTTAGTAGGCGTAATGGTGAGAAGGCGAAATGGTGAGTAGGCGAAATGGTGAATAGGCGAAGTGGGTGTAGGCGAAATGGTGAATAGGCGAAATGGGGGTAGGCGAAATGGGGGTAGGCAAAATGGGTAATAGGCGAAATGGGTGTAGGCGAAATGGGTGTAGGCGAAATGGGGGTACACCGTCTCAAATCTAAGATTCGATTTGAGTGGGCCACTTGACTTAAGCATATTTATGAATATGACTTATTTTAAGTAACTACCCCACCTAAACTTAAGATGCATTTTAGGTGCCCCACTTTGACTTAAGTAGCTTCATGAATACGTGCACTATTTTTGACCCTGGCTGCCAACTAAGCGTAGTTGGATACTAAGTGTTATTCATAAAACCCCGCTAAGCCCAGTTTGGTTTTAAGTTGTCTGCTGAGTTTAGAGGTGCTCTGGGGTACCTCTAAGTCACTTGTTGGCAACCAATTTTGACAATTGTACATTGGATTCAGAGGCAAGATGAATTCAGGAGCTGGCAAAATTGCATCGTGTGAAGAGAAAATAACGGGATATTCAGAGACATGCTTTTTAATTTTTGTCATGTATATATCAACATATAATTTTTTTTTTTCAAAATTGGCCAATCAAGAATATTCAATGCAACTGTGTTCTGTTCATTCCCCCATGACATATTCCATAAACTTTTGCATTATCACATGTTGAAATCTTGAAATTTTAAGCGAATTATTATATCATCGTAATCATACTAGTTTTGATGTGTTTCTACCTCTACAGGTGATATTTTTATTTTATTTTTTATGTATGCTCATGTTACCCCTGTTACGCTCCAACTCTATAATAGTGCCAACTCTGATGGACATGATTCCAACTTTAATATGCCAACTCCAATGGAGATAGATAAGTACTCAGTCTCTACCCGGTGAACGGTTTGTTCCAACTCTAATATGGCAACTATACGAGAGTTTGCAATCAGTCTGAATGATTTAAAAACGCCTAAGTAAGGCAGGATGATCGTTCGTCTTCTTATCCGCAAGGACGCAAAGATCTCCCATGGTCCATTCAGCTGACTTCCTGAACATCCTGAAGATATTGGGCACAAAAAGAGCAACAATTTGATTGTAGCAATTGGTATTTTGGTGTTTAATGAATGCGGGTTGTAAAATGACGGCACATGCATTTGACATGCCTCTGCGTCGGCTGTATGATTTTCATGTTGATTTTTTCAGTGTAGAAAAAGTACATGGTGTCCTCCAAAGATTGTTTGACCGCCCTGCATCAGGACTTGTCCCTGCTTATTCATGTTTATTGACATTTGCTCATCATCTTTAGATATAGGTTATTGTGACAGATATTAGTAAGGATAAAACAATCGTAGATGAAGGATATCTCAGTTGACAATTGGCATTGAGATCCAAGATCTTCGGTCCGACTATCCGTGACTAGTCAGATGATCGAGTCGTGGGGACACCCATTACCACTAATATTACCAAATGAGGCAGGTTTTGCATTTCTAAACCTCTAAGACAAAAAGAGGCCTAACTTTAATAATAATAATAATTTATAATAATAATAATAATACTAATAATTTATTATATTAAAAGTGCTTTTGAATGAAAATCATTTGCAAAGCACTGTACAATTTAAAAAACCACACATAGTAAAAGAGAAAAATTGTACATAGAGATTAAAACATTCATAGAGATTAAAACATTTAGGCGCTGGTGTCGAAGTGTTCAATAAAAAGGTGAGTTTTGAGATGTTTTTTGAAGGCGCTGGTGCCAATGGGATCACGCATCCAGGCCGGAAGTGAGTTCCACAGCCTGGGCGCCAAGTTCCCCAGGCAACGGTCTCCGAAGACGCCCCTTGTCCGTGGTATGGAAAGGAGCCAATGGTCCTCCGAAGACCGAAGCCTGCGGTCCGGGGCACGAAGACTGAGGAACTCCTTGAGGTACTCCGGGCTTTGGTCATTATGTAAGACCTGATGCGTCAGCAGTAGCACTTTATACTGGATACGTGATCTCACTGGCAACCAGTGCAGCTCCTTAAGTACAGGGGTGATGTGTTCCCTCTTTTTGGTCTTACTTAGAAGCCTAGCAGCTGCATTCTGAACTTTTTGTAGTCTTGAAAGTTCACACTCCGGTAGTCCTTATAGTAAACTGTTTTGAAAATCTAATCTTGATGTTACAAGGGCATTAATTACACGGGCACAAGTTTTATTGTCAAGGTGTCTACGGATCTTTGAGATTTTGTGAATTTGAAAATAAGCACCCTTGACAACCTTTGACACTTGTTTAGACATTTCCATATTTTCATCGAAAATGGACAGAAATAAGTAATTAAGGTCTAATTGCACTTTAATTTGGCAAGCTAGCTTGTGGAAAAGGCACGACATCATTTTGTGTCTCAAAGAGTTGGCTAACAAATTAGACCCTTATTAGTCTTTTTCGAACAAAGCTATTGCCTAAAGTGTCTAGAAATGCAAAATTCGCCTCGTTTGGTGCTTTGACTGACGTAAAATGAATCCGTACAAATACATTAAAAAGCAAGAAAACCAAGTATAAAAACATTAAGATCACTTACTATGTATTTTCTAATAGATACAGATAGTACAATTACTGACTACGATATATTTTCCTCAGAAAAATCTCTGGAATGATAGCCTTTGAACGAAATTAACGGTTCTCATCAAAATTATCATAAAGTGTATAATCATGGTTCATGTCATGTTTAATTATATGTTTAGTTGACTATTTACTAAACAAAACTAGACCTTTGTTCACGGTAAAGTAAAGTGAAGCTACACATGTTACGGTTGTTATTAACTATATCAGATAGGAGCACTTCCACTCATCAAATTCTCTAGCTGATGTTGAGTTCATTAGAAAAAAAATCACCGTCTTCCGGAAAAGCTGTTGAAGGTCGAAATTTGGCAAGCCAAATTTTAAGAAGCTTGTCTTTGAAGCGTTTTCGAGAATCCTCTGCTGTCATTTCCCCCTGGAATGCGTCAAAATCGTCCATCAGTTCTTCATTCAAAACGTAATGCCCATTGACCTTTTCCAGTGTGATTCCTCTCGTCTGTGCATCTCTGGCCCACAGCACGCTTGCACCCGTTATGCCAAAGAGCCAGTGATTTTCTGGGACAGCATCCCATTCCGTTAAATTTTCACCCCTTTCCGCTCTTACAGCCTGTCTTATTTCATCATCATCCAAAGGCCATTCAGCATCCAGAGGTAAAGTATCTGATGGGTCATCGGGTCCTTCATGGGGTTTTCCCATCGACACTGTTTGGGACTGCAAGTCTACGGAACCACGCACATTATCTGAGGTATTTTCGGTACTCTCAAGAACACTTTCGTTTGTAAATGCCTCATTTGGGTCCCAGTGTGCAGCACCGATACTGGGACTGTCTGCCTGATGCTGGGCTTCTTCAAGGTTCGTGTAATGTAGTTCAAAGAGGTGTCCTAGTAGGAGTCTTTGGCACTGAGTGGTTTCAGCAGAAGGGTGGATGGTAACAGGACGATCAGATACGCTCGAAATTACCCCAATTTGCATTTTCAACATCTGTGAAGCAGCGCGCAGAATTAAGTGGTCTCCCCATGTACCTTGGCGGCTCATTCGACTCAGGTACTCCTCCCAACTGTTGTCACCACTCACAAACGAGAATAATTCGGTGCCATCTGACATTCTTGGGTTGCGTCGTAAAAACTCTACGATGTTTAGTCTTAGCGTTCTCGGGTTAAAATCGTTTATGCCGACACGTTCCAACTGGTCGACGAGAGCTGCGAACATGCACTTCCCTTCGCCTTCAATTTCTCGTCTAACCTGTAGACCATGGTTGGTGATTGTTGCGAAGAATCGCTCTTGCATGCTATTTCTTGACTGGTGTTCCCAATCTTGAACATTCAATTGCTTGGTTGAGTTCAATGAATTCCAACATTGCCTCCACAGATGAGAAAGACGCTGTATTCTTTAAATACTCCTCGAATAGATATTCCTCTGTTGTCCTTGCAGTTCTCGGTCGGCGTTTCGCTTCTTCTTCACGCGTCATAGACGTGATAACCGAAGAAAGTATAATGAATGATCGTTATATATTGACTCGCACGTGTATCGAAACTGTATACAAAGTTCCGCTTTCAAAGTTGGCATCTTCGAGTTGGAACAAACCGTTCACCGGTAGAGACATCTTGCGGCTGAGTACTTATCTATCTCCATTGGAGTTGGCATATTAAAGTGGGAATCATGTCCATCAGAGTTGGCACTATTATAGAGTTGGAACGTAACAACCCCCTCTAGTATTCAATGACATTGAAAAATCCTAAATATCAAAGAATATCAAAATGTTAAAATTTTGATAATTTTTATACAATATCACGAACATTAATGGTTAATTTTTGTTTCACTAAAAGTATTAGAAGTAACTCTAGTTTCCAGCAAAACTCAAAACGTGGACAAAACAAAATTTAATCAACAGGGTACATGTATATCTTTTTTATTTTGGGGCCTTTTTAATTCTCAAAATCACACTATCAAAACCCTGCAACATTAAAAAAATGTCAGTAGGGAAATAATAGACAATTCCAACCATATGCCCCAAACAGAATCAAAATCTGTCAATCTAGTGCGGAGTTACAAATTATTTTAGGTGTTGACATTAAGTCGAAAGGTACACACACAATGCTTACATGCCATCCCCATTGAAAGTGAAACTAACGCGCCTTGTGGTATGTGGTTTGAGACAAAGTCCAAGTGCCCAGCTGACAATTAACAAAATCTTAGTTGACAACTTCCTGGCAATGTTCTTAGCAGGGTTTTATGAATAGGAAAATAGCAGCAGACTATGGAGCAGCCAACTAGGCATTTGGCAGTCTACTAAGGCCTTAGGGAGAAGAACACTGTGTTGGCTCCATTGTCCGCCACACGGCCCACAGTCAATCGAGGTTATTTGATCTAATCTGTTATGTTAATTTTTCTATATCGCGTATTGATAGTAAGTCTGGTTGGCTTGAAATTGAAAACTATAAGAGGTGTAAGAAATCACGTTTTGGAAAATTGCTGGTGGAATTAAGTTTCATCGTGACCTGGAAGTAACCAAGGGGGTTGTAAAACAGTTGTGAAACAAAATCTATACCTGAATCAGAAATATGGGTATATAAACCCTGCGTTTTGTGGACTCAGGGAGAAATTTTGGGAATTCCCAGACGGTTCGCCACAACAAGCCATCCAGCGCCAACTCCATAGTCTAGAAGTGAACCTCTGCTTGTACTTAGTACCTAACCGTTGAAAGAATGAAATAACTCAAGAGAAGTCCAGTCTTGTCCTTCGGTCACAAAGGCTCAAAGTACAAGGAACAGGAGAAGGGTGCAGTCCGCTCATGGTCAACTCATAGCTCTTGTCAGCGAGAAATGATGATGAAAAGTTGTCTCAATCGAGGCAGTAGGGATTGTCCAGTGACGTATCCAGTAACGTAACAGGGGTATGATGGTGATGTCCAGTGAGACTGGAACAATCAAAGGATGCTTCTTGGATGTCTTATTAAGGACCAAGGAGGACCGGACAATCAGTCATGTGATCGAAAATCTAAACTAATATACCGCTGGATCGCGTCATCTGACTGGTCAGTGCACTGTCGGCCTCCGTCGTGTGCAACACTCGATGGCGTCTATCATTACGAGTTCTCAATCATTACAAACTTTGAACTGCCAGAACATGATGGAAACGAAATACAATGTATATGAACATAAGGTTGTTGTGCATCTGACCTGATTCCCACTCGGCGATCTGAATATTTCTTTTATGTTAAAAGCCTTCTGATTGGTCAATACGCGCCGGCCATTCGATTTTAGCAGATCTTCAGCCAATCAGTGAATTTCAGTGAAATGGTCTCCTGATTTTAAAGCTTTGTCGGGCGATAAAAAGCATGATATCTAAATAAATTATGAGTGAAAATGTAAAATAATGAAACATGGTGATTGCTGAATCACCAAAGATGACGGCAAGAGCTTGGACTTGCACAACAAGCTGTGAATCAGGATGATGGAAGTGAACCCCCTCACCAACAGGACCAAGACAGCCAGTGATCGAAGAGCTACGTGTTGAAGAGAAATGTGTCAGGAAACTCCTCGAAAGATTAAACCCTTGGCAAGTGGCCCCGGTGGCCTACCCAACAAAGTCGTGAAGGAAACTGCAGCTGAGATGGCTCCACTCCTAACAGCTATCTTTAACCGGACACTGACAACTGGAGAACTACCAGAGGACTGGAAGTCTGCTTTCATCACGCCCGTCTTCAAGAAAGGGGTCGCCATGCAGCAGAAAATTATCGCCCATTCTCACTTACGTCGGTATGCTGCAAACTGATGGAGCACGTCATTTGTAGCCACATCTGACAGCATTTAGAAAAGCATAACATCCTCTGCAAAGTTCAACATGGTTTCCGGACTCCTGCGAAACCCAGTACTGGTGACAGCCCATGACCTCCTCAAGTACAGAGACCTTGAAAACCCAAGTCGACGTTGCTGTGTTGGACTTCTCAAAAGCGTTGATGCGGTTCCACACTGCAAGCCACTGAAGAAGGTTGAACATGCTGGAATCCAGGGAAATGTTCTGAAGTGGATAGAATCCTTCTTATCTGCAAGAACTCAGCAGGTGGCCGAGGGAGAAAAGTCAAACATCGCGTCAGTAAGATCAGGTGTCCCCCAGGGCACAGTCCTTGGCACATGCCTAAACCTGGGGCATAAAGTTCAACGTGACAAAATGTTATATACTGAGATCATCTCCACCTATATCAGTCCCCTTATCATTTACTTACGATCTCGATAGCCACGCTCTCACAGGGGTGACCCAATCGCCCTACCTTGGGGTCTTGTTTGCCAACAACGTCTCATTGGATAGCATATAAGCTCCACCTGCTCAAAGGCTAATAGCACCCTCGGTTTTGTGAAAAGGACGTTAAAATACACACCACCTGAGTTAAAGGCGACTGCCTATAAATCCTTAGTGAGATCGCGTCTAGAGTATTGTTGTGCCGTATGGGATCCGTACAAGGAAAAGGACATTCGAGACCTAAAAATGGTTCAACGTAGAGCAGCCCGCTTCGGCTGTTACGATTACCGAAGGACTAAAGCGTTACCCATATGATAAACAAACTTGGCTGAGACTCTACAGCAGAGACGTAAAAATATACGGCTAAAGACACTAAAGAAAATCATGAACGGGGAAATCGGTATCCCCATGGAGGATTACCTAAAACCACGCCCCTCCAATACCAGAAGCAAAAACCAGCAGAAATTGGCTGTATACAGGGGCAATACAGACGACTTCAAAAACTCGTTTTTTCCAAAGACAATCAAAGAGTGGAACTCTACCACTGATATCAATAACATCGATACCTCAGCCTGCCATAGCCAGCGCCACCAATAACACCAGTTGCCCACTCTGCCGCTTATACGCAAAATTATGCCGTCTGGCAGAGTATCCACCCAGAAGTATTAAGGTAGCAGGAAGGGTTGGGTGTTTGTGGTTTCTGAGTCTGAGGGGGTTGGTGTCTGTTGACTGTGCTTTAAGAGAGACTAGGCATGGCGCCAGTCTCTCTTAAAGCACAGTCAACAGGCATTTGGTCTCAGTATTTGGGTTTTGATTGCCATGACTGTACCCCTGTAAAAGTCAGAGGAGGAGAAGTTTGGAATGATGAAAGCATTAAAGAAGAAGAAATGTTATTATTGAGGAAAGCAAAATTTATTATGAGACTAGAAGGCAGTGTCCTGACTTGATTATTTTGAAAATGGCGGTCTGAACACATTAAAAGGTGGAACATGGCATTTTATCGACTTTGAAGTGTTCCGCAGTTAAAGGGAGACTATAGGCAGCAGCTAGGTAGGCAAGATAAAGTCATACAAATTTGCCAATAGGGGTCAGTCATATCTCTAGGCATGGCGCCAGTCTCTCTTAAAGCACAGTCAACAGGCATTTGGTCTTAGTATTTGGGTAAGTACAGAATCAAGGCAGCTCAGAGAGCAATGATTGAACGATGCTGTGGACAAGTCCAAGGATACTGCATCAGTCACGACCAACTTCTCATCAGAAAGCGTCACCACCAGCATATTCAATGTTTAGTTCCAACCTGTACCAGTCCAATGCACGCCTGTCATGGTCAGCAGTGGTCAGCTTAGCGCGATATGGAACATTCTTCCGAAACTCAAGCGAGGGAAGTCTGCTCATTAGCCTATCTCGCGCACTGCTCCTTCTTGTCAAACATCGTAGTGAAATCGTGGTACAGTGGGGCGTCCTCGAGGATTGCAGCTGGTCGGACAGACGTGAGGTGGAATGTGGGCGGCTGCACTTCTTCGTTGATGTGCGATGGCAGATAGCACAGTTGTTGCGTTGCATGACAGCTGAAAGTGAATGTGATATCATAGAACTGAGGCGTTTGCAATGAGACTATAGGTGAAGTAGAAGCAAGGAGTGAAATGGGCCATCTTCCAGTGACTAATATACAGAGTAAGGGCACTGGCTGTTGTTAGATTCAGCATTGAATGTATTCCTCGTACAAGCGTGAATAGTGTGGACATACAGTGAGAGGTGAGAGACCCCTTCTTGTAACTTTATCTTGGATATTATATTAGTATTGAACTTCTAGCCATGGAATATGAAGAAATTGAAGTTGTAGGCATGGAATATGAAAAGTTATTCAACGGTGAAAGACATTATTCCATGAGGCTTTGCCGTGATCGCAAAGGACGCGACGTGATTGGTTCACATGCTAATGAGGTATGATAATGATAATTACCTCTATAATGCTACTTGGACAGCGACTGTGTCGTTGACTGGAACAGTGGTCAATGTCAATGTGTGCCTGTAATGTCAATGAAGTATGATGAGGTGATGACGATAGTGCAATTATTAAATATTGGCAAGAGATCATACTGCAACATAGGTCTTGTTTTTGACAGATGACTGTGCGACATTCCCATTGGGTCTTGTTAGAGTCAGCGCTGCATGTATTCCTTGTACAAGCTTGAATAGTTGTGACGGACTTTGAGGGGTGAGAGACCCCTATCGGCTACTTCGTCTAACTTTATCTTGCCTACCTAGCTGCTAGCAATAGTGCCCCTTTATCAAGACTGAAACCCACTGTGCGGGGCTAAGAAATTACCTTTATAATCCTAGTTGGATAACCACTGTGTAGATGATTTGAAGAGTGCTCTGTGGATGTGTGCCTGTAATGTCAATGAAAGTATGATGAGGTCATGACGATAGTGGAATGACGAAATATTGGAAAGAGATCTATTCCTAGAAGAACATATGTCCTGTTTTGACTAGGTGGCGCATTTTAGAATCAGCAGTGAGCACTGTGTGTAACATGGTGGAGGCAGCGGAGATAATAACTGTCTCGAAAGTATTGTTATATGGCCTTCCCTAGGCCCATGGGGTTAAATTTACAATCCACGATTGAAAAGACGTAGTTTGATCGCATTCAACTATAAATCCATTGAACAGTTGTGTTCCTTTAGTCAACCGATGACCTTTTGTTGGGCCATGATCGGGGATTGTAAACTGTAAATGTATTATGGACTGGGAGACGGGGGGGAAACACAAGTGAAACTGAAATAGACCAAAACAAGTGATTTTGGGGCTTTGGTTTAGACGCATGCCCCATGCGCCATGCAGGATTATACGGTTCATGTGAACTTGTTGACATCCATATGATCTGGTGCTGTTATTGGTCATGGACATGGTACATGGTAGGCCTAATCATCATGCCTATATGTTTCAGGAAAAGCTCGGAGTAAAATGAACTGCCGATGAATAATGATGTTGTTCATGTTTGTTTACCATGTTTACTAGTACATAGCCATAGGGTATGCACTGGCCAGTGCACTTTCTGCACGTCGTCATGGTCATGTACGTGATACCTTGCATATTTTGTTTTTTGAATGCGCATGCTTTTTGGGCAAAATCACTTGTACCAACACTAATGAATAATGTCTTCTTATCCCTATGACTCCATACACAGTGAGGGCATTGTCCCATTCCCATCAAATGGTAACTTATTGTACCGTATTAGGGTGGAAGTTGGGGAGCAGATACCTACCGTTGCACGCCTGTCATAATCAGTAGTGATGAGCTTAGCGCGATATGGAACATTCTTCAGAAACTCAAGCAAGGGAAGTCTGCTCATTAGCATATCTCGCGCACTGCTCCTTCTTGTCAAACATCGTAGTGAAATCGTAATGGAAAACGTCTGGCTTTGCGCCAGACGTTGAGACTAATAAGTGAAGAACTAATAGGTAAAGAACTTCTACTTGCGCGAGACTGCTCTGATAAAATTATCATTGCCGAGACTACGGTGACGTACACATATATTTTTTACAATCAAAAATGCCCTCAAAAGACGACATGGAATGATTATTTTATTGATATTTCCTACTATATACCTTCCAATTATCACTTTATACAAATAGATCGGCGTTAGGTCGCATGCTTTTCTTTCCTAGTGACACTATAAAGCAAAATAGTTGCAACCCCGTAAATGCGCTATAAGTCCAATAATAAGTGACGGTGACCCGTTATAAATGTTTCGCCAGCTTCGCTTTTTTGCCGCTACGCGGCGCGTTGGGCCCTTGCGTCAAGATCAAGAATCGTAGCGAAATTAAGTAATCGAATCGGTGCAATTAAACGCCTCTAACGAAAACTCCGTAATTCACGTGCTTCATTCAAAAAACAAATTGACCCATGATAACTGGATCACTATGGGTCACTTTCAACATTTTTTAGGTACAATTTAATGGAAAATCAAATTCTGCAATTTCTTTTGATAGTGATCCAACCAATAATAAGAAAATCAGCCTCGAAAGCAGTATGATTTTCCCCGGAAAAACACACAGCGCCAACTTTTGTTCAAAAAAATTATTCTGGCTTCTTCAAAATCATATACATATAAAACCTATGATATCGATAATTTACTAAATTTTATATATTTTTTTGAAGGAAGTTTTTCTAAATTTTTGTCATTTCGCGCCACTTTGACGTAAATGACCTTGAAAATCGTTTGCACACGGCACTAACGTTGTCCAGTCCTCCTTGATCAATGACATTCGCGGCATATCGAGGCCAATTATGTAGAGCTCAGACGCAGAGACATAGGATAAAAGTTAAACTATTCAATTATTTTTGCATAATAATTTAAACTATTCAATGATTTGTTACGATAATTAAGAGACTTCCAGAGAACTTTCTGAAGGAATAGAGCAATTGTGTTGAATACACATTCATCATGAGGACTCCCGAACTGTTTAAGAGTGCTAAATGAACCATATTGACCCTCAATGTATTCACATTGCTAAACTTTACAGACACCGCGCGTCTAATACCCTGACGAAAAGTACATCATGCATTTGTATGCAATCTATTTCAATCTGAAGTTGATCAGCTATTACTCATAAAAGTCATCGATGTACACACAATGGTAACAAGTTAGCGTGAGGTCACTGACCATCGCTTTTGCTCGACGCAAGGGCCCAACGCGCCGCGTAGCGGCAAAAAAGCGAAGCTGGCGAAACATTTATAACGGGTCACCGTCACTTATTATTGGACTTATAGCGCATTTACGGGGTTGCAACTATTTTGCTTTATAGTGTCACCAGGAAAGAAAAGCATGCGACCTAACGCCGATCTATTTGTATAAAGTGATAATTGGAAGGTATATAGTAGGAAATATCAATAAAATAATCATTCCATGTCGTCTTTTGAGGGCATTTTTGATTGTAAAAAATATATGTGTACGTCACCGTAGTCTCTGCAATGATAATTTTATCAGAGCAGTCTCGCGCAAGTGGAAGTTCTTTACCTATTAGTTCTTCACTTATTAGTCTCAACGTCTGGCGCAAAGCCAGACGTTTTCCATTACGATTTCACTACGATGTTTGACAAGAAGGAGCAGTGCGCGAGATATGCTAATGAGCAGACTTCCCTCGCTTGAGTTTCTGAAGAATGTTCCATATCGCGCTAAGGTCATCACTACTGATTATGACAGGCGTGCAACGGTAGGTATCTGCTCCCCAACTTCCACCCTAATACGGTACAATAAGTTACCATTTGATGGGAATGGGACAATGCCCTCACTGTGTATGGAGTCATAGGGATAAGAAGACATTATTCATTAGTGTTGGTACAAGTGATTTTGCCCAAAAAGCATGCGCATTCAAAAAACAAAATATGCAAGGTTACGGTATCACGTACATGACCATGACGACGTGCAGAAATTGCACTGGCCAGTGCATACCCTATGGCTATGTACTAGTAAACATGGTAAACATGAACAACATCATTATTCATCGGCAGTTCATTTTACTCCGAGCTTTTCCTGAAACATATAGCCATGATGATTAGGCCTACCATGTACCATGACCATGTAACAGCACCAGATCATGTTGTTGTCAACAAGTTCACATGAACCGTATAATCCCGCATGGCGCATGTGGGGCATGCGTCTAAACCAAAGCCCCAAAATCACTTGTTTTGGTCTATTTCACTTGTGTTTCCCCCGTCTCCCAGTCCATAATACATTTACAGTTTACAATCCCCGATCATGGCCCAACAAAAGGTCATCGGTTGACTAAAGGAACACAACTGTTCAATGGATTTATAGTTGAATGCGATCAAACTACGTCTTTTCAATCGTGGATTGTAAATTTAACCCCATGGGCCTAGGGAAGGCCCTATAACAATACTTTCGACACAGTTATTATCTCCGCTGCCTCCACCATGTTACACACAGTGCTCACTGCTGATTCTAAAATGCGCCACCTAGTCAAAACAGGACATATGTTCTTCTAGGAATAGATCTCTTTCCAATATTTCGTCATTCCACTATCGTCATCACCTCATCATACTTTCATTGACATTACAGGCACACATCCACAGAGCACTCTTCAAATCATCTACACAGTGGTTATCCAACTAGGATTATAAAGGTAATTTCTTAGCCCCGCACAGTGGGTTTCAGTCTTGATAAAGGGGCACTATTGCTAGCAGCTAGGTAGGCAAGATAAAGTTAGCCGAAGTAGCCGATAGGGGTCTCTCACCCCTCAAAGTCCGTCACAACTATTCAAGCTTGTACAAGGAATACATGCAGCGCTGACTCTAACAAGACCCAATGGGAATGTCGCACAGTCATCTGTCAAAAACAAGACCTATGTTGTAGTATGATCTCTTGCCAATATTTAATAATTGCACTATCGTCATCACCTCATCATTCTTCATTGACATTACAGGCACACATTGACATAGACCACTGTTGCAATCAACGACACAGTCGCTATCCAAGTAGCATTATAGAGGTAATTATCATTATCATTCATACCTCATTAGCATGTGAACCAATCGCGTCGCGTCCTTTGCGATCACGGCAAAGCCTCATGGAATAATGTCTTTCACCGTTGAATAATTTTTCATATTCCATGCCTACAACTTCAATTTCTTCATATTCCATGGCTAGAAGTTCAATACTAATATAATATCCAAGATAAAGTTACAAGAAGTAGTCAAAAGGGGTCTCTCACCTCTCACTGTATGTCCACACTATTCACGCTTGTATGAGGAATACATTCAATGCTGAATCTAACAACACCCAGTGCCCTTACTCTGTATATTAGTCACTGGAAGATGGCCCATTTCACTCCTTGCTTCTACTTCACCTATAGTCTCATTGCAAACGCCTCAGTTCTATGATATCACATTCACTTTCAGCTGTCATGCAACGCAACAACTGTGCTATCTGCCATCGCACATCAACGAAGAAGTGCAGCCGCCCACATTCCACCTCACGTCTGTCCGACCAGCTGCAATCCTCGAGGACGCCCCACTGTACCACGATTTCACTACGATGTTTGACAAGAAGGAGCAGTGCGCGAGATAGGCTAATGAGCAGACTTCCCTCGCTTGAGTTTCGGAAGAATGTTCCATATCGCGCTAAGCTGACCACTGCTGACCATGACAGGCGTGCATTGGACTGGTACAGGTTGGAACTGAACATTGAATATGCTGGTGGTGACGCTTTCTGATGAGAAGTTGGTCGTGACTGATGCAGTATCCTTGGACTTGTCCACAGCATCGTTCAATCATTGCTCTCTGAGCTGCCTTGATTCTGTACTTCCCAAATACTAAGACCAAATGCCTCTTGACTGTGCTTTAAGAGAGACTGGCGCCATGCCTAGAGATATGACTGACCCCTATTGGCAAATTTGTATGACTTTATCTTGCCTACCTAGCTGCTGCCTATAGTCTCCCTTTAACTGCGGAACACTTCAAAGTCGATAAAATGCCATGTTCCACCTTTTAATGTGTTCAGACCGCCATTTTCAAAATAATCAAGTCAGGACACTGCCTTCTAGTCTCATAATAAATTTTGCTTTCCTCAATAATAACATTTCTTCTTCTTCAATGCTTTCATCATTCCAAACTTCTCCTCCTCTGACTTTTACAGGGGTACAGTCATGGCAATCAAAACCCAAATACTGAGACCAAATGCCTGTTGACTGTGCTTTAAGAGAGACTGGCGCCATGCCTAGTCTCTCTTAAAGCACAGTCAACAGACACCAACCCCCTCAGACTCAGAAACCACAAACGCCCAACCCTTCCTGCTACCTTAATACTTCTGGATTAGCGCTCTGATATCTCGGCAAGTGTAGCGTTTTTGTGTCTCATCCAAAAACCACAATATATTCTTTACGTTTAAACTTTCGCAGTGTCCACAGAAGATAAAAATGAAACCGCCCGGGGTCATTGTGCTCAGCACAAATAAATTTGGTGGTTAGGAATTCATCCTGGTTAAGAAACATTCTACAAGTATAGTATGTAGGTCAAACCAAAGTCGGTATGACACGTGATGTATCGTTGCTTGGAGTACCTACCATAAAAATATCATCGAAAACAAGTCACTTATAAGCGAGATATTGCACTTTTTTACTTTTTTTAGTTTTGGCCTCTGGTGGCCAGTCGAGAATAAGATCGGATCAAAATTCGGTGTCCGAGGTTTCATGACGTAGGGAGTTATGTGTACCAAATTTCAAGTTCATAGCTTGAGAGGTTAAGAAACGCCCCATAGTTACATTCAAACGATCAATTTACACCATTTGACCTCGGTGAACTTGAAAAGTAGGTCGACCATAAAAGTCTTATCGAAAACGAGTCACTCATAAGGGCAGAGACACGTATTCATCCACGACCGGAAGTGTGCAAAATGCCAAGTTGTGGTAAATACATGGCTGGGATGGACCAAAGTGGAGTTACTTCTCAATCTGTGGTTGATTCTTAATCTACAGAGCCAGGCTATCACAGAAATATGCTTTTTGATAATATATTTAAGAAAATGTGGTCTCACTGGTCAGTTTAGAACTTGTATTTTGGCAGGGCCATATCAATGCGCCAGTGACGTTTTGATGGATATGGTGTACGGAAATCTTTTTTTCCCAAGCAATCGGTATTGGAATGTTTTTAAACTTTATAATGCTATTGGCAAAGGGTTCTTCTTGACACATATAAAATTTTGAGCAGATTGATTGGTCCAAGGTGTACTTTTTTTACCAAAACTTATGCACAACAATGTACACGTAATGTACACAGGTTTAAATAGAGGGCTCTGGCCATAAGAGAGATATCACATTTTTAGGTTTCCACTTCTGGCTCCCTGGTGGACAAGTCAAGAATCCGATCGGACCGAAATTCATTGTCAGAAATCACCTGACCTGAGGGGTCCTGAGTACAAAGTTTCAAGTTCGTAGCTCTAGCGGTTAAGATACGTGCCACTGTTTTTAAAACATGATACAGACAACGACGACGACGACAACGCTGGAAGTTCAGTATGTAAATGAACTAGATGCAGAAATGAATGCTTGATACAAAGTATTTACATGGAACTGTACCCTCAATGAATTCATTTATTCATATTTCTTGGATACTTGAATTGAAAAATTTGAAAGCAAATGTTAGGTTAGAGAGGAAGGAGAATGTGTATTTCGATTCAACAGGGAGTTAAACTTATTCAAAGGGGGGAGGAGTGTGATGATATCAGTGTTGAGTGTGTAGTGTAATCTGAATAAATGGGTCATAGAGTTTGAGGTGCTGCCACCTCGTGATAGATTAGGGTACTGTTCAAAATGGCTGTCATGTTCTAGAAATATACTTCAAGTGTTCAGAGTTTAAATCCGTCGTTATCT
Organism: Lineus longissimus; assembly: GCF_910592395.1. Taxonomy (NCBI): domain Eukaryota; kingdom Metazoa; phylum Nemertea; class Pilidiophora; order Heteronemertea; family Lineidae; genus Lineus; species Lineus longissimus. The sequence goes on from NC_088316.1 coordinate 9,193,636, forward strand.
TCTTTCGGAACGCCCATCGGCAACTGAACATGGTGTCAGAAGTTAAAGAAGACTCTCATGAACTGGGAGAGACTGTTATTTTGTTGAGAGATGTCGATGTTGATGAGCTTTGAGCCAAGATTCGTGAATCTTTCCCCAGTCAGAGGAAATATTTCTGATGACTGCATGTACATCTCGTGTGCATCATGTGTATAAAGGTGCTGTGCAGTGACTTTTCATGTGCTGAACAGTGAGTTGCGCCCATGAATGATGAATCTGAAGATAATCTAAGGAACTTTCGTGACATTTTGCCCTTCCCTGTTACTGTTATTACAACAATGGCACAATTCCAAGTGCAGCCACCTGAGTCTTTTGACTTTGGTAAACCTGAAGGGTGGAATAAGTGAATCCGGCGATTTGACAGATTTCGACAGGTGTGATCGGACAATAACACACAAATGAACTGCGCATGTTCCTTTCCTTATTTAATCACAACACAAGTGACGGAGATACAATTCAGGTAGAAAATTCCCGATTTCCTGCTTCTTTCGCTCTCGTAACTTGCTGCTGCTTCCAAGGCAAATTATCCGACAGCAAGTTACGCCGCAGATGTAACAAATTTCACCATCCGAAACATCAACATACTGTAAACCCCGTTATGGCACCAACATACTCCCCCCGATGGCGAGTCGAAGAAAACGAGGAACCATCCAAACAAACACGTGCCATAACCCACAGAACAGTCCAAAGAATTCAGTCCACACGATTCCAAGTGTCCTATCTTATACTAAGATTACTTAAGAATATCGCACGCACACACATGTAGCACAAAACCTTGTGCATTTAGCCTTATGATCTATGCTAAAGAAAATCATCGAAATTACCGCGGCCGCTCAAAGTGTCCACATTCACAATGACACGGAAAGTCCAAAATCATTATGATTCACCTTCTTTTTTTTTTAAACACATCGCAAATACAACACGAATTACTAAATCCACTATATCGTACTAATAACCACTGATTATTGTCCAAATCAACGAACACAATCACGCATAAGTCCCAATCAACCATCCTCTATGGAACGACGCGAAGATTTCTAAATGTCTCATAATCATAATAATCGGAATGTCTCATTATCAGCATACTTAGTGCATCTACGTGAAACTGGAACTCTGGCAAAACAATCCAAAGATTCCAAATGTTAAATATATAAGGTGGAACTTGAGCAACAATCCCAAGATTCCACTTAACTGCTTTCTTCAAGGAAACATAATCTGTGAACTGGGCGCTTGTACAATGCTCCTCCTCCCTTTCTTACTTCTACCACTCTCACGCAGCCATCAGCTCCCGGAAATGTCTGAGTGACGATTGCCATTGGCCATTGTCCTCTTGGCCTGTCGTCATCCGAAATGAGGACCAAATCTCCAACCCTGACATTCCGTTGCTCCAACTGCCACTTTGTTCTTTCATGCAAGAGTGTCAAATACTCCTTGAGGAATCTCTTCCAGAAATGATCAGCGAGCACCTGAGCATGTCTCCATTTGCTCCTGTGATACTGATCGTTCTCAACAAATTTCCCTGGCGGTAGCCGAATGGCCCTCCTCTGCAATAGAATGACCAGGAGTGAGTGCTTCTTCATCCTTAGGGTCTTCGCTCGCCTTACAGAGAGGCCTACTATTAAGTATGGCTTCAGCCTCAACATGAGCGGTGTGAAGAGTTTCGTCTGATACTAGGCCTTCTCCCAGGATAGCCTTCAAAGTCCGCTTTGTTGACCGTACCAGTCTCTCCCACACTCCAGACATGTGTGGTGCACCAGGTGGCTGGAAATGCCATCTAATCCCTTTCTGACTCAGCTCAGCTTCAATCTGCCCTTGATTCCACTGTTCCATTGCCTCTCGCAATTCTCTCTGTCCACCGACAAAATTGGTTCCATTGTCAGACCACATGTCTGAGGGGCATCCTCTGCGTCCAATGAATCGCCGCAGGGCATTCACAAATGAACTGGTGTCCATTGACTCTGCTATTTCGAGATGTACTGCCCTCACGTTCATGCACTCGAACAGTACTCCCCATCTCTTGACCGTCGATCTTCCACGCTTAACTAACATTGGCCCATAATAATCAACTCCTGTCCTCGTAAAGGGTGGATCATACGCAATCAATCGCATATCTGGCAAGTTTGCCATCCTCTGGGTCATCCTCTGAGCCAATCTCTTCCTGCATCCGATGCATTTTTTTAGTATCCTTCGTACTGCAAACCTGGCCTGCGGAATCCAAAAACTCTCTCGCATTTTTGCCAACACATGTTCTTGACCAGCATGTTTGGTTGCCAAGTGGAAATGCTCAATCAGCAAATTTGAGACGTGATGGTGCTTAGACAAAATCATAGGATAAGCACAATCGAACGACACTGGGGCTCCGGCGATCCGTCCTCCCACTCGTAACAGGCCATCAATCAGTACAGGGCTCAAACATTTCAGCTTGCTCTTGGTCTTGACACGGCCAATATTCTCGAGACTCTCTATGTCTTCCTGAAACTCAGCTTTCTGAACTGACTTGACAATGACTAATGTAGCTTCCTTCATGTCATCTGCTATAATCTTCCGTTCAACTGATGACTTGTCCCGTAGATAGCTGCAGAACTTCCTCAAAATGACAACAGCTCTCACCAATCGAGTCCAGTTCGAATACCTTTCCAGTAGCTTTGATACAACTGGCTTCTCCTCTACACCAATAGCTCCAATTATTCTTTCTTCCTTGATCTCAGGGTCTTCATTGGGCAGTGGCGGAACTTCTACATTTGGCCAGTTCTCCTCTGATCCCCAGAGAAATTCTGGTCCTCTAAACCAATGGCTTGCTTTGAGAAAGCTCTTGACTGACTGTCCTCTCGATGCTAAGTCTGCTGGATTCATGCATCCAGGAATGTGCTGCCACTGATCTATTTTTGACCCATCACGAATTTCACCAACCCTGTTGGCAACGTAAGTCTTGAACCGGCGATCTTCACTCCTGATATACTGCAACGTGATTTTGGAGTCCGTCCAAAAATATGTGTCCTCCACCAATAGATCCAACTCACGGCGTACCAGTCCATCCACTCTGACAGCAATGACAGCGGCCTGTAGCTCAAGGCGTGGTACTGATACAAACTTAGCAGGAGCTGTTCTCGACTTCGCAATCAGGAAGGCACACTCTATTCTCCCGTCATCATATATTTTTCTCAGGTATGCCACACTTCCATAACCGGTCTCACTTGCATCGCAAAAATGATGTAACTGTATCCTGCCCTTTGTCTCAGCTGTGAAATACCAACGTGGTATAGCGACGCTCCGTAAACCAGGCAAATCCTTCTTCCAAGTCTCCCATGCTGCCAACAGATTTTCCGGAAGTTCCATTTGACTCCAAGTGGTCTTTCTACTGTTGGTGTATCCAGGTCGAGGTCTACAGATCCGGTAGCACGTACTTCTCCAGGCAAGGCTTTTAGGACCTCAGTGGAATTTGACACAAACTTTGTCAACTGCATCCTTCATTCAGCTAACAGTGCAATCAGGCCTAGCGATAGCAAGATTGCAACTCCGACCTTGGCGACACTCTTCAGGAAATCATCAACATAGAAACTTCGACGTACTGCTGCTGCTACACCTGGATCGTACTTCCTGCCATGATCCTCAGCACATTTTCTCAGTCCAAACGTGCATGCACAGGGACTATCTGTAGCACCAAAGATGCGCCTCTTAAATTGACAAACAGCTGGGTCCCTTTCAAGTCCATCTCGCCACCACAGAAACCGCAACGCCTCACAGTCTGCTCTCGATACCTTAAACTGGGAAAACATGGCTTTGATGTCTGCTGTAACAGCCACCTTGTGCTCCCTGAACCTCATGAGCACGCCCAAAAGATTACTGTTGAGGTCGGGTCCCTGCCCCAATTCCTTGTTAAGTGAGATGTTCTTGAACTCAGCTGCAGCATCAAATACTACTCTTACACGTCCGGGTTTGTTCACATTCTTCACCCCGTGGTGTGGCAAATACCATACTTTGCCATTTGAAGAATCTGCCTCCTCCGGTGTAAGAACCCTTGCATACCCCTCTTGAAAATTCGCATCCATCGCTTGTTGGTACATCACAGCATACTCTGGATCCTTGTCAAAGCGTCTTTTCAGGCTGGCCAATCGTTTCTCTGCCATTAGCTTGTTATCTGGAAGCTCTGGGTTGCTACTCTTCCAGAGTAGTCCATTCTCATAGTAGCCTGCTTCTGTTTGATGGGTTGTATTCTCCAACAAAGCCAAACAACGGCGATCACCAACTGACATCATCTTTACATTGCTATCCTCAAATCCATGCTTCTCCACTTCCCACAACTTCTCAACCGCTTTTCTTAGGTTGGCATCTTCGCCTGTACTCCGGGTTTCTGAAGTTGCACCTTGGTGTGTAACGATGTGGTTGACATCCACTTCTGAGGTTGCACCATCTTGTATTGGGCCAGCCACACCACCATCCTAACAGCATATGGCTGATTGTTAGGGTCTTTACCATAGCAGCTTTCCAATACCGCATGTGCTATAGGCACACTCTCACCGATGAGCACCAATACTGCATCAATGTCGACCTTCGCAGAAGGTTGAATCCCCTTGAGATGATCATATGCAGCCAAGTCCATGGCTTCTCGATGATGCCGACTGTCAATGTACAGTTCACCAACAACATATGCCTTTGCTACTGGGATGACAGGCTGGTCTCTATCAATAGGCTGTAAACTACATGTACACACTGTGACATCTTTGGGTTGTCCTTGGACAAGAACTGTATTCACCAGAATTGATTCCTGTTTCCCCTTCAACTCCAATATCTTTGCCAATTTTTTTGTTATCAGTGTAGTGCTCGAACCCGTGTCTAGCAGTCCTAATATTGTGGCTGACCTTCCATTTTCTGCTAGCACCCGCACTGGCACAACCTTCAGCAAAACACCCCCATGACCTGGCCTAGATGTTGACATGGCCCCAACCGTCTGGGAAGTGGAACCTGTCTGACTCCTTTCTCTGTCCTTATCCACAGCAGGTGTTGACCAAGACCCTCCAGGCAATCCCTCCTTGCGTTTGTCATTGTGTAACAGTGAGTGGTGGTCACCACCACAGGTCTCACATGGCTTCTTCCTCCTACAGTCTTTGATCCTGTGCTTTCCAAGACATCCATAGCACAAAAGATTTGCCCGTGCAAATTTTCTCCTAGCCTGAGGATCCTCTTTCTTGAACTTGAAGCAGTCCCCGATGAAATGACCCCTTTTGCAAAATCGGCACTGTGGCTTAGTGCTATCCTGCTTCTGCTGGTTGTCCTCGCTAGCAGCTTGTGTAGACAGAGTCGTAACCTTGAACTGCGGATTGGGTGCTAAGGCTGTCTGCTTAGACTTATCTTTCTTCGTGGCAAATGAACTACTGGTAGAATACGATGCTGATTTCACCTCAAACACTACATGGTTCACAACCTTGGCCTGGCGCTTTACGAAGTCGACCATATCAAACAAGTGTGGAAATCTATCCTGATCTTCTAACCTCGACACCTCTTTCACCCATCTGGCTTGTACTCCTGCTGGCAAACGATCGAACACAGCCCTTAGCGTCGCCTGAGTGTCGGCTTCCCTCAGCAGATCAAGATCCGACAGAGTCTTATACGCAGCATTCAACTGGTCAGAGAATTCAAGCAATCCTTTGCTATCCTGTTGGGTAATCCTCTTGCCACTAGTGATTCTCTCGATGCAAGATTTCACAATCTGATATGGTCAACCAAATCTGTCTTTCAATACGTTTAACGCTTGAGTATAACCATCCTTGGTCCCGTCGAAATGCAGAATTGCCTTATGTGCATCTCCCGTTGTGAGCATCAGCAACTGTGACAGTTTGAAGCTATCTGTAAAAGGCTTAGTCCCAACTCTCAAATCAAAGGATCTACGAAACTTGGTGTATTCCGAAGGAGTACCATCAAAAGACATAGGTGGAGGAGTAGGCAACTCAGTCTGAAGCGCTAATTTCTCCAATACTAATGCCAATGTTGCGTCACTCGATGCGCCCTGGCACCTCCCCCCATCAGGAAGCTGATGATCGACTTGACTATAACCAGCTGGGTTGAGCTCCATTGGCCCTGCACCTGGTTGTACTTGATATGAGTTTCGAGGCATTTGACCCGCCCCTGCTCTTCCTTGATGGTAATCAACTTGTGTCCCTGCAGCTGGAAAATGCTCTTGCCCCCTGCCATGATAGTGTTGCCTGCTATCATCACTGCTATGATGCACAACATTTGAAGGGATTTGACTAACTTCCATTTCGGCTTGGGGCTGATAGTTTGCCATGGAACTAGTGTATGCACACATTGGCTTAATACCGGTATTACAAATGTCTCTTGCCATCCGATCTCTGTAGCATAGGTCCTGATGTACGGCACTGCTCCTAGGTCCATGATCCATATAGTCACCTCGATCTGTGTAGCTAAGACCTGCACTGTGAACTTGATTTCCCCTTTGAAATCTGCCTTCACCATTTACCCGGCCTGAGTACTGTGCTTGGCTCGCGCAGTCCAGTAAATACTAAACGGGTTCGTAATTCTGATGGTTTATATCCTGATACAATCCTGTGTAGGTTTCCTCCTGTATCATTGGCCTTGACTGGTCGTAACATTTTTTAGTGTCACTTTCCTTATCTATAGGCCTACCACTGACTCCCGGTTCAGGCTTTAATCTAATCACTCCTGGCGAATTACCAATAGCTCCTGATCCCATGGGTGTGAACCTCACTGCATCCGGGTTGAGCCCCATCCCAGGGCTTACTTCATTTTGACTATGCACTGTGTGCCGTGCAATTTTGCGTACCGGTACTCTGCTGTTTGCTACATGTATATTATCACCAATCTCCTTGGTTATAACAGACTGCTGTGCTCCCTTTATACCAGCCTGGCGTTTTCCCATCTCATACTCCAAAAGTAATCCCAGCTTCTTGCATTCCTCTTCCATAACGTGAATCTCATTTTCTAAATTACATCTATCCTGTTTCTGAGCAGTGGTCCCCTGAGATTCACAATTCTGAGCTTTATGCAAAACTCCACTGCTAGGAGTATCATCCGACAGTGGCGCCATCCCATTAGCGACGTTAGAACTATCCATGCCCTGCATTTGAGCCAGGTAACTAATTTGATTCCTTGCCACTTCCAAAATATGCTTTACCTGGCGTCCTATTTCATAATATCTGTCCCATGCGACGCGTGCCTCGGGCTGTAACGCCACAGCACTAAAATTATCCAGCTGTTTCCTGTATTTCTCCGACGATGAACAGATGTCCTCCTCAGCATCCTCAATTTCCTCTACGGACATTCCTGTGAGCCCTCCCTCCAATTTACCAACCTTCCTCAACACTATTGCTGATAATTGACCCAATGATCTTTTAAAGGACACACATTTCTCCGCAGCGATCGCATCCCAATCGAGTAACGAGCTAGGCCTCCTGTTCCTAGGCCTCAAAGACTGGTTCCCAATACCATGCTGATCTGCCATATTCAAAATTTATGTATGCCTTAAGCAAAGTCCCAAGTTGTCAAATATCACCAGTGTCCCTTTAAAACTCACACAAACCTATTAACGTTGATCATTGCAGCAAAATCCTATGTTGCTATGCTCATCATATTATTTATAATGTCACGAACGGAAATGAAGAAACTGCAGTCCTAATTAAAATCCGTATCATCAAAAACTGGACCAAACTTGTTACATCAGCTACCAATATCCCAAATCAGTTGCCGTCCTGGGGACGAGGTTATAAGAAATCCGTGCAAGACACCCTTTGCTGTACACATAAATCCTAGGGACGAGTATTAATAGCCACTCATTTCCGCGGGCTTTTCCGACACTGTCAAAACCATCCAAATTAAGACTCAGCAAGTTACCAAATGATCGGACAATAACACACAAATGAACTGCGCATGTTCCTTTCCTTATTTAATCACAACACAAGTTGACGGAGATACAATTCAGGTAGAAAATTCCCGATTTCCTGCTTCTTTCGCTCTCGTAACTTGCTGCTGCTTCCAAGGCAAATTATCCGACAGCAAGTTACGCCGCAGATGTAACAAATTTCACCATCCGAAACATCAATATACTGTAAACCCCGTTATGGCACCAACAAGGTGTCTGGCCTAGCTGCCAAGTCGGGAGAGGAGCAGGTCAACACGCTGGTGTACTCCATGGGAGATGAGGCAGAGGACATTCTGACCTCGTTGAGACTCACTAATGACGAGAAGAAAGATTACAAAGTAATCAAAACCAAATTACAAGGTTATTTTGAACCTAAGAGAAATGTGATCTTTGAACGGGCGAAATTTAACCAACGTTTCCAGCGAGAAGGTGAAAGTGTCGATACTTTCATAACTGACTTGCATACACTCGCGGAGAAATGTGACTTTGGAACTTTGCACGATGAATTAATTCGCGATCGAATTGTCGTTGGGTTACGGGACAGTAAACTTTCAGAACGGTTGCAACTTGACGCTGACCTCTCGTTAAAGACGGCCATGGATAAAACTCGCCAGAGTGAATCAATCAAGAAGCAACAAGGTGTTCTTCGTGCAGCAACTTCTCCGGCTGTTGTGGCAAAAGTTGGGTTCCAAAAAGGAAAAAAGTCAGGCAGTCATAAAGCAAAACAGCAAGACAAACCAAGCAGGCCAGCTGAAGGTAAACCTCAGGCCAAGCCTAAAGGAAAGGGTAAATCGTGTCAGAACTGCGGTCTCAACCATGATAACAGGCCGTGCCCAGCTAAGGACGCGGAATGTCATTTTTGTGCGAAAGTAGGTCACTACAAGAAGTGTTGTAGAACGCGCAAACGGGTCAACGAAATCCAGATTTCGGAAGATCAGCAAACCGCATTTCTAGGATCGGTAAACGTGGAATCTGAGGACGACGATTTTAACTTATGGTCGAGTCGTGTAAAAATTTCTGGTCATGAGCTTGATTTGAAAATCGATACAGGCGCTGAAGTAACATGCCTGCCACTACGCGATTATCGTGAGAGTTTCGGAAAACTTCACAAGTCCAATAAAGTCTTAGTTGGAGCTGGCAGTAACAAGCTTGATGTTCTTGGAATGTTTCATGCTAAGCTTGCTAAAGGGCAGCACGCCACATTGGCAGAGGTGTATGTTGTGCGCGGCCTAGCAAAACCGTTGCTAGGAGATAAAGCGATTCGTAAGCTAAATCTTGTGTCAGTAGTCCGCGCCGTTTGTAAAAGTCAACTCACCAAATGGAAAAAACAGTTCCCAGAACTTTTCGCAAATCTTGGGAAAATGACTGGTGAGTACGAGATCAAGTTGGAAGACAGTGCGAATCCGTACGCAATTTCATCACCACGTAGAGTTCCCATACCGCTCTATAATAAAGTGAAAGCCGAACTGTTACGTATGGAAAAATTAGGGTGATCTCAAGAATAACTGAGCCTACCAATTGGTGCGCGGGAATAGTCGTTGTTCCAAAATCCAATGGAACTGTTAGGATCTGTGTGGACCTAACCAAGTTAAATGAGAGTGTAAAACGTGAGAATTTCATTCTGCCATCAGTTGACTCTACACTAGCGCGGCTCAGTGGAGCCAAAGTTTTCTCTAAGCTAGATGCAAATTCTGGCTTTTGGCAAATTCCTCTTAGCAAGGAGTCGTCCCGTCTTTGCTGTTTCATAACGCCATTCGGGAGATTTGTTTTCAACCGCCTTCCTTTCGGGATTTCATCAGCTCCTGAAATCTTCCAGCGCAGGATGCAGGAGATGTTAGATGGTCTGGAAGGGGTAGTGTGCCACATGGACGATATTCTAGTGTTTGGGGCTGATCAGGCAGAACATGATGAGAGACTCAAAGCTGTTCTTCAGAGACTTAAAGATGCTGGTGTCACACTTAATGAGGCCAAGTGTGAGTTTTCAGTTGACAGGGTTAAGTATCTTGGGTACTTGATCCCAGCCGAGGGAATATTTCCAGATAGTGACAAGATAAACGCTATCCAGAAAATGGCAAAACCGCAAAATGTGTCAGACATTAGGCGTTTCCTTGGCATGGTAAATCAGTTGGGAAAGTTTATTCCTAATTTAGCGGACAAAACCGAGCCTCTTAGGTCTCTTCTCAGCAAGAAGAATCAATGGTGTTGGGGGTCATCTCAGGACCATGCTTTCCAGGATTTGAAAGCATGTTTGTCTTCTACAACGGTACTCGGAATGTACGACCCAAGCCGGGACACTGTTGTTTCTGCGGATTCATCCTCTTTCGGGTTAGGTGCCGTGATAAAACAGAAGCAGGAGGACGATATGTGGAAGCCTATTGCATATGCGTCGCGATCATTATCGGACACTGAGAAAAGGTATGCGCAGGTGGAAAAGGAAGCATTGGCGTCAGCCTGGGCCTGCGACCGATTCCAAGTGTATCTTCTGGGTAAGCGCTTTACCCTAGAAATGGACCATAAACCGCTTGTTGCGCTACTAGGTTCGAAGAGTGTTGATGAACTGCCTGCGAGAGTTCAACGTTTTAAACTGCGTATGATGCGTTTCTCATATGACATCGTACATGTTCCGGGGAAAGAACTTTATACTGCAGATACGTTGTCCAGGGCACCTATATCTTCGCCATTGTCTACTGTCGAGGAAGGATTTGCGCAGGATGTAAAAGCGTATGTTGACATGGTTGTTGAACACTTACCTGCGACGGAGAAAAGGCTCGAGGAAATCCGTCAAAAACAGGAAGAAGACGAAGTTTGCCGTCAGGTTGTCAAGTATTGTCAAGATGGATGGCCGGACAGACCATTTGTTAAAGGGGCAATACTGCCATATTACCAGGTTGCCGGTGAACTGACTGTTATGGATGGACTATTGATGAAGGGAACCAGAATAGTCATTCCTACATGTATGCGCTTAGAACTGTTGGACAAAATCCATGAGGGCCACCAAGGTATCACTAAGTGCAGAAGGCGAGCCCAAGAATCAATTTGGTGGCCAGGACTCAGTTCACAAATAGAGTCACTAGTCCAGAACTGTAACATTTGTGCTCGAGAGCGGGTAGTTAGGCATGAACCAAATATTACCACCGAATTCCCTAAGAGACCATGGCAGGTTGTTGGCACTGACTTGTTCGAGTTTAAAAAGCGCCATTATCTAGTAGTGGTGGACTATTTTTCTCGCTATATCGAAATTGCTAAGCTGACCGAGCTCTCGTCGGGGGCTACTATCAATCATCTTAAATCGATCTTTGCTAGACATGGTGTGCCAGAACGGGTACGTTCTGACAATGGCCCTCAGTATTCAGCGCAGGACTTCGCAGACTTTGCCGATGTGTACACATTTCAACATGTTACAAGTTCCCCGCTTTACCCGCAAGGGAATGCAGAAGTTGAACGCGCTGTAAAAACTGTTAAAGAACTAGTGAAGAAAGGCAAGGATCCATATTTAGCTTTGTTGACTTACAGAGCTACACCACTGTACCATGGGTACAGTCCCGCCGAACTTTTGTTTGGGAGACGTCTTCGTACGAACTTACCGTAACATCCAAATATGCTGGCCCCAGCATGGCCAGATCTAAACAATCTTGTACAAACAGAACAGGATTATCGCATGAAAATGGCGAAAAACGCAGACAGGCGTCATGGTGTACAGGTGTTGTCAGATCTTTGCGAAGGAGAGAAAGTTTGGGTGTGCGATAAAAACATTCCCGCCATAATCACGGGAAATGCTGAAACACCGCGGTCGTATACTCTGGAGACTGAAACAGGATCATCTTTGAGACGAAATCGCAGGAGTCTACGTCGGCTTGCTCCGAGACTGAATCTCCAGGACAATCCAGCTGATGAATCAGTGCAGGAGAACATTTTGCCTCCCCCAGAGAGACAGAGCATTGTGTGGCCAAACGCTGGACAATCTTCTGAGAATGGCCAGAATAATGTTCAATCAGATCAAAGTGTCTCTAGCACGACTGTGAATAATTCTCCAGGACGTTCTGCTAGTTGTTCTGATCAATATGTAACCAGGTCAGGCAGGGTTTCAAAATCTGTCATTAAACTAGATCTTTAGGGTGTGAGAGTGACCGAGGGTTAATCTGAAATTTCAGTGACATTTCATAGAGAAATCTAAGTAATGATTTTCAAATAGTGCTTTTGTGGTATTCTCTCTATACTTGAGGATGTGATTTCATATTCGGATTAGTTGGAAGTTATCGAGTTAAAATGTTTATGTTTAGAGTTTCAATATCTTTCACATAAGTAGTGTTTACTCTCCAACGTATTTTGGACTTTCGTTTGTCTTAAGTATAGACAGGAGTCAGTAGTAGCCGAGTAGGATTTGAGATATATTTCCACAGCATTTTAGTTTTGACTTAGTTAAGCTAATTTTCTACGTGTTTGTATGTCTGTACACATAGTTTGCCTAGACCAGACTTTAGGTTGTGATGCATCCTGGGTTATTGGAAATTGGACTTTCAAAGGACTGAAAGGGGGATGTAGTGTAATCTGAATAAATGGGTCATAGAGTTTGAGGTGCTGCCACCTCGTGATAGATTAGGGTACTGTTCAAAATGGCTGTCATGTTCTAGAAATATACTTCAAGTGTTCAGAGTTTAAATCCGTCGTTATCTTCTTTCGGAACGCCCATCGGCAACTGAACAGAGTGAAGATAATGAAATTAGTGTATTTGAGGGCATTAAACATTGGTTGGTTAAAACTCATTTACGGTAGACTGAGAGTCAAAGATTTACCTTGTAAATATTACCGTTATGTAACATAACCACGTGAGTTGATGTAGGGATTAACGTATGACTAATGTTGTATGACGTTGGTGATTGGGAAAGTCTCTCGGTTATGAGATACATATATGATATTTTGGGTTTGTCACAGAACCTGAATTTAAATAAAGAGGGGAAGAAGGAAAATTTAGTTGGAGTAGAAGTGGAGTTGAGACGTGAGTTGTAGACCAAGTGATAGGCTGCCTTGAAAATGGAGTTGAAGGACGTGATTAATGATGTAGCAATAAAAGCCATATATCGGAAAGGTATCAGCCGATACATCCCACCAAGGTGCCTAGGAGCTAGTGGTCCTGCATATAACTAGCCGAGGATCAGAGTAGAAGCAACAACCTACCCTCTACCCCGCAGAGACGAATACGCCTAAACCTCACCGCCTTAACACTTTCAGTTAAACAAGAGTATTTCAAATAAATAGTCAGACAACTAGGGAACGTATGGTTTCAACATCAAAGCCACCGCCCGTTCCAAAAGACGCGCGTTGGGTCAGAGCACTCTCGGGTCACGCGTTGACCCAAGCCAATTCCGCACAAATGGAACTTGAGCAATTCTTCGATCAGCTGAACATGTCGATTACAAACACTCCGTTTTAAAGCAAACGACGGCTTCAAGTCTACAATTTCTATAAAACTATTTAGATATAGTGTCAAAGACAACATTGATATGAAAAGCGATATGTTTCGACTTTTACATTTCGACAGTTTTGAGAATAAGTGATGGCACTGATTTAAGAATAATTTTCGAAATGCGTTTTTTTACGACACATGATCACATATTTTTGCGGTTGGCCGATCGGTGATTGCATGCAGCTTAATTGCGGTTTTGTTTGGCAATTAGCGGCCAAGGTCTCACTAGCCAGTGGTGATCAGGTCGGGATTGTACCCTCCCAAAAAACTTCAATCTCGAGTGATTACCATGGATACAGATGGGCTATGGCTACCCTAAGTGAGATCTCTAATCATCCATTACTTCACGGCATAGAGTATTGGGGGGAAAACGAGCAGAATGCCGAAGAAGCAAATGAATGGAGACAAAACTCTTATCAGTTGGGGTGGGAGGGGGGAAGGGGCGGGTCGAGATAACCACCCGAACGTAGACAGAACGAAATCTGGGGTGATCCATTTGAAAGGGGTCTGCACAAGAAACTTGCAACTCCGTCTACCGTCTAAGATCGAAATGGCCGAGAGAAATGTATTCTCGCGAGATCTCGCTTAGGGTGTATGGCTACCCTAAGTGAGATCTCTAATCATCCATTACTTCACGGCATAGAGTATTGAGGGGAAAACGAGCAGAATGCCAAACCCATACATGTATAGGGCGTCAAATCGACGCCTAACCGACTGTTTTGCGGTATTTTAGAAATCCGAACATTCCCAAACCTCACCCATAACTAAAATACCGCGAAACCTGAAAAACGAACCTGGTTTAGAATTAGGGCCCAGTCCCAAAGAAAAACGTCCTTGACTGAACACTTAGGGGGAATTCCCTGATAAGATTTACAGTTTTCTGAGCCCAAATTCTAAATCTTTGCCTTATGGAACAAACAAACAAATTAATTTCTTTATACTTTATTATCTATCTATCATCTTAGAATACAATTCCGTTGTTCAGCCTATTTGTTCATTCACTCTATCAAACATGCTTGTAGGCCTATAAATACGTGTCACGTTAAACAAACGCTTTCCCCAAACCAGACTCATCATGCTTTAAAAATGTCTTCTCTATTTGTGAGGAGCTTTCCACTGAACGGGCAAGATTTCCTGCTACTATTGAGGCATCTCGAAGTTTTTCAACTCTAGTGTAATAGACGGCGGATTCTTGCGTGTGCCAACCAACATGGTCCATTAACTGTGACTCTGACTGAGCGGAACCCGACATCCCAAGCTGGATAGAGCACCCGGCTCGAAAACTATGGGGTGTCTCGCCCTCGTAAATGCCCAAAGCCACCAAATATTCTCTCAAGCGGGCGTACATAGTTTCGTATGTTACATTCTGATCTAGAACCTTCCCGGACCCATCCACAATTCTAAAAAGATAACCATTACGCAGATCTACATCCCTCGCCCTGCACCATGCAAAGTAGCGCTCTATGCCTGCGATTGGACACACAGATAGGTCGTTACATCTCTTTATAACAAATCTATTAGCTTTCCCTTTCCCTCCGCGAATTGTTTTAGTGACAGTATGGCAAAAAATAAAGCCGGAATTGTCTTCCAGCTTCTTGATTTCTTGGGTTGGCATTGTAGACAAGTCTGTGGCCCTGTCGCCCGCAAAACACTGCAACTTGAAAAAGGCTTGATCTCTTATTAGAACGAAGCCTTGCCTAAGGGCAAGATTCGGTTTTTCAAGTTCTCTATCTATGTATCGACATACCCTAGACACTTTCCCAAGAAAAATAGGCTTGGCCTGGGTTGGTAAAATGTTGGCTCTTGCTTGCTCTAAAGCAATCTGTTTACAATAAGTCTTGATCTGCGGGGCGCACGCGGGGTTTCCAGAATGTGTTTTCTCGTCCCAAACCCTTGGTCTCCCACACGATTCAAAAATATCTACTAACTTTTGAACTACATTATTCACCGTACCAGAAGCCAATCTTGTTGGACAGGTACAATCGCGCCTTTGTTTGTCACCCAAATTTGGACATTGAATGGTGTGAACCTTAGTTTTCCCATGGACGTCTTTCCAAATCAAAAATTTCAAAACATCGTTTGGGCCACATGATGCAACAGACGGACCAGATGGCATTTCTTTCAAGAAATCGTCCAAACTACCTCTAAGGCTACACCGTCTCCTGTGCTGAGTGCCTCTATTCCATGTGTTCTCAAGATAAGCTAACCGATTATCAATTGCTAAGAAGTCTATCCGGAGACCCTGCGAGCGCCCGTCTAACTGGAACAGAGATACAAACATTCATTACTCAAAACGCAACCTATGTACTACAAGAGGCCAAGGTAAACCGTCGGTATCTGATATAAAACCCTTTTTGCTTGGCACATATATCACCCCTTTCTCACCCTTTCCACCTAGAAGGAATGATTGTGTTGAATACATTTTAACCAACGGGTCCCATACTGGTTGTAAGGAGCGCTCTGGAACAACCAACGTACAGCACTTCACCCTTTCTTCCAGGAGAAAATTCAGCAACACCGAGATCATGGGAAAAGGTGGAAATACATAGGGGTTCTTTTCAAGCCCAATCTTCTGAGCAAACACGTTAACACCGGAAGAACCGGGACTGGGTGTTGGAGTGAAATGGCGCAAAGGGTTAGCGTCCTTGTCTTTCATCGTGTTACTGTCCAGAGACATGAGGTCCACTGAATGTGGTCCGAAAGCAGCTTCCACCTTTTCCCATGACTGTTGTGACAACATCACATCGGACATATTCAGAGAGCGCGAAGGAGCATCGGTCGGATTCTTGCTAGAAGGAATGTAAGACACGTTTAAGTCAATATTAGATGACAAGACGAAGTTAAAAATGCATTTAAGGATATCGTTCAAATTCCTGTCTTTACTGCCCTGGCTGTGCCATGTGTCAACAAGCACCTTGCTGTCAGTCAAAACATCTACCCTGTGGTCAGATACATGTGACTGTAGGGACAACAAAGCTTGGTATAATGTGTCTGCTTCTTTTAAGTGAATCGGACGATCATCCCCCGCGCTCCAAAAATCAGAAAACTGGAGATCTTTGGAGTCACCTGACAGAATAGACACTCCGTACTTGTAAGGAGAGGCATCAGTAGCAAGAAGTAATTGCACATGACGCTCCACTCTCCATTGCATGCAACCGGTCCAGTTATCTACAAATCTCCAATGTTCTATTTCTGCAACTAACTTCGGGTACAAACGAACGTCATTGTTAGTTCGCAGACAAAAAGAAATTGCCTTATTCACCTCTCTTGTATAGAGCCTTGCTCCCGGCACAACCAACATCATAGAAATGCATTTACCCAAAAACTTTTGGAGAGTCCTAACATCTACATCCTGACAAGAAAGAATATATTCTCGCAATTTAATAAATTTTTCCTTTTTGTCTTCCGGCAAGATGTACGCCTGTTTTTCGGAGTCGACAATGAACCCTGAATGTCTTAAAGACACCAATCCTTCAAGGAAACTCTTGCATAGAGCAATGAAATATGCTAGTCTGGTAAACAATTGAACCAAGGCATACCTTACTACATCAATGTGCAACACTACTTCCCCAGTACCCTTATTTATGCTCTCAATGCCCAGCCTATCATCAATGTACAGTGTATTAATGATACCAAATTTTCTCAAGTACTGAGAAGGGACGGAGCCAACTGATTGGTACACAAAAGCTGACGCCTTCCAACCAAAAGGGAGGGTGTTGTAAGTGAATACGTACCCCCCAAACTGTACCCCGAAATACGTCCTAGAATTAGGGGACAGTTTGATGTGGCTATACCCCGACTTTTCGTCGCATGAAACCATTTTGGCTCCTTTGCCCACCAACCTGTGTACCTCGCGAAGAGTATCTAATTTGAATGGCAGGTCTTTAATCCAAAGGTTTAAAAAACGTTCATCGTGACATAAGCGGGGCTTAGAGGGCTCCACGGTAAGAGGTAACACAAGATGTGGAAGCTCGCACTCCCCCAGTTTTCCTAACAGTGATAGAGTGCCATCTTCAACTTTCTTTTTAAGTTCCGTGGTAATGAAAGGAATAAAATTTTTACAACTTGGGGAATTTTTAAGAAACATTCTTGGAGGTAAAGGAGAATCATATCGCTTCCCTTTAAAAACCCCTGTAAAAGGAGTGAAAAATTCTTCAATGCCGACACCCCGATGGAGCCACCGTCTTCCGTTTTCACAAGGAGACCCAGCTTCTGACAAAAAATCCAACATTTTATCTCACTCTGGTAAACTATTGTGGAGTTCTCCCGCAACAAAACTGTCTGGGTTGCGGACATATAAGCTTTCAAAATCACAAACATACGGAGGCCAATTTGCCAGAATATTTTCAAAAGGTACGGTATGGGTTGGAGTTCGGAGGCTCTTTCCACATGGATCCGAAAACTTCAACCAGGTTGTCGATTGTGCAGAGACCAACTTGTCCTTACTAAACTTCAAATCACAGTCCCGCTCCCAACTTGGGATTTCAGGGTCACAATCAACCTGAAACATACAAACAACATACCTGTGGAAAGAGCCTCCGATCCCCAACCCACGTGAGAAAAAGGAATCCCACTAGGGAATTAGTCTCCCCGGGTTGAGAACCGAAAGCCTAGATGTTAGCTTTTTCCTTTTGCTGCTTTCATTTTTTCACAGTTCTTAATAAAATGCTGACTGGAGCCGCAAAAGTAACAGGGCATACTACTATTGTTGCTATTCATGTTGAACCTCGCCCTTCTTCCTCCCCTCCAAGATCTAGAGCCCTGAAACCCGAACTGGTAAGGAGAGCCCCATGGAAAAGGGGAAGGAATACCTTCAAAATGGGGAGGGTAGAGATTGGCCAAAGGGGAAGCCGCGCGCTGGTTAAAATTTGCTTGGCCATTGTCGCTGGATCTTTCCCCCTTTGAAGCCACTTTTCCATTTTTTACACATTTTGACAATGCTTTAGCTACAATATCACACGCACCCCCTCCCAAAACTGAGAGGGTGAATGAAGAAATGTCAACTGAACCCTGATTGTATTTAGCTTGACGCGTTAATTTTTCTCTGAAAACACTTGCGTTGTCATCGTTGCATGTAGAAGCCATGGAACTCAGTTCATCCAAATAAACCAGCAACAAAGATTCGTTTGGATTTTTCTGTGTCGCCACCGACCTCACCTTTTCTTTTGCTATGCGTAGGGCCTCACATGGTTTTGATTGGTTTGCCTCATTCTTTTGTTTTACGCTGGTTTCTTCGAGACGCTGCTTTTTCGCCGGTGGAGGAGTGTCGGAAGTTCCATCGTCGGAGCCGGAAGGTTCCTAAAAGGAGGATAACGGATTAAATATCAACAACGAATCTTAAATATCAAGCTGTTAAGATAAATATAAAACACAAAAATACCCGAGACGAGATACGAGGTCGCCAGTAAGAGGGAAATCGACCGATAGCTAGGGGGGGGTTGACGTAAATAAGTTTTGTTTCATTTACCCTGTCATGCCTCGGGTAATCTTACGGCCCTCTCCGCAGCTTAAAATTGCAAAGGAGGCTCGATACAGATACAGATGAGTCAATCGTTACCCGTTTAAAACGCCCAACAAACATATTTGTTTAATTTTCCAAAGGGACAAACTACCGAACTCCTTAAATGAGATTGCAAAGTGTCCTGGTTTCAGAAAATTTGTTCCCAAAGAAGCATATCAATGCTGTTTTTGATGAGAATATCCCCGTTGAGTGTACTTTAGAGGTCCGAAAACGTTGTAGTAAGCATCACTAGTTGGGATATCAGTCTACATCTATCTGCACCATCAGGTGATAGGCCCCTTACAGATGGCCGCCCCCAAATAAGATGCATTATGGACATTCCCATGCTGTCGTCTATACATAACATAAAAGCAAGCAATACTGCACGGTCTGGGAACCAGGCTACGAGTTTAGCATACATGGCCTTCAAAACAAACTACAGTAAGTGCTCAAGTAACAGAGCCAGACGAGGAGCGTATTCAGACTCACGCCATTATTCACTGATACCATATGGATATAAATACAGCTTCAACCTTAAATCCAGTCTTCCGAAACTCATTGAAACATATAGCTTACTATTAGCATATATACTCACCGCTAGAACTTGGCCTTTCGGCTGTCCAAACTCATTGGCCATTACTATGGCAAAGTGCGTCAACAGCTTTAAAGAGCTGGGGTCCTCATCCACTCTTGCCATATCTAAAATCTCGGATGCATTTTCCCCGGTGAGGTGGTGGAACTTGCTTTTCAGTTCTTCTGGTGTCAGCAGACCAACGCTTGATTCATTATCGTACCGTGCGTACTCTTTAGGTGAGGAAGGGTTGTCCATCATTTTTCTTACCAGTGGTAAGATGTTGACTCCAACCAAAGAATGCCTCTTCTTCAGGGTGGTTGGAAAAACCATTTTCTGAAAACACAAATTATAACCTATAGCGGGAAATCGTACGAAGTGTCCCCAAAATCAAATGTCCTGCATAAGGCACACCCCTCTTTCTATAAAGGTAGTGAAACATGAGGACTAAGCTCGGGAATTTAATAGTGTTATGAAAAGAAAGCGATCCTACGATCCAAGAAAGCCCAATCTGCCCATTGCAGGCCTTTTGCACGCATGAGTACCCATCCGCCATCTTGCACAATAACGCGTATTAAACTACAACCACCAACGCTGTTCCGCGCCAATAATTCCACAGAACTGCCTGCACTTTCTATTTTGCCCCGGTAAAATGAAATAGGCCCTAGCAGCCCGGATATAAAATAACCACACAAATCATGCAACATCTAGAGGTCGACAATACCCTACACAGCAGATGAAGAGCAAAAATTATGGGCATCAGTTTACCAGGACTAGACCCCTTATGTTTTGGTCCACCCAGGGTGTAAACAAACTCACGGGCAATAAAAGCCCACATGGGTGAACATGGTGAAGTCTTATGCCTATTGTTCTCAGGTAGAAAAACCAAAAATATCTGGAAAACAGATCGACGACACCCACTTTTTCCTCATGAGTTCAGTTAAAAAAATCATTCTAGCAATATACACATAGAAGGGCCTACCTGCCACGTTTCGATAGATGTTTCACACTATAAGACCAACAGGGCAAACGTGCATACAACTAACTATACAAAACATAATGCATAGCATAGACCGACTAGCCCTAGGCACAACACATGTCCCGCAATATCTGAGTTTGAGACCCACCAACCTCCAAAAATTGGCCCTCCTGCCAATTAAAATGGCCCCTCACGCCATCAACTATCAAACGGCCCAACAATGCCCAGGAAATGTGGCCCCTCTCGCCAAAAGAAAATAAATACTTTACCTAAAAATCGGGAAAATAATGAACCGGAGACGAAACCGGGGACGTGGCTTACACGGCGGCGTCTAAGATCGAAATGGCCGAGAGAAATGTATTCTCGCGAGATCTCGCTTAGGGTGCTACTCTATCCCTATTGCTACTTGTTCAAATGAAATGTAAATGTCCGATGTTTTTTGTGAAGGGGTAGCTCTGCATATTATTTGAGGAAAATACCAGTTTCTTCTGTGCACTTGCGCGGTGAGCAGGCCCCGCATGCTATTTATAGCACAACAGGATGTTGACATCAACTGGTTCCTGTGAGATTGGACATGTTCTCAAGGTAAAATTTCGAGGGCAAAAAACTCAAACAAAAGCCGCAACGACAGCCTATTTTATATAAAAGATTGAAAAAAGTCGTCAGTTGGCTTTCTCAAGGTATGAGTAGATGTGTATGAATTTTTTTCTTCACCATCTTTTTTTTTTTTTTTTTTTTACAAAGAGTTTATTCGGTTTATATTGCACATTTTTTTTTACAGTTAAAAGCCGAAGGCTTAAACTACTGCAAAATAAAAATATATGCAAATAGTTACATAAGTTTATGAAGATACGAATAGTGACATAAGTTTTTTAAAGATAATTTGAAGAGATATACAGAATATATAATTGAGAAACATGTGAAGTTGATATGTAGTGAATTTCGCAAAAAAGAGAAAAAAAAAAGGATAGATAGTTTGGAAAGTGCAGGGGGGCGGGGGTGCAAGAGTTAGGAATGATCATACGAGTTTGGGGTTGGCGGAAACGGAAAAGAGGGGGGGGGGTCAGATATTTTTCTTTGAGTTAGATTGGAAAACGATTTGTGGATGAAATGAATTTTAGGGTTGATTTGATAAGGAGAGCATTTTCGAGGTTGGAGAAAGATGGATGGCCGTTGAGAAGGATGTTTGAGTTTAGAGTTGCATTATGGATGTGTGTTATTTGGAGGGTATTGGCGATTAGGGAGTTGCGTTGGTTTTCGTACTTAGGACAGTCGAGAAAAAAGTGTGAAGAGGTTTCTGGAACATGCATTGGGCACATGAGGCAAGTGGGGGTTTCCGAAACGTGGTTTAGGTATAGGTCAGATGTTAGTCCGCTGCAGTTGTTTCGCATACGTGTGAGAATGATGTTAAGTGGGCGAGGGCCGATGTCTAGCCAGGAGGGGATTGGTTTGATAGAGAATTCTGGCAGTTTGGTTAGGGAATATTTGTAAGAGTTTAGAGTTGGTTTCGCACGTATAGAAAGGTCGAGAGCATTCCAGTCACGGATTGTAGAAGGGAAAAAGCTTGAGTAGAGGCTATTTGTGCGGCAAAGGAAAGGTGTTATATTGTTGTTTGTAGCTAAACGTGTGTTATGGTAGTGACTATCGACGGTTAGTTCTGGGATGAGGTCTTTGAGGTAGGTTGGTGCAAGTCCGTTTAAAATTTTGTAGAACATTACGAGGCGATGGAATTTCCTGCGCTTTTCGAGTGGTAGAAGGCCAGATTCTATGTAAAGGTCGCGGTGGTGAGAGCTGATTGTTAATCCTGTTATACATCGCATTGCATTGATTTGAGTTTTTTCCAGTTTTGCTGCTAAGTTCTGGGGGAGTCCGTCCCATACTACGTCTGCGTATTCGAGCTTGCTTCTGACAAATGTCTTGTAGAGCGTTAGTAAAGTTTGTTTATCCGTTTTGTATTTGATGTTTTGTAGTATGCCAAGTCTGCGGTTTGCGGTCGTAACGATTGACTGGATATGGTCTTCCCAGGTTCCTTTGTCGTTGAAAGTTAATCCGAGGTGCTTGTGTGACTTGGCTTGATCAATTGCGACGTTGTTGAGATGACAGTGGATAACAGAGGGTTGTCTCCGCCTGCTCGTAATCAGATACAGCGTTTTTGTTGCGTTGTAGGTGATCGCCCATTTCATTGCCCATGCGTAAAGTTTGTTTATATCCTGCTGGATTTCGGGCGTGCATGCTATGAGGTTTCGTGATGCGAATGCGTTTGAAGTGTCGTCGGCAAACAGTCTCGTTCTGCCGTTGGTTTCCTCCGTGACGTCGTTTATGTAGACCAGGAACATCAGTGGGCCTAGGATAGATCCTTGGGGGACGCCAGCGTTGACTCGAAGCCACTCTGAGGATTTTCCGTTGATTACAACCCGTTGTTGCCTGTCTTGGAGGTGGCTCTTGAACCATGATAGCAGGTTTCCTCTGATGCCAAACTGGTAAAGTTTCGATGCGATGCCTTTATGAGAAGTCTTGTCAAAGGCTTTGGAAATGTCACAGAATAGTGAGAAAACTTCCTTCTGTTCGTCGAGGTCCATTAGTAATTGATGGTTTATTTCAAGGAGTTGGGTAACTGCAGAGTGGTTAGCCAGGAATCCAGATTGGTTCTTCGAGATGAGCAAACGGAGATGGTTGTAGACATTTCTGTGGACAATTTTTTCGAAAAGTTTTCCTATGACACTGAGGAGGGAAATGGGTCTGTAGTTGGATTTATCATGCCTGTCACCTTTCTTGAATATGGGGGTAATGTTTGCTTTTTTCCATGTTTCTGGGAATATGTTTTCATTCAGGGATCTGTTGAAAAGGATGTGGAGCGGTTTGGTCAATTGGAGCGTCAAGGAATGAACTATGCGAGGGCTGATGCCGTCTGGGCCGATGGCCTTGTTAGTGTCCATGATGGCGATTTGATCGGCGATATCCTGCTCTGTGATTATGATGTCGTTGAGCTCGTTGTTGGTGAGGTTTGGGAGTTCTCCTTGGGCGGGTATGTTTGTCTCATCTACGTTGCAGATTTTGGCAAAGTGAGCGTTGAGGATGTTGGCCTTGGTTGTAGGGTCGTCTACGGATAACCCATTGACATTTAGTGAAGGAGTTGTGTTGTTTTTGCTTTGACCGCAGATGCTTTTGGCGAGTTTCCACCAGTCTTTATCCTTTCTTCCATTTTTCAATTTGTCCGTTATCGACGAAAGGTGGGAATCCTTTGCCTTCTTGATCAGTGAGATAACGTGGTTTCGTTGTTTTTTGAAAATATCATAATCGATGTTAGAACCGGATTTCTTTGCTTTTCCAAAGAGCTTGTTTCTTTTGTTGATTTCTATTTTGATCTCGGCGGTTATCCAGTTCTTATCGTTTGAAGAGAATTTGATCCGCTGGAAGGGGATGAATCTTTTACTTGTCTCAAGTAGGGTGGTGGTGAAGACTTCTACCGCTACATTGAGGTTGGCCGTGTGTAGAAGGTTGTCCCAATCCACGCTTGACATTTCTTGTTTGAGGTCATTCCAGTTTGCCTTGCTGAACTGCCAGATCGGGCGCTTGAATGCTGCTTTGGGGTTGGTTTGGGGTATGTCGACTACCACGGGACAATGGTCGCTGATGCCCTGAGGGAGGACGTTTACATCGGAGAAGAAGTCGGGCTGACCTACAATTATTGGATCAATGAGGGATTGGTTGTGAGAAGTGAAGTGGGTCGGAGTATTGACGAGTTGGAACATGTTGAGGGAGTCTATGAGGAGTGATAGGTGACCTGGGTTGTCTTTCAGTAGGTTTTGGTTGAAGTCTCCAACGAGCATAACCTTTTGCTGACCAAACAAGCCGACGACGTTTGAAACGTTAGCATAAAGTTTGTCCCAGTAGGCGACGGGGAGTGCCGGATTTCTGTAGCCCACACCGATGATCAGGTGGCCCGTTTGGTGGGTCACCTTGACCCATAGCAGTTCCAGTTCTGGTTCTTCGAGGTGATCTAGGCGTTCGCCGATGAGGGTGTCGGAAAGCTGGAGGCAGACTCCACCACTTGCAATGGTCAGATCCTTTCGGAATACGTCATGGAAGCTTGGTACTAGGATATCCTGGTCTGTGATGGAGTTGTCTAGTCTGGTTTCGGATATGCATAATATGTCGATGTCAGGTGGAAGTTCCGCGTAGAGGTTGTCAATTTTGTTGCGTAGGCTGTTGATGTTGATAGAGAAAAGTTTGGGCCCGGGATTTAATTCCACGTCTCCTGATAAGAGGATTAGATTTGAAAAGTTAAAGTGTGTGGTTGGGATTGTCGTGACGCTAGTCCCAGCATGTTCCGATGGAGAAGTGATGGCGAGTAGAATGCAATGTACGGAGAAAGCTAGCGAAGCTAGGAGTAATATATACAGAATGTACGAGGGCATGGTGTCAGGGGATGTGTTACACCTGTTTGTGCTCAATTTCCCATTTAGTTTTAAGGATAGTGCCTTGATGTTGCGTTTCGAAGAGATGAACGAAAACGATATTTGTTGGAGGGTGATGTAGGACTGGATTGAGAAGGGGTTAAAACGGTTAGCTTCAGGCGCGTGCCTGGATGAAGTGTGGTGCATTGGTGCATGAATGAAAAAAAAAACGAAGAAGTAGAAAGCAGAGCGTCTAAGCATAGCCCTGTATAGGGCGAGACAGTTTATGAGTGGCGAAAGTGATCGTGGTGAGTGGGCCGGTAGGCCTTGTCGGGTGGATTAAATGGATAACGATTTTAATGTTGTGGTGGGATGAAATTGATTGTGATGACGGATAAGTTGAACAATGATGATAGAGCATGTTTTTGGTAAACATGGAATTGGTACATGTAATTGTGGTTGAGGTAGGATGTGCTTATTTTTGGAGGATTAAATGAATGAATGGTGAGGTCCTGTGGTAATGTATAGTGAATAGGAGACGATATCTATAATGATATAGAATTGTGTGGAATTAGTGGCTGCTGGGTTCAAGATAGTTTCTATCAGGGTGACAACTGGGGGTGCTGAATAGGTGTTGGCTGATGGTACTGGTAGCAGTTTTGGCTAATGAGAGTCAAAAAGGAATCGTGCTGAGGATGGGCCAAGAAGGCCAAAGATCTTATGAGTTGGTTTGAAGTTTTTAATAGCCGAGGAGAAGAGTTTAGTTGGGTCGCTAGAAGGAAAAAAAAAGTTTCAAAAGTTAAAGGGGCAGGTCGGAGAAACGTTACGATTGCTACATTGTTGGCTACGATAAAGAGAGATATTGATATGGCGTCACATACGTGATTTAGCCCCCAAGAAAGGCCATAGATACAAGTGTTACAGTTTTGACTGCTATAATGATAGATGTTTGGTGTGGCGCCACATTCTTAAATTAAGCCAAGGGCAGGCCACAGATACTAGTGTTAACAATACTGTCTGCGATAATGAGATATATTGGTGTGGGGTCACATTCATGATTTAGCCTGGGGAAGGCCACAGATACAAGTGTAATCAATTTCTGACTGCGATGATGAGAGATATTGGTATGGCGTCACATTCATGATTTGGCCAAAGGAAGGCCACATTATGCATGTGAAGTACAAAGGTGTATGACTAGGTCTTCTGTACGGGTCGGCTGATATTTGCCACAGGGCTATTTACAGGTTGAAATGTACCTGGATTAATCATGCCTTATACATGCATGGCGAGTGGGAGGTTTGATTTCAGTAAGATTTATCAGCATGTAACTATGAAAAATAAAGAATTACTTGCACAGAACTTAGATCAGAGGGTCAGACATGGGTGATGATAATACCCTTGGACATGAGACATTCATGCGACATCACAGTATTTATACAACAGTACTGATTGAGAAATATTCGAATGTTTTAGTCAGTGTGGAAAAAAATGTGGAAATGTGAGCACTTGTTTATAGTCACTATGTAGGGTCTCTTTCGTGGTTCAGCATGGTGTTCACTAAGTACAATTACGATTTAACCAGTAAGATACACGGCTGGATTAAAAGGAGTAGGACTTGGTAGCCTTGCGGATAAATTTTGGCACAGTGCCAAATATTGATTTGTGTATGTTTTAAATCCTAACCCTTTAAAGTCATTGAACCATGTTTCTTGACAAGGAGAGATACTCACATTGTGTGTTGACAAGTAATCCAGGTTTTCGAGTTATTTTCACGTGAACGGTAAAAGATTTTGAATATATATGATATCACTTAAGGTTATCCGATAAAGTTCAGAGAAGTAGATGCGCCACGGATTGTCTTGCCGAGGCAATTCCGTGAGGAACTGTCATGGGCCTGATTAGTAGCAAAAGCAAAGTAAGCACAGAAGAGTCCAAAGAACACGGAAGAGTCAAACGAAGGCACTAAGTGTCCTCGGGGGGCCGTTCATCCATGGGCTCGGAGTCCTGGTTGATGTTGACTGTTGGTTCCTCCTGGCGCTGGTCAGCAGACAGGGACAATGGTACTGGTTGGGAGAAGGATGAGGGCAGCTCTGTCTGAACCATTGACTTCGGTTTGGCTTTGGCTGGGGCACTGTCATTAGATGATTCAGCTGTTTCCTTTGCTGGAGTGGATTGGAGCGATGGTACGCTGTCGATCACGTGGATCTGTGACGGGACCCAGGCAGTTGATGTAGCCGGTGTTTCCGCTGGATTTGATGGCAGATGTCGGGATGACTTACCAGTCTTCTTCGGCTTTAGTTTCTTGCTCGTCGGCTTCGTAGTCAGAGAAACGTTTTTTGCAGGGTGGAGACGGCCTGCGGCTCCCTGTTTGGCTGGTTGTTGGTTCGCACGAGAGGTGTTGAGGCCTGCGGCTCTTTGTTGGGTTGGCTGTTGGTTCGCACGAGAGGTGTTGATGCCGGTTCTATTGGAAAGTTGTACTCCAATAGCGTCGAGGTCGGCTTGCTTTGTGATGCGGACCGACCTACCTTCCAACGTTTCGACCAGGATGGCACCGTCGGCTGTTTTCGTCCGTACGATCTGACGATCCTTTTTGAGGCACCTGCACTGATAGAAGAGTTCCTCACGTGTGCGTGTGAGGTCCTCCCTCACGTAAATTCCCCGGGGAAGTTTGTACTTGTTGTAGTAGAAATGGTGTCGCGAATTATAACTAATGAATCGGACAATGATGTTGCGGTTTGGATTTCTATGCTTTGGGCCAACTCTGTGGCTTCGACATATTTCGTATGATGTGAAGTTCAGGCCGATGCTGTTCGCAAGGTCAACCACGATGGTGTCAGTGTCCTCAGCCGGTGTTTCAGGGATGCCAGCGATCCTGAGGTTGTTGAGTCTTGAGCGTTGCTCAAGATCGTCGTTTTGTTGTGCTAAGGAGTCTAGCCTGGCATGGACAGCGGACAAATGTTCATTGATACTGGGAGAAATTACATTCACCTTAAGTTTTTCTATCATGGTGTCGGTCAGGAGAGCTTCTCGCAGGCAAGATTGTACCTCCGCATTTCGTAGGGCGTGGATAAGCGAGTCTGTGAAGAGACTAGACATAGCGTCTTCATCGGGGTTTCCCGAGGCCGACCGCATTCTCTTCGTTGGTTTCGCTCCACGGACCATTGGTGAATTTGGTTTACTCCCTGATATGAATACACGTAGGCCTATATGCCGAATGCACTGACGATAGTCGGGTTTGAGGGTGGAGCACCCTCTTCACCATCCTTGTCAATCTTGAAGTTATAAGGCATAAAGGTGATTTTTTTCAAATTTGCCTTAATATACAGGGTGTCTCATGCATTGTGCTGCATCAGTCTATGCATGACTGTATGTCTAGACGACGTTGAAACTTGGCCAAATGTATTCTACAAGTGACAAGCTATTCAGAAATGTATAGGTTTGTGTGAGAGTAAGATACTGCCAAGTCTACAGCCGCTTGAACAGTGGCTTTAATTTAGTTTCGAAATCTTAGGATAGGAGGCAGCTCTGGTTTGGATGTTTTAAATTTGCCTCCCTTTTGACATTTTTGATTGGTTATGGTTCTGTGGGCCTCTAGGTAGCCCCTTACATTCTATGTGGGCCTCTTTTGGACTTGAAGATGGTGGAGGAGGTTTAGAAAGGATGTTGTTCCCTATCTTTTCCAATTTCTTCTTGGAAGTTTTGGATTTTAAGGATTTGTAATCTGTGGGATTAATAGTGAACCAATGGAGCAAAGTTTGGTGAGTTTTTATTTTAATTATCTTTATAATTTTTCTGTAATTTGGAAGTTAAGATATAGGGCCTATGGTTGGTAATTTTGTATGCATTGTTATGCATGTGCATTTTGCAGCACATGTTTTAGGCCCTTGCCTCGGGTCATTGTTCAGGTGTTGACAATAGGTGGCTCTGCCTGTTCTTTAGTTTTCTAAACTTTTGCATATTTGACCATTGGGGTCATAGTTGATGTTAATGGTGTTCACATGGTTTTAGGCCAGGGTTTTTTGCAGGTTAGGTTAGATTAGAAATTGAGGGATTTTTATGTTAAGGTTGACTTTATGTATTGTTGTTTTTTATGGAAAAAGGTTGATTTATATTTTTGTACATTGCAACTTTTATTTTATTTCAGTAAAATTGTCGTCATCACAGTACACGCATTTCTTCGCTTTATTCTATTCGTTGGTTGTTATGGTTCGGTTGGTTGGATCCCACATTATTTTACAAACTTTGGAACGACTGGTACAGTTATTAAACTCGGCTGTTTACTGGTATTTTGGATCGACTCTGCTTTTATGTGGAACGATTTGGATTAACTTGGCTGATTCCCTGGAATGTTTTGGTGCAAGTGGCCTTTTTGACTGATATTACGCATATTTGGTGGTTGCCATAGGATTCGAATACTAGGATTCGTTATTCTTGGATACGTCTCAGTTAAAAATTGAGAAAGTGCATAATGTCTGCCCTGGAACATAAAAATATGGATCCGCATGCTGAGCCGAGGAGAGGTTCTAGGCATAGGAAGCCTACGCAAAAGGCTATTGAATCTCAACTACAAGCTTTGAAACAAGCTAGGAGTCTTCCACTTCGAAAAAAAGTGAAGTCATGGTTGGCAGAACAAGTAAAGGAGCAGGCAGGAAAGGATACCGAGGAAAAAGGTATAGTTGAGGAGGGAAATGATTCTGAGGTAAGGAATAAGGCTGAAGATCATGCTTCTGTCGTTTCTGGCGGGTCAAAAGCCAGTAGTGTGTCAATAGCTAAGGTTAGACAGGATGTAAAAGCAGCTGAACTTCAGGCTCAGGCTTCACATCTTCAGATGAAACAGGAGATTGAGGAGGAAGAGTTTAGATTAGCTCAGTCTACGAATGCACAAGCTTTTCGTATTCGCCAAAAGAAGGAGGAAATGGAAATGCGATCGAAGATTGAATTGGCTGAAGTCAAGTCAAGGATTTTTGAAAAGTATGGACAGGAGGACAACCTATATGAGACCTACTTGGATCAGATTTCAGTTGACAAAGATTGGGTGCAGTCGGACATTCAACAAGATAGTGAACATTCTGAGAGTAGTGGTATAAAGACAGAAGTTAAAGTTGCACCATCAGCGATTTCTTCTGAATTAGCAGAAGCTATGCAGGGCATAATGGAAAAACAGAATGCAATTACTGAAACTCCTGTGAAACAGACATTAAAGTCGTCACTTCCATCTCGTAAAATATATCTGTGTTTTCTGGTGATCCCTTGGAGTACAAGCTATTTGTCAGAGCATTTGAGCATGGTATTGAGGACAAAACAGATAGTTGCAAAGATCGCATTTATTATCTCGAACAATATACTGGTGGTGAGGCCAGAGATTTGGTGCGTAGTTGTCTTTGTTTGGATCCCGCTGTTGGTTACAGGAAGGCTATGGACTTGTGGAAGGAGAACTTTGGTAGTGAATACAAGATAGCTACATCTTTCGTTGAGAAAGCTTTGAGTTGGCCAGTGGTTTCTTCAGAGGATGCTGATGCTTTAAAGAAATACTCACTGTTTCTGCAAGGATGTCAGAACACATTGTCTGACATGGAATTCAATGAATTGGATCATCCTACCAATATCAGGGAATTGGTGAGCAAATTGCCCTTTAAGCTAAAGTCAGCATGGAGGAAACATGCTTTTGAAATCACAGATGGAGCTAATGGCAGGCGTGTGAAATTCAATGACTTTGTCAAATTTGTCAATAAGGAATCCAGGATTTTCAATGAACCAGTTTTTGGTAACATTTCAGATAAACCTAGTTCATCCAGTGGTCAGAATCAGAGTAAGAAAAGGGCAGGAAACAAAGGCATTGGCAAGAAATCGAAGGGTACTTATGCTACATCGGTAACGGACGCCCAGTCTGAGGAGACGTCCAAGGTAAAGCTGACATCAGTTAGTAATAGTACTGGTAGGGTACAATCAAGTGACACTTCTGTTAAAGGGACTATTCAAGGATGTGAATTTTGCAGTGGTGGTAATCACAGGCTAGAGACTTGTAACCAGTTACGATCGAAGCCTCATGGAGAAAGACTGGACTTTCTCAAGTCCAAAGCTCTCTGTTTTGGTTGTCTTCAGAAAGCTGGACATTATAGCAAGTTTTGTAGTAACAGGCTTACTTGTCATATCTGCTCGAAAAGTCACCCCACTGTTATGCATCGAAACCAAGATGAAGATAGGACAGGTATTGCTTCAGGAACTAGTCCTCGTGTCAATAGCGGTTGTACTGGTATGGAAAAGCAATGTGCCATGTCTATTGTACCTGTTGTTGTGAAGGCTGTTAACAGTGACATACAAGTTAACACCTATGCATTTCTAGATTCAGGAAGCTCAGCATCTTTCTGTACTGAGGAGTTGATGAAAGGTCTAAATCTAAATGGAGTGAGGACAAAAATCAATCTCAACACAATGACTGATGTTTCAAAGCCAGTTGAAACTTTTTCAGTGAAAGGACTTGAAATCTGTGGTTTGAATTGTGACACTTTTGTGAAGTTGCCAGTAGTTTATACTCGTCAAATGTTGCCTGTATCCAAGGAGGACATTCCAACTCAAAAGGACTTAGATAAGTGGTCTTATCTTCAAAGGATTCGCCTTCCGTCGATTGACTCGGATATTGGTTTGTTGATTGGTACTGATGTTCCTAAGGCTATGGAACCCTGGGACGTGATTAAGTCTGAAGGAGATGGACCCTATGCAGTCAAGACATTGCTTGGTTGGTCTATCAATGGACCCTTGAAAGGATGTAATAATCCTACGTGTAGTTCTGCGACACCTGTTAGTGTGAGTTTCACTAAGGTAACCTTGGATGAGCAGTTAAGGAACTACTACAACACTGACTTTAATGAGAGTACAGTCAATGACAAGGAAGAAAACTCAGTGGAGGACAAGAGATTTCTTAAATTGGTGTCTGAATCATGCAAGTTCGAGAATGGTCACTACGTGATTGGTTTACCATTCAAACATGATACTATTGTTATGCCAGACAACAAAAAACAAGCTAAGCAAAGGATGGGTCTCCTGAGAAAAAGATTTCACAGGGACAATGAGTTTCAAGTTGAATATACAGCCTTTATGAACAATGTATTTTCCAAAGGTTTTGCTCGTAAAGTGCCTGAGGAGCAGTTAGGTCGTAATGATGGCAGAGTGTGGTACTTGCCCCATCACGCTGTGTACCACCCTACTAAGAAGAAATTGAGAGTAGTTTTCGACTGTGGAGCCAGATATGGAGGAATCTCGCTCAATGACCAGTTGCTGCAAGGACCCAACTTGACCAACTCGCTGGTAGGAACATTACTGAAATTTCGAACTGATGAGGTAGCAGTAATGGCAGACATTGAGTCTATGTTTTATCAAGCACGTGTACCAGATGATGATGCCAGTCTCCTTCGTTTCTTATGGTGGGAGGACAGCGACATGGAGAAACCAATCATTGAGTATCAGATGGTTGTGCATGTGTTTGGGGCAACTTCAAGTCCAAGTTGTGCAAACTACGCTTTGAGAAGGACGGCAAAGTACAACCAGGATTACTTTCCAAAGGAAGCTGTTGATGCTATCCTGAACTGTTTTTATGTAGATGACTATCTTGGGAATTATTCATCAGGGGAAATAGCTATTCCTCTGATAGCCAACACTAGAGAACTTTGTTCAAAGGGTGGTTTTCGACTCACTAAGTGTGTGAGCAATAGTAGAGAAGTCATGGAGTCTATTGATGAGGAGGACTGGGCTAAAGGTTTGAAGGACTTGGACCTACAGAATGATATGCTTCCAATAGAAAAGGCTTTAGGAGTTCAATGGAATCCAGAAACAGATAGCCTTGGTTTCAAATTGCTTGAGAAAAGCAAACCAGCTACAAGAAGGGGAATCTTGTCTTTGACCAGTTCACTGTATGACCCTCTTGGACTTCTGTCTCCAATTATTCTGAAGGCAAAGATAATTTTGCAGGACCTCTGTCGTCTCAAGTTAGGATGGGATGAAGAGATACCCGAGCAGAAGCTGTTTGAGTGGCAAAGTTGGCTTGGAGATCTTGGAAAAATCAGCAACTTTGAAGTGGACCGTTGCATCAAACCAAAGGATTTTGGTGAGATCAAATCGGCACAGCTGTGTCATTTTAGTGATGCTTCTGGAGTTGGCTATGGTGTTGTGAGTTTCTTGAGAATAATCAACGCTTCTGGTAGGATTCATTGTGTGCTAATTTTCAGCAAATCTAGAGTAGCACCACTTAGAAGTGACGATCCCTAGAATGGAATTAACAGCTGCAACTGTAGCTGTCCGTGTGGATACAATGCTGAAAAGAGAGCTTGGCATTCCTCTTGAAATGTCTCATTTCTGGACAGACAACACATCTGTTCTGAAATATATCAGGAATAAGAACACTCGATTCAATACTTTTGTTGCTAACCGTATCCAAGTCATACATGATGGTTCATTGCCGTGTCAATGGCATTATATTGACACGAAATCTAACTCTGCGGATGTTACCTCAAGAGGACAGTCAGCAGAGGAGTTCATGAAAAATGAAATCTGGTTGAGAGGACCTGAATTCTTGTGAACACCGGAGGAGGAGTGGCCTACGTACCCTGATGTGCCAGATAGCATACCCTTGGATAAGGCTGATCCAGAAGTAAAGTCTATGAGGACAGATATCAAGGTAGATTGTGACACCAGCAATAAAGGAATCAGAGATGGTGTAGCTACTGTGGAGAAGCTGATAAACTATCATTCATCCTGGCACAAACTCAAGGTGTCAGTTGGTTGGATTCTGAAAATACGAGAGAAGTTGAGGCGATGCGTAAGGATCAAGAAAGGACTGGTTGAAAAGGTTGAATCTGAGAAACAGGCAGAATGTAACAGCGAATGATCTTTCGAGTGCTGAATCAGCCATTCTGAGTTTGTTCAATATCAGTGTTATCAGGAGGAAATAAACTGTCTTGTTAAAGAACCTGAGTATCGAGTCAAGAAGATGAGTAAACTGTCTCGACTTGACCCTGTCTATAAGGACAATTTACTGAGAGTTGGAGGTCGTCTCAGTAGGGCTGTGATGCCTGAGGAAAGCAAGCATCCGGTTATTTTGCCTAAAAATAACAATGTTACTATGTTGATCATCAGACAAATTCATGAGGACTTATTGCACTCTGGTAGGAATCATGTTTTGTCACAACTTAGGAGGAAGTTTTGGGTGATCAATGCTAACTCTACAGTCAGGAATGTCATCGGAAAATGCATTGTTTGTCGACATTTTCTTTCTTGGATTATACAATGTTGGACTCGTTTTTAAATTGCCTCGTTTATTTTAGGTGACTCTCGGGCAATTTGGGGCGGGAATGTAGAGCCCAGTCTTTAATTTAGTTTCGAAATCTTAGGATAGGAGGCAGCTCTGGTTTGGACCTTTTAAATTTGCCTCCCTTTTGACATTTTTGATTGGTTATGGTTCTGTGGGCCTCTAGATAGCCCCTTACATTCTATGTGGGCCTCTTTTGGACTTGAAGATGGTGGAGGAGGTTTAGAAAGGATGTTGTTCCCTTTCTTTTCCAATTTCTTCTCGGAAGGTTTGGATTTTAAGGATTTGTAATCTGTGGGATTAATAGTGAACCAATGGAGCAAAGTTTGGTGAGTTTTTATTTTAATTATCTTTATAATTTTTCTGTAATTTGGAAGTTAAGATATAGGGCCTATGGTTGGTAATTTTGTATGCATTGTTATGCATGTGCATTTACAGCACATGTTTTAGGCCCTTGCCTCGGGTCATATTTCAGGTGTTGACAATAGGTGGCTCTGCCTGTTCTTTAGTTTTCTAAACTTTTGCATATTTGACCATTGGGGTCATAGTTGATGTTAATGGTGTTCACATGGTTTTAGGCCAGGGTTTTTTGCAGGTTAGGTTAGATTAGAAATTGAGGGATTTTTATGTTAAGGTTGACTTTATGTATTGTTGTTTTTTATGGAAAAAGGTTGATTTATATTTTTGTACATTGCAACTTTTATTTTATTTCAGTAAAATCGTCGTCATTACAGTACACGCATTTCTTCGCTTTATTCTATTCGTTGGTTGTTATGGTTCGGTTGGTTGGATCCTACAAGGGGTATGCATGAAATGACGTCGCATCATTTTTGGAGGCAGCAGGTAGGCCTGGCCTTCTCACCTGCTAGTGAGACCTAATCAAAATTTACCGACTCATCTGCCTAAATTGTTGGATCGTTCACATTGATATAGGTCAACAATTTATACTGTATGTATTTGTTACCCGATAAATCATATTTTTACCGCACGTGTAGAGTAGGCCTATGTTTTTTTTTTGAATATTTGGTCGTTCTATTATTGTTTTGCAACTCAGCTCAGTTTGTAGCTGAATTGAAATGGGCTTCATCATGGCTTCAAGTTAATTGCCCGAGAGAGCTGTGGGATCAAAGGAAATTTGCCGTGACCTGACTCTGTATTTGAAAAACTCTGATTAAACCATAGATGGAGCTCACAACAATCATCAATATGATAAAAACATGACAGAAAACCAACAACATCACTCATCGATTTCAAGAGCAACGAAATAATAGGACCGATTATTCCTGGCAAAGCTGCAGCCAATTCTTCAAGCCATTCAACAAACTTCTCAATGCCTTCTAATGCTTGCTTCAGGGGGTCCTGGTGTACCCGGTTTAGGGACAGGTTTCAAAGCATTGCTGATATTCAAGCTTAGAGTAGTTACCATAATACCATTATGACTGCTGTTACGATGGCGCAAATAGTTAAACCTTCCATTTTCAAAAGTAACTTAATTCTATCCTTAAACGGAATCTCTGAACCTGGTTTCTTCAAGACATCTGTGATTAAGCGTTTCATTCTGCTTGCAAAGCTTTCACTTTCTCGATCTAACTCAAATACTTATCTTCGTTCCAAACTAAGGTCTTCTTTAACTTTTCACTCACTTTCTTTGCTCAACTCTTGTCTTCTTTTGTGACATGGTCTTTTTCTATAGTCATGTAGTCTCTTGTTAAGATTCTCAAGCTGTTCTCCTAGGGCTTCTATTTGCCTGTCTTTTTCCATCTTGACAGCCGCAAGATCATCACCAGCCTTTTTAAAACCTCTTAATTCCCTCATCTGTGAGACCTAGTGATTTTAGTGATTCTTCAGAGGCATCTATCAACTATCATCTATCAATTGGTTGATACGAAGTGTTTACCCCTTCAACTAATGTCTGTGTTTCACGAGCTGAGCTTTGCTCACCATACATCGTCTGAGCTACTAACTGAGGGCTTATTGGATCAACTCTTGGTCTATAGTTGCTTTTACACGAGGACGGTTTTTGCCCTCCTCACCTCGAGCCACTTGAAGCCGGATCACCTGTAACTGGCTTTGCGCTGTCTACACGGAGACGGATCAAATCGCCGGCCCAAGGTCAGTTCAGGCCACTTAAACCACTAACCCGTCGCATGGTGGCGCATGTGACTCTTTATTCGGTGGATCATATATCTATATCATAATACTATAAGGCGGCTCGCTAAAGTGCCATTTGGGGGGTCGTGTTTCGTCTCGAAATTTTGCACGTTTGCAGGTGATATGTTATCCTGATGCAACGTCATGTTTATTTTCGGAAATTTACTTCAGCGGAGCAGTAATGAGGGATTTTTAATCGGACACGGTCAATTCTCCTTATCACTCACGGAAGCCAAGCCATTGCGGTTCAGTTATGCAGAGGATTAATGAATCACCTGCACTCCCTGTGGGGTGACTAACACTACCTGTTGAACGGCTGGCTGTAGGGGGATGATTGGAACAGCCTGTACACGTGTTGACCTGCTGAACCAAGGTTAATGTTATTTTCAATCCACGATTGTAGGTCACCTGATCTTCGAGATTTCGCGGGAAAGAAATTGTAAACAAACGCATGTGTGCAGTTCAAATGTAAACAAAAATGTATTTTGATACTTTTGGTTGCTGGACTTGGGTTTTCCCGCAGTAAGGAGCTGGGGTCAAATTGATGGTCTATCGTATATTGGTACTGTATTAGCCAGAGCTAGCCCTTGATTATGAAGGGATTTTCAAATTAAGGTTACAATGGTATGTTTATGTGCTCACCACAGCTTTCAAAACTTGATGTATCTGAAGAGGCACTCTGAACTTGGCATGGCCTTATCAAGGAGCTGCTCACGGTGCTGAACTTCTAGCTTGCCTGTCGACTAAGTGCCTTGCCCGAGATCATGCTACATCATTGTACATGTAGGAGGAGCACGCATTTTAAAGTTTTAGTAGTGATAGTGCAATTGGTCCGAGCCATTTGGAGGCCAACATGTGAAGGCCTATCTGGGTTCTCCTTCATCTCCGTATAAAAAGGGGCATATTGCTGACTAAGGAACGAGGTATATTCACATTGCCTCATCATCATTCGGACCAATTGATTTACTTTTATATGCACGCATACAGCACGCCACAGGGTCCGAGTCTGTGGACAAATGGTTGGTTTAATTTGTCTCTTCGATATTGCTCCTTTGATATTGCATTATATTTTCATTGCAATTCAATCTATTCAAGGTATAGCCCATTTGAACCTGCCTGCGCCACGGGTACAATGCTAGTATATGATATACTGCGCTACTCGATTTTAGTACCGTGCGCAAAGTGACTCGAGGCCAGATCGGTTCTACACGAGAGATTAAGCGTCAAGTGACTCGAGACTGCAGTGCTAACGCGCCTCGGGTCAGGTCACTTGGAGACGGTTCTGATTTCGT
Source organism: Lineus longissimus (assembly GCF_910592395.1). Classification (NCBI taxonomy): domain Eukaryota; kingdom Metazoa; phylum Nemertea; class Pilidiophora; order Heteronemertea; family Lineidae; genus Lineus; species Lineus longissimus. Next base: position 9,231,224 of record NC_088316.1, read on the forward strand.
TCTACACGGTAAAAATTATCCTGACCCGCCTCGAGCTGGCTCGAAGCCAGTTCCAACTGCCCTCGTGTAGAACGGGCTTATGACCTATGGCCTTCTTTTTGTTATTTCTGGCACTTGTACTCTTTCATCAAGTGAAATCATATCTTGTATCTGCCATGCAATATTAGTACCATATTTTTTAATTAATGCATTCTCATAGAACATACCATTCTCTTGTGTCAAAGGAATGATTGTGCATGTCCCTTATTCCCCATCCGGCATGTCAGGTCTATTTAACTTGTTTCTCTGTAAAGCAACTGAGTTTTTCATTTGTCAGAAAGAAGGTTAGTGTAGCTGCACCGGTCCACCCATTGCAGATAAACAAAGGAAATGACTTGACAACTTCCGTAGATAAAAATAAGGATTGTTCTTGACTTCTATTTCAACAAGTTGCTGTACTACAAGTTACCGTAAAATCTGGAAATACAAAATATTACCACTTGCTAAGTACAAATCTACGGCAGCAGATTAGTGCCATAAAAAATAAAATATTATCTCGTTATTACGAGATCTTTTCTCGTTATTACGAGATCTTTTCTCGTTATTACGCGATCTTTTCTCGTTATTACGAGATGTTATCTCGTTATTATGAGATCTTTTCTCGTTATTACGCGATGTTATCTCGTTATTATGAGATCTTTTCTCGTTATTACGCGATGTTATCTCGTTATTACGAGATCTTTTCTCGTTATTACGAGATGTTATCTCGTTATTACGAGATCTTTTCTCGTTATTACGAGATGTTATCTCGTTATTACGAGATCTTTTCTCGTTATTACGCGATCTTTTCTCGTTATTACGCGATCTTTTCTCGTTATTACGAGATGTTATCTCGTTATTACGAGATGTTATCTCGTTATTACGAGATGCGAAAGTGCACGCAACATCGAGGATTAAGGTCTCATTAGGGAGTTGTTTTTTTTTATTCATGCGCGGCCAAGCCCTAACCGTAGTTCCTAAAATCATTGATTTCTCTGTCCTTACAGTATGTCAGCGTTGATTCATCAGTTGTTTTGGCAAAGACATGTTTTTTTGGAGTTTCTGTAACCTAGAGCGCTACTCAATTGGCGATTAACAAGAAACTACGCATTTATACTGTTGTTGCCGACGTATGTGTACACTGAACTTGGGATGTGCGTCGGCCCCGTGTTGAAATGCCGTCCAGTACCAGTTGGTGCGTTTTTCGCTGATTTGTGCAAAATTCAACATATCTCAAAAGTTCAATGGTTGACCCTCGATTTTTTTTTGATTTTTGTGTAGCGTAAGCAACTGTCTTTCATGGGAGAATGGTCTCTGTAAGAATTATTCAGGAAGAAATGTATAATATTTGGGGTTTTTCGTGATTGTCCGGCCCAATTGGCAATATTGCCATTTGGGCTGGTGAACAGAGCTAGGAGCAAATGCGACGCTTATGATTTATTTAAAGAAATAAAATGCCCGATTTAACATCCTGCAGAATCAGGGGAATCGGGCGTTTCCAGTGATATACGACACAAATGGGTTGTCCTCATGCATTCACTTTGGAAACGCATTTTAAAATAGATGTTACGTCCTGTTAATGGGGCACGTCATCATCGCGTACATTTGGGAAAAACTCCCTAACGAGACCTAAAGCTCAGGATCAAGCGCGGGAAAGGTCCGTACCATATACCATCATCGCGTAATAACGAGATAACATCTCGTAATAACGAGAAAAGATCGCGTAATAACGAGAAAAGATCTCGTAATAACGAGAAAAGATCTCGTAATAACGAGATAACATCGCGTAATAACGAGAAAAGATCTCGTAATAACGAGAAAAGATCTCGTAATAACGAGAAAAGATCGCGTAATAACGAGAAAAGATCGCGTAATAACGAGATAACATCGCGTAATAACGAGAAAAGATCTCGTAATAACGAGATAATATTTTATTTTTTATATTTTTTATGGCACTAATCTGCTGCCGTAGTTGTGAACCGTATGGGTCCGCTGATAAAACAAATTGCCGAATACCAATAACGCAGGTGCTCGGCATTCGCGTACGGCTTGTGGTATTCGACTCGATGACTCGACGACGCGATGGCTCGATGACGCGATCGTTGCTATGGATTTTGCTAAAATACGGAATCCCATGCTCCTGGTCTCCGGGCTACCGCTCCAATAGCAGAGGTTTTAGCTCGGCCTTCCCATACCCAGCTACGGTATGTGGAAGGATGTGCCCCCCGGCCTTCCCATACCCAGCTACGGTATGTGGAAGGATGTGCCCCCCCCCCCCCCCAGCCATGGCCACTGAAGATTGGTCCCCGCGGTTGGTTTTGATATTTAAAGGACTCGCGGAAGTTTCATAGCATGCAAAATGACCGGAGATTTAATTGACACACAAGCTTCTAGTGGCCAATGTCAGAACTTGCGGTTACAGACAGGTCGTCATCATTGTATTTGCGCATGCGCGAGTAACCGGGTGTAAACAAATCCACGTGTTTTACGAATGAAGCATTTGGAGTAATAAAGTCCTTTTACTCTAAGGTTGAAATAAAATAATTCAGGCATAAATGCCCACACTGGGGGGGGGGGGGGGGGGTTTGTTTATTTTTATTTTCTACTAATTAATAGGGGAAGGAAAATCCAAATTATTTTAAAAAGTGTGGCTCAACTAAATAACTGTAGATTGCATGATGACAAGCCAGGAGAAATCCAGTTATTTCATGGAATACCCATTCTGTAAATAAAAGCACGTGGAGAGCTATAAATATCTTCAATCAAATGCACGTGACTTAATTTGTTTACATCCGGTTACTCGCACATGCGTAAATACAATGATGACGACCTGTCTGTAACCGCATGTAATGTTCAGATAACATGTGGTGTTGTGTTTTCTCATTTGGTAATACCGGTTTGGACATTTCCACTTCTGCCGTGCTGAACGGATATCCAGAGCCAACCTTGTCTCCAGGAACTCGCGTGTCATTTTAACATTGGAATTTCTGCTAGTAAAGAACCTGGGTAGGAGGTTGATCCAGCTATATTTAGGTGTATTTAGCTGTATTCACGGTAAGATACCAGTGGCTTGCACAGCAACATGGCGCATGGTTTTATAAAAAATGCGAACTTGTGGGACACGAAAAATGGTCGGATTAGATACGGTGAAAATGTAACAAACCTCTAGTTGAGGGGGCCGTAGATCTTGCCTACCTAGTGCCATGGCGATACACTAGGCCAGCATGTTGTTGGTAAATTCAAGCAGAGTCAGGAAATCCATGCAGAGTATAGATATAAAGTTACAAATGGTAGAATTTATTGCGACGTCCTTTCGAGATATACATGAAGTTGACAAAGCAGAGTTCATACAAAATGGTTGATACAGATGTGTCCGATGAGCCGGAGAAGCAGGATAGGTTCCTGTAGCAGGAGGTCCTCGCCAAGGGTGTTTCCTATACGCTTACTATTCCTGAACTCCCGAACCAGATCACAAAGCGATCTTATATTGTCCTGTAACAATTACGAAACCAAACTGTTTACTAGCAACAATCTCAAAACAAACAATCTTACAAACCCTTATCTAAGAAATGACGATCTGTCAATCACGGACCTGCCAGACAGGGAATAATTCCATAAAATGTTACTTAAATCATACTTTAAGCCATTTGAACCTGTTAACTAGTCAATGACCCCTAGGTTTCAATCATTAAATCCCCAAATATCACGGTTGAAGCCCTAAACTTGACCAAAGGAATTTTAAAGCCTAACAACGAGACTTGATGTCGCCTGTCTTTTAGACCTCTTCTTAGAAGGGCTTCTTAGTAATTTCATAAAGGAGCTTAGTGCCCTAACGCGATATACCAATTTACGGCTATTAAACAAACCAAAAAAATGTCAATATACATGTAATACTTCCATAATGGAAAACCCTTCAAGTGATGAAACCTTTTTGCACTAACATGTGTCATCATCGTATTAACTACGTGATAACGAGCCTACTATGCATCTCAAGGATTTAACATAATGATGTTAAGAAGTTAATCCTAATCCTTATCTGGACAACATGTGGTTTAATCTCGATGACAATCCGAGATAACTCTAATCTATCCAGAATTCAATAAAGGTTATCCAAACTCTAAATGTGCCAATACATCATGAAATACCAGTAAGTTGCCATCTGTAACAAAAATAGCTGGAAAGGGGTTGGTAATGATCGGTTCTTTTTTATTTTCCTCCACTTATGATTCTATGTATAAATTACAGTCCAAGCAGTGATATTCTTCAAAAAAATTCCAACGAGTCATCGCGTCGTCGAGTCATCGAGTCGAATACCACAAGCCTGCACGTACCGTATCCTCTGATTTTGGTGGGAAATCTAAAACTATGCGCGTCTGGCGTACTTGCAGTTAGTATCCTTCCCTCAACCCGAATGAGTGGTGCAAGATTACTCAGTTTGTTCTTGTCATAGTTCATCTCTGCTTTACGTAATGCTTTTGCAAGTTTATCCTCTATTCCTTTAAGCAAAGGCGGATTAATTCAAAAAAACCTTTAACTTAAAAAACAGAAATATAGCCTTTCTTTCGGCAGCTGTAGATCAGGCACCAGTCTACCGATTCAGACGATTCTTGTACCACTGAGCTGCAATTGCTCTCTACTACCGAATGGCATTTACCTCTTAGTCTTTCAGTTAAGCAATTCATCTACATGTTGCATTGTATGTACATCTGTTTTTACACATGAGCCCAATTTTGAGGCAATGGTCATGTTGTGTTCTATTATCCCCCTATTTGCCGCTAGTGTACACACACATGAATACGTAATGAGTGTTGTCATGGTAGGGCTTAGGCCAATCCAGCAGCGGGGTAGTAATATGGAAATTAGAAATAATAGCTCACAGTGTTTAAAAATAGAATCTACTTTGATTAGTTTCCTTTGGTACTTCTCAACAACAAGGTTACAAGTGATACGTGTGCAAACTTTGTAGTGTGTGCATGTAGTATTCGGTGGATAAAACCCCTTTGATGCAGGTGTGTCCGTTTAAAAATTGATCATGACTGTGATCTATCTGTCATCCCGTAATCATTTCAGGCCAGGTAACCATTGAAATATGACATTGGTTGGAACAGTGACAGAACATTCATTTCAATTGTATTGTTAGAACTGTACAAAGTCTATCGAAACCTTAAATATGAAATAAAATAAACAATGCTGCTTGCTCACTTATCAAAGATATATCCGGGATCAGTAACAAATATAGAATAAATGAAACAGTCGTTCAGAGTGACAAATCTTCCTAATTATGAGAAAAAAAATTATATTTTGGTGCAAACCTGTTGGCCTTTCTCTGCCCAAAACCTTATCAATGCATGAATAAGGGTCATTGCTAGGACAAGCTGGTATTTTGCAGAGAAAATTACCTACATGTAGATAGTTTATGATTAAATGGTGATTTTATTTGCAGCTTTTTCAATTTTTTGTGATGAGCTTAATCATGAGGTTTTAAAGGGAACTAGTTTTGGACCAACCTTGCACTGAAGGCCAATGAACAGATATGGGCATAGGCCTACACTTTTATATCTCAAAGCATATGCCAAATCTGTGGCCTTTCCAGGAATTATATTAGATAATCTTGAAGTATGGTGACTTAACAGCCAGCATGGCCAAGAACAGCGATGTAAGAGCTTGGTAAAATGACATGTTGTACATACATATTACATGACTTTTCCATTCATCTATGGTTTGGAAAGCTTAATGCCACTTGTAGAGCTAATTTTCAAGCACCTTTGTAAATACTCTACCCTCGTCTGTTTATGGGTACTTTCAAATTATGCAGGTAGGCCTCCAGGCCCAGCTCCTGCCGGTGTCATTCAGGTATGGAACTATTCACGGCCATTGATGTGCATTCAACTGGCGCTGACCAAGGCATTTGTGGCAAGCGCTGGCCCTGTCATCATTCGCGATTTTTTATACAGCGTGCGCCAGAAATAATGAATCATTGTACTGTGAACTTGGGGCTCTATAGTCAAATTCATCAGTATTCTTCAACAATGAAGAGGACTTTAAAGACCTAATTTTCGGTAGCTTCCGAAGGGTCCTGCATGGTACTGCCGACCGCTGAGCATCCAAGATGAGGCGATCGTCTGCGGTGCAAAGAAGAGCATTGCGCGGTTTTGCGGGTCATTCCGTTCACCATTTCGTTATGTGAGAACGTTACGTGACAAACTATTGACCTGGCCCGGCGGACGCGATGATTCTGTCAGTTTCTGTTAGGACGAACTTGTCACATTTTCTTCCCCAGACGGTCATGGCCATCCTGTCACCAGAAAACTGGGGGCCTATCTCTAATGTCACAAATTTGAAGATGGATCGTCAAGAACAAGAACCTCTGCCAAAACGACGCAGAAGTTATACTGTCACCGAGAAGATCTCCTATTTAAGGGATTTCGAAGCAGCTCTACTGGATGGGACTGTCGGAAGCATGCGTGATTTAGCCGCACATTACCGAATCCCCGTGCGCACAATGCAGAAGTGGAACCTAAGAGAGCTGGAGGAGAAAGAAGAAGATGGAAGAGGAAAAGCTAGACACGTCAAAAACAAAGGCGTTGGCCTGTGGCCCACCGTCGAGGAACGATTACTCGATTGGTTTAGAGGCGTCCGGGACAAGAGGTCGGCTGTCGCTATTCAAGATATCCAGGAAAGAGCTGCATCCATTTTTCGAAGACTGGTGGAATGTATTGCCGCACGATGAAAGACCAGACCTTGTCGAGTCACGGCCAAACTTGCACGAATTTCATGCGTCGGACGGATGGGTGCACCAGTTTATGGAACGAAAGAAGATTTCCTTCAGGAAAACAAACAAAAACACGACAACTCTGCCCGCTGATGCCGCCATTCGAGTGCAGCAGTTCCGCGATAACGTCACCGATACCATCGAACGACTCGAAATTGCCATGAGATTTCTGTTCAATATGGACCAAACGTTCACTCTATTCGAACAACGCCCTTTGTATACTGCCAATGCTAAAGGGGCCAACACTGTTGTGACGTTAGATCCTCGAGATCTAACACCAAACTCGGGAGCACTGTAACACTTGTCATCACCGCCACAGGGGGAAAACTGCAAGCCCATATCACGTTCCACGTAGAGGATTTGTAAGACAACTTGCGGCCCTTGAAGACCAACAACTGCCAGCTAATGTAGTTGTAACGAATTCAGCGACGGGATGGGTGAAACAGGAGACGGCAGAACATTGGTTCGACACGGTGTTTGAGCCTTATATGACGGCTGAAGCAGCTGACCAATTCCTGCTCCTTGTAGATCGATACAAAGTCCACCGGACGGAAGCCTTCGGTATGAGAGTGATGAACCTGGCAGGTGTCCCTGACTTCATTCCGGCGGGGTGCACTTCGCTCGTGCAGCCACTAGATTTAACTGTGATGAAATCCATGAAGAGCGAAATGAGAAAAGCCTGGAAGAGGTGGAAGAAAGACCACACAGACAACGAAGGGCGTTGTCCACGCATTGAACTTCTAGATGTTGTTCGCATAGGGAGTCAGGCATGGGATACGGTACCGGTCGGAGTCGTCGAAAGCGGATTTGAAAGAGCCTTCCGACCTGTCCCCGTCGATGGAGGACCATTGCCTCTTCTTGACGAGGAGGAGGAAGGACTAGAATTCGAAAATGTAGATCGGGAGGAAGTAGACATTATGGAGTAGGCCTTCATCAACTGGGATGTGATTGTAACTTCAGCCTTCGAGTAACTGCAGAGCAGAGACGTAGCTATCGCCCGGGGGGGGGGGGGCAAAAATCTTTTGCCACTTTCTTGTCAAGACCTGAATGAAAAACACTTTTTTGAGGGGCATTTGCCAACCCCCCCTCCCCCTCGCTAACTACGCTCCTGTGCCGTCTTGTGCCAATTTTGACTGTTCAAAAGAAGTGCAGAAGTGACGCGGTTCAAATTTGAGCGGTAAACAGTTCCCTTACTTATCGTTGACTGCGGTACTTGATTTTTGACACACCCTGTATGAAAGCACACTTCCAGTCTGACTTTTATAGAACCACGTGTGCCTGGATTCCCGAATGGCCGCTTTTTCGTGGACTAAATACTGTTTCATAACCATGGTACGCCGCAAACCGCAAACGTTTACCGAGCCCGGCGAACCAGCAATCACAAATGGGCCTCTTTGTCAAACAAAATCCATGTAGTAATGTGGGAGGTACTACTGATTTTTAATGAGGTACCCATAAACGCCTTTGTTTTTGACGTGTCTAGCTTTTCCTCTTCCATCTTCTTCTTTCTCCTCCAGCTCTCTTAGGTTCCACTTCTGCATTGTGCGCACGGGGATTCGGTAATGTGCGGCTAAATCACGCATGCTTCCGACAGTCCCATCCAGTAGAGCTGCTTCGAAATCCCTTAAATAGGAGATCTTCTCGGTGACAGTATAACTTCTGCGTCGTTTTGGCAGAGGTTCTTGTTCTTGACGATCCATCTTCAAATTTGTGACATTAGGGAGATAGGCCCCCAGTTTTCTGGTGACAGGATGGCCATGACCGTCTGGGGAAGAAAATGTGACAAGTTAGTCCTAACAGAAACTGACAGGATCATCGCGTCCGCCGGGCCAGGTCAACAGTTTGTCACGTAACGTTCTCACATAACGAAATGGTGAACGGAATGACCCGCAAAACCGCGCAATGCTCTTCTTTGCACCGCAGACGATCGCCTCACCTTGGATGCTCAGCGGTCGGCAGGACCATGCAGGACCCTTCGGAAGCTACCGAAAATTAGGTCTTTAAAGTCCTCTTCATTGTTGAAGAATACTGATGAATTTGACTATAGAGCCCCAAGTTCACAGTACAATGATTCATTATTTCTGGCGCACGCTGTATAAAAAATCGCGAATGATGACAGGGCCAGCGCTTGCCACAAATGCCTTGGTCAGCGCCAGTTGAATGCACATCAATGGCCGAGAATAGTTCCATACCTGAATGATACCGGCAGGGGCTGGGCCTGGAGGCCTACCTGCATAATTTGAAAGTACCCATAAACAGACGAGGGTAGAGGAGTTGCACCAACTGTACACTGTACGATCAGAGATAAATAAATAAATAAAATTAGGCCTATCAGCAATCTCACAGCAAGTTGGTGGGAGGAGTTATGTGTGTTGGTTTAGTGGTATATATGCAAATCAATCTATGCGCGCTCTGTTGGAATATTTTGGCACGTTGTACTCCTCATGACTCATTCATAACATGCAGTTTTGGCCAAAAACAGATGTGCATATAATGTCTTCTGGTGATAGAATTTCTTAATTAATGTTTAAATTGCCATGTTTGGTTGTAAGGGTAGAGCATTAGCGTCATTTTGAGACCCTAACCATTACAATCCTCCAGAAACTGCGACCGCAGAGCAAAGAAAAAATGACTTTCTTCCTGCAGTTGCCCACTGAAAGCCGCTCAAAGATTACACAAAAATGTTTGCACATTCTATAAAGGTGTATTAAACGACAAGCATTTCAAGGAGCCCAGTGGCCTTGAGGATAAGAGTGTTGGCAAATAAAACCAGAGGTCTCGAGTTCGAGTCCCGATGAGAGGACCTTTTTATTTTGTTCCTTCCAGAATTCTCTGCGAAGGTCCGCATCGTCCCACGGCTTGCTGGTTTGTGAAATCAAGCGCATCGAAGCATTGGATGTCCACCATGCCACATCAGCGCATAAACTTGCACCGCTATTTGCCGGGAAGACGTGGTAGATAAATTGCTCGGCACCGGTTCCAACGCAATGGTTGTCCAGAAATAGATACGAGGCCTAGTTGGTAATTGCGCAATCCTAATGAAGGGATTGCGAATAATATTTGAGCAACCTACAACCACGCTTGCGTAATTTTTATCAAAGAAGGTCATGAGTTTAGGCCTACGCGGAAAAAACATGGCAGTATTGAATCTGGCCAGGAGGATTTCAGGACGAAATGGCAGAATTTCTGTCTTTACGCTAATTTGCTTCGGATAATACACGATGGAGTATAGGTGAATATTCGCAAGTTTTTATGCCGTTTTTCTTTGTCGGCGTGCAATTACCAACTTGGCCTCGTATCTATTTCTGTACGACCGTTGCGTTGGAACCGGTGTGACAGCGTCCCCCTGGAGTCATAGTCCGGTAGCATTGTATTTGATCAATTAAGCAGCATGATCTATTGTACCGCTAACCCTAACCAAAACATTTAGCAATGCGGGCTATTGTTACACGGACTATCAGCCCTAGGACTACTATCCCTTGCACACCGGTGACGAGCAATTTATCTACCACGTCTTCCCCGCAAATAGTGGTGCAAGTTTATGTGCTGATGTGGCATGGAAGGGGATTGTCTTCATTTATTTCTATTTCTATAATTCTAACTTGTATCATTTGTTTTTTTCAGGTTATCATAAGGACACACGCACGTTACTGTATGTACATTATAGGCCGCCTACATGCTTGGACATGGCCTACGTGCATCTGTACATGTACTTACACACATAATCCAGCACTTTAGGTGTTCTACTACAGACTGACGGCAGCGCAACTGTTTCGCTGTTGACTATCATGTTTCTGGCAGACTTCTGAAGAGTGTTTCGGACGTTTGCTGGGGCGCGGTGGTCTTTATTTAAGACATGGACGCTTCTGTTTTTGTTCATGTAGTTCAGCTTTAAGGCCAGTTTATACTCGCTCGCCGACCACCAGTTGCACTTTGGTGGGCGAGTAGTCCGCGCACTCCGCCGACTTGAGCGGACCAGTCGTCCGACTAAAAATGCAATGCGCGCGCTTTCGTCCAGGCAGTGACGGATCCGACTAGCGTGTTGTGGACGCGTTTTTGTTAAGGCCAGTCTATTCTTGCTCGCCGACCCACAGTTTCGCTTTGGTAGGCGAGTAGTCCGCGCACTTCGCCGACTTGAGCGGACCAGTCGTCCGACTAAAAATGCAATGCGCGCGCTTTCGTCCAGGCAGTGACGGATCCGGCTAGCGTGTTGTTGACGCGTTTTTGTTACGCTTCAATTCATACTATACATTTAAAAGTTTCCATTTCATCTTTTGCCTCCAGGGTCACCGCTTCAACCACCTTCAACAGAATTTTTCACCTTCGTGTACTGATCTCTCAGGTATTTCCACGTCTCTTTCATGTGTTTCCAGTGTCTGTCATCAAAATGGTTATCAATGGATACCCATCTCTCCTCGCATCTGCCATGATTCCTGTACTCGGACAGAGAGTTATTGTAGAGGTTTGGATATTTCCGAACCTCTTCGATCAAACGTTCATCTTCAGTAGTAGAAAAAGGTTTTTTCTTCCTCGAAGACATGGCGATAAATGTAGACTTCCACAACCTAAAGGCGTAATGCGGGAAAAGTTAAATTTGGGTTATGTCCAACGGATTACAAACGTTTACGTATTACGCACACGTTGTCCAGGTGCAAAGCGCAATGCGGTTATTTCCGCATAAATAGAGGTTGTCTCAAATAGACATTTTATGTCGTGTTATGACTCGAATAGACATTTGGTGGCGCTCGTTTTAACGGAGACGTACCTGAAATAAACATATTGTGTCGTATCTCAAATAGACATACACTCAAATAGACGTTTGGTGGCGCTCGTATCTCAAATAGACATATATTGTCGTGTTTTCAGCTTTTTGTTAATAACTCGAATAGACGTTCGGTGGTGCTTTTCAACAAAAATGGAAGTTCCCCAAATAGACATTGTGTGACGCTGGAATCAATTTTAATGTCGGTAACAGCGATATTGACATTATCATTGCGGTAAGCGGCATTGTTATTGCATGTATTGCATGTACATTTGATGTACTTATGTATTGTCAGGAAATGCAGACAGATTGTTGATTATTTCTTTGTTGATTTTATATCTCGCTAAAACACTCGGGGTTTGCGTCAATCCGGAGAAGATGGCCTTGATGTGCACTGCTTAAAGCAATAACAATAATATCGTCGTGGCAGATAAACCAATTCCAAACTTGCTCCAGAATTGCCGCGCGCCAGCGCCACACAACGTCTAAATAGGGAACTTCCATCTTTGCGGAAAGGCGACACCAAACCTCTATTAGAGTTATTAACAAAAAGCTGAAAACCAGACAATGTATGTTTATTTGAGATACGAGCGCCACCAAACGTCTATTTAAGTGTATGTCTATTTTAGATATGACACAATATGTTTATTTCAGGTACGTCTCCGTTAAAACGAGCGCCACCAAACGTCTATTCGAGTCATAACACGACATAAAATGTCTATTTGAGACAACCTCTATTTATGCGGAAATAACCGCCCATAGAGCTGGGTATCCATTGGTCACCATTTTGATGACAGACACTGGAAAGATATGAAAGAGAGGTGGAAATTAACTGAGAGATCAGTACACGAAGGTGAAAAAGTCTGTTGAAGGTGGTCGAAGCGGTGACCCTGGAGGCAAAAAGATGAAATGGAAACTTTTAAATGTAAAGTAATGAATTGAAGTGTAACCAAAACGCGTCCACAACACGCTAGCCGGATCCGTCACTGCCTGGACGAAAGCGCGCGCATTGCATTTTTAGTCGGACGATTGGTCCGCTCAAGTCGGCGGAGTGCGTTGACTACTCGCCTACCAAAGCGAAACTGTGGGTCGGCGAGCGAGTATTAACTGACCTTAAAGCTGAACTACATGAACAAAAACAGAAGCGTCCATGTCTTAAAAAAAGTCCACCGCGCTGTTTTTGCTGACTCTCTGAGCAGTCATTCTGTTTTGAAGTAAATGTATTGTGAGGGCTGTGATTTTGGAAATTGATAGTAAGGTCATATTTTTGGAAAAACAGTAGTTTTCCTTAACAGTGATTTACCTTAAATTAATTCGCAGTAGTCGTTAATCGCATAATACATTTACTCAGTTGGCCATAAAATTATCGTTGTTGGACATTTTCAGTGACCCCATTGTCATACATGGACAACCTCGACTTGTAAATCACCTAATGACTTTAATTGTCTTTTTATTTTTGAAAACTCCACCTGAATCTTTTCCTGTTCACTCCGGCTTTTGCGTATTCCTTTAGCGTCACCTCCATGATTTCGTCCTCGATCACCCTCTTCAGGTGGCGGAGTAACCTCCACCGAAGGTGTAAATGTGCATGCCCTAATCCTACTGCCCTGATCTTGTTTATCATGTGATCCGCCAACGTTTTTTGTCGATTCATTTATAACATATTTCCTAGCACCAGATGAAGTCAGCACAGTCATTTCAAGATCATTACCCAAAGGCCCTGTTGGACATGTCCTTCCAAACACCAGTGCACATGTGTTTTCTGTCGGCGACTGCTCACAGTGTCGTAAAAGTGACTGCCGTTCATGTTGAGTTCCTTCATATTTTGTCTGGCGACGATTCGTACCTCGGACTACGTGACTGTCCATTTCTGAATACATATAAAACTCGGAGGAGAAATTCCTCAACCTGTATTCATTTAGCAATTCCTCTTTTAATCCTTCTATTTCTGTTAGCTCTGTCTCTTCGTCTATGGAGCACGTCGACTCTATTGGTTGCAACATGCAACTGCGGTTGCTTTTAAATGACATGGTATATATGCCTGAATCCTCCTTGTCCATCTGCTGTTTTCGGTCAGCAAAATGGCCAGCGCAGACGTCCGGAAGATCGGATATGTCTTCTTCGTCGGTGACTTGGTCGAGCCTGAAACACACGAATACAGAATGGTTGGATATAGTAGACTCGTACCAAGTAAGAAGTTGAATATTGCATTTGTTGTTTTAGCAAAAGACTAGTAATTCGATAGAGAACATGAAACCATTGGTGTATGAATAAAAACTAATATTTGATTTTACCTCTGATGTGCAATAGCAAACAAAAGCAAATGCCTGGAAATTTAAAATATATCTTCCAAGTAAAGAGCATTGAGTTATAAACGCAATGGTCCAGGGACCATGTGCTCACCCCGGGTAATGTAATGCATGTCATTCGCAGTGGATATGGGAGAACAGTTTCTGGTTAGTTTCACCAGTTTTGATTTTATTGAATAATATTATTCGTCTCGGCTCAATGGCACAAAAGAAAATTACCGGTACCATCGAAGTATAGCATTTGGGTTATAAAGTTGACTGAATTTCAGGGTTATTGAAGAGTGTACATGTCACATGGAGATTCGTTGACATCTGTTCCACAGTTTAGGAGTAATAGGACTTCGTTGGATTTTCTATATTTGTCATGGGATTTGACTGAAAATTAGGGATATTGATTAGAGTACATAGATACATAATCCCAGGGAGTGTGGTTGCAATCCGATCGTTAGTTTCGGTGCAATCCGACTTTGTTTAATTTCCAAGATGGCCGCCTGGCGGCCATATTTGAAGTCCAAGCGGGACAAATTTTTGGGGTAGAATAGAGAGTCCCTAGATATATGTCCTCACAAGTTTAGAACCTTCTAGCTCTAATAGAAACGAAATGTGCCACCTATCGGTGATTTAGTGAACTTTGACCACTGTGACCTTGAAAAGTAGGTCAAATCAAAAACCTGGGTGATATGTCATTTAACCTTATTAGATTCACCCACCATACAAATTTCGTCACTCTACGTACAACCATTAGCTTCAAAAAGGCAAAAAACAATTTCCAAGATGGCCGCCTGGAGGCCTGAAAGTAGGTCATCGCGAAAAAGAAAAATAAGTCTGGGCATTGGCCAAAGCTACCATCACACCAAGTTTCAGCCATCTAGCCCTAGTGGTGACGAAACGTGCTCCGCTAACGGACGACGACAGACGCCGACGGCCGACGGACGACGGACGCCACGGTATCGTATAAGCTCCCCAGAGGTGAGCTGAAAAACAGAAAGGTTTTAGCATACAGATTGGATTTTACTTAGCGGTATATAAAATGCTATGCAAAATTCCAACGCCCTCCGCAACACCCAACTGAAAACCTGGATCCGATTTATATCGTCGTAACCAGTGTCATTAAAAAAATGATCAGCTAACCATTCCATACTTGGCTCATCAAATCCATAAAATGGTCGATAAAACGATGGTCGATATGATTTCCTTGGGGTCCTCATTCGGACGCCCCTCGCCCCCAAAGTTACAAGACAGCGGCCATTTCCAACACGACTGACCAGTTCAAGTTTTAAGCTTGGTCTGAAGCTACCTTGAACATTCTAAGGATTAACTTCGAAGCATGTATTTTATACTTCTGCTTTAGCTTCAATCTAATGAAGCTAAAGCTTAGACTTCAAGGTTTTGCTACAACACTAAAAAGTTAATTCCTGTACCACTGAGCTGCATTTGCTCTCTTTTACCCTCTTTCATTTACTTCTGAGTATTTTTGTTTAGTAATTCATCCCCATGTTGCATTGCATGTACATATGTTTTTACGACTGATCCCAACTTTGAAGCAATGGTCCTGTGGTATTCTTTTATCCCCCTATGCGCCGCTAGTGTACACACACATGAATAAGTAATGCCTGTTGCTATGTTAGAGCTTTGGCCAATTAAGTGGGTGGGTAGTATTATGAAAATTAGCAACAATTGTTCACAGTGTTCAAAAATAGAATCTGCTTTGATTAGTTTCCATTTTTACTTCTCAACAACAAGGTTTGACTTAACAACCAACATGGCCAGAAACAGCGATGTAAGAGCTTGGTGAAATGACATGTTATTCATATTACATGACTTTTCACATTCATCGATGGTTTGCAAAGCTTCATGCCACTTGTATAGCTATTTAGGCCTTTTTGGTGGTGTGAGGTGGGGACAAAACCTCACAGCAAAGACATGCAGTTTTGCCAAGGAAAAAATTGAATAAAAACTGTAAATAAAATCACCATTTACTCATAAACGATAGGTGATTTTCTTCTTCAAAATGCTAGCTTGCCCTAGCAATCCCTTATTCTCGTATTGATTAGGTTTTTGTCAGAGAAAATTCAATAGGTTTCCTCATCCCTTATGCCAAAATAGTTATTTTGCTTCTCATAGTTTGGAAGATATGGGAACCTGAAAGACTGTTTCATACCTACAGCATTGTTTACTGACCCCAAATTGATACTTGATATAA
The DNA here is from genome assembly GCF_910592395.1 of Lineus longissimus. Classification (NCBI taxonomy): domain Eukaryota; kingdom Metazoa; phylum Nemertea; class Pilidiophora; order Heteronemertea; family Lineidae; genus Lineus; species Lineus longissimus. The sequence goes on from NC_088316.1 coordinate 9,247,288, forward strand.
ATTAGCAAACAACAGTTTTCATTTTATTTCATGATTTGGGTTTTAGACTTGTAAAAATTCACCCAGTATCTCTTAACCTTAAAGGGGTTGTGTGAAGTAAAAGGTAAGCCATTATGAAATGAAAATTCTGCTTCTAGACACTTGAGCTGACGATGCCAATGTCATTTTTTTAAAAATCGACCCAGTAGTTTCCGAGTAATCCGCATAGCAAGGTCCGCAACTTCCCGCGCAAATTTGAAGTTCGCGCATGCGTGGTATCATTGTGGAGCAGAATGCATTCGGCGATGACTCAGTCAATATGTGGTCATTCGCACATCGATCGATCGCGTCTGACATGTCTGACGTAGGCTATTATAACAAAACAAAACAAAGACTAGAATGCCTCGGCAATGTTTTGCCTTGAATTGTCGCCTAATGCGAAAGCAGCCATGTTTCTTACTAAACGGTACTTCCTGTGGCAAAACGGCAATTCTTCGTTGATTGTTCGCGCTGCCGCTGGCTCGCAAGCCGGTACACTATGACGTAATAAGGACATTTGGCGAAAAATTCGAAACTTACGGTCATTTTCGAAAAAAAAACATTATAAATATTTTTTCCGTAACTTAACCTTCTTTTGGAATCCTGCCTCATGAAGACAAAATTCCTGTTTTGGACCCCTAATTCACACAACCCCTTTAAGGGTTGACAATAGGTACCGCCATTTTGTTTAGACCTCAAAATCCTATAGCAATTAAAACTCTTTCCAAATGAATTGAATGCTCATTTATATCCTGGAGGCTGTTCTCTCGAAAACTAAGAACAGATTAGACTCCAGCCCTTGAAATGAGCATTCACCACGTTTTGAAAACGTTCCAATTGCTTTAGGATTTTGTGGTCTAGCCAAAATGCGGTACCTCAAATATGGTCAACCCTTAATCTTCAAACAAGTTGAGGGTTTCTTGGACAAAGCATGTTTATTCATGTTTGTCAAGTGAAGTGCAGAAGAATAATTCTTTTCTCTAAATGAACTGGTTATTTTGACAACCAAAAACTCATTAGAAAATATTTCTCTATTCCCAAAATAAATCATGTAACATTCCCATGCATGTAAAGCAATGCTTCTATTGTTACCATCACCAAGTTGGTGGGTGGAGTTATGTGTGTTGGTTTAGAAGTATACATGCAAATCAATCTATGCGCGCTCTATTGGAATATTTTGACACTTAGCACTCCTCATGACCATCGAAATCAGGCAGTTTTTTGAAAAAACAGATGTGCTTATAATGTCGTTTGGTGATAAAGTTGATCACTTAATGGATAAATTGCCCTGTCCTTCTGTAAGGTGAGAGCCGTAGTGTCATTTTGAGACCTAACCATTACAATGCTTCTAAACTGCGACCGCCAGGTAGGGGTTGAAAAATGGCAATTTCATGCAAAATTAAGGAAATCCTGGCTGTAGGTTTTTTTGAAGTAATGAGTTTATGGTGTGGATCATATCTAACAATGTCCTTGAGGGTGTTCAGAGCATGCTCTGCACAAAACAGTGAACTCTTCACTGTCTCCATTTTCCGCTTACACAGTAGACAGTTCACAGTTGGCCAGATGCTTTCCCCGTCTTAATAGACGGGGAAAGCATCTTGAACTAACAATGAGTGGGCTTGCCCTTTTTAGCCACAAATAATTACTTTTTGACTAGTAAACTAATTTGCAGCCAAGACTATTCAATGATTTCTGTTTTCTCTGGAAACTGAAACTCACTTGATTGACCCCTGAGTTGCCGCCCGTCATGGGCTGTTCAGTTCTGTAATTGTTATTAGGAAGAATTGTCCCAGTTAATGGTACTTCCGCCAAAATCTCAAACCGGTTCTAAACATGAAATTACCTGACTTTCACTGCCTATGAGTCATTGCCATGCGAGACAAAAAGTTACCAGATTGTGACTTACGGCTGGGAATGATAGGACCCCGATCCCCTGATCACTGCCAAACTTTATATGTGAGACAAAAAGTTACCTGATTGTGACTTACGGCTGGGAATGATGGGACCCCGACCCATGATCACTGCCAAACTTCATACGTGAGACAAAAAGTTACCAGATTGTGACTCGTGGCTGTGAATGATAGGACCCCGACCCCTGATCACTGCTAAACTTTATATGTGAGACAAAAAGTTACCTGATTGTGACTTACGGCTGGGAATGATGGGACCCCGACCCATGATCACTGCCAAACTTCATACGTGAGACAAAAAGTTACCAGATTGTGACTCGTGGCTGTGAATGATAGGACCCCGACCCCTGATCACTGCCAAACTTTATATGTGAGACAAAAAGTTACCTGATTGTTGCTTATGGCTGGGAATGATGGGACCCCGACCAATGATCACTGCCAAACTTCATACGTGAGACAAAAAGTTATCAGATTGTGACTCGCGGCTGGGAATGATAGGACCCCGACCCATGATCACTGCCAAACTTCATACATGAGACAAAAAGTTACCTGATTGTGACTCGTGGCTGGGAATGATAGGACCCCGACCCCTGATCACTGCCAAACTTCATACGTGAGACAAAAAGTTATCAGATTGTGACTCGCGGCTGAGAATGATAGGACCCCGACCCATGACCACTGCCAAACTTCATACGTGAGACAAAAAGTTACCAGATTGTGACTCGTGGCTGGGAATGATAGGACCCCAACCCATGATCACTGCCAAACTTTATATGTGAGACAAAAATTTACCAGATTGTGACTCAAGCTGGGAATGATAGGACCCCGACCCATGATCACTGCCAAACTTCATACGTGAGACAAAAAGTTACCAGATTGTGACTCGTGGCTGGGAATGATAGGACCCCAACCCATGATCACTGCCAAACTTTATATGTGAGACAAAAATTTACCAGATTGTGACTCAAGCTGGGAATGATGGGACCCCGACCCATGATCACTGCCAAACTTCATACGTGAGACAAAAAGTTACCAGATTGTGACTCGTGGCTGTGAATGATAGGACCCCGACCCATGATCATTAATTCATACTGGAGACAAAAATTTACCAGATTGTGACTGGCGGCTTAGAATGAGAGGACCTAACGGTCCCAACCCCTCATACCCCTGGCACATAGGGGAAAAATGTATCTTATTGTGACATATTGGAAATGATACCGCCTGTAGCCGGCCATCCTCACTGCTAAAATGATTTGAGAGACAAAACCCGATTGAGCTGAAGACAAAGGTTCACTGAAAAGTGTCTCCGGCACTGTCACGGCCACTTAGTAATTCAACTAAAACGAAACACAACATTTTGATCGTAATCCGTAGAAACCAATTTTAATGTATTAAAAACGGTTTATATAATATGTAAACAGCAAGCTCTAGTGAACTCACACAACTGTTTGACATGGGGGAGCCCCCCAAACCCCCGTCCTTCTGACATATTTAGCCAGTACATTGGGGGATGAGTCCCCCAAACCCCCTCCGAAAGTGACAGGTTTTAGTCAGTACATTGGGGGGAAGGCCCCATTGGACTCTAAAAATAGAATTACTTGGAGACGCTGAACAATAAGGCCCCATAAAGAAATAGTCCCCGCCCCGGTAGCTGTCTCATATCTGCGGACAGAAGCAGCTCTTTGTGGTGAAATAATAATTGAATTTTCCTCCTGCTAGCCTAGATATTTGTGTATGTTTCTTCACCAGTTAGTTAATAACGAATTTTTGTAGCTGATATATTCTTAATTGTTTTAACGCGTTTTTTTGGATTCGTTTGGCGCCAAAATCAAGAATGGCAAATTTACGATCTTGACACCAGAGGCGCTGATGTCGTTCCGGGACGGGTAGATGCTAAATCGGATAGCCAGGCGGTACGGGAACTCCTGCACTCTGACCACGTGACCTACATCATTACTTCACAGTTCCGGCACTAGGTCGAGTTTGGCAGTTACTAGAAATCACGTGACTGGATCTGGATTTAGTTGTGGTAAAACTGACTTTTTTGAAGTAAAGTACGTAAATCGAGAAGAAGAGGACGTTTGCTTTGTCTGCAATGAAATGTCACAACTGTCTCCGCCGACGTTGTCCTGTATGTCCTAGCAGACGATTTTTAAATACATGATGTCCCACACCCGCACTTCAGTGGCGCCGGTGTGAATAAATCTACTTGCATGAATGGTCAATGGCTCATGACGTCATGAAATAATTGCGTCACGAGGAATGAAACAATGGGAATCGCGTCCGACGTGGTAACTGTGGGTGCGGTGCGTCGTGAATGCAGGATCGGCCAACGCGCGGCCCATATGGAAGGCGACACACTGTACCGGAACCAGAATTGTCATGGGTCTGCACAAATTTTTTCAGATTCGATGGACATGATGGATATATGAATTTTGTTTACACTTTATATACAGTGTATACGTAACCATTACACTCACTACGTTGTGTGAGTGATTAGTATTCTCCGGACTAAAGGTGATTGAAGGATGCCACGTAAAAGGATATGTTTCTTTGGTAATTATTTGTTTTCATTTTTAATCGAACAAGACCCAAGACCATGGAGGATTGTGACACACATGTTACATAAGCTCGGTCATTAGTGCCGAGTGTTGGCGCCTAAGTTCAGGATGTTTGCCCCCTCCCCCCAACCAAAAAGCTAGCTACATATATAATAATAATAAATTGTTATTTGTAAAGCGCCTGTATCACTTGAAACAAAAGTTCACCGGCCCTGGTGAGCTCTATTGAAAAGAAGGGTCTTGAGTTCTTTGCGAAAGGTTGAGACATCCGATGTAGCTCTCAAGGTGGGTGAAAGAGAGTTCCACAGTTGAGGTGCTAAAGTGGCGAATGCTCGACCTCCAAATGTTTTCAATCTATATTTCCTGCAAGTGAGAAGGTCCTGAGATTCAGAGCGAAGGTAACGAGGAGGCACGTAATGTTGGATGAGATCGTTCAGGTAAATTTGTGCAAGCCGGTGGTATGCTTTGAAGGTCAGGAGGAGTAGTTTGAAAATTATACGCTCGCGCACAGGCAGCCAGTGTAACCTTGCTAGCACCGGAGTAATGTGGGATCGCCGCGGGGTCCTGGTGATAAGACGCGCTGCACGGTTTTGCACAAGCTGCAACTTATGTAGTGATTTCTCGGAAATTTCGGCGAGACTGCTGTTACAATAGTCTAGCCTGGACAGGACAAGGGATTGTGCCAGGTTCGTTGTTGCTTCAGTTGTAAGCTGTCTCCTGACCAGACCAATATTCCTCAAGATGGTAAGAAGCCGCGCGCACGACGCTTGACACATGAAGACCCATCGACAGATTCGAATCGAACAGAACCCCTAGATTTCGAACAGGAACTTTTGATACATGAACAACAGTCCCAGCATTGGTGAGAGTTGGCAGCACGATTGACTGTAATGCCCGTTGGTGGCAGAACAACATAAATTCCGTCTTTTTGGGGTTACCCTTCAACTTGTTCACAGTTAGCCAGTCCTGAATGCTGCTCAGCTTTTGCTCAAGTTCTGCACATTGAATAACCGCCCTAAGACACACGAGTGCCCTGTACGCTTGGATGTCGTCGGCGTAGCCGTGGCGACTAATGGAGCAGCCCTTCAGAATGTCACCAAGTGGAAGAATGTAAATAAGGAACAACAAGGGTCCCAAAACAGACCCCTGAGGGACTCCATAGTCAAGGTGTTTCACGTTGGACTTAGCACCGTTTATCACTACCTGCTGTGTTCGCTGAGATAAGTAGGAACGGAACCACTCGAGGGCTAATCCGGTGATGCCCAGGAGAATCTAAAGCCTATCCAGTAAGATGGAGTGATCTACTGTATCGAACGCAGCGCTTAAGTCCAATAGCACGAGAACTGCAGCTCCGTGTTGGTCCACCATGGTTCTTAGGTCGTTCTGAACCTTGAGCACTACCGTCTCTGTCGAATGACCTGCTTTGTAGGCCGATTGATATGAATCATGAAGATCGTGGGCTGTCATGTAAGCATTCAATCGCGATGCTACAACCCTTTCCAGGACTTTGGAAATGAAGGAAAGGTTACTGACTGGCCTGTAATTCTTCAGAACTTCACAATCTAGTGATGGCTTTTTCAGGAGGGGTGACACAAAAGCCTGTTTAAGACTGTCAGGAACACTGCCTTCAGCTAGGGAGCGACTGATGATTGACCTTATTAAGGGTACAACGGATGATATAGATGACTTCAGAAGCCACGTCGGCATGGGGTCCAAATTACAAGATTTGGATGGTGATTTTGCTATTATCTTCTGGATTTCATCGTCAGTAGGTGGGTCGAACAAAGACAGAGAGGTACATGGTATGGATTGTTCTTGAGATGCACTAGAAATGTCTGTCAAGCTCGCTCGTATATTCTCCTCCTTGTCCGAAAAAAAGTCTGCAAATCTGTTGGCCAGGACCTTTGGATCATCATGCCGAGGGAGTTTCAGTTCCTTGTCCTTGAGAAGGATCTCATTGAACACTCGCTGCACCGCCTTACTGTCATTGCCGGTTTAAAAGTAAAAAGTGTCCCCCCTAGAAAAAGTGTCCGGGCCTTTTGTATTCTGACAGATTATGGCATATGGTTCTATAGAGGCAATGACCGTCAATAGCTCAGCGCATAATAGAATCCTTTGTTCCCGAACATTTTATCCTAGGACATTTTAAACTTCTACACCGGCTTCACTGAGTTTTTCTGTGAAGTGATTTGCCTTAGTGTTTTTGAGTAACTGGTTGTAGTGAATCTTGGATTTTAGAAAGATCTCCTTATGAACTACTAGCTTGGTCTTCTGCCAAGTGCGTTCAGCTTTCCGCTTTTCTCGTTTTGCGCAGAAGAGTTCATCAGAGAACCATTTGTGGCTGGGACGAACTGTCACAAGTCTTTTCTTTGCAGGAGCATGATTATCAAGGATACGGCATATAGAGAAATCATACGTGTGGCACATATCGGACAGCGTGGCATCAGCCGATGGTATGTCCAGAGCCGATCCGCTTTACGAAAAGCATCCTGATCAACTGAACGAAGTTTTCGAGTGAGCAGTTCCACCTGGTTCCACCATGATCATACATGCACATGCATGTTTGTTGGCATTAGGATTGTGACTGTGAGGCCCCAAAAAATAATGATTTTAAATAGCCTATAGCCTATGAGGGGGGAAGGGGGTACCTGTCCGACGTCCCGTTCTAACAACCTGGTTATAAAAGGTCCTAACCCGAATTTTTCTGCCCCTCCCGGATTATCCTGAATTGTGCTAAAATATGGGTGTCTATCCCGAATCCCGACAGTGATCATCCTGAAAAAAAAAGACCATTCCCTCTCGCCTATGTCTATGGTATTCTTCGTTGCGCAGAGAATGTGCACAAAAGCAAACACACAGTAGAATGTTCACTGTTTAATGCGATATCGACAACAGTGAAATGCTCTACTGTTGTATAGTAGAGAGTACGTTGGGGTGTTATATGTCGTGTAATATATTGTCGGTTTTATGATTATTTTACGAAAATGTCCACTTTCAGGAGAGCATGCAGACAGAATATTAACGCATAATAAAGTTCTGTTCTGGCTGTTTGGGGTTTGTTTTTGTGCCAATGTTTGGCAATGGTGCATGACGATAATGACGCACATCAGAGTGATGAGGATGGTGATGAAGATCATGGAAACGTTGTTGATGAGAAAGCTGCCCCCATGGAAAATCCGCCAAGACAACACCAAAAGGCCTATTCTTTAAAGCAGAAAATTTACCACATGGATGATTACATCCTGGCGCCTTAGGTGAAACCCATGCTAGGACCCCCCCCCCCCCCCCCGCTGTATTTGCGAGGCACAACCGCATCCATACAAGAACCTTCAGCGATTGGTTGGCTAACGAAAACAAAATAGGAAAACTGATGAACGAGCGCCCAAGTCATGCTGGACGCCGACGACGAAATCCTGGAGGTAATCCGACTTCACTGTTAAAACAAATTTAACAACGTGAGTGAGCCTTAGATGTCTGTCCTTTGTTAATTTGAAACTCACGAGACTTAATTTTTTGATCGTGCGTTCATGTATTTCTGGTAATGAATTGTCTCTAAGACCTCACCTGGTATGATTGTAGCTGTGGCAGTAGTTGCTATTGTCACCATCATTTACTTTTATCACATGCCAAGATGTCATCGAGGTTTTGCGAAAACCCATCTCAAAATCAAATCTGATATAAATTGTGGCAGAAAATCATACCAAACCCTAGATCTTTTGATGAGCTTTCGGGTGAACACTATTAAAACCGATTTCAGACTTGGCAAAAAAAATGTCTTCGATTGTATCTGTGCGTTGTCAAGCCTGCCTCCCAGCCGTGTGATATTTTCCTGGATCACATGGACGGATCACACGGGTGAACTCTGTTAGACAGTCTCTGTGACAACACGCGTCATTATTGAAGTCTTGACAACGGGGATTGGGGGTACGTCGTTGTCGCTGTTGTAGTAACGTCATCACGTCATTGCGGCCGGTAGGTGATAAAGTATGGAATTAGTGAAACCTTGGAAACACTGATAAACCTTGGAAACACTCCTTAAAATGCATAAAAACATGAAATAATGCCATTCGAACCTAACGTGGTTACGAATCAACACTTGGAGCTTATTCTTACATGATCTGATCGGAATTTTATGGTAATTTAGAAATCTGTCGCATATCCGATTCAATAGTCTATATTTTAGAACAACCCAGTTGTACCTCGCCTCCAGTGTACAGTACTGATCTCCCAAATATGGGAAGACACGCCCACCACACACCCATAATATGGACCAATAGCGCTCCGCTTATAAATACGCCACCACCACGCGGGGCCTATTTGAACTACGGATCGGTCTGTTCATACAGGGTGATACAGAGAAAATTGGGGGCCTGTCATGCATTATGCATGGATAAGGTTGACGACTATGTCTAGGCCTAATTGTCTATGATTGACTGATATTTTATAACAAACGATGAATAAAAGAAGCCTAGTCATGTATGTTTATTACCGAAGTTTGCGGATGAAAATTTCCTTCGCCGTGAGCGATTTCTTACATCTTCCAATACGCATCGAGGGATGCAGAGATCTTTGTGACGTCACCAGTTCTAAGTGGTTTTTTTATTCACGTGTGTGTTTGTCCTATGATCTCGTGCATCTAGTACCGAGCATAATACTTTATCGTCTATGGAATACAAAACAATCATAAAAACTAATTTTTGCTTCCATTGAAGAGAAATAAAATATTTTAACGACCACAGCGCATTGCCAATTGATGACGTCATCCTCCACATTAAAAATGTTGGCTTCTGAACTAACTGGCAAATTGCTATCAATAAAGTCAGCTGGGACGAGACTGTCAGTTGGGAGGGTATAAATCGTGGAAGGAACGCACCCGATTTCCCGCGCTATTTGCACAGTGATTCCATGGTTTACATTGAATATTACAAGGTTTATCAGTGTTTCCAAGGTTTCACTAATTCCATACTTTATCAACTACCATTGCGGCCGTGGATTTCACATCATTGCGTCGCAAGGCCTACTTTTAGTCTTGGATTTACGGGGTGAAATTGGCGATGATGAGCTGGAAATCGCAGTTGTGGTATGTGATAAACAGAAAACAACACTCATGAGTTTCTTGAGTGGAAATATCACACTCGTGGTTCTCTTGGCCCCCGGAAACTCACTCGACCTGCAGTTTCGTGGGTTTCGTGGGCCAAGACAACCACTCATGTGATATTTCCACTCAAAAACCCACTCGTTTGGTTTTCTTACTTCATCCTAAGCTAAGCTTAAAGTTAAAACCTGGAAGACCAGAAAAGACTGTTGTTAAAGAGATGGTTGTGGTGACTGATACCACTGTGGTGAAAGAGGTGGTTAAAGAACAAAAACTATTTATAATGGAATAGTTACTCATTTAATTTAGTGAATACATTGTCTACAGTTTCAAGTGAAAAATGTAAGGTAATTAAAATGTTCCTCTAAAATTAACTAGGTTGTCAGTTTCATCAGTGATATCAAATTTGAGATGGTTCGTACATTTATCAACAATTTTTAGTGCAGTTAGTTGATGTCTTTGAAGCTTTATTTGTTCACTGTCCTCTACTGGTACAATGCAAACGGTTTTAGAAGGTTTATTGTTAAACAGTGTCTTACTACGGTCAATCAAATTTGTCCTTAAAATAAGATCTGTTACGTAAAATGGAAGAGACTTAGTAGAGTAGTTATTTCCTTTCTTTTTAAACTTCTCTTGGCTGAAACCAAACCACTTATCAACCAATTTTATTGTGTTTTTTCTAACCTCTTTTGTTTTAGTATCTTCTTCCGCTTCAAATCTATCAGCCTGTGTTATCTTAATCTTAGTTTCTTCAGGTCCTTCTACATCAAATATGTCTTCCAATAAGAACTCTTTATCCTAAGTTCAATTATTATGTAATTATTTTTATCACAGTTGAGTTTAACAGGGTCAATTCCAGCTTATTTTATTTTATCTTGCCATTCTTTACAAAACTCACTTAAACTAAAATGATAATATGTGCATGGAAATCTAGATTCACTAAAGTATTTCTTTTGCGTTGGCCCATGCCCCCAGGGGGGCCGTTTAAAAGCAAAAAATGATACTTTACCCTCTTTTTTGGTCGTCCATCTTACTTTCAACGAAGAAAAAACTACTTTGGACAATGCAAAAGACATATTCTGCACCTTAAGTCGAAAACACTAAATTACCTAGGTCCTTAATTTCATAAAAAACGTCTAAGTCAATCATCAAAACCATTTTCTTCACCAAAAACGTTAATCTAAAAATCCGACACATCCAAATGTCAAATATTCCTGAATTTTCCACACCGGAGGGGAGTTAAAACACACCACTTCATCGTAAACCAACGCATTGAATTGAAACCCATACTACATCCCACTGCTATCAACACACACGTCATCAGACCACAACCACTCTCACTAATCAATTAAACATCCAATCTAAAAGCTGATCTGTGCGAATAAAATGAAAACATATTTTCCTGCGTAGATCTGTGCATGAAAAAATCTGAAATCTTTTTTCGCATCGATTTCAAAGTATACCGGAACTCGGAATAATCGATCGTCTCATTAACGACATAGCAACGAATCATATCACCGTAGTTAAGGTATAATGCTAGAGGCCAATAAAAAGGTCATCTGTGTCGGAAGTGAAGTCTTGAATACCAAGCATTTGCAGTAATAATATCCTCATTGTTCTTGTACATGTGATCTCTTAAAGGTATGGTAGAGGATATACTGAACCAAACGTATTAATGCAAAGCATCCCCACGTAGAACATGAAATAACTTTGTTATCTTTCGCCCGACCCTATCAAGTGAGGTATTGTTGGAATGAGAATGACGAGACCTATCGCATCCCTCACCCACATTGAGGTTATTTTATTCCATGAGGAGTATAGATGGAGCTTTCTGCAGTGTTTTGTTTCCCACCTCTGGGTAAACGACGACCCGGTTGAAATGACTGCCCCTGTCGAAACTACAGCCTCCTTTTTTAACTGAAAATAATTAATTTTACTATAAGAAGACTCAGACGCTGACTTAGGTTGTTCAGATGTTTCTGGCGCTGCTACATTAGTTCCAATTCTCTGGATTACACTTTCAGAAATTTGAGATGATTGGGCTTTAGCTCCCGTTGGTGGTAATTCTTTGACCATTTTTCCATCAATACGATCCATCTTTTGTTTTTTAAATTCATTTGTGCATCTACCCAACTCCCACGACCAATCGATCAGCTTAGGTGATTTCTGCTTTTTCAGTAGTAGAGACTTAATTCGATTCGACTCAGAGGCTGTTACATCTTTCGCCTGCAGTTTGTCCTCCCCACTCTGCATTTATTTCCTCTAAATGTAATGGTTGATTATCTGTGGGGGTTCTGCTAACGGCTTCGCCGTATGCTACTCTATACCTGTTTCTAATGAAGCTGTCGCTTCGCAGTATACTTTGCTATAGTTGTTGAGAGTAAGTAAACCCGTTGTAGCCACTGCCATCAAACCACCCATTTTCAAACTAAGAACACCAGTCCGCCTCTCCAACTAATTCATCACGATGTAATCGTTCCTAAGGTCCTTATAGAGATTATCTCTGTCACTACTTGGCAAAATCCAATCCGCTAAAGATGAATAAGCAGTGATGATCGTTTTGCTAAGTGTGTCATTAGCTCTAGAGGCTAAAGTACTCTGATAGATCCTGTGAGATTTTAAGATGTCTTTTTCGGACATATAGTCAATGTTGTTAAAAGTGAATTGCTTCCCGGAGAATTCTTTTGTCTTGCCAGTGGCAACTAAAACCTCAAGATCTCCCTTTGCGTGTGTACCCTGTTTGGACAAGACTTGACAGGGAGTGACTGGTTTTTGACTAGTTGTCTGTTGCCTAGTCTGATTTAGTCGATTTTTAGTCAACTTTAGTTGATTGTTAGTCTATCTGCTTGTCTGACTGCTAGTCGGCATTGAGGACGCTATGACATCTACCAAATCTTCACTGGACGCTCTTTCTCTGGTCATTTAAGAACCAAAAATTCACTGGGAAATTCTAAACGTAAAATCAATTTTGATGACCTATCTAAAATGTCATCCCTTTCATTTTTGGGAATTATGTAATTTTCCTGCAACGCCATTTTCATTGACTCTTCATCTTTGTTAAACGAAATGGTCCAGGGACCATGTGCTCACCACGGGTAACGTAATGCATGTCATTTGCAGTGAATATGGGGAGAACAGTTTCAGGCTAGTTTTACCGGTTTTGATTCCATTGAATAGTACATGTATTATTATTCTCGGCTCAATGGCACCAAAGCAAATTACTGGTACCATGTAAGTATAGCATTTTGGTTATAAAGTTGACTCAATTTCAGGGTTATTGAATAGTGTACATGTCACATGGAAATTGGTTGACATCTGTTTAACAGTTTAGGAGTGCTAGGACTTTGTTAGATTTTCAAGATAGCGGCCTGGTGGCCATATTTGTCATGGGATTTGACTGAAAATTAGGGATATTGATACATAATCACATGAAGTTTGGTTGCAATGCGATCATTAGTTTCAGGGTAATTGGACTTTGTTTAATTTTCAAGATAGCCACCTGGCTGTCATATTGGTTGATGGATTTGACTGAAAATCAGGGATGTTGTAGAGAGTACATAAGTATACAATAACATGAAATTTGGTTGCAAGCCGACTTTGTTTAATTTTCAAGATGGTCGTCTGGTGGCCATATTTGAAGTCCAAGCGGGACACATTATTTTGGTAGGATAGAGGTTCCCTGGATACATGTCCTCACAAGTTTAGAACCTTGTAGCTCGAATAGTAACAAAATGTGCTACCTATCGCGATTTAGTGAACTTTGACCTCTGTGACCTTGAAAAGTAGGTCAAATCAAAAACCCGGGTGATATGTCATTTGACCTTATTAGATACACCCACCATAAAAATTTCGTCACTCTACGTAAAACCAGTAGCTTCAAAAGGCAAAAAAACAACTTCCAAGATGGCCACCTGTAGGGCAGAAAGTAGGTGATATCGCGAAAAAAATAAAAATAAGTCTTAGCATATTGCCCAAAGCTACCATCACACCAAGTTTTAGCCATCTAGCCCTAGCGGTGACGAAACGTGCTCCAGCTGCTAGCGGAGGACGATGGACGACGACGACGGACCACGGACGCCACGGTATTGTATAAGCTCCCCAGAGGTGAGCTAAAAAGAGTTCTAACATACGAATGTTTTTTCCCGGAAGTCCTTCACAATAGAGTTGTATTTTTGAACTAAAACCCAAATAGTAATTCCGTAATGCCTTCCCGAAAACGCCGTGTTACAAAGTTCGCTAGCCTTCCTTTTACTGTCCTGCAAATTAGCACAAACGTCAATGATCAAAAGGGTGTTTGAACCTTTGTAAACTTGCATGGAAGCCAGCAATGTTTTATCCAGGCCCCTTTTCACAATATTGGGATCAATAACAATGAGTTTTCGATCTTTGAAAATCCACTCTTGGTTGTATGATTGATTGTATTCAAAGGTTGGACAAAACAGAACAATGTTTTTCAAAATGTCCCTTGTGGTAAGTCTCCAACAAATCTAACACGAAATGTGTTTTCCCACAATTTGTAACCAGAAATAATGGCATTAAAAGGTTCGTAAATAAACAAGTGGAGTAGCGAAGTCGGTAATGTCATTTATCATAGAGATTTATCAAAGAGTTTTATCCACGATATTATTTCATTGGATTCCATGGCATGAGGCCACTATCGTATAGATAATCCGCAGACAAATTGCCAAGTGTAACAACCAAACCAAGTTTTAGAAATTCATTGATATCAGCCTGGCTAGGATCGCTAATTTTCGTTTTTAAAAACCTTCTCATCACAATGCTGTAACCAATCGTTGTTCACGATAAAACAGAACTTCTGTAAAGTGTGTTCACAATATCTTTCTTGTGTATTGTCTCCATTCATAAACCGCGAAAATTAAGATAATGTAATTAGTGCACGACACTCACGATTTGAGAATTTTGAGCATTTAACTGTGCGTCTGAAACAATAAAGATATGCATTTTGTACAGACCTTTGTCCCCTCTTTTGTGATAGTCAACTGAATTCCATCTTTTGTGTTTTGCAATGCTCTTCCACTGCCATACAGATCATTATCTTTCGTGGTTCTCAGGTCAATCCACAACCCAAAGTATTTCTCATCACCATAATACTTTTCAAGAGTTAAATTACAGTCGTTCAGTTACTGTCTTCTTTATATCTTCGGACATGAAATATTTTTCACATCCTCCCACTGATCTAGTAACCCCATTCCTTTGGAGTAGAGTTTATTAGCAATTCCTTCGATTGTAACTTTCAAATTTGAAATTCCCAAATTCTCAAACTTTTCACTTTCTCTGGCACCATCGTTATGTGCGGTTACAAATAGTAACTAAATTCCTTTGATTGATCTTTTTTGGTAATTGATATTTTCATTAGTTATTGTTTCATCTGCATTTATGTTCCGAGTCTTAAAATGATCAATCCGATCGTAAAATACCGAAAATCAAGAATGTTATTGTAATTATTGAGCAATTGCCTCGCAACTCTTTCGTCTGTAACTGTGTCATATTAGAGACATATATTTTTCAATTCATAATTCATATCCGCAGTTGAGGTCGTAAAAACGACATCCTCTTCTGGTGCCAAGGTCATGTTAAATATAACGTCCTCCTGAATGGGAAATTTGTAAAACGGTGTGTTGGTTGAAAGCAATTCAAAGTCAATTGGGATTTTGTACTTCTTGTCAAATACAGCTTTCAGAATCTTCTCGTTATTTGTTTCACCGGTGATATCAGTCAAAGCCACACCAGATCTTAATTTTCTGAGGTTACTACTTTGGATTCCCTGAAATACTCTGTTTTCCCTCTCCTCATTTGTCAGCCACAAATCTTTGTAAGAGGCATACAATTGTAGTTGTTAACTTCAAGAAGGTTTTCTGTTCCCCATTTAACTGACAATTTTGAAATAAGATTTCTACCCAAATTAGTTACTACATAATTTTTGCTGTCCCCCGCGACCACAACATCTGCCGACAGATAAACACAACCAGGTCCAAAAAATGTATTTTCTCCCTAATTTTGGAAGTCTCACATACATAGTTTCCTTTGGTTCTGCCGATGAGAGATTGTGAGTGATAACGTGATGATGACGTTCAACCTTCAAACCCAGTGGAACGAGATTGCTTCTTTGAGGGTTTAACACTTTTCCAGTTGCCATTTATTCAGGAGGATTTCCGTCGGAATGCTTTTACTCCTTCGATCAAACCATAAACAACTGAACTTACAACAACGAACAATAAAATGATGAGATGCTCTGTCAGAAAGCCAACAACTGTCCAAACTGATTTCAGAATGAATGACACCACCGAACCTATTATTCCTGGTAGAGCTGCAACATATTTTTTTCGCTAATTCTTTTAACCACTCCGCAAATTTCTTTAATCCATTTTACACTCTATCTGGGTTATCCGGTTTTGAAGGTCCATGAGAATTCGGTCCAGGCGGTTTTGATGCTCTCATGATTTTTAAGGTGTTTTTGGAGGTCTTCTAATTCTTCTATTTGTCGATTTATTCTATTTTTAACTAACTGCGAAAGAATCAGCTGCCTGTTTTATAACCCCCTAACTTCCCTCATTGCATTTTCGCTAAATCCGAGTGCTTTTGATTCTTCATCAGTTGAATCAATTATCCTATTAATATTGTTACTTGGTCTACCAGGCACTCCAGAAGGGTCAGGGGAACCAGGTGTTCCAGAAGGATAGTCTGCTGACTTGGACGATTCAGCCGGTTAAGGAGTGGCACACCCCAATGAGATAATTTTTTTGACATTTCGAGTAACCCCAAATTCTACTCATTTGGTAAGAAGAGAATTTCTAGTCGTACATCTGCCCCATTAAAGTCCACAGGACAATTATGTTCGTCAGTTATCCAGATCCTAAATGTGTTAAATGTTTTTGCATATGGTCTGTTTCTCAACCCCGTCAAATAATGTTTAAGTGTGTCACCTAAATCACACTCTTTCAATGGAATCCTAACAAGCATATTGGACTTGCTTGAATTGTAAATGATGTCATCTTGATCAATAATATCACAATGAACGTGGAAGTGTTGAAACGTCTAAAATTAACTGGCTAGTCACCCCATATGTACTCGTCAGGTTTTCCTAAAAACTCAACAAAATCTCTCTTGTGGACATTAAAGCCCAAAAGATATTTTACTCCCTCTGTTATGATTAGACAATACTGCTGTTGATCTTTTTTCTACAGATGATCCCAAGTTTACCGGTTGTCTCCAGGAATTTAAAGTGTCATGATTTTCGTTATACCCATCTCTTACCATATGATCTCTGAAACCCATAATGAAAGATTTTACTGTTTATAGTCCATCTGGAAGTATAACGTAGTACCTACCAGTCCCCTTTTTGATTACGAAAGCGTCGTTTACTAATTTCCTAGAAAAGTTGTAAAACGTGCAGGGAAGTCCAGCGAATACAATTCTCATACCCACAACATGAGTCAACGGCTCATCCAATTGAATTGTCAGATCATAACTATTGTCCATATAACGACTTGCACTCAATCATAACTATTTGTTCGCGTATTTATGTTTGTAGTATGCGCATGCGCTGTAGTGGAAAAATGACTTAAACAAAACAAACAAATGGCCGCCAAATTGTCACTCGATTCAAGAGTTTGAAGGCGAATATTTACGATACAAAGCGTGTTAGTGTCTAGCCACTTCATATGACTTAGGCTACCTATGTTATGGTACCTTCCGTCAAAGTTACAGATAAGCCACTGGAAATTCGCGAAAAAGTGTTTTTGACGCCTTTTTGAATCGGTAATTTATGAAAATGTAAATCGCCAACGGCGTATTATGATGTCACGTGATAGGGAGCTCTTAAGCGAGCTTTATGGTTAAGGGTCGAATGTGTGTGTGTATACCGTCAACGAAAAAAACTTGAACCGGTTGACCGGAACCAGAAAACCTCTGCACCCAGGTGACATTTTTGCACGCGAATCGTATACGCTAATGCACAGCAATTTACCTGGGGAGAGATTTTCTTTTTCCAAACAATTCAGCGGGACGCTACGATGTTTACGCAGAGAAGCCGCTGTTCGGTTGAAGATTTCGTCAAAACAGGGCCGAATCAAAGTGTAACGATACCCTGGGGCGAATCGAAATGCATTAAACAACAAGCTGCATCGCTGCCAGAGATTATTTTTCTCTTTCCGCGACGAAATCGTGCTTTGAACTGGCAAAATTCCGCAAAAGATTTTCCGTCTGCTAACTTTTCCGTAGTTTCAAGCGCACCAACATGATCGGTCCGGGGCTGCCCGTTTCGACGACGATTTCGTCAATATCATGGGGTGTGACAATATGTCAACGGTCTGGTTCCATTAATAATGCAATAATCTTGAAAGTACATTGGTCTCAATGTCTATTTCCCCGTTTCCATGTCAAAATCCTACCGTGAAACCTGAAACCACTCGTCCACAACACTGGCCATTTTAATTTTCCGTAGAAAGCGCATGCGCACATAACTCAAACGCACGCGCTACCCTCAGGTCTCACAAGCCGGTGCGGAGGCCAGGCCTACCTGCCTCCAAAAATGACGCGACGTCATTTCATGCATACCCCTGTTCCAGCGGCTGTAGACTTTGCAGTACGTTACTACGGCAGCAGATTAGTGCCATTATAACGGTTGCAACACCGCAGTGTATTGCGTAATGCTTGATGCAAGCAAAGCATTTGATTGTGTTCATTTTGTGAAGCTATTTCGAATTTTGATCAAAAAAGGGCTATGTCCATTAGCGGCTAGGCTATTAGCCAACATCTACACACAACAACGTGTACAGGTTCAGTGGGGGAAGCATATGTCTGGTGAATTTACTGTATCCAATGGAGTTAAGCAGGGTGGGGTGTTCTCCCCCGTTCTTTTTGGAATTTATCTGGATGCGCTTATTACGAGTATAAAAACTGACGGTTTCGGCTGCCATGTTGGCAACATTTTTTGCGGTGTATTTGCATATGCCGATGATGTTATTCTCTTAGCACCATCGTTCTATGGGTTAAATAAGATGCTAAACACGGCTCGTCAATTTTCTATTGAATTCAGAATATCCTTCAACGCATCTAAGAGTAGATATTTAGTCTTCGGGTCACATGACCCGCCAGGGGAGATTGTATTTGAGGGTACAAGGGTTCAAATTTCTAATGAAGAAATTCCTTTGGGCATTCTTCTTGGTCCTGATGTTCGTCGGAGGAGGGTTCAGGTTTTAGTTAATGATCTGTACAAAACGGACCAACATGCTTATGGCTCAGTTTAGGTACGCCAACTTTGAAATCAGATATAAGTTATTCAAAAGTTTTTGTATGCCGCTGTATGGTTACCAGTTGCTAGATTGTTCAAAACCATACATGGAAGAATTGTATATTGCATGGCGTAAATGTATTCGTCAGATTTTGTGTTTGCCATATCGCACTCATAATGACCTGTTACCAGCCATTATAAAGGACTGTAGCGTTCAAACTCAATTGGAGAAAAGGTTCGTAAAATTCATCAAAGGACTGCGGAAATCAGGAAATACACTCGTAAAGGTTACAGTTGGATTATTATTTGCCGGGAGCGTCTCATCAGTGGGGAAAAGTCTAACTATGGTGTTACAAAAGTACAACTGGAATAGGGATCAGCTGCCTGATGAATGTATAATGCTAAGGGACATCAATAGGGAATTTTGGGGATTGGGGCATAATAGGGTTGCCATCCAAGTTAGGGAATTGCTTGAAATGCGGGAGGCAGGGAATCATATTCTCACAAAAGAGGAAATAGACATGATAATTAACTTTTTGTGTACAGGTTGATTTGATGGAGTATTGTTTTTGGTGTTAGTTTTTTTGTGATAGTTCAAGATACTAATGTAACTTATTCAGGATCATCTCCAAGAATGAGAGGTTTTCGGGTTCGACTCTCAGTCTTACCTTTTACTTTGTTTGCCTTATCGTAAACTTGTATTTGCACCCAACTCTGTATTGTCTTATTGCACCTTATTTTTTGTTATCTGTACAACGGAAAGTAGTACGAATAAACATATATATATAAAAAATATAAAAAATAAAATATTATCTCGTGATTACGTGATCTTTTCTCGTTATTACGCGATGTTATCTCGTTATTACGCGATCTTTTCTCGTTATTACGAGATCTTTT
Organism: Lineus longissimus; assembly: GCF_910592395.1. NCBI lineage: Eukaryota > Metazoa > Nemertea > Pilidiophora > Heteronemertea > Lineidae > Lineus > Lineus longissimus. Next base: position 9,267,022 of record NC_088316.1, read on the forward strand.
CTCGTTATTACGCGATCTTTTCTCGTTATTACGAGATGTTATCTCGTTATTACGCGATGATGGTATATGGGTCTATAAAGTACGGACCTTTCCCGCGCTTGATCCTGAGCTTTAGGTCTCGTTAGGGAGTTTTTCCCAAATGTACGCGATGATGACGTGCCCTATTAACAGGACGTAACATCTATTTTAAAATGCGTTTCCAAAGTGAATGCATGAGGACAACCCATTTGTGTCGTATATCACTGGAAACGCCCGATTCCCCTGATTCTGCAGGATGTTAAATCGGGCATTTTATTTCTTTAAATAAATCATAAGCGTCGCATTTGCTCCTAGCTCTGTTCACCATCCCAAATGGCAATATTGCCAATTGGGCCGGACAATCACGAAAAACCCCAAATATTATACATTTCTTCCTGAATAATTCTTACAGAGACCATTCTCCCATGAAAGACAGTTGCTTACGCTACACAAAAATCAAAAAAGAAATCGAGGGTCAACCATTGAACTTTTGAGATATGTTGAATTTTGCACAAATCAGCGAAAAACGCACCAACTGGTACTGGACGGCATTTCAACACGGGGCCGACGCACATCCCAAGTTCAGTGTACACATACGTCGGCAACAACAGTATAAATGCGTAGTTTCTTGTTAGTCGCCTATTGAGTAGCGCTCTAGGTTTCAGAAACTCCAAAAAAACATGTCTTTGCCAAAACAACTGCTGAATCAACGCTGACATACTGTAAGGACCGAGAAATCAATGATTTTAGGAACTACGGTTAGGGCTTGGCCGCGCATGAATAAAAAAACAACTTCCTAATGAGACCTTAATCCTCGATGTTGCGTGCACTTTCGCATCTCGTAATAACGAGAAAAGATCTCGTAATAACGAGAAAAGATCGCGTAATAACGAGAAAAGATCTCGTAATAACGAGATAACATCTCGTAATAACGAGAAAAGATCTCATAATAACGAGAAAAGATCTCGTAATAACGAGATAACATCGCGTAATAACGAGAAAAGATCGCGTAATAACGAGAAAAGATCGCGTAATAACGAGATAACATTGCGTAATAACGAGAAAAGATCTCGTAATAACGAGGTAATATTTTATTTTTTATGGCACTAGTCTGCTGCCGTACGTTACTCTCACACAAACCAATACATTTCTGAATAGCATGTCTCTTGTATTGTAGAATACATCTGACCAAGTTCGACCAAGTGATCAGGTGTTAATCTTGAAGTTATAAGGCATAGAGGTGAATTTTTTTCAAATTTGCGTTATACAGGGTGTCTCATGCATTGTGCTGCATCAGTCTATGCATTACTGTATGTCTCGGCGACGTTGGTATTTTTGAATTAGAATATAAATCTTAATTACACTTGGGTCTTGGGATCATTATGCTTATCTCCGGGCAAAAATACCTATCCTTCTCCTGTTGTGTTTAGTTTCCCACATTCTCCCCACTTATTTTCTATACTGCGACAGCGTCTATTGGGTCAACTGCCATGATGGCATCATCCTAACTATATCCCCCCTCTCCCACCCACCAACTACTCGCCATCAATCATTGACATTGTGTGCTAGCCAACTGCTTCTTCGGTAAACTGCCATGATGGCATCATCCTAACTATATAACCCCCCCCCCCCCCCCCCACCGAGTCTTCTCGCTCACCAGGCCTATTAACGAAGAGCTCCCTATCAAGGCCTGAGCCTTCCTCATATTAGATTTTATGTTGAGGTGGGGGTTCCCAAGCGATATGACGTCACGAATCAGGTCATCTATTATAGACTGTTGTCAAGCGCTAATCGAGCTGGAGTTGTCATTGTAATATTATTCACAATGTGATCTTATTTCTGTTCCTGAAAAGTTGTTTTCAGTGTATTTTCTCCTTGAAATCGATCACTTCAGGTACTATTACTGTGCATACCTGTGCATACCGTTTCCAAAGTGAATGCATGAGGACAACCCATTCGTGTCGTATATCACTGGAAACGCCCGATTCCCCTGATTCTGCAGGATGTTAAATCGGGCATTTTATTTCTTTAAATAAATCATAAGCGTCGCATTTGCTCCTAGCTCTGTTCACGATCCCAAATGGCAATATTGCCAATTGGGCCAGACAATCACGAAAAACCCCAAAATATTATACACTTCGAGGGTCAACCATTGAACTTTTGAGATATGTTGAATTCTGCACAAATCAGCGAAAAACGCACCAACTGGTACTGGACGGCATTTCAACACGGGGCCGACGCACATCCCAAGTTCAGTGTACACATACGTCGGCAACAACCGTATAAATGCGTAGTTTCTTGTTAGTCGCCTATTGAGTAGCGCTCTAGGTTTCAGAAACTCCAAAAAAACATGTCTTTGCCAAAACAACTGCTGAATCAACGCTGTCGACATACTGTAAGGACCGAGAAATCAATGATTTTAGGAACTACGGTTAGGGCTTGGCCGCGCATGAATAAAAAAAACCAACTCCCTAATGAGACCTTAATCCTCGATGTTGCGTGCACTTTCGCATCTCGTAATAACGAGATAACATCTCGTAATAACGAGAAAAGATCGCGTAATAACGAGAAAAGATCTCGTAATAATGAGATAACATCGCGTAATAACGAGAAAAGATCTCATAATAACGAGATAACATCTCGTAATAACGAGATAACATCTCGTAATAACGAGAAAAGATCGCGTAATAACGAGAAAAGATCTCGTAATAACGAGATAACATCGCGTAATAACGAGAAAAGATCTCATAATAACGAGATAACATCTCGTAATAACGAGAAAAGATCGCGTAATAACGAGATAACATCGCGTAATAACGAGATAACATCGCGTAATAACGAGATAACATCTCGTTATAACGAGATAACATCTCGTAATAACGAGAAAAGATCGCGTAATAACGAGAAAAGATCTCGTAATAACGAGAAAAGATCTCGTAATAACGAGAAAAGATCTCGTAATAACGAGATAATATTTTATTTTTTATGGCACTAATCTGCTGCCGTAGGTAGGAGGTCATCGTTCACTCAATAACTCTTTTTAAAATGAAATAAAAGCGTTTTAAGATACATGATATGAATTGATATTAATATTCGTTAAGTGGGATTGTCGGTGGACGTTCATTGTTGAACAGTTGTGCTGGAATTACGAAAATATATCGATATCGTTGAGAGTTCATTCATCAGGGGCCTGCTCTCAATTTTCCTTACAACGCCTCTAGCACTGGGCAATTGCCATCATCTTGAAAAGCAGTGCCGCGGATGGCTATCGCATCGCCACTACGCATGAGAACACGATGGCTGCCCTGCGCTGCATTGATAGTTCGTAATAAATTCACATAAAAACACACCAGAAGATCTCCGATTTTATTTACAAAGATCATATTTTGTTATTTATTGATAAAACAAGCCATTTTACCACAGCAGGTGACACATATTAGGCCTGAATAAGACTTTAGAATTTGAAGTGGTGGTGACGATGCCGATATCCAAGATGGCGGAATTATACCAGTGGTCAAATCTCATCTATTTTGGGTAATTGCATCATTATTTCTTTTTGTGATTGGTGATTTGTAAAATTGAGAATGATTGAAAAATCAGTATTTTTTCACCCAAAGGCATGAGTGAACATTTGATAAGTTTATTGTGATTTAATTGGTAATTTGGTCGACATTTTGACAATTATATTTAGCAATATTTCGATAAATGCGGATCTGCTTCTTCCTCTTTTCGTAGTGACGGTGTTTCGATAACTCAGGTCAGTTTCACGGCAAAAATAAGTGGTAGTTTTGAAATTCGAATGTGCATTTATTGATGTAACGATAAAGTACATTTCCGAGAATAATTAGTGAAAGTTTCAGTAGGTGTCGATTTTTGTAAAGTAGTGTATAGGCGATGGATTGGCTCAGCCATGTGCTCGTCGTGTCAGCGGGGCGCAAGCCGTCATGGGGGATGTAGGCTACACTACAATGCACGTGATTGATGGTTGAACATTCACTCTCGTTGACAGTGTATTATTGAAATATTTGATTGTGATGATGGTGTATTGTACTAGGCCTTGCATGCTCCCAACGTGTGGCATATTTCACATTGATACTACCAGTATCAATTACAAAAAAATAGATTGTGAGTAACAATAGGCCTACATTCTACAATCAATGCTACATGTCATGGGGGTGGGAACGGGGAAGGGGGGGGGGTAACTGTCTCGACGTCCCGTTAGGAAAAAAAGGCTTATCCCGTTTCCCAATACGCAATTTTAGCCGAATCGTGACGCAAAACACAGCTTGTCTCGAATCCCGCTAAAATAAGGGTGTCTATCCCGAATCCCGACAGTTATTTTCGGCCCATCCCAGTGTCCCGAAAATACCCGTTCTCCCCCTCATACATAGTAGACCATATTGTCACATTGATGTTTTCTTTCATTACAGTCAGACTTCGAGATCTACATTTTCGACAAAGGCCTGGTGTAATATTACGTACTTGATGAAGGTAATATTAATTTCTTCAAATTTGAAGCATGACGTTAATGGGGTACCAGCACAACTTCATTGATTGCTACGTGGCGCTGGTGGTAACTAAGGTATTGCATCGCTCATATCACTTGAAAAAAACATTTACCCTAGTTACGACCAAAGCTGCTTAGCAGAGGGCGATACCTCATCAGGGCGCCACAATCATATCATTGGTGTGAAAGCATTTGTATGAAGTTTTTCAGTTCTCAATGTGTTCAAAACCTTAATTGTGAAATTGTGCACTTCGAATTCAAATTTACGTCACTACATTAGTTTGACATCCATTGATGTCACGGTAATTTCACTGTTATGCTGTGCTGCTTTCAGGTTTAATGACACGAATGAGTACAAGTACATTACATTTTTCGACGAAGGCCTTCTGTAATTTCATACGCTTCTTACGGTTAGTATTAATTCATAATTTCTAGTAAAAAAGTTAATTTTGAAAGTGAAAAATATGTTACAATACAATAGACCTGCAAATACCATATACGCAAGTTTTGAACAAATATCACACATATTCCCCAGTTGACTTGTGATGATATTGATAATGGTGGTGGTGGTGTTATCATGTACATGGCTTCTAACGTAGTAAATGTTTTCTTTTCAGCAACATTCAATAGATTTATTTACTGTATTATCATTTCGACCAAGGCGAATTCGACACTTCAATTACACAAGGTTAGTAACTTTTGTTCACAAAATCCAAATGGAGGCAAATACAGAACAATCAAACTTAGTCATTCCAGTCAGTTACTGAAGCACAGTGAAAACTGTCGGGAGCAGTGCAACTGATGGCATGTCAAACTTCCAGTGACTGTCCCTGTCCATATATTTCAAGACAGTACAAATCTTGTAATCATTTTGTTTATGCAATGTACGTTATTATGTATCATTTCAGCACAATCAAACTTAGTCATTCCAGTCAGTTACTGAAGCACAGCGAAAACTGTCTGAATTAGTGCTGCTGATGGCATGTAATTACTCTGCTACCACTACCAGTGACAGTCAATGTCCATATATTTTCAAGTGTGCGAAATTAGTACTCGTCTACTTCTTAGTGTTATTTGAATGCAATGTATGTTATAAAAATATTTTTTCAACACTATATCAACATTCTCATTCCTGTCAGTTTCTGAAAATCAGCTAAAGCAATCGCTACCAATGCAGCTGATAACAGCAATTCTTTTTGTTCCCAATGCCCATCCATGACAATATATTTCACGCATGTGACAATCATGTAATCATCCTGTTTTTTGTGTTCCATTCATGCAATAAATAAATTCAGTATTTTCAAATCATTGGTGCTACAAAACTATTCTCATTATAGATTATTCATATTCTATAAAATGCTGTCATGTCAAATTTTGTGTGCTATAAATCATTATGAAGTCGGCATTTTATATACAACTTTTGTACTCCTCCTAAATAAACATACAAATCTTGTTTTATGTAAACTTTGTATATGTGACCTGTCACAGCAAAACCAGGCGCATGTCGCTCTGAGCTTGGCAGGTTGAGACGGACTGTTTGTTCATTTATCTATTGTCTGCCTTTTGTAAAATATGAGCACATCAATTTCTTCCATTATCTCCTGGTGTCATTTAGGCTCATCTTCTGTGCGACATGTACCTGGTTTTGCTGTGACGGGTCACATATTCTATAGATATACAACACTCTAATGTCACAATGCCTCTCTCACTCGCTTTTAGATAGCAAGATGTATGAATAAACATGACACACCAACTATGTACAAAATTGCTAACAAACTGCACCATTTGTCAGTACACCACATGAAATACAGAGATATGTCTTAATTCTAATCTTTCATTAGCGACACCATTTCTTACCCGAGTGCCTCCTTCATTCATACATCTTGTACTTTAACTCAAGATACCCATCTTTGAATATTTTTAGTATACCAAGTACTACAATGTCAATGTATTGAAGTCATGTTCTTGTAGTGTTATTGGCTTTCTATTATCTTGTCAAAATACCACTTGGTTCTCGCAAAATCTCAATAAAAACAAATGCTATTGCATGTATTGCATATTCTAACAGCTATCCACTGTATCGATTTATCCATCATCTGTACTATTTGTCACAAAAATGTTATATTATGTAAATCATATTTCATTACATAATGCACACTGCCAATTACTGCTGAACCATTCATATGTCATTTAAATAAATAATTTTCAACTTTTTAAAACCGTCTTATAGTGCTGTTCTTGTCACTTAGCTGAACCAATTGCTCTATAGCATGACATTTCCAGAAATGCCCCAGGGACTGACAAGTGCTGTTTTAACAGAGAGGTGTCCTATAAAACTGAGAAGTCGAGTTGAATGGAAACAACCAATTTGGAACCAAAAACTACTGTCCTTATTAAAGAGGTTGTCCTCAATAGAAAGGTGTCCACAAAAAGTAGGTCCACTGTATATGAAAGTACAAACCCTGGTACATGTAGTGACATCATCTACTCCTCGACGCAAGGGCCCAACGCGCCGCGTAGCGGCAAAAAAGCAAAGCTGGCGAAACATTTATAACGGGTCACCGTCACTTATTATTGGACTTATAGCGCATTTACGGGGTTGCAACTATTTTGCTTTATAGTGTCACCAGGAAAGAAAAGCATGCGACCTAACGCCGATCTATTTGTATAAAGTGATAATTGGAAGGTATATAGTAGGAAATATCAATAAAATAATCATTCCATGTCGTCTTTTGAGGGCATTTTTGATTGTAAAAAATATATGTGTACGTCACCGTAGTCTCTGCAATGATAATTTTATCAGAGCAGTCTCGCGCAAGTAGAAGTTCTTTACCTATTAGTTCTTCACTTATTAGTCTCAACGTCTGGCGCAAAGCCAGACGTTTTCCATTACGATTTCACTACGATGTTTGACAATAAGGAGCAGTGCGCGAGATATGCTAATGAGCAGACTTCCCTCGCTTGAGTTTCTGAAGAATGTTCCATATCGCGCTAAGCTCATCACTACTGATTATGACAGGCGTGCAACGGTAGGTATCTGCTCCCCAACTTCCACCCTAATACGGTACAATAAGTTACCATTTGATGGGAATGGGACAATGCCCTCACTGTGTATGGAGTCATAGGGATAAGAAGACATTATTCATTAGTGTTGGTACAAGTGATTTTGCCCAAAAAGCATGCGCATTCAAAAAACAAAATATGCAAGGTATCACGTACATGACCATGACGACGTGCAGAAAGTGCACTGGCCAGTGCATACCCTATGGCTATGTACTAGTAAACATGGTAAACATGAACAACATCATTATTCATCGGCAGTTCATTTTACTCCGAGCTTTTCCTGAAACATATAGCCATGATGATTAGGCCTACCATGTACCATGACCAATAACAGCACTAGATCATGTGGATGTCAACAAGTTCACATGAACCGTATAATCCCGCATGGCGCATGTGGGGCATGCGTCTAAACCAAAGCCCCAAAATCACTTGTTTTGGTCTATTTCAGTTTCACTTGTGTTTCCCCCGTCTCCCAGTCCATAATACATTTACAGTTTACAATCCCCGATCATGGCCCAACAAAAGGACATCGGTTGACTAAAGGAACACAACTGTTCAATGGATTTATAGTTGAATGCGATCAAACTACGTCTTTTCAATCGTGGATTGTAAATTTAACCCCATGGGCCTAGGGAAGGCCCTATAACAATACTTTCGACACAGTTATTATCTCCGCTGCCTCCACCATGTTACACACAGTGCTCACTGCTGATTCTAAAATGCGCCACCTTATAGTCAAAACAGGACATATGTTCTTCTAGGAATAGATCTCTTTCCAATATTTCGTCATTCCACTATCGTCATCACCTCATCATACTTTCATTGACATTACAGGCACACATCCACAGAGCACTCTTCAAATCATCTACACAGTGGTTATCCAACTAGGATTATAAAGGTAATTTCTTAGCCCCGCACAGTGGGTTTCAGTCTTGATAAAGGGGCACTATTGCTAGCAGCTAGGTAGGCAAGATAAAGTTAGACGAAGTAGCCGATAGGGGTCTCTCACCCCTCAAAGTCGGTCACAACTATTCAAGCTTGTACAAGGAATACATGCAGCGCTGACTCTAACAAGACCCAATGGGAATGTCGCACAGTCATCTGTCAAAAACAAGACCTATGTTGCAGTATGATCTCTTGCCAATATTTAATAATTGCACTATCGTCATCACCTCATCATACTTCATTGACATTACAGGCACACATTGACATTGACCACTGTTGCAGTCAACGACACAGTCGCTATCCAAGTAGCATTATAGAGGTAATTATCATTATCATACCTCATTAGCATGTGAACCAATCACGTCGCGTCCTTTGCGATCACGGCAAAGCCTCATGGAATAATGTCTTTCACCGTTGAATAATTTTTCATATTCCATGCCTACAACTTCAATTTCTTCATATTCCATGGCTAGAAGTTCAATACTAATATAATATCCAAGATAAAGTTACAAGAAGTAGTCAATAGGGGTCTCTCACCTCTCACTGTATGTCCACACTATTCACGCTTGTACGAGGAATACATTCAATGCTGAATCTAACAACACCCAGTGCCCTTACTCTGTATATTAGTCACTGGAAGATGGCCCATTTCACTCCTTGCTTCTACTTCACCTATAGTCTCATTGCAAACGCCTCAGTTCTATGATATCACATTCACTTTCAGCTGTCATGCAACGCAACAACTGTGCTATCTGCCATCGCACATCAACGAAGAAGTGCAGCCGCCCACATTCCACCTCACGTCTGTCCGACCAGCTGCAATCCTCGAGGACGCCCCACTGTACCACGATTTCACTTCGATGTTTGACAAGAAGGAGCAGTGCGCGAGATAGGCTAATGAGCAGACTTCCCTCGCTTGAGTTTCGGAAGAATGTTCCATATCGCGCTAAGCTGACCACTGCTGACCATGACAGGCGTGCATTGGACTGGTACAGGTTGGAACTAAACATTGAATATGTTGGTGGTGACGCTTTCTGATGAGAAGTTGGTCGTGACTGATGCAGTATCCTTGGACTTGTCCACAGCATCGTTCAATCATTGCTCTCTGAGCTGCCTTGATTCTGTACTTACCCAAATACTAAGACCAAATGCCTGTTGACTGTGCTTTAAGAGAGACTGGCGCCATGCCTAGAGATATGACTGACCCCTATTGGCAAATTTGTATGACTTTATCTTGCCTACCTAGCTGCTGCCTATAGTCTCCCTTTAACTGCGGAACACTTCAAAGTCGATAAAATGCCATGTTCCACCTTTTAATGTGTTCAGACCGCCATTTTCAAAATAATCAAGTCAGGACACTGCCTTCTAGTCTCATAATAAATTTTGCTTTCCTCAATAATAACATTTCTTCTTCTTCAATGCTTTCATCATTCCAAACTTCTCCTCCTCTGACTTTTACAGGGGTACAGTCATGGCAATCAAAACCCAAATACTGAGACCAAATGCCTGTTGACTGTGCTTTAAGAGAGACTGGCGCCATGCCTAGTCTCTCTTAAAGCACAGTCAACAGACACCAACCCCCTCAGACTCAGAAATCACAAACGCCCAACCCTTCCTGCTACCTTAATACTTCTGGATGTGAACACCTGCAAATGCAGCGACAATGTCACATCAGTTATTTAATTCATCGTCCTTTGTGCAGATGGCACCACCCATCAAGCATGTTGGTGACGAATAGTGTCGCAGCATTTCGTCACCGAGCTTACACGAAAATGCACTGTCATTCATTCAGTCATAAGTGTAAGACTGTAGGGTTGTTTCCAACCAAAACATGTTCGAAATGTGTCAAGCATTCGGAACACCCAAAGACTGATTAGAGAAGTCAAAATTGAATGGAAACAACCAATTTGGGACCAAAACTAGTGTCCTTATTTGAAAGGTTGTCTTTAATAGAGAGGTGTCTACTAACGGAGGTTCCACTGTATATAATGTAGGAACCCTGGTTGTGACATTGTTGACAGGAAACAACCTTATGGCTGAATAAATGGTCCTGGTCTCCAGTCATCTGCAGCCATTAGGGTATTCATTCTTTTGCTGGCTGCTTCATTCTCTGCTAGTTGAAAATGGGTCATCCTAAACATCATCCACAAGGATTTTAGTCATTGATTGCAATAAATTGTTATGATCATAAATTCACAAACATCATAGACTACCTGTGATAGATGCCGATTGTTTCAAATAGTTGCCACATTTCGAACTTTTCATAGCTGGCATAACGCTGCAGTCCTACACTTACATGAATGCATGAAACTCTCTCCATCAAATCGTGTGCCGTAAATTGCCATAGCCAATACAATCGCCAGCCCCCCCACGACAATTTTACTTCCTTTTGCTTACCAGATAAGAAAGACTGTATAGCTGATTACTATATATATTAGAACCTTGTAGGTCAACACTGCTGAATACTACATACCTATTTATGATCACCAATCTTCTCCCACTCTTTCTTCTTACCGAATGTGTCCACACTGCACTTATGGTCATTGTACTTTCATCTTATGTAAAATGTAACTTTTTACACGGTTTCAATAAACGATTTGTAATTTGTAATTTGTAAATTATAAATTTCACTAATAATTTGACGCCGCCAATTCCACTGGTCTTCGAAATACGTAAGCTACACTGTTGACGACTATGACACTCCTCACAAACCACATTGTGAATCAGACGCCGATAGGCTTGTAATATACTCTATCTGGGGATTGTAAATGCGTATTAACAATGATACTTTCTGTAAGGTAGATGTGGTGGGCATAATTTTGACGATGATAAATATGCGGACCACATTTTGATGGTAATCTCAATGCTGCCACCGGGAATTCCCGAGGCGGAGATTTGTGAATTGGTCATGTGATTTGCTGTGAAAATGGCGTAAGGCCTAACATGCATAAACTGGAGAGAAACTGGAGGAATATGTTTTTGACAGCCAGGTAGCTTGCTTATTATTAGTTTACAGATAAACTCTGCCTGTTCTGGCTCTATTGGAAATGTCACCAGCACACTGCATTACTCCTAATACAACTCCACCAGTAACCCAGCAAAGCTCCTAGGCCGACAGGCCTCTAGTTTTTTGTTAAATAGACGAATTTACCGAGTTTTTAACAGTTTAAGAAAAATCTATATCTTAAATGGAACGTGCAAAGAGCAGAAATAGTGCCTCGCAACACTTCGTGCATTCAAATATAAAACTAAAAAGAGACTTTGCAGGGTTTGTATCTCTGATGGTTTATCAAAAAATTACAAAAAACATCTAAAATCTGAAAAACACAAAACTGACCTGAAACAATTATTAGAAAGTATCAATAAAATATTCACCCCACCCAACGAACCGGCGAAACCTGAGGAACTCCAGGAACCTGATTCGAATGAAGCTGTCACTCCAAGGAGGATACCGCGGTGACGTCACATCACGTGATCACGACCCATGTTAATGATCGCTATGGCCAATCAGATTCAGTCTACTGACAGCACAAGCACTGAACACATCTCCACGTCTCACTGTCTGATGCGCTCCTGTACACAAAAACACCAATAGACATGAAATATTGCAATACCTAGTATGGATTCTTCCTGTGTAAAATAAAATTTACAGAGCAGATTAACTTCCACGAATAAAAAAGACGTTTGGCGTGGCCAAAGTGCGGAAATAATGTCTCCGCTAAAATACACTACTAAATACACTAGGCAATGCACTACGCAATACACGGTAGAGATGCAGTTGAGTTTGTTATTGTTTTGACTTAGAAGCCCGCCCATATCATAATATATTCATGTATTCATGAAGTATGAACTCATTTCTGTCCCATACAACTCTAAGAACAGTCAATTTCTCCTTAAATCATCACCGAAACCGCGATATCCGCAGGAAGATTTCGTTCTAGTGTCCGAAAATGCATGATCTCACAGGGGCGCTAACTCGACAAATAGAGGGGATCTATGGGGATCTATGCGAGTTTTAGGTCCTACAGGCCTCGAACTTGTAAAATCTGTAAACATGCCTCCAAATCCCATTATGATAATGAAGAGATTGCCCCATATCTGGTAGACTGTTTTGAAACCATCGCTAATTTTGGAAGATCGGTGCCCGGTTATTTGGTTTTAAAAACCCTATTTTTTCCCATCAAAACAGCACTTTTCATTATTCAAATGATAACTTATTGTCTGAAGACTTATTTCATAGCAGAAAAGTACTAATAACTCTGATTTGATGAGGAAAATCTAACTTTATTTGATGACTTGATTTTCCTTTGGCCGTGGATCCAGTTTGTTTACAATATGCAGCGCCATCTTGGAAAAGCCGTGACGTCACCGCGGAATCCTCCTTGCTGTCACTCCAGATGAACAAACTTCACAGTCAACGGAAAAGAGGACTTTTTTTGGTAGATGTTAGGAAAACTAGACATAACGCGATTCGTGTGAATCGCAATGTATGCCCCCGCTGAGTGGGCATATTTTTAATGTTGGGCAGGTTGAAGGAAATGAATTTAAGTGCTTATACTGGTAGTAATCTGCTTACTGTATTTATGCGCATTTTAGCGCACTGCACGCGCTAATTGAGGGTGCAGTTAAATTCAATTATAAGCGTAGTTTAAGCGCAGTGCGCTAATAATTGAACAAAAAATATGTTCTTGATGTGCGTGTTGATTGGTGGCAGGAGAGGGTCATTCCACCTGGAATGAACAGCAGTTGTGTGTTTGGCTGCTTAAAAGTGTCTTTCTCTTCGTCTTTCATGTGGCAGTGCGCGGTATTAAGAGTTAACATGCTAGAGTACTAGCGGGGTTAAACATGGAAGCATGCAGCACGGGACTGTGACAGTTTGTTCACGTATTCTTCCAGCATGTTATTAGAAGTCATGCAGCCTCCCTTCGATGCAGTGACGATGACGTCTCCGAAAAATATTAGCACATGCGTTTATAATCGGGCAAAGTGAAGGCTGAAAATATACCCTAAAACAAGCGATTTTTGTTTATAAGCGCATGTGCTAAAATGCGCATAAATACGGTATGTAGTGTGACAAGTTTTCATCAACCAGTCATGAAAGGACTGATGATGGGCATCGTAAGTTGGGTTTGGAGAGTACCTTTGGAGACAGTGGTCATGGTGAAAACCGTGTCCTTGTTGCAGTAATCAGCCATGAAAGGACTGATTATGAGCACTGTAACTGGTGTTCTGAGAGCAGCTCTGGAGGTGGTTACAGTGGAAAGAAGTGTCCTTGGTGGAGTAATCAGCCTTAAAGCGGTGATTGGCATCGTAATCGGTGTTCGGAGAGCAGCTGTGGATCAAGGCAGTCGTCACAGTGGAAACGGTTTGCTTGTTGCAGCTCTGGGGCATTCGTCCGCCATTGCTTTATATGGAAGAAGCCAAATTTGTGGGTTGGTGTGTTGGGCTGAGGTGGGAGTTGAGGAACATCAATTGGATGGGTATCGTAGCTGGTGTTCTGGTAGCAGCTGTGGAGGCAGTGGTCGAAGTGGAGGAGTTGCTTCCAAGGGATGCCGAGTGGCCACTCTATTACTGATTGAACGTATAGTAGACTGGGATGTGGTAGCTGTAGTATGTTCTGCACACTCCTGCATGTATTTCATCAGGATGCGACTTGATATAGATGTGATCTAACAGTGTGCAGTTGAGTGTTGTAAGTTCCTTGATGAGTTGTTGAAATGAATGCAGCGGGTGTTCCGGCACTTGAAGACGTTCTTTGAGTAGGTTGTAGTTGAAATCTCCGCCGATCACAGTATGCAATGGAGATGGAATGGTTCTCGGGTTAAACTGTTATAGGGCGGAATGCAAAAATCAAGTTGGTGGCCTGGCGGCCATCTTGGATTTTTGGTCGGGCCCAAAATCAATAGGGCACCTCCCCTTCACTCGAACATCACACCACAGAAGTTTCAGGTTTATCACTCACTCGGTTCTCAAGTTATGGGGTGGAATAAAAAAAACAAAGATGGCCGCCTGGCGGCCATGATGGATTTTAGGTCGGGCCCAAAATCGATAGCGCACCTACCCTACACTAGAGCATCACACTACAGAAGTTTCAGGTTTATCACTCACTCGGTTCTCAAGTTGGGGCAGAAATGGGGCAGAAAGCGAAAAACAAAGATGGCCGCCTAGCGGCCATAATGGATTTTAGTTCGGGCCCAGAATCGATAGGGCACCTCCCCTACACTAGAGCATCACACCACAGAAGTTTCAGATTTATCACTCACTCAGTTCTATAGTTAGGTGGCGGAATGCAAAAAAACAATATGGTGGCCTGGCGGCCATGTTGGATTGGGCTTTGGCCCAAAATCAATAGGGAGCCTTCGAGACCCTAGGCCTTCACACCATAAAAATTTCAAGTCTACCGGACAAGCGGTTCCTGAGTTATAGAGCGGAATAGAGTGCTGACGCGGACACGGACGCGGACGCGGACGCGGAAACCAGCCAAGAACATAATGCCCCCATCTCAACTTCGTTGAGCGGGGGCATAATTAAAGGTATAGAAATAGTAAAAAGATTCAGTGGCAAGACTGATTTTGTAACTGCACAATTTAGACAACCCAAGGAAGCAGCAACCCTGGTGAAATACAAACAGAAATTTGTTAAGATGTTATCACTTCTCAACAGTTCCCATTTTAAGATAAGTATTACCGTGGAAGTTAATTTCGTTAAAGCATAATTTTTGAGGGGTAACACCGAACTCCTTCATGGTATCCAATCGCCATTTGAGGTGGTATTTTGGGAATATAAACCAGAAGTTGCTGTGCAAAAATGTTTGGATTACAATACATCAAACTGCAAATCGAGGAGAGGTATTTTATGGGCAGCGGTTTAACGCTTAAAAATGACAAACAAATCTGATTTAATTTTAGTTGCGTACAGAGACACCAAAGGCGGGCACTTCGTTAAACTTCCTTTCAAATCTAGTTTAATAATTAATGTACAATGTAATGACGGGAAGTGTTTTTTGTGGAGTTTAATAGCAGCATGTTATGAACCAACTAATCACCACTGTAATGCTGGTTCCTATAGAAACTATGAAGGTGAAATCAAAAATAGAACGAGAAAATAATTTGTTGATCAATAATTTTGGCTTGAAAACTTATAAGGTAGGTTCAGAAAACATTCTGGATTACACTTGAGAGCCACTCTACCTATCCAAAGATTTTGAAGATGAAAACGTCATCAACATTCTGTATTACCAAGTACATTACATACTACTGAAAAATATATCTTTGTTTTTTCGGAGGAAAAGCAGTCATAAAAAATATTTTTTTAGAAGGTGTATGAATGCTTCTGATAGGGAAATTACTCTACTTAATCACAAAATGAAATGTGGGGTTCATGATTATTGTGAAATTAAAATGCCGCAGAAGTGAAGCGCAACAGCAAATCTAAAATTTAAAAACTACATGTTTAAAATTAGGGTTCCTTTCATAGTGTATAAAGATTTCGAATCAACTAGCACACATGAAAATGCTGCCGATGTCACACACGTTAGTGATGTTGATGACACACATGTATTGATGCTTATGGCACTGAGGGGTCAGAAGAAACTAAGAGATTAAAATCCCAAAAAGCCTCTGCGGCGGGATGTTACATTCACTCAGATTATCAAGAACTTTTTGAAAGCGCATATTTTTCATACTGCGGGGAGGACGTGGTTGATTGGTTTTGTGAATGGTTAATGAGTAAGGAAGATGAATTTGGGAAACTTTTAAATACAGAATTAAAATGGAATTGACTAGAGCAAGCAAGTTTTGAGTTGGATAAGCAAAATGGAAACCGCTATTATTGTGGTAAAACAACTAAGAACACTGAAAAAATGGTTCTAGATCACGATCATTACAGCGGTAAGTTCACAGGTGCAGCCCACAACTTCTGTAACCTCATGGCAAAACACGCCAACTTTGTTCCGATTTTCTCCCACAATCTTAGTCACTATGACTCTTATCTTTTCATCAAAACACTGGTTAAAAAAACACTGATTAGGAAGACAAAAGGTAACAGACTGAAACTACTCCCAAAATCAGCAGAGGAATATATTTCTGTTCAGTTTGGCTGTTTGCGGTTTTTAGATTCATTCAGATTTCTACATTCCGGTTTGGATAATATCACAAAATCAATGGTAGATGATGACTTCAAAATCACCAGGAAGTTTTATCCAAGCAACGAAGATTTCAAATTACTGAGATAGAAAGGTTCTGTACGATATTATTTTTACACCTCGCAAGAAAGTTACAATGAAGAAACACCAAGAGAAGATATTTTTTTAATGATTTGAAAAATGAAATGGTGTCTCCGGAGGTGTATTAAAAAGCAAAAGAGATTTGGGAACACTTCAAAGCAAAAACCAACCCTAGTTCCTCCTGGGATCATGGAAAGTTTATCGATCTCTCCCTAAAATCTGATGTGTTACTTTTAGCAGACCTTTTTGTAAAATTTAGAGTGGTCAATTTAAACCATTTTCAAATCGATCCTTGTCATTGTTATTCCACTCCTGGTCTCACTTGGCAATCGGGGTTGAAATATACAGATATCAATCTCGAACTGCTAACCGAAGTTGCTGAAGATGAGAAAAACTAGTATGGTGTTTAATAAACCAATTTACATTGGGGCCACAGTTCTAGAACTATCTAAATTACTAATGTATAAATTCTACTACGAAATTTTACAACCACATTTTGGTGAGAAAAACATAGAGTTGCTCTATCTTGATACTAATAGTTTTGTCTTAAAGTTAAAGACTGACGATTTGACAAAGGACCTTACAACTCTGAAGGGACATTTCAACTTCAGTAACTATCCAAAAGACCATCCACTGCGTTATAAGAGTAGGGTGAATGTCCCGGGATATTTCAAGGATGAGTTGGCTGGGGATAAAATGAAAGATTGCTTTGAAAAGTAAAATGTATGCCTATAAAACTAAGACCTCTAAATTAGAAAAGTTAAAGGGAATAAGCAAACATGTGGTAAAAACTGATATTTACATCTACTACAGTACGTTGGTCGATAGAAAAAGATGGTATCATGATATGAGAGTGTTAAGATCTGACAGGCACGAAATGTTTGTGGAGGAAGTTAATAAAAGCAATTTAAATCCATTCAACGATAAGAGATATATTTTTGATGATGGAATTTCAACAGTTCCTTATGGAGCACCAACTTCCACTGGCTATAGCGAATAAAACACCTGTGATTCATAAAATGCGTGTTTCTATGAGACATTGTGGTACAATGGGGAAACTTAAAAAAAATACCTCGGTTGTACTAACCAGTTTTTTATGATTGGTTGGATTGGTAAAGAGACGGTAAAGTTATTGTTGATGAAGAACGTGATCATGTTTTGCCGGTGGCTCCTTTTGGAGATGTTCCAGAAGTATGTTGGCATTGGTCAAATATAAATCCAATTAGTCGAGAAGAAAATCGTAAGAAGAGTGCAGAGGGAGATCACAGTCTGTACAAACTTCAACTTCAAATCGCTAAATATTTTCTAGAACATTATGAGTTTTCAAATAGAGCAGAAAGGAATCGAACTGTGTGGTTTTTCAGCTTTGGGTTAGATAGTCTTAAAAAACGTTTAAAATTCAACATTAAACAAACATTCAACTGAAGTTGATTTTATGTTTGGAATCGGTAACCACTTATGGCAAGCGGAGTGTCCAGTAATTTAAAAAAACCTAGTTTTATTTTTAAAAAACTGGTTTTTTACCTAATGAACTCAGTTTATTTGGAAAAAATATAAGTTTTTTTAAAACAACCTTGTTTATTAGCTAATAAACCGAGTTTCTTTAATAAAACCAAGTTTTTTACTTTCTTTCCTGATAAAGTAAGTTTTTTAACAGAAACTAACATTTTATGCTAAAAAACCTGGTTTATTACCTAAAAAACTTGGTTTTTTACCACATAATCGTATAAAATATAAGTTTCTGTACAGAAATGTCTATTTATTCAATAAAACAAGGTTTATTACCAAAACAACCTAGTTTATTTTAAAAAACTATGTTTATTACTAATAAACCTAGTTTTTTAAAACAAACCTGTTTTATTAGAAAACTTAGAAAACTTACATTTTTAAACCTCGATCCTACCTACACTGAGTTATCTGGGATGAGGTTAGGGTCTCACTAACTAGTTTACAGAGTGCAGTGCAGTGCAGCATTCCAAAGCTTTCCCATGTATGAATGCGGTGATCATGATGACTAGGAACGAGGTTCAATAGTGATACCGGATTGTATGCTACATGTGCTGCCGCTAGCGCAAGAATCGCATTGGCTACAGGGCAGTAGTATCACGTGGTGCCGAGGTTGCCCATCCTCGTCCCGATAACATCGCGGATTTGTGTACATGGGGCGAGGTAGAAAATACAAGTTTCTCGATAGAAAGTAGGTTTTTGCACGCCGTTTGTCCAGTTATTCAAAACAACCTACATTTTTACAATAAAACCAGGTTTTATTGCAAAAAACTAAGTTGTTTTGTATAAAACCAAGTTTTTTACGTAAAAAGGTAGGTTTATTAGCCATTTGTCCAGTTATTGTTAATAAACCAAGATTATTTGCTATAAAACTAAGTTTATTACCACTGGATGAAAAACTTATATTTTAGGGAATGAAACCAAGTTTATTTGTTAAACTTGACATTTGTGGATAGAAACAAGGTTTATTAGGTAAAAACCTTGGTTTTATTAAAGAAACTCGGTTTATTAGCTAATAAACAAGGTTGTTTTAAAAAAAAACTATATTTTTTACCTAATAAACCTTGTTTCTATCCACAAACCGGGTTTTTAAAAATAAATCTAGGTTTTTTTAATTACTGGACACTCCGCTTGCCATAACCACTCAATGAATTTTTCTTAGTATCCTTTCCATTTAACTAATGCATTATTTTCTCCCTTAACTGTTTTGTAACGTAAAACCTTTTCGATCTTGTATTCGATCTGATCTGGGTTTGGAACGTTTTAACTTAAATCCTCTGTGTAAAAATAACCTTCCATAATTTCTGATTGATAATCCTGAAGGTGGTTGACGATAGGTTTTGCGAAAACTATTTGTTTTATTTCAAAAACTTCTACTGTGAAATTAGGAAGGAAACCTTTAGAAAATATTGTTTTGTATTTGGATATTCTCACACTGTCACCAATCTTGTGTTTTGGTTGACCATAAGAGAAATGCTCCGTAGAGATTGTACCACACTGTTCCAGCGTTATCTTCTTGTCTAGCTTCGATTGGTTTAATTCCAATAGATGAGTGAAATGTGTTGTTGTAACCATTCACTAGATTGTCAAGAATCTCCAACCATTTGTAAGTCTCTTTTGCAGTGAAATATTTCCACATTCTTATTTTTAAAGTTCGGTTAAACCTTTGGCAGCAGCTGCATTTTTGCTTGAGAAAGTTGAGAACCATTTCATGTTATTTTTCTCCTGTAATTCTTTCAGAAACTTGTTGTAAAATTCTTGACCATCATCAAATTATAGTTTCCCGGGTTTGGCTTCTTTAAAAATAGTGACAAATAAATCTTTCACTTCTTCTTCCTTCTATGTCTTTAGAGGTAAAGCCCAAGCGTAACGACTGAATAAATCAATGACAGTTAAAATGTATCTGAAGTTTTTATTGTCTTTTTGATACTTCTGTAAATCCACTGAATCGGCTTGCCATTGTTGATCGATGTAAGAAACCATTGTTTTTCGGAAAGTGACTTATTCTGTGATTGGTTTATGTAGTTGGTAGGTTGGTAAATTAGCTCGGAAATCTTTTAGTTCTCTGTTCTTGCTAAGTTTCCATCAGATTTTATTTTTCTCCAAAGTTGACTTCCATTTGTATAGGCCAGAGTGCTTTGGGGGTTAAAGTACAAGTCTCTCAGATATTGCTCCTTTGAAATTTCTTTCTTCGGAGGTAACGAAGCATACGACGTAGGCGGTTTCACCATGGGATTTTTCTGGGGGTTTCACAATTTATTCAACTTTCAAATTTATTCTAAATCATTTTCTCACAGTTTGTAAATGGCTGGAGTGATAATTGGTGCCGTAGCAAACGCTGTTACCTTTTCGGGGGCAGGATATCTTTTCAAAGCCATAGATAAAAATGGTTATCAAGATGAAATGAAAAGACACAATTTAGCTGTTGAAAGGTTACAAAGAGAATCTAAGGCTTGGGATGAACATCGAAAAGAAACCACTGATTTCGTTAACCTTCAATTGAAAAGAGAAAATTAAAGTGAGATTGATTTTCAAAATGTTGATGCATCTTTTGTTCTCTATAACGAACTTCACCCAGAGAATAGAGTACAACTGAGGAAAAGACCAGAATTAAAACATTTTTAAAGTCAGGAAATGAAAAACTACGAATATCTATTTATTGTTCGGAGTGTGATAGGTGTAGGATTTTTGGTGAAATATCTGATCTAGGTGTGTTATGTGTGTTGCGTGATGTTCGTTTTTCGAGATTTTAAAATTCCCCTCGGATTTGGATGTGTCGGATTTTTAGATTAACGTTTTTGGTGAAGAAAAATGATTTTCGATGATTGATTTAGATGTATTTTAGGAAATTAAGGACCTAGGTATTTTAGTGTTTTCACTTAAGGTGTAGCATATGTCCTTTGCATTGCCCAAAGTAGCTATTTGTTTGTTGAAAGTAGGATCAACGACCAAAGAAGGGGGTAAATTATCATTTTTGCAATTAAAAGGCCCCCTAGGAGAGGGGCCAACGCAAAAGACTTATACACACTAATATTTTATTTTGTGGTTGTGTTTTTTTAAAAATAAAATGGGTATCTATCTTTAAATTCTTCACAAGAAAACATGCTTCCCGCCCAAAAAATGGTTCTTCAGTGAATTCATCCGAACATTTTATGGGGTTTCTTGTTGGCTCAGTTTTTGTCACTTTAAATAAATCGGTTATGAATGTGAAAATGGTGACACTAGGAGGTAGGAAATCAAATGTCCACCAAGAATTGTAAAAGGATATCGATTTCAACGTAATTATTATATCTAATATTTATTTGTTCTGTTAAGTAATACTCAAAG
This sequence comes from Lineus longissimus, assembly GCF_910592395.1. Classification (NCBI taxonomy): domain Eukaryota; kingdom Metazoa; phylum Nemertea; class Pilidiophora; order Heteronemertea; family Lineidae; genus Lineus; species Lineus longissimus. The sequence goes on from NC_088316.1 coordinate 9,288,612, forward strand.
AAGCCTCATAACATTCTTGTTATCTTATTATGAAGTCCATCACTATTTAAATCTAACAAAATTTATGATCAAACAATCTGCATAAATTACTTCCTAACCTCTTCCATTTTCTCATTCCCATTCAACACAATAACAACACATGGTAAATCCTGTTGGTTTTCAATGAATAGATTTTCATGAAGTTAATGAATCTTCTTTAGGTTATCTAAACTTAGTATTTGTTTGGTGATAACATTGTTTTACTTGTTCATGTACAAAGGGAGAACCACCCCGTATTCACGCACACCTTTGCACAAACTGACACAATTTCAAAACGTTATCGTATTAAATAACATAAAGGAAACGCACGCTATTTCACCGCTAACGTTAGTTTTTTTTCCAAATTGTAATTACGTCAAACACAGCCATCAAAAAGACACCTTTTTTGCGAGCAAACAATGCGGGTTGGACAATCTCGGATAACAACAAGATGACATTGTAAATGTCTGATGGTTCCCGATGTGCTGAATGTTGAAATAAAGTTCTGTTGACACTAGTTTTAATTCGAATTGAATTTAAACCTTAATTCGTATTAAGTGTTCACACTGAAAACGGTGTGGCACGATGCGGAACCGGTTAATCTCATGTTCAGCATCTCTGTAAGCCAGAGACTAAGGATTTCGTTTTATTTTGATCTGGTAGCATGGAGTATCGAAAATATGCTACGCTCTCGTCATTCTGTGACGTCATCATACACATTTCTTGTAAAGCACCTCCAAAACATGTTCAAATATCACAAGAAATACACTCAAAAATAGCAACAGTTTTATGTTTCAAGGTGATCAGATCTTGACCTCAAACCTTCAAAGTCACTGCATAATCTAAACTGCCACCTATCATAGGCATAGGTTAAGGCTCCACAACTCAACCCCTTCGACAGACCGAGATAGGAGAGGATGCCTGCTTTATAACTTTCGACCTTGCCCTTGACGTTTGACCTTCAAAGCATCACAGAAGATATAGATTGGCATGTTGTTCCCGTGTCATAGACTAAACAGTTGAAATATCAGTGGTTTCATTGGCAGGTGATTTGACCTTGACCTTGACCTCTGACCTTCAAGGTCATTGCATAACCTGAATGGGCAACCTCAATAACCTGGGCATAGGTGAAGGTTCCATGACTCTACTCCTCCCACAGACCGAGATAGTTCAAATTATCAAAATTGTTATATGAAAATCTCATGATATCTTAATGATCCAAATGCCTGACACTGTACATTTTCATGTCATTTAACTCTTTGGTAACTACACATTACCTAGACTTGGTTGCACATTGCTAACTTACTCAGATGTCAAGATATCTCAAAATATCAAATTCGATATATCAATATCACCATGACCCTGATAACTGAGATTGAATTTGATGCACTCATTGAAATCAGGCACATCAATAACCTAGGGTAGACCTTGTTTCCAAACTTCTAACCTGAATAGGGACAGAGATATTCGCATCTGAAAAGTGTGACAGACAAAATCTCACATCTCAAAATGTCAATTTCACCATGATCCCCGTGTCGTAAGTTGACAATGATGGGCTCATTAGATTGCTAGTGTCCACAAACCTAGGGGTAGGAACTGTTTCTAGACCTCTAACCCTCATTTTAACTGAGCTGTGACAGTCATAAGACTGGACAGACACACACACACACAGACGCACGCACACACAGACACACAGACACACAGACACACACACACACAGACAGACACCATGACCAAACACAATATGGTTCCTGTTCTGAAAGAACCAGGAACCATAATAAACCCTCCAGAATCATTTGCCCAAAAGTGTTGTCCTTTCACCATGTTCATTTAAATAAGGTTATCTTACTTGGAACGGTAAGCAAGCCGAATCGGCGTAAAAAATGGTGGTATGCACGTTATTAGGCCTAGTTTATTACGACACCAATCAGCGAACCCGCACGTCATGATGTTGGAGACCAAAGAGTCTGGTGGTTCCTCTGTCTTAATCAAAATCAACTACAGTCATGTACAGTTGTATTTCAAAGTAAAAAGACACCAAATACACATAGAATATCTCCAAAACCACAAGGGCTAAGCATTTCAGGTTTTTATCAGTTATCGATAAAAATGTTGGCCATAGATGTTAGCGATGAAATAGCGTGCGTTTCCTTTATGTTATTTGATAAGATAACGTTTAAAAATTGTGTCCGTTTGTGCAAAGCTGTGGATTTCTCCAAAAGTACTTGACACATTGAATTCAAACCAACGCTGTTCGTTGGAAGAAATAAAAAAATACAATGACTGATTGGTCAATTCCTGTTCCGCCTATTCCTGTTTCGCCTAATTCCTTATTCGCCTATTCCTGATTCGCCTACTTCCTGTTTCGCCTAATTCCTGCTTCGCCTAATTCCTGTTTCGCCTATTCCTGTTTCGCCTATTCAAATGTATTGCTAACCTCCCTACAGACGTAGGAATATGAACCGTCCCTTACTATAGTGTTAAAGGCTATCATTAAGAATAAAGTCTGAAATAACGGATTTAGCGACATGTCAATTATTTCAGTATTATTCGGAATAACTTTGGAAAATTATACATAGCTTACATCGGCTTATGTTTTAGCTTATTTTAAAAGGAAAGAAATAAAATAGTAAGAAAGTTTACCCTTTCATTAGATTTGAGAAAGGTTTCTTAGGCCTGCATTTTATATTGTGGATTCTCTTTCTTTTGTCTTAGTCAGTAACTGGCTTCGTAATAGAAAGAATACCTATAGCTACATTGTTCTTTAATATGACATGGGTTTTACAGCTGATTTTGATAAAATAATTATGAGAATGTACAATATTATGTATTTTTATCAAAAACTCATGAATTCCTGTTTTTATAAAATAAGCGACTGCTTTACTCTACTTAATCTATTAGTTTTTACTGTGTGTCAGTATGGTCATATGGTCAAATAAGTCCCGGACTGTCCCCGCTTTCAAGGTGACTCTTTCAAAACGGTCATGGCATGGTTTGTTAACAAAGTTGATGGCATTTGATTAGTCAAATTGTAATCACATCGTTAACATCATCCAATTGTCCCCTCACATTTTCCCCATAAAATGGACATGCATCCCTAAGGTTCCCCCTGGGAGAGTCGATTTATTGTAGGGGTACTAGAAAGTAGGCGAAACAGGAAGTAGGCGAAACAGGAATAGGCGAAACAGGAACAGGCGGAACAGGAATAGGCAAAACAGGAATTTTGTAGGCGAAACAAGATTAGGCGAAACAGGAATAGGCGAAACAGGCATAAACCGACTGATTGCTTTACAATGTTTTTAAGAAAACACTTGAATTACGTAATTCTTAGTGAGACTTTTATGCTTATTCCTTTATGCTACAACCTTGTGCAAACCTCGTTGAAAACGGTTGAATAGTTTAGGTATCATCATAAGTTTTAGGTATTGATATTGATATGAGCTAAACTGTACATATAGAACTTACTGTTTTATTTCTGATTTCACTCCCTTGCCGAAATTTTCTGGTTTGCCGCTTCTCTTGTCTGGCGGGTATATCAACACATATTCATCTTTCTTGTGATACCGAGGTGACGCTGGCATTTCTGACAGCAGCTCTAATCGGGATATTTCTTGATAAAGCTGCAGAATAATAAGTTTAAAACAGTTCAGGGCGAGAGTAACTTAACTTTTGAAGCCTGATTTGCCGGTAGTGCTAAAATGATAAAAATCAAAGCTAAAAAAAGAATTTATATGATTAAAATGCCATAATGTATTGGTGACGAATGACTAACAATATGGATGAAATGTTGTACATGGTTGTATTCTAATAGTCTTAGCCAGTAAATACTCATCGATGTTGAGCTTAGCACTCATGGCAATTATCGCCATGGTTCCAGCGAACCAACCTGCGGATCCCATAAAATTATATATATGGATAATGCCTATGCTTACCTCCCTTATTTCTCTGTTGAAAATCCGATTTTGCACCTCCGCCCTGTAATACATCTCTTTTCTGTCATCGACAATGAAGCGCCTCGTATTGGCTTCCACTGTTAATCCGGACGTAGTTATTACGTGATTCCCGCCCATTTTCACTATAGTATAAATCTGAAAAATACATTTGGTTGGGTGGGAATTAAAAATACCACCGAAGCCAAATTTGCGCATGTCTTGGGAATGCATTAATCGGAAAGAGATTAGTTCTATATGTTTGCAAATTTCATGTCTCTGTTTAAGAAAAAAAAATTGAAATTGATATTGAAAATAATTGAACGATTCGGGGAAATCTTAAGATTTTGGTGATTCTTTTGCCCGTGTTCGCAAACCACACTTAAACTATGTATTATGTTCATTTTGTGGAAGAAGTTTGGCAAGTAGTTCGCGGTGGTGATGTCCCTTTGTCTTGCTTTATGCGAGGGTTTTGGTTCGAATCCCATTTGAAGAGGAATTGCTTACAATTCCATGTACAATTAATAAACTTGGATTGCATGTGTTGAGAAGATAAAAGATTTATATTGTATCTGGTGGATATATTTTTCTTACCAATTATGGTTCAATGACTCGCAGAATATTAATAAGATGATACCATAATTTGGCACCTAAATGCATATTGGCAGTGGTTTGATAAACGGATTACAAGAACAACAACGTATGTCGAAAAATGCGTTGTTGAAGATTTCCTGATGAAAATCTTGATATCATTAGGTAAAACTGAAAAAAAATTAGTTCTTGTATACAAAGAATACGTCGTATCTATAATACATGTACTTAAGTTAACTGATTTTAACGCTGAGGGGTGATTTAATGTAGGAAGAGGAATGTCCAAGCAGAGCTTGAATACTTTTTTCGTCCGATCAACCGTGTTCATATCCTTAATTTCGATGCTTTTAATCTGACTCCTATATATCTTCTTGGGTCCACATTTTTCTAAACATTTCTCCTAGCGGTGTGCACGAGACAACGATTGAGAATAAAGACTGTTGGTCCAGAAAAGCAAAAAAGGCGGTTTCCCAGAGAATGCCTATTTCTTTAATTCCTTCATATTTCAGTCTAAATTTCATAACAAGATTACATCTCATCCTGTTGCTTGAAATGAAATTGTTTTCGTAAAAAAACATTCATTCCTTGTAACCACAACCGAAAACTGCCATCTATTAAGTCACGCACTTGTATTAAACCAATCAGCTCGCAATTGAACATGCTGATTCGCGGGTTAAAAGCCGTCAAAAATCATCCCCCTACCTTCGTACACCCCAAACCCTGAAATTATCCCTTTCCCCTTTTTTGCGCAATTTGTTGATGGAAACTACTTATATAGAGTAGGAGGTGACTGAGCAGCCGACAGCTGGGTAATATTCCCCTCAATAAATGGACAATGGCCCTTTAAGTGGAAAACGGCCTAAAACGTAGAGTTGCGTGACCTGAAAGGTCGTAGTTCTCGAGAATCAAGAAGTTCCAGAGAAATGCGAAGCTGGTGACTTTGGAAGGTTTGGTACAAACTGAAGTTTTACCATATAGTGGGTTAATCATCGATAAAAAAATGTCGTTTAAACCGGAGGTGATTATTGCACGTCACTGCGAATGTTAGAGGTTAAATGTGCCTTTGATTTGATACATTTCATAAGGCCTTGGGAGCTCGGGCTATGCACAATCAGCCTAACAAATCAGTACGTCCAGTTACTGCAGGTTTAGGCTTTTTGTACGGAGACATCATGTAGAGTAATAATATGTATATAAACAATAAGAAAGATAGATCAGGTCTTTGAAGCTTTTCTTCTTTAAACTTCAAATGTATAAGTTCCGAGTGTCAAACAAAGCCTACATGTAACATCTTCCACGTTCCTAAATCAAATAGAGCATCCAAACAAAATTGAGAGTTGCTATATTTAAAAGAACGCCAAACCGTCATTTATAAAGTTGACCGATTCAAAATCGATATTGAATCCAGGTAACCATCACATATTATATTTTGAGTCTTACCCCTCTCAACTTCAGAAAAGATGTGGTCTGCATACAAATGTTCGGTATATGTAAGGAATAATCATGCTATCTGACGAGCCAAATAGAAGAACATTTCATAGCGTACCGCCATAAAGGAATAAACATATAAGTCACACTTAGAATTGCATAATTGGGGCGTTTTCTTTACATTATTTGTAAAGCAATCAGTCACATCATTTTTGAATCTGCGCGTTTTTGGTCTTAAAATAAAGATATAGATTTCCTCTAACGAACACCATTGGTCTCAAGTCAATACGTCAAGTATTTCTTGATAAATCTGCCTTTAAAGTTAGAGAGAACCAGAAAAAAGCCGCAAACGCACCCTCGGGAGAGCCTTATTGACCAACATCCAACGCGTGTTGACAATGCGACGATACTGATTTATTCAATCAATGTCACTGAAACATATCGAACCGCGCCTTCTACACACCCCCTCATCAAAATTAAAATGTGTGATTGCTACTGCGGCACTTCTGATCCGCTACTGGGAACCGCTTTGATGATCGCCGCTCAGGTCCTCACGTGACACTCGCGTTGATTGAAGGTGATCATGGCGAGGTTCCAGCCGTGGTTCCAGAGGGCGGTTGACCATGACAACCTGATTATCAATAGCTGGCCTTTTATTTCACTAGGACTTCAGATGTTTTGTGCTTATTATAGGTTTTTTTTCTGGGGTGGAGTGCGTCAAGTCCCTGTACTTTATTTATCTTGTGTATTTGAGTATATTTACATTATAAACGGAACATAAGGAATTAATGAATCATGAAACATGTGTTACTAACCCGTTCCCTCGGAATTCACCCTTTCTGATTGGCCGGGGAGGATCATTATAAACAGCTGGTATATAGTGTCAAACTAGTAATTTCGATGCAACGGCTAGGCCTATCACGATTTTATTATTCTTTGTATTTTATTGTTTATGTTTGGCAGGGAGTAGTAAACTCCCTATGTATGTTTAATAGTAGTCTCTAAATGATAGAATAAAATGTTTTGAGCTTTCGATTAATTATTCTGGTGATATATATTGATGATTTTATAGGAGATATTGATTGGTTTGATGGCATTCATCGACATCTAAAAGATACTGGATGATATCAACTGTGTTTATAGATTCAAGCAATTGATGATGAATCAAAAGAAGAGCATGAAAAAGACAATACCCCTTTGATCAACTGCCCAGTCCCCTCAACAATATTCCGGACCATACTTAGTGCGGTGTGGGCGAGGCATATCGGCGGGAGGGGGGGGGGGGGGGCTATGCCCCTAGAATTTAAAACCTGTTTCAACACAGATTTGTCCCCTTCAGAACAAAATATGTTCTGCAAGAAAGGAGGCGGAGCCATTGTGAAAATCCCAAGCAGCGATCAACAAGGTTATCTGACCAGAGTTGATTGAATAATGGCATGAATCTGTGATAATTTTGAGGAGGCACGCTGAACGTCCCCATGCAGCAGTGATCAACTGGTTTTTCGGACCATGGCACTGTAAAATATGTCCCTTTTTGATGTACGAAATAAACATATATATAGATTGATTAATGGAATTAATCACTGACCTATTCGACGAGACTTGCTGAAGTTCACCAGCAGTGATCAACAAGGTTATCTGACCAAAATTGATGGCATCGATAACTGATATTTTAGTGGAGTCACTCTGATGGTCCTCAGGAGTGATCAACTTACTTATCCGACCAGTATTAATTGATTAACGGCATTAATCACTCGAATTTTAATGGAGACACTCTGAAGGTCCCCAGGAGCGAGCAACCTACTTATTGGTCCAGTATTGATTGATTAAGGGCTTGAATTACCGATATTTTAGTGGAGTCACTCAGATGTCTTCAGGAGTGATCAGCTTACTTATCCGACCAGTATTGATTGATTAACGGCATTAATCAGTCGCAATTAAGGGGAGACACCCTGAAGGTCCCCAGCAGCGATCAACCTCCTTATCCGACCAGTATTGATTGATTAAGGGCTTGAATTACTGGTATTTTTGTGGAGACACTCTGTGCTTCCCCAGGAGCGATCAACTAACTTATCGGTCCAGTATTGATTGATGGTATCAATCAGTCGCATTTTAGTTGAAACACTATGAAGATCCACAGGAGCGATCAATCTACTTATCCGACCAGTATTGATTAATCAATGGCTTTAATCACTCGTATTTTAGTGGAGGCACTCTACAAGGCCCCCAGGAGCGATCAGCTTTACTGGACCAGTATATTGATTGATTAAGAGTAATAATTACCGTTATTTAGAGACACTCTGAAGGTCCCAGGAGCGATCAGCTTACTATTCGGGCCAGTATTGATTGATTACGTGCATTAATCAATGACATATTCGAGGAGACTCACAAAAGCTCCCAGCGGCGAAGAACAAGCTTACTGACGAGAATTGATTGATTAATGGCATGAATCACTGGTATTTCAGTGGAGACACTCTGGAGGTCCCCAGGAGCGATCTACTTACTTATCAAACCAATTTTGATTGATTAACGGCATGAATTACTCGCATTTTAGTGGCAACACTCTGGGGGTCCCCAGGAGTGACCAACTTGGGTATCGAGCCAGTTTTGATAGATTAACGGCATTAATCATTCGCATTGAAGTGGAGACTCTCTGAAGATCCCCAGGAGCAACCAAATAGGTTATCGGTCCAGTATTCATTGATTAACTGCAATAATCACTGGTATTTTAGTGGTGGCACTCTGAAGGGCCCAGGAGCGATCCATTTACTAATCGGACCAGTATTTATTGATTAAGGGCATTAATCACTCGCATTTCAGTGAATACCCTCTGAATGTCCAAGGAGCTATCTTCTTACTAATCAAACCAGTTTTGATTGAAGAACGGCATGAATTACTGGTATTTTAATGAAGACAATATGGGGGTCCCCAGCGGACCAACTTGGTTGTCGGTCCAGTATTGATTGATTAACTGCAATAATCACTGGTATTTTAGTGGAGGCACTCTGAAGGGCCCAGGAGCGATCTATTTACTAATCGGACCAGTAGTTATTGATTAAGGGCATTAATCACTCGCATTTTAGTGAATACCCTCTGAATGTCCCCAGGAGCGATCTACTCACTTATCAAATAAGTATTGATTGATTAACGGCATGAATTACTGATATTTTAGCGGAGACACTCTTGGAGTCCCCAGGAGCGACCAACTCGGTTATCAGTCCAGCATTGATAGATCAACGGCATTAATAATTCGCATTTTAGTGGAGACTCTCTGAAGGTCCCCAAGAGCGATTAACCTACTTATCCGACCAGTATTGATTGATTAAGGGCAGTAATCACTCGTATTTTAGTGGACTCACTCTTATGGTCACCAGGAGCGATCAACCTACTTTCCCGACCAGTATTGATTGATTAACGGCATTAAGTATTTATATTTTAGTGAATACACTCTGAATGGCCCCAGGAGCGATTTACTTACTTATCGAATCAGTATTGATTGATTAACGGCATGAATTACTGGTATTTTAGTGGATACACTCTGGGGGTCCCGAGGAGCGACCAAATTGGTTAACGGTCCAGTATTGATTGATAAATGGCAATAATCACTCGCATTTTAGTGGAGACACTCTGGAGGTCCCCAGGAGCGATCAACCTACTTATCCAACCAGTTTTGATTGATTTAGGACATTATTCACTGGTATGTTAGTGGAGACACTCTGGGGGTCCCAAGGAGCGACTAAATTGGTTATCGGTCCAGTATTGATTGATTAACGGCATTAATCACTCGCATTTTAGTGGAGTCACTCTGAAGGTCCCCAGGAGCGATCAACCTACTTATCTGACCAGTATTGATTGATTAACGCATTAATCACTCGCATTTTAGTGGAGTCACTCTAAAGGTCCCCAGGAGCGATCAACCTACTTATCCGACCAGTATTGATTGATTAAGGGCATTAATCACTGGTATGTTAGTGGAGACACTCTGAAGGTCCCCTGGAGCGATCAGCTTACTTATCTGACTAGAATTGGTCAATTAAGGGCATTAATCGCTGATATATTCGAGGAAACTGACTAAAGGTCCCAAGCAGCGACGAACAGTCTTATCTGACCATTATTAATTGATTACGGGCAATCATTACTCGTATTTAAGTGGAGACACTCTGAAGGTCCCCTGGAGCGATCACTTACTTATATGACTTGAATTGGTAGATTAAGGGCATTAATCGCTGATATATTCGAGGAAACTGACTAAAGGTCCCAAGCAGCGACGAACAGTCTTATCTGACCATTATCAATTGATTACGGGCAATCATTACTCGTATTTAAGTGGATACACTCTGAAGGTCCCCTGGAGCGATCAGCTTACTTATATGACTTGAATTGATCGATTAAGGGCATTAATCGCTGATATATTCGAGGAAACTGCCTAAAGGTCCCAAGCAGCGACCAACAGTCTTATCTGACCATTATTAATTGATTACGGGCAATCATTACTCGTATTTAAGTGGAGTCACTCTGAAGGTCCCCAGGAGCGATCAACCTACTTATCCGACCAGTATTGATTCATTATCGGCATTGATTACTCGCATTTGAGTGGAGACACTCTGAGGGTCCCTAGGAGCGATCAGCTTAATTGTTGGACCAGTATTGATTGATTAAGGGCATTGATCACTGATGTATTTAACGGGACTTACTCAAGGTCCTCAGCAGCGACGAACAAGGTTATCTGACCAGAATTGATTGATTAATGGCATTAATCAGTGGCATTTTAGTGGAGACACTGTGATAGTCCCCAGGAGAGATCACCTTACTTTTCGGTCCAGTACCGTCGAAGTAGATACGGGAACTCAAAATGGATATCTATCCCAGTCATGCTAAGCCCCTCCTCCCCTGACTCAACTATTGATAGAATATTCAAATAAGATTTCGCTGCACCGCCTGGCCACTCTCAGTTCATTATCAACGCATGCGCACTGGCAAAATGATGATTGGAGACCAGGTCACGTGAGGGCCTGAGCGGCTATCATCAAAGCGGTTCCAAGCGGCGATCAGCAGCGATCAGAAGTGCCCCAGCAGCGATCACTCTCTCCGGACCCTGATCGAATAACCACCGAAATTGATTATCATGATGTAGGTACCCATTACGTTTTTTGACTGATGACGTCATCATTTGCTTGACTCCAACCTCGTCCCCAGTTGTTAAGTGAAATAAGGTCTCACTTGCCAGTGGATACAAGGTCGTCACCTTGTCCCCCCCCCCCCCCTCCCAGAAACCTAGTTCTTTAGACGCCGGCCGGTTCCATGAATATGAGTGGATCAATCGTGTTCCAAATACTATTGACTTTAACACCATGATCTTAGTTTCCATGTACAGAGGATCGGTTAGGACCGGTTCACTACCGTAGGTTGGCGATTATACGGTAACATATGTCCAGCCGGAGGAAGAGATTTGGCCTAGTCCAGCGTGGGCTAATTCATATGGGATTCTAGGGGTTCCCGAGTAGCACTGTGCATCTCTCATTTCACGTTGACTATAGAGTATTTGGGGGGGGGGGGGGTGGCATTCGTGAACTCCCCTCTTTCCTATGTACTACACAGAAGTAGTACCCTCCATACCTTTTGAGTATTTTCCCCAATACTCTCCCAACACTCTCCCATCGCAAAGTGAATTTTACAAGAAACGTTCATATGTTAATTTAAACAACGGGCGAATGTGCCTGAGAGACTGAAGGCCCTCAATATATATATAACAACCCATACCAAACACAGGGTATAAAACGGCCTTATTCAGCGTAAATCAAAGCACAGCTGGAAATCAATGACAGAAGCAACACACCCTAAACAAATGCGTTGTTATAGCTTCGCTGACCCTATCGACCGCAAGCAGGAGTGCTGAACAGAACGCGGTAGGCCCTATACACTACCCATGTTCGTATACTTGGTATATTGATTATGTATAGACATGGATTAGGCCAGGCCTCACATAAACTATATTTTTTTACTAAATTTGGGCATGACCCCTATAATCCTTTGGGTTGGCAGACACCCTTGCTCGTTTCTGCTTAATCTTGCCCTCGAAGGGCATTTTGGCCTCCGCAAGGCAATGTCTCTGCCCTCGCAGGGCTATATTTTTAAGCCTTTGCAAGGCTGCCCTCGCAGGTCTATAATATCATATAAAACTTATAATTAACAAATCCTGGACAAGAACGTAGCCAAGAACCAAAACCCAACTCAACAGACCTGGGGCCTGATTCACAAAGCACTCTTAGATTTCCGATCTTAGATCACTCTGAGAGCACTCATAGGGTGAACTTACGTGAAAGGTTAGGGAACCCTAAGTGTTATTCATGAAGCTATCTAAGTATTATCTAAGCAATTGCTTACGCAAAGTGAATGAATAAGTCCTGAGTGAACACACGTAGCTTGCTATAGCAAACTTTAAAACGTCTCTCGTAATGAAAGGGTAAGGTATTTTAGCTCATTGCATTGCATGTTTATACACAATCGTGACAGAAGGCCTAAGGGTTTGCATGGCAGTACAGAAGACTTCCATACGTGGTATTCCAACGGCGTTTCCCAATATTACAATGGCCCAAAAACGCCCTAGAAAAAACAATTTCTCTCCGAAAGAAATCGACAAACTCACTGACCTGGTGCAACAGCATAACAAAGTGATTTCAAGCAAATTCAGATTTGATTACTTTGTGTTACATGAACTTTGGTGTGTTATGAAACATAAAATACCGCGCGCACAGGGAGCGCAGGGAGAGCAGACTTGAGAGTGACGCCGAGAAAGCAGAACGTGATTGAGAGCAAACGAAAAAGCTCGCAACGTTGAGACGGAGCCCCGGAGTTAGGCTGGGTGCAAGGAAGCCAGCTCAGTGCTGAGGCCGAGTGCCGCCAACGCTTGAAACGAAATAGTATGCTGTACGAGAAAGAATGGTTCGGGAGTGTCACGAGACGTCCACGAGGGAACCGAATGTAACTGCACGTGCATGAATGATTCTGGAATCCACAAGGCGTGTCTAGCCTGTATGCTGAGGTAACTCAATATTCTGAACTTAGCGCCGAAATCTAGCTAGTGTCGAAGTCTGCTCCCTTTCGCGAAACGCAATAATGTCGACACGTGCTGAAACTCATTCTGAAGTGACTCTTGAATAGAATTCCTGTATGTATTTTGTATCAAACTTATATTTGTTTACATTTAAAACCAGTCTCGTTCAGTTTTTTCATACACAGAAGTGTCGCATCTTGCATAGAACCAACAACCCACTTGAACTCACAGGGGGAGTTCGTAACAATTACCAAGAAGATATGTTCTATTGCACCATGCATCCGGCCGAGAGAAGAAGTGGGAGGACTTGAAGCAAAAGGTAAAAAAGAAGGGTATGACGAAATGAAAAAGAGGCAGGTGACAGGAAATGTTCCATTTTCTGATGACGGCGAGAATGGTGGTGATGAGAATGCTAATGGTTTAAACGATACAGAAGAAAAGATCATTGGCTTGCTGGGTGTAGATCTTGTGTGTGGCCTTGAAGGTGGGGTAGATACTGCGGGTGAATATGCTACTACCGAAAACACAGGGAAAATACGTAAAGTAAGTAAGCGTGTTCATACATCCGTCAATAGGCCTATGAAAAGGCTTTAGCTATTCTCTATCATTACCAAGAGCAATAAATGTTCTGGCTCTGAAGGCTAGCTAAATATTTTTTTTCCGAGAATACGAGGGCGTGAATTTGATATGTTGCTTGGTTCATCATGTGGGAGGGAGTTGGGCCCGCCCGATAAAAAATACTAACATTAAATTTGACATGTGTTGATTATTCTGCGTCGCTCGCTGTAGAAACCCTCTATAATACGTTCCTGGGTATCCGGCTGAGGGAATGAAACGAATTGTTGTGCCTTTCTCACCAGTGCCGTAGCAACTCGTAAAACAACCCTTGAGACACTAGGTTGGCTGATGTGACTGGCATCACCGTTACATCACCGATACATCCTGTACCGTTTGAACAAATCGACGTCGTCATACTCATCAAGAGGGTGCAACCGATACCGAAAATCCGTTCCCGACAGAGAGCTCGTCTGACGTCTTCTTCAGCAAATATTACAGCCGCCATTCTAGCGCGCGTTGCCTTACCAAATGCCCTAAGTGTACACTAAGATGGGTCCGGTACCTCACGTAGAGTTACGATTACACTATGTATTTGCGTAAGTTTAAGGGTCTTTTGTGAATACCACTTAACTCCTTAAGTGTTATCTAAGAGTATGTTACGGGCCCGTAAGTCCCAAATAGTGCTTTGTGAATCAGGCCCCTGGCCTCAAACTAACAGCTCAACAGGAGAACAATGAACTGGCATCCACACACCATGGGTTCTACCAAACCAGTGATCTTCGATCAGTGCTCGTTGCGCAAAGTCACTCGTGATCACTTCAGAATACACTTGAGTAAGGAAAAACCGCAATAACCCTGCATTTTTTGATCGAATTTAGAGAAGGTATTCTCCTGGCATGGCCATCACAAGGTGGTTCTTCTAGTTGAAAATAAACATGTTTTCATTAGGTCTTTGACCAGACACACTTCAGCATCACAGTGGGAACTTTTTTGCCAATTTTTTACCATTTGCATGATCTGGGGGTATAAAAGCTGATGTCGGGCCTATTGGATTCGTATCACATCAAATCTGTCCAAATTGCTCTAAAATGCATCGCTGCGAATCTAGGAACCTAAAAATATGTAGGGTGTGGCAGTTATAACAAATATCTCCCCACACAATATGCAACATACCTTCAATCTGCCAGGCGAGTCTGACGATAGTTCCGCGATAGTCAATTCCTGTCGTTTCACTTTAAGTCAAATTTTGTCAATGTAAAGCCGCAACACCCATATGTTTTTTTAATTGATTTAAGAATAGTTTTCCCCTAGCTATCACATAGTTTTTGCTTTACGAAGAAATAAATATAATTTCACATCTATAACTAGGCGAACTTAATACTCATCAGGCCTATTTTGGACCGATTTCACACCATTTCTAGGACCCGTGTAGTACAAAAATGTGATCAATGTTAAGCCGCAACACCCATATGTTTTTTTAATTTGATTTAAGAATATTTTTCCACTGGCTATCACATAGTTGTTGCTTTACGAAGAAATGAATATATGGCAACTATCAAATAAAAACCATCGAAAGTGCTCGACTGGGTCTCTACAAATTAAAAGATCTATAGATTGTAGTGGCTGTGGACAAAATGATTGACCTCAGAAGGATTCCAGAGCATGCCTCGCATCCCAGACCTGGGCTTACTCTTTGGCTCAGCTGGAGATATTCTCCGCACTGGCATGTGAGACCTTAATGGAATCACTTTTTCTTTGATACCCTTGGTCACGTTCCCAATGACAACCATCCAAAATCCATTTTAATGGCAATTGGGAGTATCAGTACGCCAGTAAGGCAACTGGAAGTTAATGTGCCCACATCTGAGTTTTGACAGTTTTGACTGAAAATCACCTCTGTTAAAGAATCATCGCGCAATACGCATACAACGTTGAAATGGTTCATATATCCACTCCTACTGCTGTAACCCCATGGTGTGACATATCACTGTGCTTTTAATTGCGTTTGGTTTACATATTAGTTAAAAAATGCAGCTTGAAGGATGTCATTGGTGCATCAATGAATAAGTGAATAAATTCCGTTATAAGGTATCACCTCTTATTTGATTCCATAACCTTGGTCACTTCCCCAATTGCAACCATCCAAAATAAATTTTATTGGCCATTGGGAGTATCAGTGCGCCAGTGGGGCCACCGGAAGTCAATGTGCCCACATCTGACTTTTGACAGTTTTGACTGAAAATCACCTCTGTTCAAGAATCATCGCGCAATACGCACACAACGTTAAAATGTTTCATATACTGTAGTTTCATGAAAATAACACCACTTCATTAACAGCCGGTGTCGCCGCCCCTGACTCATAGGGTGGCAAACAGAGCTGTTGAGAAGGCCGATCATTGGCTGGGATTCCAGAGAGGGTTGTCCAGGCCTCATATCCAATATACTTCAGTTTCGAGTCCAATCCTTATTGTTTTGGTTGTTGAAACCGATTCGTAGGTCTCCTTTGAATGGGATAATAGGATCGGGCCTTCGGCATTGTACTGAGTGTCCCAGAACATTTTCAACTAATCGTCATTGGTAGCGTAAAGGGTGTCCTAGTGCTAATGGCTGATAGTGTACAGGGTGTCCATGAAAAAAGTTCAACTGACATATTGGCTTCTGCTGGTTTTAGGGACTGACCTGCCCTTTCAAAGTGAGGCGCTGCTCAGGGAGGTAATGGAGCATGTCTTCGGGTTTTATCATCCCTTACCAGCTTCGGGCTTTCAAAGATACTTTGCAGTGCGAAATTGGTAAGAATGAGAAGTTGTCCGTCACATATCTGGAGACAAAACCGAACATCCCTCTGAATGTACAGTCTTGTCCGAAGTGATCAGTGAAGGAATAAAAAAGAGACGATGCATATCCCGATTCAATTTTTTTTCAAAGCTAAAGATACACATTATTAGATTGTCCGGCTTTCAGAATCGTACCCACAATCATTCACAAAACCCACAGTCAATTTAAGTCCATCACAATGTCATCCTCGACTACATTCACGAACTCTGGTCCATCCACGGCAGTCTCCTCTTCTTCCTCCAAGATAGCATGTGGTCCAGCTTCGATTGGCCTTGGTCGAAACGATGCTTCAAATCAGTTGACAATAACGTCCTCATCAACACCATCCCAGGCATCTCTGATGATGTTGGTCACGTCTCTCAGGCAGATGTGAGGGCAGTCTCCTCGTTCGTCCGTGTGGTCCTTCTTCCACGATTTCCATTGTCGCCGTACGTGACATTTAAAGGACTTCATGACTGCAACGTCTAACGGTTGTACGAGGAATGTGGAACCAGCAGGTACGTAATCCAGGCCGCCTCTCATGTCGCGGACTCTCGACCGGAAGTTCTCTGTCCGGTGGACCTGATAATGATCGACGATTAACAGGAACTGGTCGGTCTCGTTGTCGGTGACGTAGGGTGATAGGACTTCATCTAACCAGTGGTGCGCCGTTTCCTCCCTCATCCAACCAGTTTCCGATTGGGTAATCTTTACATCTGCTGGTGGGTTGTCTTGGAGGGCTGCAAACACCCGGACCAAACCTTTTCTGGGGAAGGTGATGTCCGCCGGCAACTTTGCTCCAGAGGCTGCGATGCAGAGGGTGACGGTGTATCCCAGCTTGGTATTGGACCTGGATGATCGGACGTCGATGGCCTTCTCCCCCGTGGTGTTGGCCGTGTACATGGTTCTCATATCAAACAGGACAAAGGTTTGGTCCATGTTAAAGAAGAACCGCATCTGTATATCAAGACGATCGATGCTCCCAGTAACGCATCTCGGAAGGTCTGGATCCTTGCAGCAGCATCAGCGGGGACGGTCGTTGTGTTCTTGGTCACCTTCCGTATGGACACATGGCGTCTCTTCATCAAGCACTCCACCCAGTCTATGGATGCGTTGAAATCCCATAGCTGAGGGCGACAATGCTGAATCCCTTCTTCGACATCTTGGGCTTACTCATTCCACCAGCTTTGCCACACTACCAACGCCTTATCTTGAATGTCGAGAACGGAGACTGCGAGGCGACGCTCTCTCATCTGCTGCAGCCATTGGTAAAGCTGGTCCTCAACCTGTGGCTATAACGGATCACAGGGCTCCATCACCGTCTTCTTCCGGCCATGCCCTTGTTCTTGCTTCTGCTCGAGGTCCTCGAGATTCCACCTTCTAAACGTCTCCTAGGGGATGTTATAGTGGGCGGCGAACTCTCTCATACTGCGCACCGTACCGTTCACCAGTGCCTCCTGGTCTCTCCGGTAGGCAAGTTTTTCTGTCACGGTGTAGCGCCGGCGTCGTTTTCTCAGCAGCTCTACAGCATCCATTTTCGCACAGGTTGCCTGCAATGTGGGTACCCTCAGTGGGGCTTCATTCATAGGCCTAAGAGGCCCTAGAATTACTCAAGAAAACCACAAATCCTAGAAACTTCGATTCTGTTTTCTCCCACGTAGGCCTAGGGAGTCTAAATAAAAAAAAGAGGGTTGTAGAAAAACAGAGGCTGAGCTCCTCGTTTTTCTTCGAAATTTCGTGACTACTATCATTGCCTGAATCTCACTTTGCTTTACTAATGCAAGCATTCGTAGATTTTTCTTCAGAGATTCAATAAGGATTTTTTTGTTTTGGGGGGTTTCGATCAATCTAAAATGTGCTTCAGTTTTATGAGACAACCTGTATAAACGGTCGACGAATGGCCTTACCATTTACGTCATTCCACATGCGCACTCATCCACCAGTTGGCCCACAACACTTTGAATCAATAGGGCTGCGGTAATAAGTGGTTTAGCGTAACCGTGACAGCTCGACTGAGCCATCACAAGGGCCAGCGAAGTCACTCATTGGTTACCTCTGGTGTAGACTCGAGAGAAGAGGCCGGGCCTTGAATATCCCGAAGTGGTGTTATTTTCATGAAACTACAGTATATTCTTCTTTTGTTGCAAACCCATGGTGTGGCATATCACTGTGCTTGTAATTGCCGAGTTTTCATATTTGTGATAAAATGCGGTTTGAAGGATATCATTTGTGCATTAATGATCAAGCGGACAAATTTCCGTTATAAGGTACCATTTCTTATTTAATTTCATACTCTTGGTCACGTCTCTAATGGCAACCATCCAAAATTAATTATAATGGCCAATGTGAGTATCAGTGTGCCAGGGGGGCCACTGGAAGTCAATGTGCCCATCTGACTTTTGACGGTTTTGACTGAAATCAGATCTGCTTGTAATTGCCTCTATTTTTCAAACTTGGATATCGTCTGTGTATCATGGTTTCCGCAGCCCGTGGATAACCCCCCAAAACTATTTCTTTCCCCCCCCCCCCCCCACTTCAAGCTACATTTGAGTAAGGAAGAGCTGCAACAACCCTGCATTTTTTTATCGAATTTTGAAAAGGTATTCTCCTGGCTATCAAAAGGTGGTTCTTTCAGGTGAAAATACATCTTTTTTCATTATGTCTTTCACCAGACACACTTCAGCATCACAGCGGGAACATTTTTTGCCAATTTTTGACCGTTTGCAGGATCTGGGGGTATCAAAGGTTGTGCAACCTATTGGGTTCGTATCACATTAAATCCGTCCAAATTCCTCTAAAATGCGCACTGGGTCTCTACGAACCTACAAATATGTAGGGTGTGGCAGTAATAAAAAAAAATCGCCCACACAATATGCAACATACCTTCAATCTGCCGGGCGAGTCTGACGATAGTTCCGCGATAGTCAATTCCTGTCGTTTCACTTCAAGTCAACTTTTATCAATGTAAAGCCGAAACCCCAAAGGTTTTTTTATTTGATTTAAGAATGGTGTTACCCTGGCTATCACATGTTTGTTGCTTTACGAAGAAACGAGTATCGTTTAACACACATCAGGCCTATTTTGGACCGATTTCACACCATTTTTAGGACCCGTGTGTTACAAAAGGTTGTGCAACCTAGTGTCAACTATCAAATAAAATCCATCAAAAGTGCTCTAAACATCTCCACTGGGTATCTCAACATGTATAGGCCTCGCACCCTAGACCTGGGCTTGCTCGTTGGTTCAGCTGGAGGCATTCTCCCAACTGGCTTGTGAGAACTTTAAACATACAATAAGATAATGAAACGGCCAGGGGCCATTGTGCTCACCGTATAGATATTTGGTGCTTTGGAATTCATCCAAATTAAGAAACATTGAACATGTATAGTATATAGGTCAAACCAAAGTCGGTATGACATGTGATGTATCGTTGCTTGGGGTAAGTACCATAAGAATATCATCAAAAACAAGTCACTAATAAACGAGATATTGCACTTTTTACCTATTTTAGTTTTGGCCTCCTGGTGGCCGAGTTGAGTACCAGATCAGATCGAAATTCCGTGTCCGAGGTAACATGACGTAGGGAGTCATGTGTAAAAAATTTTAAGTTCAAAGCTTTAGTGGTTAAGAAACGTGCCATAGTTACAATCAAACGACCAATTTACGCCATTTGACCTCTGTGACCTTGAAAAGCAGGTCAGATCAAAAACTCATATGATATGTGATGTATCCTTGCTAGGAGAACCTACCATAAAAGTGTTATTGAAAACGAATCACTAAAAATAAGCAAGATATTGCACTTCTTACTTTTTCCGTTATGGCCCCCTGGTGGCCGAATAAAGAATCAGATCGGGCCAAAATTCGGCATCAAAGGTTATCTGATGTAGGGGGTTATATGCACCAAGTTTCAAGTTCATAGCTTTACTAGTTAAGAAACGTGCCATAGTTTACACTCTAACGGCCAATTTACGCCATATGACCTCTGTGACCTTGAAAAGTAGGTCAAATTGAAAACCCGTAAGGTATGTGATGTATTCTTCCTAAGAGTACCTACCATAAAAATCTTATCGAAAACAAGTCACTTATAAGCGAGATATCACACTTTTTAGATTTCTACTTTTGGCCCCCTGGTGGCAAAGTTGAGAATCAGATCAAACTGAAATTCAGCACCAAAGGCTATGTGATATAGGGGGTTATATGTACCAAGTTTCAAGTTCATAGCTTTAGTGGTTAAGAAACGTGCCATAGTTTACACTCTAATGGACAATTTACGCCATATGACCTCTGTGACCTTGAAAAGTAGGTCAAATTAAAAACCCGTATGATATAAGATGTATATTTGAGTACCTACAACAAAAGTTTCATCGAAAACAAGTCACTAATAAGCGAGATATCACACTTTTTAGATATCGACATTTGGCCCCCTGGTGGCCAAACAGAGAATCAGATCGGACCGAAAATCAGTGTCAGAGGTCAGCTGACCTAGGATTCTGTGTACAAAGTTTCGCTATCATATAGACTCCCCTTACGGTGAGCCAAAAATGTGCACTCGACCGCTTTCCTACAGGGTATGGAACCTCAACGAAATAAGGAAGATGACTGATGAAACTCTATCAATCCGTTTATATGCTATCAATCCTACGCTATAACCCTAACCTCATTAAGGTTATGGATATAGGGTTCATCATGTTAGGGTTAGAATTAATAGCTATAACCCTAAACCTGATCCTAACCCTAATCCACTTTAATGTGAATGCAAAATCCTAATACTTTCAACCGAATAAGCCATATCCTCACTACAGGATGTTTCGAAAAAAGGAAACCGAAATTAATTTGTTATTTTTCCTGGACATGGCTAAATATTTTGGAAATTGGCAACCACCATTTATTAACCAATGGTGTCCTCTTTTTTATGACACCAAGAAATCCAATTTACTGTCACAGATGACTGAACATGAAACAGCTCAATCAACCATGGCATAACTGGTCTTGCACCAGATAGAGGTTTCGGTAATAAACCGTGTCTGCCCAGTGCAGGGCTTTTGTTCGGCCTCCAAATTATGCAATCCTTTGTAGGAAAGGGTGCTCATTTTCTCAGACTAGCAACCCAGCAAGTAACAGATGCATTTGGTGCGATCAACCGTGAGATTAAATGGCCATCAAGGTCCCCTGACCTCACCCCCAGTGATTTCTTTTGTAGGAACATCTTGAGAATCAAGTTTACAAATCGCCTGCACAAGATATCAATGACCTATGTGCCAGAATCGTCGCTGCAGGAATGCAGTGAGAGCAATGCAAACTAGAGCTGAAGTTTGTGTTGAAAAGAATGAGGGGCATGTCAAAGGACACTGGAGTTAGGTTGAGACAGGAATAAGCACTCAGATGTTAAATCATTGAATACAATTTTTGCTAATGACACACTGGCATTTCTTTTTTGATGGAGTTTCACTGCGTAAAATCTGGCGCAAGACTCGTTCTGACATGGTTGATCAAACTGCTTCGTTCTCAGTCATCTGTGACAGTAAATTGGATTTCATGGTGTCATAAGAAAGAGGGCATCAATAGGTAATAAATGGTGGTTGCAAATTCCAAAATATTTAGCCATGTCCAGGAAATTAACAAATTAATCTTGGTTTCATTTTTTTAAACACCCTGTATATTCCTTATTTTGTTAAGATAATACATAAAACAGTCGAGCCACAATACATTGAACAAATGCATTATTAACAAGTAGAATTTAGGCAAATTAGAAAAAAATACAGAAGAAATTATAGGAAATCAGTGGGTGGGACTGTAATCAAATGGCGATGGATACTTATTCCCATATCCAACAGCAACAATGATGAAGATTCCTCGCTATACTCGTAAGTACCCAAAACGGATCAAGCATGATTTCCAATATTTCATCCCCAAGTTGCCAAGCCTCTAATTTTTAAATCTCTCCCCAAAGTAAAACCCATTCATCGCAACAAAAACATTGATGAAGATTCCTCGCTTATAAAAGTCTTCAACTGATCAGGAACAAACAGAGACATTGACGGAAGGTTCCTTGATCACTATACAGTAATTAAGTCCAGCGTAGTTGTCAATTTCTACCTTGACAATAGCGGGCATTGATTACCCTTCGACTTGGATTATAGACGTGATTTGATCATAATTAGTCTAACTATTCCCGCAGGGTAGCAGGGTAATGATGACTCAGTACTGAGTCTTGTGTGAAGCGTTTCTCCGATCAGAGTTTCGATAACTTGTTTCATGTGAAATATTTATCTAATGGCGAACATAAAATCATCGCTCTTGCACTCAGTATTGCTGTTCCTGAGCCATTGTACATGCATGTATGGCCATGATGAAAAATGATGAAGATGGTGAGTAATAGGAAAATGCAATCTACGGATCTACGACTTTTGTAGTTGAAAAATAAGGTCAAAACCTATCAATTAGGGTATGCATACTATGCATACCCTAACTGAAAATGCCTTATTTCCAATAAAAACCGAAGTAACCTGGTATGCATTTTCCTATTACTTTAGACTTATTATAACATGTAAAGTCTGTACACTGGTATATGATAACAAAATTAATGCTAAATAAATAGAAATGATAGTTATTTTACCACGTGACGTTTCACCAGAGTCTTGGCGTAGCAGTAACAGTTGGTCTCATGGACAGGATTTTATTCAACTCCCAAAAGTGGTTAGCCCACCTAAAAAAACATTATCCCACCTTCAGTGGTAAAACAAGATAATAAGTGCTATCCTGTTTGGGATAATTTTGCCGACTGTAGGCTGCGTGAAGTGGCCCTTCAGTAGCGAACGGTAGCACCAATCTGTGGCTGATGCCTTGTTGATAAATTATTATTTTTTAAACTTCATCTCTGAATTTCCTTCACCATTTTTTTACATTTCTCAACATTGACTTCGATGAAGTCCTCTGTGTTTTCCCTCAACAGTTGCCACAAAGTTTAACATGCCTTTCGTTATGTACACTTTATGCAACATACACAACTAGACTTATGACGTTACTCATGTCAGTTATTGTGTCGTGTTAAAACGCTTACCGGAAGAAGTATAGTCCTATTGAGCATGATCCTATTTTACATAATCTACAACCTCGGCACCAGAAACGAACTCTAATCCGGTATACACTGTTGCTACATTACCATTCAGCATGAGAATCTGGTTGAAGGAAACGATAACTTATTTCCTATCCAGGAAGGCGGGCGATAAACTACGAGCCTACATTATCATTTAAGTATCAAATCCAGCTTTTTGACAATTTCCTTTCTGTAGCAAAGAAATTTGCAGATGACAGTTTACTCATTGGAGTTTGCTGTGTAATGAGCATTGATATTGCCGGATTTCACGAATAATTTTGCTAAGGTTGCCAAATGTAAGAGATGAGGCTTTGTTTCTGCTTAGGCTGCGAATCAGTCAGTTAGCAATGCCCCTCTCGCCCCTCGATGATGTCACTCACGTCACTGTACAATCTCCCAGTGTGTGGTGGTTGATTACACTGGCATGTGACGTCATGCATAATTTAGGAAAATCAGTAAGCTGCCCACATGAAGTTCTTCCCAAAATAGTCCTAATCACCACAACAGAATATTTAAAAGGTCTCACTCTACAGTTTCATTTAATCCATCAGACGTGACGTCAAATCAGTGCCTGATATCGCCAACAAATGCACGTGTGAAGCGGATGTCAAACCAGCGCCCGGTGTGTCCAGACGTATGCTGAGACCAAACTTCTGGCACCAGTACCCATACTGAACATTTTATGGATGCAGAGTCCTAATGAAGCTTTCTAAAGCATTTTCAGTGCATTTAATTAGTTTCTTCATCAGTAGGTGTCGCAACATTCGATACACCCCGAATCCTGCTCGGTGGCCAAGAATCGGGCCAAAAAATTCTCGAGCTCTGCCACGAAATAATTGCGCCGGCCGGGTTTTGGTAGATAGGAGGAAAAGCTCTATTGCTCTAACTCACTAAAGCTGTTCTGCATAATAAACTAAATCGATTGGTAGACGTAGCACCGCCAATTCAAAGGAACATACCGTTTTTGTGCGAACTACGTTAGGGAGGGACGTTTTTGGCGGATTTTGAAACTGTGGAGTGTGACCACAAATACCACACTTAGGAAGTTTGGACAGGACTATTGAATAATATTTGTTGCAACTCATGATCTACCTTTCTCAACGATATACCATACTTAATCACCAAGCAAACTTTTGAATGAAGTGAGTGAAACACACTATTGAAACCAGCTGTCTGAATGTTAACCGTAGGCATGGAAATCATTCACACTCCCGATCATGTAAAATACGATTATGTTGAATAGGATTTTTTTCTCCAGTAAGCTATGTGGAAATGGGCTTGGTCATATCCACACGGCTTGCATTCTTGCGTGGGTCAATTTCGGTAGTTGTGAGGCAAATTTTGAATTTGACGAGGAGGCGTGTTGTAGGCCCGGTTCGAAATGTTTCAATGACATTGAGTGATAGATTGAAGCGAGGAATAGGCCTACGTGTAGCCAATCATGATACAGGGCCCGTATTCATAAAGCTACTTAAGTCAAAGTGGGGCACCTACGATGCATCTTAAGTTTAGGTGGGGTACTTACTTAAAATAAGTCATATTCATAAATATACTTAGGTCAGGTTGTCCACTCAAATCAAATCTTAGATTTGAGACACCTCCGGGGCAGTCTTATCTCTAAGTGGACTGGTTCTTTCAGTTCATTTCTAGCATGGCGCTCATCGGAGATGAGTTTGTTGATGTTGGCTTGGCAACATGAAATTGCACAGAGGCGTGCAATTTGCAGGGAAATGGTTTTTCGTGATCGCCTCCAACCACAAGACTTCTAAAACGACTTATAATTATATCAGCGATATCGGTTTGATCGGCAAACATTATTCTTGTGAGGGATGACCACGAATTGGAAACTAGGAGGAATTACGCGCTGCCCCCTGAGTTAAAACTGCTTGCGACTCTCCGGTTTACAATTTTTACCCTTGCGGATCATTCCAACAGCTGGTGATACTGTCAACATTTCCAAACCAACCACGAGTCGAGTAATTGTGGAGGTAACAACCTCATTGAACCAAATTTCTGAAACAAGATGATACTCCTCAATCATCTGTTTTTATTATCAGATTCTTCGATTTCACGGTGTTATCAGTGTGGTCGATCGAATGCCTACAGTACTAGGATTCTAGGACCTTCTTTTCATGAGTGGAGATAATATAAGACGTTGGGAAGGGAATGAGGTCATCCTTAGGGTATCCATTGGGGCCTTAGCTTATGACGCCATTTTTGAAGCCTAACATCCCCGGGCAACGATGATACAATTGTGTACAGAAAAATGATTTGTAATTTGCACTATTGAATACCCACGATCAATGAATAATGATATAATTTATAGGCAGAAATCAACAAGAAATATGACACGGGTACCTGATGTGTCTTTTGAAGAAAAATAAGTGTTCCACTCAAACTTAAGCGGTCAACTGGGCTAAGTGGGGCACTGAGTAGTTTTATGAATCCGATTTTAGGTGGGGAACTTTGGGAAGTTGACGACTTAGGGTTATGACACTTAAGTTAAGACCTTTTATGACTATGGGCCTTGAAACTCTAGTAACTGAAGATATTTTAAATCTTACAAAAGAAGTAACATGTTAAGGAACAATCACGGGCCCATTTCAGTTCTGGTGGTATTGTCTGATAGATTTATATTTTGGAAAAGTATAATGTAAAAGTGACCTTTGTCAATTGAAATTATCACTAACAGTGGAAAATTCGAGTAAATCGCTTCTTTCTACAATCGAGGGAGAAGAATAATTGTCAAATCCTGAGCCTGAAAAGGGCGTTGACTAAGTGCCGATCGCCTGAGTGGGGGATGGTGGTGGTGTTGGGGGGGGGGGGGGGGGGAGGGATGGGTGCAGGATTGTCACTGATCGATGCATTATACTCATATAATTTCATAAAAGGCAAGAATGATAGAAGATTACTAACCTTTGGTAGGAAAAGGAGACATAGCGTTGCCATCGTAGAGAGTAATATACAGGATGATATGATGAGGTACGACATGGTTGGTTCATTCGTCAGAATATTTGACAGCACCACAACGATCACACTCATGATGACCACATTGTAGACACTAAAGCCGATGTACTGGGAATCATTCAAAGCAGGAATTTTTACATGCCGGGTAGACCAAGCCATGTAGACGCCAAATATAAGCAGGAGGCCTTTGTAGGTATATAGAGCACCAGTCCATTTCTGTATGTGTATGGAGTAGCAGCGGGAAAGCTGGGGGACGAATATAACGTCAGGGTCTTCTTTTGATATCTGGAAAATTGTGAAAAAGAGAATCGCATTAAGAGGCAAAAGGATTACCGACTGAAAAAGTGCTTAAAGGCCTCATCCAAACCTCAAATTCTTGTCAAAAATGCGGATTTAAAATTTGGTAGAGGTTATATACACATCATGATATGAATGGAACAGAAAAAATATGGTTGCTTCCACGGCACTGCATGATGGGAGTGCAAGGAAGCAAGCAAGCAAGCAACGCACTTCCGTACACTTCATGGTGTGAGAGCAACGTAGACAGTAATTTGTCTGTTCACAGCATTTACATTAAATAATCATTCGGCTCATTATAGAGCTCCGCCACTGACTTTATGCTGCATGTTGTGAACCCAGTACGTCATACATAGTGTGGTTACACACTGGCCACTTACCGGGAGCTTATATGTAGGGACAACGTATTATACAGAGGTTGGTCGTCGATTTTTAAACATAGAGGGCCAAATTCATAAAGGGCGTTTAAGGGTTAGACGTGTACAACTTCTCTCTAATCAGTTTCAGGTCTTGTTCATATTCTGTGAAGATTTACAAGAAGGACCTGAATCTGTCTATTCAGTAGTTAAACGCTGTTTTAAGCTAAACGCCCTTTATGAATTTGGCCCAGAATATTTTATTGAATTACATCTGCTAGTCGCGCCTGTCAATTTATTAACACTTCATAGGCGGTGGCGGATGTCCCGAAAACGACCCGATTTATTTGCATTGATTGTGCGTTGATGGTCCTCGAGTGGCGAATAACAACTTTATGTTTCTCCTGATATAAAAACGAGCTTGTTGGAGCGGCCGAAATGAGCTGCATTTTGCCCCAATTTGAAGTGAAGCGGGCAGATCGTCCAACGCCACCGCCATTTTATTCTCCAGCTGACGTCATTGATGAAACGGTTATGTTAATTCGCCTATGCTGTGGATGCAACTACCTTGTTCGGCTGCGTCCACAGCAGACATGCTGTGTACATAGCCACTTCGTTAAGATTTGAATGCTTTCTTTATTTTCGAAAGTGTTTCGGCCATTTGAATGAATATAACTATATAGTGATCTTGAAAACGACCAGGTTGTTCCCGAGTCCTGCTCATTACCTGAACCAATTGATTATCTTTTAAGTTTTATAATTGTTTTTTGATATTTTCTTAAAATTAATTTTGGGGAACAAAACATTAGCAAGTGTCCAGTAGTTTAGGAGATTGTCAAAACGTCTTAAACGATTACCCAGCCACCGTAACGAAGTCAACTAGTTAGATGTTGTTTGATAAAAAGAACTCTGTAAAACATAAATATGTGATTATCTGTTCGTTACAGGACGTCTCTCTCCTACCCCAAAAGTAAATACGTCCCCAGCACCACACCCACCAACCATAAAAACTAAACACCAATCACCCAACACATCACATCACCTCCGTCTATCACAATCACACCAAACTATATTCAAACTAACACACACATGCAAACCTAAGTCACTTTGTGACAATGCCTTTTCCATACGTATTTGTTGCTTCTTACAGAATAAATTATCAGACCATGTACAATACTCACTTCATATCTACACTGTCTCTATCGGGCTTTGCACCAATGATATTTTTACCACACGGTCACGTTCTCTAAAGCTCGAACTCAGAACATTCTTTCTTCTTAAGTAATCCCCTCCGACATTGTGCACACCCTTAATAAAAGCTTATCTCACTGTGAATCGGAATGGCTGCATCAGGCAACGACCACCTCGTCAGTCTCAAGTTTGAAGCTCGCTTCTGGCTGCAGTAACAGGAACTGAGCGGTTTATGATCGGTCTCAACGGTAAACTTTCCACCGTTGGGGTACCTCTGGAACTTCATGAGGATATCCCATATAATTGCGTAACACTCCTTTTCCAATCGTTGAGTCGTTCGCCTCCCTTGGCAGCGACTTTTTGCTGGCGTACAGGACTTGCTACAATACTCCTCCATCTTCCTCGAGCAGGGGGGCATCGGAGGCATCTGCCCTAACGATAAAAATTTCTCCAAATTGTGGAGTCACAGAATCGGACTAACCGATATGATGGTCTTTAACTTGTTGAAGCCTTGTCTTTTACATCTCCCCATCGAATTCTTGTCGGCAGGCCTGTCAATGGTAGCGCAATCTCTGCAAAGTTTAGAATGAACTTGCGGTAGAAGTCAATCAACCCAAGGAAGGCCCTCATGATCACCTGTTTCTTAGTAACTAGTACTGGAGCTCCTCTCATCACCTTGATCTTGCTCTTATGCGATAGCAGCACATCGCCACGGACGTCCGTTTCCGAAACAGTCGAGACTCTGAAACCAAATGAAACACTTCGAAACTTTGGCAGTCAGACGTCCATCTCGGAGTCTTGTCAAGAAGTCACGAATGGTCAACCCAGGGTAAATAACCAAGAATTATATCATTGAAGTAATGGCTTGCATCCTTTAGTCCCTTTCATACAACCCATATTAACCTTGTGAACGTTGGCCGGTGCATTCACCAAACCTAACGGCATAACCACAAATCAGTAGTGCCCTTCGGAACAGAGAAGGCTGACATTTCTTTCACTTGAGGGGTTGGCAGCACCTGCCGATACCTCTTTGAGAGTTCAAACTTGGTTAGATAATACTTTCCAGCTATATCTGCGCCATACTATTGACTTTTATATAGATATGTAATGTTAAACCATTGGTCCTCACGTACGTGCGCCCCGGTTCTCTCGGCCATGTTGGTTCTGTGAGAAGTTTTAAAGTCTTTTTTGCTGTTGTTTATATATTCAGATTACGAACTAATACATATATATCACAAAGACTTTGGAATTTTTGTCATGTATTATTTCCTTCTACCAGTTAAGATGAGGCAGCCATGTTGTTTGTTCCAATGATGCGAGCTGTGGCAGCATTTTGCCAAGAAAACAATGAATGAAGTCCTGCATAGTTATCTGAACCAGTGAGTCGAAGGCTAATGCTGACAGCGAATCAGATTGCGGAGAGTCATGATAACTACCACCGATATGTACAGGGATGAAGGAAAAGCTCAGTTTCCCACATCCCACCGACGCATGGAGATATTTCTGTCTTCATACCTAACAGACAGATACCAATCAGTGCTGATTGACAATGCTCAGTCCACCCCAATCTGCTAAAGTGTGGTGTTCCCCAGGCATCTGTCCTGGGGCCCAAGATGTATACCATGTACACAAAACCCCTCGGTGACCTGTTGAGGATTCACAATCCAAATCGCCACTTTTATGCGGATGACGCACAACTCTACAAATCATTCCGCATTAGATGCCTACACAACACCGTTTCTTGCACTGAAAATTGCCTTGCTGCCACTGGCACATGGCTAGCTAACAACATGCTGAGCAAGAATGACGACAAAACCGAAGTCATGCTTTTTGCTTCTCCTCACAACCTCAAAGCCTTGGACCACATTGCTATACAACTCAAGTTGTTTGGCTCTCAGCAAGCTTTGAACCGTCTCAATATAGAGTCCCTCTCAGTAGCGGGGATTGACGTCCAAGTGACAACAGGACCAGTGAGAAACCTGGGAGTTCTTTTCGATCAAACAATGTCAATGGAAAATCAAGTGAATAGTGTTGTAAAATCTGCAACGTACCATCTTCGGAACATTGGCCGGATACGCAATTGTCTTACCGAAAGTGCAGCTAAACTCCTGATCCAATCCCTTGTGTTAACAAGACTGGATTATTGCAGCAGCCTCCTTGCCGGCATTACCAAGAACCTAATGCACAAACTCCATCTTACACAAAATCATGCAGCCAGGATAATAACTCGAACTCGTCGTGACCAGCACATTACACCCATGCTCAGGAGGCTACACTGGCTTCCTATTCCTCAAAGAATTGACTTCAAGGTGTCACTCCTTTTGTTTAAGTGCAAAGCTGACCTTGCCCCATGCTATGTATCAGATATTGTGCCACTGTATGAACCCAGCCGATCCCTGAGGTCCCAGAACCTAGGTTTGCTCCAAGTACCCAGGTACCGCCTGGCATCATATGGTGGCAGAAGTTTTGTGGTGTATGCTACACAACTCTGGAAAGACTAGACATGAATGTGCGAAATGCTCCAACTGTGAGCACATTCAAAAAGGTGCTGAAGTCGAGATTATGGTGACTTTGTTTTCAAAGCGCAGCCGAGCAATCATACGTTATTGGATAATTGCGCTATATAAGTCTTATTTGAATTGAATTGAATTGAATATACAAGTTGGTGACTGCCTCGTCGGGTCCTCACCAGATGTAAGAAATCTTGGTGTTATCTTTGACACCAAGATGAACATGGAGAAACAGGTGACCAGCGTTTGTAAATCCGCCTATGCACAATTGAGAAACATTGGTCATATCAGGAGGTACCTGACCAACCGCGCAGCGAGATCTATCGCTACTGGTCTGGTCATTTCCAGGCTTGACTACTGTAATTCGCTTCTCGGCGGGCTGCCTAAAGTTCTTACCAAGAGGCTGCAACGGGTCCAGAATACTGCAGCCCGCATCGTAACCCGCACACCCAGGCATGAACACATCTCACCAGTGTTAAAGCAGTTGCACTGGCTGCCCGTGGAGAAGCGAGTTCAGTTCAAGACTCTGGTTCTGGCCTTCAAGTGCCTGCACGGCCAGGCTTCTAGGTATCTCTCTGATATGATCAATATTTACAAACCTCAAAGGCTCCTAAGGTCGGAAAATTCTTTCACCCTGGTTATCCAAGGTGCACGGACACAGTACGGCGAACGGCGGTTCAGCGTTTTCACCGCCAAGCTCTGGAACCAGTTGCCAGAGGGCTTACAAAAGGCACCCAGTCTAAACATCTTAAAAAAAATGCTCAAAACACATCTTTTAAACTAGTGCCTTCTGTAAGCCGATGTAACAATCCCGGGCCGCGAAATTTTATTCTGCAGGATACTTCTGCCACAGTGTACATCTGACAGCCAATCACAATTGGCGCGATCTTTGACGTCACACTGTTTATTTATGCATGATAATGCAAATACAATGGACGATACCGAGTCGCATGCCGAGTGCCACTTCAACTGTGAATGTGACAATAGTTCATTGTCTGACCCCAATTATGCACAACTCAAGGTTTGTGTCGTCGTGTTTAGGAATGAATTGCACAGATTCATTGTAAAATTGATGATATTATGCGTACAAAAGAGGCATCAGCTGATCTGATCGCTACATTGCAGTGCATGCATTGATTTGTGAAATTTTAAGGGGCAGTGACACTGACAGTGTTGCCAATGTTGATAATTATTAAAGGGACAGTGTATCCGATGTCTCGCGATTTGTGAAATTTTAAGGGGCAGTGACACTGACAGTGTTGCCAATGTTGATAATTATTAAAGGGACAGTGTATCCGATGTCTGCTGTTGATTTTGGTAGTTTGAACATTGTTGAAGGGCCATTGTATAAAACACATTTTGACAAGCAAACAAAATAAATTGAATGGTGGCGTCACCTATGCATATACATGCAGCAGAACTAGTTACACGGTTGACAGATAAACATTCAACCTCGGCTATTTTGCCGAGCACAGTGCGTCTTTAACAGACAAGTCCAATAAATACAGTCCACTCGACAATGAAAATACATGTTAAGATACTGCAAATAAATATATTTTAGCTAATATACTCCTCTAACCATTTGCTAACTTGTTCTTTCCAAGATTATCAGAACACGTGGCATTGTTGACATTATTGCGCCATGTGGAAAGATGATGTCAACAAAGACACGTGCTTGCCTTGAATTCTGATTGGCTGTCAGATGTACACTATGCCAGAAGTATCCTGCAGAAAAAAATTTCGCTCCCGGGCCGCGAAATTTTTTTCTGCAGGATACTTCTGGCATAGTGTACATCTGACAGCCAATCAGAATTCAAGGCAAGCACGTGTCTTTGTTGACATCATCTTTCCACATGGCGCAATAATGTCAACAATGCCACGTGTTCTGATAATCTTGGAAAGAACAAGTTAGCAAATGGTTAGAGGAGTATATTAGCTAAAATATATTTATTTGCAGTATCTTAACATGTATTTTCATTGTCGAGTGGACTGTATTTATTGGACTTGTCTGTTAAAGGCGCACTGTGCTCGGCAAAATAGCCGAGGTTGAATGTTTATCTGTCAACCGTGTAACTAGTTCTGCTGCATGTATATGCATAGGTGACGCCACCATTCAATTTATTTTGTTTGCTTGTCAAAATGTGTTTTATACAATGGCCCTTCAACAATGTTCAAACTACCAAAATCAACAGCAGACATCGGATACACTGTCCCTTTAATAATTATCAACATTGGCAACACTGTCAGTGTCACTGCCCCTTAAAATTTCACAAATCGCGAGACATCGGATACACTGTCCCTTTAATAATTATCAACATTGGCAACACTGTCAGTGTCACTGCCCCTTAAAATTTCACAAATCAATGCATGCACTGCAATGTAGCGATCAGATCAGCTGATGCCTCTTTTGTACGCATAATATCATCAATTTTACAATGAATCTGTGCAATTCATTCCTAAACACGACGACACAAACCTTGAGTTGTGCATAATTGGGGTCAGACAATGAACTATTGTCACATTCACAGTTGAAGTGGCACTCGGCATGCGACTCGGTATCGTCCATTGTATTTGCATTATCATGCATAAATAAACAGTGTGACGTCAAAGATCGCGCCAATTGTGATTGGCTGTCAGATGTACACTGTGGCAGAAGTATCCTGCAGAAAAAAATTTCGCTCCCGGGCCGCCGAGAAATTCACCGAGAATGAGCCATTTATGCGTGTGACGTCATCAGTCTATGGGTGGGTTTTTCCGATCCCGATTGCGGTTTCCGAGAATCAGGCGCTGGATCTCGTATTGCCAAACGAGGACATTGAACAACAAAATGGCTAATTTGTGGGACACTATTGCGGTAGGTCGTTTTGTAGAGATGCACGGCAGTAACGGTAGAGTGCTAATCTTAATCAAGCAATGAAAATGTGGTAAATTGGGCTCCCCAAGGTGCAAAAAATATGCCGCTCTTGTGTCAGCCCACTTATGTATCATTGTATGGGCGGATATACATGCATGCATGCATCATTGCATGATGACAGATCGAGTCGCGTTGTGTTGTCGTATTCTGGAGAACGTGCAAGCGAGCCAAATAGAACCTCTAGATATGTAAACAAATTGTACCAGTAGGTGAACCTAAAAATCAGCGAGTATCAGGGTGAGGGATCGGAGCACATCGAGTAAAGTAGGCATGGGTGTAGCAGCCGGGCCCGGGGTGGGGGCTTCAGCCCCTACATTTCAAGAAATTTGTGGATTTTTTCAGACTTTCACCGTGATTTGGGGTGAGTGTGGTGTGTAGCATAAATTTTGATATTTATTTGCATTATGGGTTTCTTTCTTTTCAGAACTTAAAATTACCGATACCAGAACCATCTGAAGGGGCAGATGATTGACCAACACAAGGAGGCACCATCAGGGTATGTATAGACATGGACCTGAACACCTGAAATATATTGTCTCCTGAAGAAATCATAAAACATTAAGCCCTAATGTGGTTTTGATAATTTTTTTCAGTCCGAAGATGCTTCGGTACAACCCCGGGTATGACATAAGTGTGCTGAAGGAGGTCCTTCTCCTCAATCCTTTTGATGACGCCAGTAGATGGGATGAGATTGCAAAGGCCTTTAATAAAGAGCTCATGAAAAGGCGCCCCGATGTGCAGGCCGTCAATAGTAGATCAATCAAGGAGAGGGTGGAGAAATTGTTGAAAGCTTTTAAATCAGAGCAAATGGCGGCACTGAGAATGTAAGACATGTAAAATTTTAAGTGAACTTGAACATGCAACCACACTAGTTTCCAAGGGTTTGCATCTAATAGTGATGCATCAATGTGTGCCTGAGGGTATCACAGAAGGTATGTACAGAAACAAATGATATGTAGCCTATTGCAGGGCAGATGCATCCACTGTAGAAATGGGGAATCTTTGATAAAATACTCAATACTTGTGCTCAATGATATTTAAATTGATTTGTTTCCTATGTGCCATTTTCAAAATGGTGGGTGTAGTAAGCTAAACTCTAAAATCAAAGGGCCTTGATGGTACATGTTACTCTGTCTTTTCTTGCAGATCAGGAACAGCTGAAGAATACACAGAGAGAGACAGCCTTTTGACTGAGATATCTCAGATGAAGGATGAATCGCACGTCAAAAAAGCCTCTGAGACAAAGTGTTCCGATGACAAAGACATCATAAAACAGGGGGAGGCCGTAAGGAAACATGCCATGGAAGGCATGGCAAAAAAAGGTAAGCATTTTGGTCTCAATAAAGGCCCCCAAGTTATTCAGATTCTTGTATTGTACAGGTATTGTAATGTATAGCAAGTTGTTGTTTTTGCCCGAGTACTCGTTATCCTCTTTATATGGTTTTACACCAAGACACCCCTCCCCCCGCCTGGATGGTATGTTTGACGCATTGAACATAATCTGTGCCATATAATATTTCAATCCGATATACGCTATCTACCTGTAATATCTCACGGGTTTTTATTTCAGATGACTCTACCCCATCGAAAAAGGTCAGGAGAACACAATCCATGTCTGAGTATGTAGAGTACAAAAAAGCAGAAATTGAGCTTAGAAAGGAAGAGTTGGAGGTCAGAAAGCAGGAACTGCAAATGGAAAGAGAGGAGAAAGGGAGAATGTTTTCGATGATGAAGACCATGCTTGAGAGTATGAAAAAGTAGTGTTATCGTTGTCTACCTATTTTGTTCAAGGGACACTTTTTCTTAACCACCCTGTAGGCAGAATGACTGTTACCAATTACAATTACAATTACAATAACTTTATTAACGTATAACTACAGCAAGTTACCAGTCTAGCAGCTGTTGAAAATTCATCTGACTTTTTTTGGATGAACTTTCATCCTGAAGTGTTATTTTCGTCAGATGAATTTTCGTCCGGTTTAGAGAGTGTTCATTTCTAAACAACTCATTTGGGTGAACTTTGATCATTTCACTGCCAACACGACCAATAGGTCAGTAGTTTGAGATTTGTCATATAGTTTATTTTGAATTTTTGAATTTTCATTGTTGAAATAAAAATATTGTTTATGTTTCAACTTGAGTCTGAACTTCTAATTTCCCAAAAATAGTCTATAGAAAGCCAATCCTACATGAAGAGTCTGAGAGTTGATGATGTGGCTCTTATTGGTCCTTTATTGGTCCCCCTTGTAAATCGTCATTAGTTCCCAATGTAATCCTGAAGTGATGGAGCCTCCATTTTAAAATAGGAGCCGGTCTGTGATCCGTACAGGCAAGTGTGAAAATTGGTCAGAAGCCCTGCCACTAAGTAATACTTGGCAACAGGCTGAAGGAAGACCTTTAAATTCTTTTTAAAGTCAACAAAGGCCCAATATTTCAGAATTTTTCCAAATGTCAATTCCACCGAAGTGCGCACACCAGACATTGCGGAATTGAAGTCTTCTTGTTGCTGAGTGAGAACAGCTGCTCCTTCTCTGAACGGGGAAATTAACCAAGGGCGGTTTGGGTAAGCTGGATCTCCGTATATGTAGAAGTTGTCTCCTGTTGCCGTTCGGGGCAACTGGTCGAGCTGGCGAAGAAGACCACTTTCCCTCAAAATACCGGAGTCATGTTTGCGTCCTTCAGCCGGCCCCCACAGATTCGCGATTAGTCCATTAGAAAGCGTCAATGATTGAAATTTAATCGCATGTACCCTCTTGTGCCCATTGAATACCACTCTTTGAAGACGAATTGGTCGGCATATCGGCCTTACAGTCCCGTCTATGAAGCCGAAGCAGTTCTCTAGAGGGGCACCACGGCCATGAATCGCGTCAGCGTAGGAGCGAAGATGGTTGGCATCCATCCACGGCTGATCAACCCGATTTAAAAGATGACCATGCCTTCTGTAAATGAAGTCGACCGTCTCGTTTATGGCAAGTGATAGCACTGAGATGGGTCGGCCAAACAATTCTTCCATATCAGTCAGACGGTTAGGGTATGAAAAGCGCCTGAGTGTCATGCAGAGAGCATCCTCTGCCCGTACTACAGACCGGTTTCTGCAAATTATCACCGGTCGCAAGTCGAGCACAGAGACAAGATCTCTTATCTCATCCTTTCCAAATCTAAATTTGTCCAAGCATTGCGCCTCGTTCAGTGAGTCAAGATCAAATCGGCTCCAGTTGAGGTCAAACGTCGGCTGTTTTTGGTGAAGTAGCTCATTCTCCATTACAAAATCCAATAAATCTTCGTCGTCGAATTGTATGGCCAGGTCCATCAAAATTCGCGCCGTTCCTCCCGTTGCCATGTTTGCGTCTATGGCGCTGCCATCTAGCGGAATTATAAAGAACTGCGTTTCTCGGGCGCCGGACTGCGAAAGTAGATTCGTGAGTTGGTGTGCCGGGAACGGGAACGAGAATAATTCTCGGTTGCGCGGTTCTCGGAACGGGATAGCGAAAGGTCTCTGAACGAGCATCAGCTTGAAACGGGCGCTATAGAAATTCGGTATGTATGTATCATGAGATGGTTACTACAGGCATGCAGCCTATGAGCATGGCATCACTAAATTTACAGCTGTCCTTCACAACAACGAAGTGGTAGAGGTTTTATTTAGGATAAGTCCGCAGTACATTTTATTCCCATTATCCATCGAAATGATATTCCTAGAGTAAGGGCGGAGGGCAAATCGTCAAAATGGAGCGCCTCCTGTGCTATCCTTTCAACGTCACAAGAGAGAATAATGAACAAAAAAGGGTAGGCAAAGCTTCCTTTGCGTTCGGCGTAATAGATGTCGTCATGGATGTGGACACATCCTCGGCGACATCTATCGTCTCGCTAGGAAGTATTACTTGAGTTAACCGTGTAACATACAAATAGTTCCCTCATTCCCCCAAAAACTCTTCAAATATCCCCCAAACTACCCAAAACTCCCAAAACCTCCATAATTGCGTAGAAAAGAAACGTAATGATAAAAGAATAAAAGAACAAATAAGAAAGCCGGGAGAGACATAAATTGTTGAAACCGATACCATAATGGTTACGTGGGCTGAGGACTGATATTCATGTATTTCCAACGTTACTCATACTGAAGTAGATCAGAATATGCTCAAGATTGAGTTTATTGGCCAGTTAGTAGAAAACTTTAAAATCTAAACTACTGTAGTTATGCAGTTCACAGAATGATATACCGTTATGAGTAATAGGATAATGCGAGTAAGACAAAGTAAGACTTTTCCCAAAACAAGCCTAGAAAACGTAAATTCAGGAAAAAGGCCATTTCTAGTTTTACCACTTTGTCCTTTTACTAAGGATAAGCTTATGTTACTAGTAGTGGTATTAAATATTAAACAAGGGGTTTAACACTAAATAACTGATTTATTACCCAGTAGCAACACAGCATAAGGATATGTTAAAATATGACTTCTTTAACTTTGATGTTTATGTTTCCGTTAATAGTTTTTTCATCGTAAAGGAACTTAGCATAACTCCCGGGTCAACAAATTTGAAAATTAGAAAGGACTGTGTAAGTCTGATGAAAAACCCATTATCGTTTTACCAAAATCAATTTAACATTGCTGTATGGTTGTTACGAACTCTAAGGCGAGTTCCGTGGGTTGTCGCGTTGTG
Organism: Lineus longissimus; assembly: GCF_910592395.1. Lineage (NCBI taxonomy): Eukaryota > Metazoa > Nemertea > Pilidiophora > Heteronemertea > Lineidae > Lineus > Lineus longissimus. Next base: position 9,326,994 of record NC_088316.1, read on the forward strand.
CACTAGATCGATGCAGTGTATAAAGGAATTGAACGAGGTTTTCAAAGGAAATATAATATACAAGTTTAATTCACAAAATAACATATGTACCGGTATTGTAAATGACTTTAACTGAGTAGTGGCGCGTGTCGACCTAAGTTCTCGCGATGGGAGCAGACTTTACGGTTTCAATTGTTTCACTAAGTTCGAATTGCATTACCTCAGCACGCACACAAACTTGACGCCTCGTGATTCCTCGAATCATTCATACAAGTTGTATCTTATGTCGTTTCTCTCCGTGCTCGTCTCGTGACCCAGCGATTCGTCCCTGTTAGCACAGCTTCCGTTCGGCCTCCTCATGGAGCTTTTGTTCGGCTTTCTCATGTCGCGGCACCCCTGCCTTCAGCTTGCTCGGACTCAACATTCGGACTTCAGGACTCCGCCTTCATTCTGCCTACTTTCAAAGTCTTGTGCGGCCTTCTCGGTGTTATTTATTAGTCTGCCCCTACGCTCCCTGCGCGCGGTATGTATTACCCGACACGTAACACAAATTAAAGTTCACGTAACACAAAGTCCGTAGAATAGAATTGTAGAATAGTCAATAGAGTTTGGATTATAACAATGGTTTGCAACAACTGGTTGTGGGATAAGGTCATTTTACAGATTTTATGCTTACTTATCAAATAAATAAAACTATGAAAAATTTACAGATACCAACACCTGGTGAAAAAAATTTCAATGAATTAAACAATAACATAAATCGTAAGAAACTTTGACAGTTACTTTGTGGGTTTAAACTGAATGCTAAATATTATTTCTCAGTGTTTGAAAGTAATGAGGGCTCGAATTCCTGGATTGTACAGGATTACGACCCCAACATAGCCAATCTAAAGTATTATGTAATAACATCATTAAAAACGTTCTTACTCGCGAAAGCCCTCTAAAATAAGATGTCTCCAAGGTTTGAAGAAGGATGGGATGCTGTAATGGATAAATTCACGTTCTTCAATGTGGGAGCCAAGAACACTGTCATTAGACATAAAAATGTAATTGATGTAATCAAACAAAAACCATGCCAAACATACCAACAATTCATGATGACTCACATGATACCATTAAATTCCTACTGTACACGGTGGTTGGTAATTTGGTTGTTTTACTTGTTAAATAAATATGGCCGAAGGAGGAGGAGAAGACTCAGTAGAAGGTGATGTTAATTGAGATAATACTGATGATCCTATCGATCCTATTGATAGCAATACAATTTTTGATGATTAAATAACAGAATACAACACAGGGAATAGGGGTAATTTTTTAACTGCTGAAACTACCTTTTCAAGTCCAGAGAGAGCGAGAGGTGTTGTCCCTGAATTGATGGGAAAATATTTAGAGTACACTGCTATTATTGACAAGCTTGATACTGCAATGAAAGGAACAAACTGGGAAAACAAAAATAACAATCTGAATAAACTCGCACAACAAATGCAAGTGGAAGGAAACAAACTTTACTACAAACGATCAAATAAAGAACTCATTGATAGTTAATTTTTCAACTCCAACCAAAGACAGGGGATGAAATATTTACCTTATGAAAAAGGGGAAATACCAGTAATTGAATTAACAAAAAGGATGGTAAGTTATTTGCTGAGAAAACAATAAAACAAAGAAATGGCCCTACTTTTCTTCAAAAAATTCAAGAACTGAGTGCACACGATACACCAGCACCTTATCAACCAGCACATATGGAAGACCCAGAATCAGTAAGACAACCTCACCCTGAAAAACATACATTAATTGATGTAATCAGTTCAAACCAACCCATCAATAGGATAATTGACGCAACGGATGAAGAATTAAAAGCAGTCGGTTTAACATAATATGCATCGAGAGAAATAAGAGGGTTTAAAAGGCGGGTGATGAACTTGCTGCTGTAAAGAAGGTTATGGACATGAAATAGAAGAGCGAGAAAATCAACTTGAAAAAGATTATGTAAACACAGTAGAAAAAGATGTTAAAGAAAACCTAACATTAAAAGAAAAGATTAAAACATAAACAAAGAATGGTTTAAAGATAAAAGTAAAGACTGAGAAAAAAAGGCAGAAGTCATAAAAAAACTTAATATGGAAAGAAGAAAAGTATTTGAATCGGATAGTGAAATGGAAAGCGGTGTAGGAAGAACGAAACACTTAATCATTGATGTCTTAACGAAACTAGATTCAGATATTCCTCTAAAGGATAGAATGCAGTTACTCTTCAATATGGAAGGTTTAACAATTGGTGCCATACTAACAGCTGTTACTATGGCGTTGACATCTCTAGGCCTGCTTATCAGTAATGCTTTGAAACCTGTTCCTAAACCAAACCCACGGCCAGGACCAGGACCACCTAAGCCAGATCCTAAACATTCGATACCAGATAAGGTTAAAGATGGCCTTAAGAAGTTTGCTGAGTGGCTTAAAGAAATGGCCACGAAATCAGCTGCGGCTTTACCAGGAATAATAGGATCTATTTTTTCATTCCCATTGAAATCAATAGGTGCTGTTGTTGGCTTTCTGGCTCAAAATATGGTCATCATATTGGCTATCGTCGTCAGCTCTGTGATCTACGGGTTAATAGAAGGTGTTAAAGCCATTAAACAAAGGAACTAGTTAGATTTGTTAATCTAAATAAATAGAATGGCTACAGAAGGACTACTCCATACTGAAAGGACACATAATATACCACTTAGTTTGAAGGCTGATAGGAAGCATCACATTATCCCTCATAACCCGTCTTCTGCTAATCCTGATGAAACATTGTACGTTTTCAGAGTTCCGGCATTGAGAGATTCTTTCTACTTAAAACCCCTTTTCTGTCGACGGATGTCACCATTTCCGGTGATGCTAAAAACAGTGTGGTTAACAACATCGATAGAAACTTGATCTCCAAGATGGTGGTTAAATGGGGAACAGAACAGATATTTGATATTAACGAATACAGTCATTATTCGCCATTTAAAGCTTTGTGGTTAACAGAGGAGGACAGAAACGACAGGGTGTTTAAAGGAATTCAATCAGACAATCTAAGGAAGTTAAGATCTGGTGTATCTGAAGCTAATGTTAATGGTGAAACTAGTAATGAAAATACATTGAAGAAAAGTGTTCGGTAATAAATACAAGATACCAACGGATTTTGAAATGTTTTACAATCATGCTCCATTTCACAAGTTTTCTATTCACGAGGACTTGATCATTGAGATCACATTAGCACCCAAGGAGGAAATCATCGTAACAGACACAACTGTAGCCATGAACTACAAACTTGAAAATATCTGTTTTGAATACGACACAGTAACTCACAAGACAATAGCAAGTCAGCTCAGAAACAAGTACAATTCTGGCTTCGCAATCTATTACAATTAGGTAGATCATTTCAAGACTGTCAGTGTTCAAGCTAATGATACACTAATTAGCGAGAATATCAATTTTCCAAGAATGTCCATTAAAGGCATATTGCTTCTATTCGTGTCAGATTATGCTGATGGTTCTAGAGTTTCCGAGATGTTAGAAAACCCCAATATCACTTAAGTACAGATTACAATAAAGTGTTTTTCTAATCAAGTGTTCCCAAAGGAATGAGAATGATGGACCAATGGAATGAGATCAAGAAGCATTTCAGGTCTGAAGATCTTAAGAAAACTTATGACTGTTACATGACGATGGAGAAATACTATGGTGACACCAATCATTACAGGTTGCGATTGGATTTGAGAATAACACAGGACAGTCGCCTCCATGATTCAGGTAAAAAGCTTCAAAACACAAAGGATGGAATATAATTATCGATTACAAAAGAAACAAGAAAAGGGCCTTACAAACGTACTAATAGCAATAACAAGTATTGGATACTCTTACTTACTAAGGCTGAAAGGGTGGATGTCGTCCTGGGTGCCGACAAATGGTACCCAGGTTCGAGATCGACTGGACAATAAGCACCCTGGGTGCCATTACACTAGAGAAACAGCACCCAGCTTCTTTTGCCTGGCTTACGGATCTTAGGGACGAGGACCTTTCTTGCAATCTCGTTTTGTCTCGTGCCGTGGTACTTGCGGCATTAGCAGTGCGCAATAAAAAGAACAGATAAACAGAAAAAAACGCGTTTAGGCCTATAGGTCTGTCTTTGAAAGCACATTTCGGATTGTAGGAGGGATATATTCAGAGAATGACAAATTGTGTGATGACAAAATGAATGGATTTGCTGCGTATTTTTCTTGACAATCAGTCGATATGTACACATGGCCATGGGGCTAGGGAGCGTATGTCAACCTCCATCAGAAACCAATGAAAATCCGTTATTATAATGAGGTAAACAATGACACGTGCTAGTCTTGTATACTATGTTGATATACACTATACAGCCGGCATAAACTTGCTTTTTTGTTGTTTTTTTGCTCAGCCCCCCCCCCCCATTGTTCCAAATCCGAACACAACATCGATTAGTAGTGCCTACACACAGAGCACCGAGTGCAGTTTAACACACATATGGATGGACATGATACATGATGCGTGTCGGGATGATGGTAGGCCTAGTGCTGATGCTGGCATCTAGGCCCTTGAGGGGCCTAATTAGCGCTAGCAGCCGATTTAGGCCTACTAGCCTAAACCTTGTTATCAACATCGAATAGACTAAAATGTAGCATTTAGCACGATGTGATAACTTGATTATTCACCTTTTTGGCCTAAGCCAAACTCCATTGTATATTGTTTAATAACGTGTCGGGAACCTCCAGTGATTGGTCGATCACTACTTGAAATGATTGACAGGTCACGTGGTTACGAAGCTAATTGGCTTATGGGTAATCAACTGATTGAAGAGGAGAAGTATTAGAACCGTCAAGCTGTATGTACGTCTTTATAACTGTGTTGTTTTTGATGTCTGTTTATAGCCAATACAATATATCAAGGAAATCAATCTTCTTCGTTATTTGGACTTAGATGCTTCTTGGGTCAAAGCCTAGGTTACCCGGCCCACATTGGTGCATGTGACTAGGATTTATTGGAGTTTAAACGGAAAACAGGACATTTTTTGTTGAAGCCCGGTTGTTTCTTTCTTCAACATGCCCGAGGACACAGTGACTGTAACTGTACCAAACCCTAAACGGTCAAGGGCTGGTTATCGCCAGTCAGTGGAAAAACTTCTCAAGGACGGCGACGCTATTTTGGTCGAATCGGATATTCAACAGGACACACTCGATACGCTTAGTGCTATCATTGCCCTTCTAGAGGAAAAGCTGCCGATGCTCCGTGATTTGGATAATGTCATTCTCAATGCAATCGAAAAGGATGAGGACTTTGCAAAAGAATTCACGGATGCTGACGAGATTCTCTCAAGGTATCGTACCAAAAAACACTGCTTTGCAAGATTTCTCAAGCGAAATGAGAAATCAGACTCTAACTCTCGTGCGGAACCGGAGCGCACACCCTCTAAGAGGAAAGTCAACTTGCCAAAGTTGGACCTCCCCAGATTCTCCGGAAACATTCTCGAGTGGAAGTCGTTCTCGGATACGTTCGCAGCAGCCATCCATGACGATACCCAGCTTCCGAATGTACAGAAATTCCAGTACCTGAGGGGCCAGTTGGACGGTGAGGCCAAAGAAGTAATTGCGGGTCTAGCCCTGACAAATGAAAATTATGCCGTCGCTATGACCCTCCTCAAGGAACGCTACGGACAACAGCATAAGATTGTTCATGAACATATGCGTGCTCTGTGGTCAATGGGACCGCCTGCGGATGATGTCGTGTCTTTACGCTCGTTTTACGATCAACTAGAAAGTAACGTCAGAGGCCTAGAAGCGCTAGGCAAACCACAAGAGTCGTATGAGGCTTTACTCGTCCCCCTCATACTCGACAAGCTGCCGAGTCGGATTCGAATCACCATTACGAGGGATCATGTAGACAAGGAGTGGAGATTACGACCTCTACGGGAAGCCATTCTTCAGGAAATAAAGGCCGCCGAAGCTGGATCATTCTCAAATTTGAGTGGATCATCCGGTGTTTACTCATCAAGCAGTCCCGCCGCCTCTTCTGTGCCTACCGCCGCGTTCCTCGCCGTGAAATCAAAATCGGAAAGTGAAAATGTGCGCGAAAGTGATTCCCCGCCATTAAGCGGTGTTCGTTTTGCAAGCGCAGTGACCATCCGTCGAGTGAGTGCACGATAGTCAGCGATGTTGAAAAACGTATGGAGATTGTGCGTAAGGATCGACTGTGCTACAACTGTCTGGGTAAGCATAAAGTTGTCTATTGCAAATCGAAATTTCGCTGTTATAAATGCAAGGAGCGCCATCATACCGCACTATGTAATCCCACTAAGAATTCTGTTAACCCCGCACCAGACTCTGAAACTACACATGCAAAGTTGGCATTTGGTAAACATGCTACCCCGGAAGGCCCGGTAATACTGAAAACTGCCAAGACAATTGCTGTCAATGCATCACGCAAGATTGATGTGAAGCGCAGTGACCATCCGTCGAGTGAGTGCACGATAGTCAGCGATGTTGAAAAACGTATGGAGATTGTGCGTAAGGATCGACTGTGCTACAACTGTCTGGGTAAGCATAAAGTTGTCTATTGCAAATCGAAATTTCGCTGTTATAAATGCAAGGAGCGCCATCATACCGCACTATGTAATCCCACTAAGAATTCTGTTAACCCCGCACCGGACTCTGAAACTACACATGCAAAGTTGGCATTTGGTAAACATGCTACCCCGGAAGGCCCGGTAATACTGAAAACTGCCAAGACAATTGCTGTCAATGCATCACGCAAGATTGATGTGAACATCCTTATAGACGAGGGAGCACAACGCTCATTTGTCACGGAAAAAACCGCGAACTTTCTACAACTAGAAAAATTAGGAACCGAACGCATCAATATAGCGTCATTTGGAGACGACGCCAAGGGAGTTCGCGCAATGGAAAGTGCAAACCTTACGTTAGAAACAAAGGATGGAAATCGCTTGGACATGAGAGTGCTGGTAGTGCCGAAAATATCAACGCCGCTTAATACACACGTTACGTCTTCGGTTTTGAACCTACCCCACCTTAAAGACCTGAAGCTCGCTCAGTCCACCGATGATGCCGTCATATCCCTTGATGTTCTTATCGGTGCTGACTATTACTGGAGTGTAATCGGTGACGACGTCGTGAGAGGCAAAGGACCGACGGCGGTCTCGTCGGTTTTTGGATACGTTCTTTCAGGGCCAACCCACGAGGGACCATCAGCCAAAACTCGCACTGCTGTGATGAACATTGTTACTGACATCTCTCTGGAAGAAAAGGTCATGTCCAATTACTGGGATCTGGAGAGCATCGGGATCAAAGATGATTGTAGCGTTCATCCTACCCTCCGAGACGCATTCGAAAGCTACCGAGACAACAAGATCAGGCGAAATGAGGATACAGGACAGTACATTGCCAGTCTTCCATGGGCAGACGACCACCCCCCTCTACCAACCAATTTCGCAGTGACCAAAGCAAGAACACGATCTATGGTAAGGAAATTGACGCCGGAATTACGCTCAGTATACCATAAGATAATTCGAGAACAATTAGATCGCAACTTCGTCTCCCAAGGGTCAGATGCTGACCCCAGCCGCGGCCATTATCTCCCGCATCACCCCGTGAAGAAGGACTCAGCGACTACCCCTATTCGGATAGTATACGACTGTAGTTGCAGCCAGGGAAGGGGAAATCCATGCTTGAATGATTGCTTGGAGCCAGGGCCACCACTTTTAAACGATCTCAGTGACATTCTCCTTAGATTCCGTGTTAACAATGTCGGCCTCTCAAGTGACATTGAGAAAGCATTCTTACATGTACAGCTCGATGAAAGGGATAGAGAATTCACCAAGTTCCTATGGCTTTCGGACCCCGCCGACCCTGAGAGTGACTTTCAAACTTATCACTTCAATGTAGTGCTCTTCGGCGCCGTTTGCTCTCCATTCATTCTCAATGCTGTTGTGAAAACCCACTTGGAACAGGACGGATCCTCTCAAGCAGAAGACATGAGACGGAACATCTTTGTGGACAATGTCGCCGCCGGTACACCAGATACTACATCAGCTGTGGATTACTATACGAAGGCAAATGGTATGATGTACTCCAGCGGTTTTACCCTGCGCGCATGGGCCTCCAATGACCCAGAAATCAGAGCTCTCGCCGAGAAGGATGGCATTCTTGACGCGAAACAAGATGTTAATATGTTAGGAATGACCTGGCTAACTGAATCAGATGAACTGACTTATCCGGAAAAACAATGTGACTTTAAAGCGAATTTGCCCACAAAACGTGAAATCGTCCGCGCATCTTCAAAGATATTCGACCCCCTCGGATATCTGTCACCAGTACAGGTCAGAGCCAAACAACTCATTCAGAAACTGTGGGAGCGCAAACTAGAGTGGGATGAGCTGATTCCAGACGAGCTTGCCGCTGCATGGATGGATATCAAACGCGATCTTGAAGAAACGTCAACTATTAAAATCAAACGTCAACATATCGCAGGATTAGAGCCCACGGATAAATGCGACATTCATACTTTCAGTGATGCCAGCCCCCATGCATACGGCGCCTCTGTGTATATCACTTGCGGCGGGAAAACCTCTCTTGTCATGGCAAAAACACGCGTAAGACCGCTGAAGGATATCACGCTACCGCGCATGGAGCTCATGGGAGCCCTCATAGCAACAAGGCTCACAAAACATATTCTCAACGCGCTATCAAACTCTGTGCAGATCAACAACTCTACTCTTCGGACAGATAGTCAGATTGTCCTACACTGGATCAAAGGGAACAAGAAGCTGCCGCTCTTTGTCCAGAACCGTGTTGTGGAAATCAGAACTTTCCCAGGCAAAGTCCAGTATTGTCCGACTCAAGATAACCCCGCTGATCTATTGACTAGAGGGATTACCACTAATTCCCTAATACACTCAAAGCTGTGGTGGAATGGGCCCGTCTGGCTTGTTCACGGCGACTGGCCAATTAGCGAACTCTCTGACGCCTCAGTATTGTTACAGTTGGATAAGGAATTACCAGAACAAAACAATGACGCAGGAAAGGAAGGGGTTAATCAACCGGGAACCGGACTTGATTGTATAATCCATGTGAAGGATTATCACTCGCTCAAAACACTTCTGCGCGTTACTGCCATGGTCCAGAAAGCTGTGAAAGCATTCAAGGGAGAACGGCCGGATATTGACATCGACGCCAATGCGATGAATGAGGCCGAACAGTTATGGATAAAGACTGTACAAACCAGAGAATTTAAGCAGGAAATCCACACCTTAAACAAACCCTCCGCCAAACGGGCTCCACTGGTACAACAACTTCAATTATTCCTTGACGCTGGGGGCTACTTACGACTTAACGGTAGATTAAACAACGCGCCGATCAGAGAAGAAACGAAATTCCCACTTCTACTCCCGAGAAAACACCACTTCACGGACCTCATGGTACGACACGCCCACTGGACGTGTCTTCATACAGGGACACAAGGAACTGTTACCCATCTCAGACAACGATACTGGATTCCGCGAATTCGCGAAGTCGTGTTCTCGGTCGTTCGCAAATGTGTCACCTGCAAGCGTGTTGCCGGTAAACCATACAAGAAACCTGTATCACCCCCACTACAAGCGTTCAGACAACAAGAAGCAAATCCATTTCAGGTTTGTGGATGTGACTTTACAGGCGCCCTCTATGTCCTACTGAAAGGGAAGAGCGATGAAATCAAAGTCTATGTGTGTTTGTTTACTTGTGCAGTAACTCGAGCGATCCACCTCGAACTCGTACCCGATATGACAACGGCATCCTTTCTGAACGCGTTTCGAAGATTTACTGCCCGTCGTTCCGTACCTTCTCAGATGATATCAGATAACGCAACCACATTCGAATCTGCCGCATCAGAGTTGAAAAAATTAATGGATTCGCTTGAAGTCAAGACATACATGGCTAACCACCGCATTACCTGGACATTCAATCCCAAGAGAGCTCCCTGGTGGGGAGGCTTCTTTGAGCGCGCAATCGGACTTGCGAAGACAACAACTAAGAAGGTGTTAGGCCGCGCACGCGTCAACCTGGACGAACTAATGACTCTAATCACACAAGTTGAAGCTGTTCTGAATGACAGACCGCTAACCTACGTCGGTGACTTTGATCCGTTGACTCCGGCGCACCTCGTCCATGGTCGCCTAATGACCACTTTGCCATACTCACGCGTAGATGAAACTGAACTGATTGATCCGGACTTTGTGATAAACGAAAACGCCATGAGAAAGCGCGTGAAGCACCTCGCTCTTCTATTTCAACACTTCTGGGAAAGGTGGCGAACCGAGTACCTCCCTGCGCTTCGCGAAAGGCACTTAGAGAATTGCGGCGGGAAACTTGAAAACACTGTCAAAGTAGGAGACGTTGTTCTTGTCCACAGTGATGAAAAACGCAGACTGTATTGGGGCTTAGCAATCGTGGAAGAACTGAACTATGGGAAAGACAATCTGGTCAGATCTGTAATAATAAAGACTAAAAATGGTCGAACTTCGAGGCCAATCGCAAAACTCTACCCACTCGAAATTACGTGTAACACTCCTCCGAAAAAACAAGAGAATGACAATGCAAAACCTGAATCTGAGCAATCGGACAATACGAGAACCTTGTTGTCTCGCCGCGCCGCAACCGAGGCACGCTCCAAAATCAGAAACTGGAGCCAGAAATTGCTCCAAGCTGAACTGCTCATCTTAGATGTAAAACACTGAACTCCGAGTCACGCACGTAGGAACATGGTATTGATGGTCCATATCGATATATTTTACCAGACTTTTGCGACGTCAACATGAATACATTGTTTTCGGAATTGGTAATTTAGATTCCGAACCTCATTCGATCTTTGGACACCCACTACTTTAATCACTTATAATACTCTCAACACAACGCAATGCTTACGATCTTGCTTCCAGCACTGGGTGTGAAAGTTTACTAGTTCGTTATATTGAATGACAATCGGTTTGGGCATGTTTAATTGTTTGTAGTTTGTAGTTTGAGTATACACTCGTTCATAGTTTCTCATATAGATAGCTTTCGTTTCGATTTGTGTAAACAACGTGTATTTCTGAATCTTTAGTGCCCCCGGAGAATGTCGGGAACCTCCAGTGATTGGTCGATCACTACTTGAAATGATTGACATGTCACGTGGTTACGAAGCTAATTGGCTTATGGGTAATCAACTGATTGAAGAGGAGAAGTATTAGAACCGTCAAGCTGTATGTACGTCTTTATAACTGTGTTGTTTTTGATGTCTGTTTATAGCCAATACAATATATCAAGGAAATCAATCTTCTTCGATATTTGGACTTAGATGCTTCTTGGGTCAAAGCCTTGGTTACCCGGCCCACATAACGGTTGTACAAGACACATGTGTCAAACAGCATGCAGTCACTCGCGGGTGAAGAATATCGTGCCCACGCCCATCTGATGTATGACGTCACAGTCATCGCTGCCTGAAGATGGCAAACTACAAGACTAGCACGTGTCATTGTTTACCTCATTATAATAACGGATTTTCATTGGTTCCTGGAGGAGGTTGACATACGCTCCCTAGCCCCATGTGATATGTACCACGGCGCGAGATAAAACGAGATTGAAGAAAGGTCCTCGTCCCTAAGATCCGTAAGCCAGGCAAAAAGAAGCTGGGTGCTGTTTGTCTAGTGCAATGGCACCCAGGGTGCTTCTTGTCCAATCGATCTCGAACATGGGTACCATTTGTCGGCACCCAGGACGACATCCACCCTTTCAGCCTTACTAAGAAGGTTTTTAAGAATCAATATTGGTTCACTAAGTTAGGCCAACTTAGAAGAGGTTCTTAAACTGGGTTTAACGTAATTTAGTGGTTTTGACTTACGATAGCAATTGTTAATAAAGACTTCGCCTAACTAATAAAGGAAAAAATAGACCTAATTGAATGGCTGGAGTTGCTATGATGCTTGGTGGTGCTGCGGTCAATGCAATAGCATTCACTGGGTCTAGTTTCCTTTTTAAATAATTAGACAAGAATGGTTCGACAGCTGAAATTAAAGGGCATGCTAAAGCACAATAACAGTTACAGAAGGCCTCAACATAATGGGAAGAACACAGAAAAAACACCATAGACTTCGTTAACCTTGAATTGAAGAGAGAGAACGAGTCAGCTGTAGATTTTAGAAATGCTGACCCTGCGCTTTTAATGTACAATCACTTGAACCCACATAACTCAGTAACAATTCCTAAACGACCTCAATTAAGTGACTTCTTGACTTCTACCAGCCAAGTGATGAAATGAAGAAATACGAGTACCTCTGGATCATCCTAGGAATGAGTGTTTTATGTTTTGGGATTTACTACTTTATGGGTAGAAAGAATAATAAGACTGAACATGAATAAAGCCTTAGGGATGTTGCAAGCTGAAGATTAATTTTGATCTATTTTTAACCTTAAGTTCTTCTATGAAATACTGCCTTTTGCCTTAAGGGATAACAATATTTTCTTATTAGGTATCTTTCATAGCCGCTTCATCCTTGTTAAAAAACAGGACTAAAATCTTGATGTTCTCCCTGAAGTCCTTAATAAACGAATTGTACTTCTGAACAAGTAACCAAACAGACAGACCATAGTGCCTACCGGAAAAGGCTAAATGACATAACTCTGAAACCATCCTCTTCGTGCCTCGCAAGTTAGCATAATCATCGATAATGAATAACGTATTTGACTCTGTGAATGCTAGAGTAGCAAATTTAAGCACAAGATCCAAGTCACTTGACATAGCTTCTTGATAAACTACGTAGACATTTCTATCGGTGTAAATCCATTTCCTCCTTTACGAAGAGGTCAAGAGCAAAATATGTCTTACCACAATTCGTCACACAGGAGATGAGCATGTTTTGTGGCTCGTAAATAAGCAGTTCTTTTAGCCTTGTTTGCTTTTCAAGCTTTGCTTACATTTCAAACTTTGTTTGCATTTGATTTTTAAATATATTTACCTTTTGAGTCCCCAGGCGGGACAGCATCCTGCATAAGTTCCATTGTATTTGCCCACAGCGGGATGCCATCCCGCCAACCAGGCCTTGTGCATGTGTTATCTTGACAGGTGCTGCCGCCTTTTGGTTGAAATAAAACCCAATATACTAGTGTGTCCTGTGGTCATCAATTTAATGATCCATCAATTTGCACCTGAAACACATGGCTGCATCCAGGAATAAGAAGCGGCTGTGTGTTGCTAAAAATGCCCCTGGGCAGGGGGCATGCTATACCCCCGGGACTGAAATGAATTCAAAAAAGGACACCGAAGAAAGCCAGTACAAAACGGTTGAAACCAACAAGATTGAGTCAGGGCTTGAACAGTATCTGAGGGATTTGTACTACATCCCTGGTGGTCCTATAGCTTACAGTTCATTGAGTAAAATGTGGAATCAATTAAAAGAAGATAGACAAAATCAGAGCTCGATAGCTCTTATTAAACACAAAGAAGTGAAATAATTTCTTGACACCCTGCCAACCTACCATCTACATCAACCGGCAATCAGGAAATTCACCTTAGAATGACAATAGTATCTTTCATCGACCAACAATGACAAGCCGACCTGGTTGACACGCAGAAGTTTGAGAGTAAACATAATGGTTGCAGATACATACTGACAGTAATAGATTCATTCAGTCTTTACTCTTAGGCCATAGCAGTAAAGAGTGAGAGAGGAGAAGAAATCAGAGACGCATTTAGAGCGCTCTTCAGTGAGGCCCAACCGGAAAAGATCCAATTCGATGATGGTACTGAATTCTACAACAAACACTTCAAGGAACTCTTAACATAAAACAACATCGAATAGTTCTCTACATTTTCAAGTAATGAGGTAGCAGTGGTAGAATGATTCAACGGGACTTTAAAGGATAAAATGTGGAAGTATTTCACTGCTAAGGAGACAGTCAAATGGATTGGTGCTTTCGAGCAAAGCTCTCAAGGTCGTAAGGACCTGTTAGATGACTTGGTCAGTGGCTACAACAACTCATTTCATTCATCAATAGTTATGAAACCAGTAGATGCTAGAAAGATTGAAAACGAAGGAGCAGTATGGTACAACCTTTATGGTCTTCACCTCAAAGAAACCTTCAGTGATCCAAAGTACAAAGTAGATGACGGTGTTAGAACTTCATAGTACAAGTCTATTTTCGGTAAAGGTCACCTTCCCAACTACATTGAGGAAGTATTCCAAATCAAACAGACCATCTTCACTCATCCTATTGTCTACAAGCTTGAAGATTATCAAAAAGAGGAAATACAAAGATACTTCTACGAACAGGAATTGAGTTACGTTCCTAATCCTGACCAACTAGAATACAAGATCGAGAAGATATATAGGTACAAGACTATATAAGGTAAGAAATATGGACTAGTGAAGTGGAAGCTAAGGTTTACAGTGACTAATTCAATGAGTGGTTACCAGTTTCTGAGATAAAGTCTCAGAAATAAGAAAAAAAAGAACAACTTAATTTTAAAAACATAATTATTCCTTTAAAATGAGGTTACAAACTAGGGTACAGTCAATGTGTATACAGCTCCACTGGCCTATCGGGATGTGATGTTAGGTCCTATTGAGTAATGTGCTAAATGTTTCACAACAACGCCTGAAAGTAGAATAGAATACATTAATTAATAGATTATTGTAAAGTATGTGGTGTAACAGTAAACAATGAATGCACTAAAGGTGGTGAAGAAAAATTACTAGGTGATGGTGAATTCGCCAACGACGGTAAGAGAAGCAAAGTAGATCTTGTTGGAATTCATATTTCAAAATTGATCACCTTGACCAGAATGGTAATAGATACATACATAAAGTGAGTGTTGGTCTAAACAGGATATCTAAGGGACCAGGTACCAATTGTTCGAGCTTTGGAGCTTTGCTTATGGGACGAAGTCGTTTAGGTTTGTAGCGATTCTTAGAAACGGGACGATGGGGGGTTACACTAAACTAACGGATCATGACCGACTTCACAGCTTGGCGTACGTCACAGAGTCCTAGTTGGTAGTCCTGGTAACGGACTGCGCGGACCCCAGAGCAACGGTCGTCACAGCAAATGACGTAATGGGTGACGTCACGTCTTGGTGATTTGGGGTAGGACCGGACATATTATGATATAGATCAAGCAGTTGATACACCACGAGTCTTGTCTTGATTGTGGTTATTTTCACAACTTAGATTTAGAGTTTATGTCACAACACGATTAAGACTAGATTACTAAACTAATGACGTAGATAAAGGTAACTGGCTCAATGTATCAGTAAATGCGGGGACAGGAAGCCTTGGTAAGGTATATTCGGACTCAGCGTAATCATTAAAAATGGAGAAGTTCTTCTGAAACTAACTAATAGACATGTGCCTCAGAAACAGACCTCAGAGAAAGATCCGTACAGCTCATCGAAAGGGCGTTGCTACAATGTGGGATTCGTTTTAAATAATGGCCGACAAAGTCATAAGATAACTAATAACATATTATTTAAACTTCAAATGATAGGATAAGGTCCTTGACGAAATATTTACAGGTGATCACTTATGGCATGTTTATAGTTACGAGGAGATGAAATTTGACTAAGTTCTAGCTTAAGTCTAACACGTTTTCGCTCATGGCTAACGACCGACAGGCGCTGCTGGCCTAAAGCTAGATTTACATTTATACGTTTTATAGTCCGTATATCGGATGCGTTTAACGCATCCGTCCAACGAAAATTTTTCAACACCTGCTTAACCATTTGCGCATTCACATATCTCCGACAACTGCATAAAACGGGTGCGTTTAAGCGCATACGTTGGTCGAATCCAACGCATCCGTGCTATCAGGTACGTGAACGGATAGAAATTCCTTTGAAATGACGTCATTTTGGGATATACTTTCCTTGAAGTCGACCCTTGTCTACGAAACCATGCCGAGGAAGACAGGGTTGAAGAAAAATTTCGTGGAGGACTTGGTGAACGCTGTCCGAGATCGTCCGTTCCTGTACAATCCGAAGCATGCTGATTACCACGATTAAAAAAAAATGCTTTAATGCATGGGAATCTATAGAAAAGTTTTGCCCTTAATAAAGCGCTCGATATTACGTATAAATGTGTATCGGAAACTCGGATGCTGGAAATGGAAACGTATCACGCATCCGTTTCAACGTATACATGTAAATCTAGCTTAAGTAACACGCGCTGATTACGCGCAAAATGTTCAATGGACTGAACACTCAATGTACATGCAAACATAGTGTGGTCATGGTATGGATGGAGTGAGTCTGATCAGAACTATTGGAACCCATGGCGGAGGTGGAACACGCCGGGTAGCCGGGATGGAAAGGCTACGGTCGCTGCCGGACCCCGGCTAGGGAGGCGCGACAGGTTTGGTGCGTACCTGGGTTTGAGTCGATGTTGTCGGATTGACCACACGATCAAGACTGATTATACTAGAAAAAAGCACGTCTTTTATAGAAAAATGACGCAGTCCCCAGCCAATCAGCGTCGCGGATTCGCATCGCGAGTTGGCAGAAACGGGAATTTTTGTAAGAAATTCTGACAAAACTCACTCTAAAACTACAGTTATAAGATGAATATCAAAATTCCGTCTCCTGAGAAGTTTCTTTTCCCGATAAGGAACATAATCAACCAGAGAATAGGAAAACCTAACGAGCGGTTCCAAAGTTAATAAAGTTTGAAGTTAGATCCCCAAGGTTTTTTTAAGAAACGGCTCCTAAGCCATTTCACAGTAGCAAGATTGACGGAGTTACGACTTTCCCACCGACTAATCCGCAAAAGTTATGAAAACAGCTCGTAGGGTTTTACTTAAACTTTGACAATATGTCTTGATGATAAAGAAAAACATATTTCCAGAATTTGGGCAAAATCGCCTCGCTGGATCAGTCAGTTGGCCGCGCCCCCGTTCGCAGCGCTCAAAAAGCGTTTCTCTCTGCGTTGCGCTGCTACTGTCACCTATCGGTAAAAATTTGGTACTAACTCGCGCCATATTTGTGGCAGAGACTAAAACCTCTGTAGCATGCACGACTGTTCGGGGAGAGCGATTGATCAAAGATGGCGAAATTGTTAGTTATTGAAAGAAAAAATTGGTGTTTATTTCATCAAATTCCACGCAAAATCAACCGAGTTTGATCAATTTTTCGAAAGATTATATTTTCGCAATCTTCGCTGAACATACCTCACTCAAAGATATTTTCCCACTTTGCGACGATATTTGGTAAATTGATTTTTTGCGAAGTGGTTGACTAATCCTAAATGAATTCATATCTTTTAAAACATTTGAGCACCCGGTTTCCTAAATATTTCTTTTTTGGCACTTAATTTGGTGATTTTTCGAAGAAATCTCATTAATATTTATGACGTTTTGGATCATGTGATGTTAATCAAGCCGTTTTTCGCGGCAATTGCGTGTACGACGCGATATTGTAAAAATATTTTAATGCACAGCGTGTCTCAAAAACATTGTGGTTAAAAGTGAGAATGGCATGATGGTAGCCTGTTTGAGTTCTGTTGATGAATATGCTTAGTCTGACTATAATTTCTACAACTTGTGGCCAAATGACCAGATGATTTTGAGCCTTTTGATAAAGCTACTGGTAGAATAGTCATCAGACATGTCAGAGTGACAGTGACTGAGTGAGTGTTATGTTATGTCATGAGACTGGAGGTATGTCATGTGTTCCACCATATCGTCATTGATATTGACCAGGAATACTATCGATTTGTGTGGATGTGCTCAAATAGTAAAGCATGAGCCATGACTTTCACTTCCGAAAAGATCCAGGTGACTGAGATGTCTACTACTACTGTTGGGCAATCCGGCTGATTCTTCAGAAATTTCTCTGTATATCCTCTGTGAAAATAAACTTTCTCATAATGATATATCTCTTGTTTGTTTGGTAA
This sequence comes from Lineus longissimus, assembly GCF_910592395.1. Taxonomy (NCBI): domain Eukaryota; kingdom Metazoa; phylum Nemertea; class Pilidiophora; order Heteronemertea; family Lineidae; genus Lineus; species Lineus longissimus. The sequence continues at coordinate 9,344,934 of NC_088316.1, forward strand.
TTTTAGTTGCCTATGTTTAGGCACTTTTTTGCCAGATTTGCCTGTAAAAGGCTGGAAAGTTCTGGAAAAGAAATCATATACACATTACAATGTGGGTCTTCACGGTCCAAAACACCAGGGCCTACTACGTGACATGGCTCAATAATAGACATTGTCTGGTAATTTTGGACGACCTTTGGATGGATAGTTTATTTTCCCTGACCCTGGCCTGGGTCTGAACGGGCTTCCAAACCATCAATGATGCTTATAAAGCCGGGAATAGCCTCATCAGTACCCCCACAAGAGTTATTTTGTGCCAGACATCGCGCACAGAACTTGCCATCATCTCATTTTTAGAGTTGCTGTATCAGTAAAAGATAATACCAAAAAGCTGATAAAGAATGTAATTTGAGCAGCATGACCAATGCCAGTGTTAAACTAAAGGTGTAAACTTAACCTATTACAGGACATCTTCTTGCAAGATTGTGATTGGTTTAACTTGAAGTTTGTGGTATCGTTACAGTAGCAATCATCAATGAAAGAAGCAAGTCTTGTAAATAATAACAATGTTCTTAATTACTCATCATCCCGTCTCCAGACTCCGGAGAGTCCAGTTACATCATTCATAACAAGGTGACAGCATCTGCTGTAGCAGACGAGAGTAATACTTCAAGACACGACATATTCCCCCTTCTGTTAATAAGAAGTGCTGTACTGTCTGAATATTGCAAATTATTATAAGTGAAATTAAACAGTATGCAAAAGTCCAAAAGTCTTATCTAAAACACACAATCTTAACAATCTCACTTATGAAATGTCACTAGTACTTCAATTATCAATGTTACAATTACTAAGAGTAAGGTAACTATAATCAACACACACTATTTTAGAACACTAACTAACGAGCGACAATGTAATCTCTATACCAGGCTTGTCTAACACGATTTCGCACAGGCCTGGCAGGCGGAGGTTCATAGGGCGCAACAAGTTCAGGAACATCTGGGTTATCACCATGATCAAAGTCAACATCATCCACTGATATCTCTCTATTGTCCTTTGGTGGCAACACTGGAGCACGGTAGTGCGACAACAGTTCCTTATTCCACACCTTTCCATCCTCTGTTTGAAAAGTCGCTGGACCTTTGACGGCAGTGATACGCACTGGGTCGGAATACTTAGAAAATCCTTTACGGACATGTCTTGGAATTTTGACACGGACATAGTCTCCAACTTCTAAATCGGAAAACTTAGCTGTACGACGCTTGTCAGCATAAGCCTTAGATATTGCTTGCTTATGTCGGACACGATTGCGAACAGAATCAATCGGTTCCAAGGGTTTGACAACATGTAGACCAGGAATGTCCAATCCTGTTACCATACGCCGACCATGAAGGAGTTCAGACGGTGAAACTCCCGTCGTCGCATGAGGTGTAGCACGGTATACACATAATGATTCACGAACAGCAAGAGTAAGAGATTTTCTCTCTTTGGTGGCAAGCTGAATAGTATTTCCTAAAGTCTGATTGAAACGTTCAACTGCACCATTAGCTTGTGGGTGGTAGATAGCTGAAGTAGTATGACGGATATTTCTCCTCACACAGAAGTCTTCAAAAACATGTGACACAAACTGAGGTCCATGATCGGTAACAATCTCTTGAGGGTATCCTTCACGTGAAAATATTCCTTGAAGGAATGAAATGACAACGTCAGTGGTAACACGTGGTACAAGTGCAGCTTCGGGCCATTTACTGAAGTAATCATGCACAGTGATAGCAAACCTTTCTGAGTGTGGTGCACTATCATTCGGACCTACAATGTCCATCGAATGTTTTTCCCATGGTTTATTGGGTAGTGAAACAGGCTGCATCGGTGCAGGCCTAGTAGACGCAGTTTTATCATTCATCTGACAAGTGGTACACGTGTGGATCGCTTGTTCCACTCAAGGAGGATACCGCGTCGACGTCATATCACGTGATCACATCCCATATTAGTGATCGCTATGGCCAATCAGATTCAGTTTACTGACAGCACCAGCACTGAACACATCTCCACGCCCCACTGTCTGGTGCGCTCCTGTACACAAAAACACCAATAGACATGAAATATTGCAATACCTAGTATGGATTCTTCCTGTGTAAAATAAAATTTACAGAGCAGTTTAACTTCCACGAATAAAAAAGACGTTTGGCGTGGCCAAAGTGCGGAAATAATGTCTCCGCTAAAATACACTACGAAATACACTAGGCAATGCACTACGCGATACACGGTAGAGATGCAGTTGAGTTTGTTATTGTTTTGGCTTAAAAGCCCGCCCATATCATAACATATTCATGTATTCATGAAGTATGAACTCATTTCTATCCCATACAACTCTAAGAACAGTCAATTTCTCCTTTAATCATCACCGAAACCGCGATATCCGAAGGAAGATTTCGTTCTAGTGTCCGAAAATGCATGATCTTACAGGGGCGCTAACACGACAATTCATAGAGGGGATCTATGGAGATCTATGCGAGTTTTAGGTCCTACAGGTCTCGAACTTGTAAAATCTGTAAACATGCCTCCAAATCCTATTATGATAATGAAGAGATTGCCCCATATCTGGGAGACTGTTTTGAAACCATCGCAAATTTTGGAAGATCGGTGCCCGGCTATTTGGTTTTAAAAACCCTATTTTTTCCCATCAAAACAGCACTTTTCATTATTCAAATGATAACTTATTGTCTGAAGACTTATTTCATAGCAGAAAAGTACTAATAACTCTGATTTGATGCGAAAAATCGAACTTTGTTTGATGACTTGATTTTCCCTTGGCCGTGGATCGAGTTTGTTTACAATATGCAGCGCCATCTTGGAAAAGCCGTGACGTCACCGCGGTATCCTCCTTGTGTTCCACTTGTATATCCATACCATTCCACCAGTATAGTCCACGTAAACGTTGCTTAGTACGAACAATCCCCTGATGGCATTTGTGTGCAATTTTTATGATTCGTGCGGTAAGCGCTTTCTGTATGACAACGCGATCTCCACGCAACAGGTTTTGCTTGTAAACAGACAACTCCTTTCGGAATCTGAACAAACCATGGACAGCTTCGTCCACAGCATCCAGTTTATCTGGCCAACCATTCACACAGTGTAACGTATTGCCTTTTGCAAGGTTTCATCCTCATTCGTAGCAGTAGTTATTTCAGCGAGAGTAACACACGCAGTATCATTGTCGAATGTCAAACAAATGGCTTCATCCTCAATATCGAAACCAGTAGTATCTTCTAGTGGCAATCTAGAGAGAGCATCGGCAAAGCAAACTTCACGACCTGGTTTATACTCAACTGTGTAATTGTACTGTTGGAGTCGAGCATTCCAACGAGCGATACGCATGGGCTAATGACCATTACCTTTCGATGACAGGAGCGTTGTAAGGGCCTGATGATCAGTACGCAAAGTGAAATGTCTACCCCATAGGTATGTATGCCATTTCTCACAAGCCCAAACACAGGCAACGGCTTCACGTTCTCCCACTGCATATTTACGTTCAGAATCAGTCAACGTACGTGACGTACACGTAACAATACGTTCAAGACCATTCTTGTATTGACTCATGTAGGCACCGAGTCCATAACCACTAGCATCTGTTGTAACAACAATGTCAAGATCAGGATCAAACAAGGTCAGAGTGATATGGTTCCCAATATCCTCCTTGATACATTTGAAACTAGTCTGGCAGTCCTCAGACCATTCAAACTTCTGATCTCCACGAAGCAACTTGCGCATTGGCTCTACTTTGGAAGCAAAGCCAGGGCAGAATTTACTATAGAATCCAACAAGTCCTAAAAACGAATTCAACGTTGTGGCATCCTTAGGTGGAGGAGCGTCCAGAATTGCACGGGTTTTTGAAGGAGCAGGTTTGATACCTTCCGGTGTAACCATGTGACCTAGGAATTCCATCTCAGTTAAATCAAACTCGCACTTAGCCGGGTTGAGCTTGATTCCTAGTTCACTTAATCGGCGAAGAACAGCTTTCAAGTTCCTGCGATATTCTTCCGACGTACGGCCGTAGACTACTAAGTCATCGAAGTACGACTGTAGACCTTCAAGTCCTTGTAAGGCGATCTTCATCATTTTCTGAAAAGCACTGGGCGCGGACGCAAGCCCAAATGGAACGCGCTTGAAACGGTAAAGGCCTTGGTGAGTCAGAAAGCATGTGAGGTCACGACTTTCCTCATTAAGTTCAAGTTGGTGGTAAGCATTGGCTAGATCTAGACGAGCAAAGTATTTTGCACCGCGTAATTCACCGAGTAATTCATCAATGCTGGGAATAGGAAACTTGTCAACGACAATCGCCTTATTTGGCGCACGCATGTCAACGCAAAGACGAATATTACAAGTTTTCTTACGAACGACAACAAGTGGGGACACCAACTCTGAAGCATCGATCTTCTCAACTATGTCATCCTTTTCCCAACGATCCGATTCCTTGTGAACTTCCTCACGAATAGCAAACGGTATCGCACGTAACGCAGCTTGAACTGGAACAGCGTCAGGTTTCACACGGATTTTATGAGAGAATCCCTTAACTTTACCCAAACCTGGTTCAAACAGGTGAGCAAACTCAGAACGTAAATCCTCTGGCAAACTAGCAGGCAGGTAATCCCGAGATCCACTGAACAGCTTCGACCTTACCGAATCCAACTGATTGACGTTTACCTTCATTAACCGACCATCAATCTGCATTCCAAGACGGATAATAGTGTCACGTCCTAGAAGGGCAACGCCCTGTTTAACAACATGTGCAGGTACTTGGCAGATACGATCCTTGTAAGTGATGTCGGCGGTAAAAGTTCCACAGACTTTAACGATATCCATAGAGTAAGACTTGAGTTGTACCTCAGCAGGTTGTAAGGGAACGTGGGCGAAATACTTTTCGTATTGCGCTTCGGAGATTAGAGTTCTCGGACTTCCTGTATCGACTAACATGCGCATTGGAACATGGTTCATCGTAATCGTACACGAGATTGCATTGGTGTCCTTGGGTGCATTCACAAGTGACAGCACATGCATCTCAGGTCCAGGCACGGAATGTGTAGTCATACAACCAGTAAGATCATTCTCCAAAGTATGATCGAGTTGTAGGTGCCTAACTGTAGTAGCATTTGTACGTTTTGCCTGCATACATAACTTCTGTAAGTGACCTTTCTTGCCACAGGCATGACACGTAACTTGTGTAGCACGACAGTCCGTAGAGTTAGCAAGATGTGATCTTGAACCACATCTATAGCATGAGCGATTGTCAGTAGACAGCGTAGGCCTCGTATGTTTTGAAAACAACTGTCGATGGCTTGGCTTTTTATGATGGGCTTTCATTGCATGGACTGTATCCTCTGATTTAGCGGCCTCTTTTCCCATCGTTTTCGATTCTTTCTGTGCTTGTTCAACACGACGTGCAATAGTCAAGGCTTTTTCCAATGACGGGTCCTTCTCTAAAAGCAGGCACTCCTGGCACTTCGGATTGTTGGTTTTCTCCACTATCTGATCACGTACCATTTCGTCAAGCCGATCTCCGTAGTTGCACGAAATTACTAACTCACGCAGGTTTGTAACGAACTGATCAATAGTTTCATTGGTATGTTGAGATCTTTTCCGGAAACGTACCCTCGCGGCAATGGTATTTTCCACGGGTGCAAAATGACTCTCTAACAGCTTAAAGGCCATATATCAAGGTTTGAAAACATGCTTGATACTCATGAAATATGTTGAGGGTTAAAAAAACAAGATCCCAGACATTAAAAAAATTCTAATAATAAAGTCATTATTTAGTTATTTCAATTTTCAATTTTAAACTATTTGAATTTCCCACCACACACAACTTTAGATTAGTTCCACATGTGGCCGCTAGGGATTTTTTGATGACGTAGATCAGGTCAGTCAGAACAAAGCAAGATGGCTTCCGCATACAGTTCAGAGAGTGAGAGCAGTGAATTTGAGGATGTTTTGGTCGATACAGAAGGATAATTAAACGTTGAGCCGTACATGTTCGAGCCATTAATATCACTAGATCATAATGAGAGTGATCATTCGGACGAAAGTGATTAGAATTTGTGGTTAATCAATTTGCATGGCAGACCTGCCGATATAGCAAAGAAGACATTGATAGACGGTTGCAGATGCATAACATGTATGATTTTAAACAGACTAATGTTGCACAATATTGTTTCGCCTCGTCAGTGTTGTATCGCCAGTTATGTCATGACGCTGAACTACTAAAAGTGACGGTATTATGCACAATCATCTTGACGTGACGATATAATGCCGTGCAACGTTAGATAGGCCTAGATGTCAGATGACAATAATCTGTCATTGACAGTGGCTGTCACTGACACTGACCTGTGTCGCTGTCACCTTGCTATGGCTGGAACACAAGAAGACAATATGCGGTATCACAGGCCCCAATAGGGCCTACACATTATGTATAACAACCGACCTCAGCAGCCTCGGGCATTAAATGCAATTGACATGGTTGGAACAGCTGTTTTTAACAAGTGGCATTTAATATTCAGTTGGATGCAGATATCCGGCTTCATGTGATAATCCGTATCGATAAAGTGATCACTGCAAAGTTTGGCCGAAGGCCCAGGCTTCCAACACTCCAAACGTTTGCACTTCCGAATCCACAGCTTCCTCCTCTCTCGTTCAACTGGCTTTGGAAATTCATGAAAATGGGTCCCATCCGTCATTCGAGTGTTCTTTGTGCTATCCTTGACACAATTCGGAGCCACACAATACACCATAGTGAATGAAACACATTACTTCCAGGTGTGCATAATTAATTAAGGCCCTCCTGCTTTTATGATTGCATGACATGTACAGATGACCTGATCTACATCACAACTTTTGCTGAACCCGCCGCCTGGCTCTAACAAGCCAGTTGCTAGCCTGATTAGGTAATCAAGTTGTCAAACACATAATTGGCTATATCTTCAAAATGGATGGAGCTAATTGCATTTGGTTTTCTGTATTGTATAAAGTGTTAGGTACACTTTTGAAATCGTCTTACAGCAGAAAATGGCAAAAAACCTTGATATATGGCCTTTAAGCGCTTTCACGTAGACGTCATCCCCATCAGCATACTCAACAGCATCCTGCCGTAGCGAGTAAAACACACGTTGGGCTTCAGCCCCAATAGAATGTAGTAAGAGTCCTCTCTTGCGTTGCGGTGAGAATTTATTCCTCTCATCTTCAGCAGCAATGAGGTAATTCTCAAACATCGACTTCCAGAATTTCCACTGAAAAGCAGGTTTACCAGGACTCTGGAGGAACGGTGCAGGTAGTGGCACAGAAAATGCCATTTCGTAGAAATGTGCCTAGGAACGAGGTTGAAAGTAATGTCAGCAGCACGGCAAGGTCGTAGTAGGGAGAAAACAAATCGAACCTAGGGACGGGTTTAAAAACACATGGATGCAAAGTGATGAGCAAAAGTTCCCAAAATTCTAGCAATGGAGCATTGTAAGAGTGCCGGACAAAGTTCATTCCGCGCAGCAGATTCTTATCTTCTATTCACACATCCTCGTCGCCACAATGTGGTATCGTAACATTAGCAATCATCAATGAAAGAAGCAAGTCTTGTAAATAATAACAATCTATACTACAATGCGCGTTGTGGCCGCTAAATAGGAGGCGATTTTTGTTTCAAAATTGGGCCTCGAAAATGCGCCGAATTCTTGCAACTTTTGGTTTCGTAGGTGTGGATCATAAGTAAGAGTGTCACTGAGGGTGTCATACGTCGAATATCTTCGTGGTTTTAGAATAAATAACAACTTTTCAGAGAGCACGTCGACTGGAGAGCTCCGCTCATTCTCAAAAGCATACACAAACTTCACGCATATTCTCCCTGCCACATCAGTATTAGCTTCCAGCACGTATGTAGTGCTATACAACCTGGTCCATGGTGCAGGGTATTAGCAGGGAGATTAATGATTAGCCTATTCTATTTTAGTTCTATTCGAGAAACACTGACCTGAGTGATGAGGCAAATTCTGCAGAGTGGCCTACCGGAACATGCAGTCAGGGTATCAATAAACAGTTATGCCAGGATGGACAAAATATGTACAGTGGCCAGCGCTTGCTCTTTGTTTTATTCTTTACTGACTGATGTTGTCAGTTTGAATTGCGTTCTGCATCTCTCCATGCGCCTGGCTTTGGTCCGACAGTGGCTTTGGGTACGGGAGTGGGTAGGTGATATGCCTAATATATGAGGGCCTTATTTGGAACAGGACCTGCTGTCACTGGTCTCAATGCATTGTGCAAAATAGCGTACTCCAATCAATCTATTGGGGGTTGCATGTAGATAGCAGCAATAAGTCCCTAAATGCAGTTCATTTCGTGTTTAACCTTTAATGAAACTTCAGTAACGTTAGAAATTTAATGTAGCTCAATCATCGTGCCCATTTAGCTAATGTATATTACATTTCAACTTTGCCCGCTCCATGGGTATATGCTAGTGTTCTTAATTACTCATCATCCCGTCTCCAGACTCCGGAGAGTCCAGTTACATCATTCATAACAAGGTGACAGCATCTGCTGTAGCAGACGACAGTAATACTTCAAGACACGACAAAGTTTGTCATCAATTTGTCTGTTGTAATTGTACATCCATGCTGTTGTCATTCAGGAAAAATCTGCTTTATCTTTCAGCTAATACTTTCACTTCTCCAGTCAATCGGGTTTGATGAACATGTCAAGCTGTTGAATGGTGTAAACAATCATTAGCAAATAACGTCACGAATGAAAATAAGTTTGATTCCTTCCACTTGAAAAGTTCAACAGCACCACTTGCAAGAATTTGAATTTGGCATTGTGTTTTACACCCTTTAATAATTGACTGTCTGTTTGTTATTTGTGTTCTTGTTTCAATGTTAGCGTTTCACTGTTAAAGAGTTTCAAGATGCAGAAGAGAGGATTAGTTATCTTTAATGTTAAGTTTCTTCTTTGCATCATTTTGTCATTAAATTTGGGCAGTGGTGGTCTCATGAAAGGAGGGATGGGACGGCAGGATGGGCTATTGGACAAGTTTTCATAATCAGTATTCTAGAACACGTTTTGTAGCGATGGTGGCGATCCTAGTGTTCGGGCCTCTTCGGCTCAACTTCGGGTGTGGACGGAACCTAAATCCGGCTGCAACATTTTCTGACAAAAAATCAGAGGCAATTTAAACGTATTTTCCAGCCGTGCGACGGAAATAATCATTTTAACTATCGTTTTATTCAGTCAAAGATACATATAACAATAAATATCAGTCATTACTTCCGAGCACGCGTGATGTTTTTGATGAGTTACGTGCATTTATTCAACAAAATTACGTGAAAAAATTGCACATTTTCGGGCGACGACCGCTGTTCAAAGTCACGTAAACAGCAAACCTCAGGACTTTTTACACTTTTTTCTTAATGAAACTACTAATTAATGTTTCATCTAGAATAATATGTTCAGTTTACATGTCATTCAGAAAGATTTTGGCAAGTTTAGGATCGATTTCCGACTTCATATTTTTCACGCCTAAATGTACGCGATAATGAGCTCGTAATTATATGCAGTGACGTCATAGCGCAGAGAGAATTACGCGGATATGGGGGCGCGGCCAACTGACTGAGATAAATATTTACACACATTTCCGCACACCGGCCAGGCGTAAACTGATACGAAGATGACGCGAAACCAAGTTTGCGCTGTACAAACTTGCTAATATTTAGAAAACGGCTCGTGCAATCTTGACGAAACTTGGGCAAGCTATTCTACTAGAATCCAATACAATAATTCCACAATTTAAACAGAGTCGCTTCGATAGAAGGAAATATGTAGACTTTTCCGCACACCGGGAGGATAAATTCTACGACGTGACGTCAGCCGTTGGCCTTTACAAAATGACGACGAAAACCACCTAAAGGTCGAAATAGATGCTAAATAATTCAGCAACTGGCTAATCCGTCGCGGAATTGAATATATTACAAGAGAGATATGGTATGCAAGATTGAGTAAACGAGATTTGACGAAAATTCAAAGAGTAGTTTTTAAGATATTTGAAGTTACGCGCGGTCTTTCAGGCCTTGCCATGACAACAGGCGAGGGGGTGTCCCGAAAACATCGCCAAAATACACCAACTTTCCCACAACCGAAATAATATTTTTAGATATGATGAAGTTCGTCAAATACTCGAATATCAATTTGTAAAGTAATAATAAATTCGTACGAGGCAATTTTAAATCATGACGTTTATCCGTGAAGTGGAGAAAGGAAGTGCGAGCGGCATCATGCACGCGCACAATGGCCGAATATAGCAGACGACAAGTAAAACAGTGAGGTCGACAATATTGCCAATTTTGACGAAAGTACTCGGACTACACGGCTAAATCTGGTTCAGGCTATAGATCAATGCTATGACTATCGTAGTACAAACTTATAGCGGATTCTAACGAGGAAAATTCTGGCTATAAAGCTTTCCACGAAATGGAGAGATGCGTGATCGCACCACGAGGTCCAGACACCAGTCGACAGGCGGAATGACAGTGGTGACCAAACGATGTGAATTTTGACAATGGCGAATGAGTTTCAAAATTTGGTCAAGGATGCGGACAAATGTCTCAACCATCGTAATATGAATTTATAGGAAATTTCAACGAGCAAAAATCGAGATAAAGAAGGTACGAATCCAACTTGGTGCGAAACCCACAAAACCCATTTTGACAAGATGGCGGCGCCCATATATAAAGCGAGCGAACCGCTATAAAGTATTAATTTGAAGTCCCCAAGGATGTCAACTTGGAAGAGGAAGACAGGTAGTTCTGAGAACAGTGTCTCTAGGACTGTTTTAGGTAAAATATGGTTGATTTTAACGAGCGACTTTGTTAGATTCTAACCCGAAAATCTCGACTCCACTCACAAACGACAGTCAGTTTTACAAACAGCTGATTGTGTACAAAATGTACACTGTACATGATACATGTAGTACTATACGTGAAGATGAGTCACAGCGTCTCTGTGCTGCATTACACTCAAATTGTGCAGTGTCACTGCTAAAAACAAAACTGGCGGCAGATTTGAAAGACAAATTTATCAGTCCATGATAGAAGTCCAAAGTACACAGGATATTGAGGGAGATGCTTGACAAAATCTTAAACCTGTTAAACTCAAGTGGGTACCAATCTGGTTGGGCAAATAGGGGATTTAAGATAAAATAAGTAGTATAACTTACTTTGAAAGAAAGGTGTCTTGAAAGAGGGGTATTCAAGATGGAGGGAAAGACAATGTGAAACTATGTATAAGATAGTTAAAGGGACACATAATTTTGAACAACTAAATTTTGATAGAAAATGTTACAGGTTGCTCCGATGAATTCTTCAAACAGTGGTTAAACTACAAAAGACTAACTCCCATAATTGAAAAAGAGTTAGATCATGTATTACCAATAAAGGAATTCAAGGATTACCCAGAACTATGTTTCTCTAGGTTTAACATGGGACCGATGTCTGAGGAAGAAAACAGACAAAAGAGTGCCACAGTGGACTGATTGTTGTGTTATAAGCTGCTCGATCTTTAGGAACTGAATTGACATCAGCATTCTACATGACTTCTACTACTTAAAATCACTTATATCACCCATTTCTATGTTTTCAGATTCATCAATTGGGGGTTTACCTACACCTTCAGCCATTTAGATTAGCTAAAATACCACACCAAACTTACGACTCCACCCACTGTGGTGGCTAAAATAAATTTCATTTTTAGCTCACCTCTTAGCAGAGGTGAGCTTATCCCATACCGTGGCGTCCGTCGTCCGTCGTCGTCGTCGTCGTCGTCGTCGTCGTCGTCGTCGTCGTCGTCGTCGTCCGTCGTCCGTTAGCAGGGTACGTTTCGTAACTGTTAGAGCTATTGAGTTGAAACTTGGTACACATGTACCCTTATGTAATGACACCTGGGAGACCAAGTTTCGGTCCGATTCGTTTCATGGTTTGGCCACCAGGGGGCCAAACGTTAAAAGTGAAAATATGCAATATCTCCCTTAATAGTAGTCGGGAAATTTTGAAAAAAATATGGTAGGTACTTCTAGCAAAGGTGCATCATATATCCTCCGGGTTTTTGATTTGACCTCCTTTTCAAGGTCACAGAGGTCAAATGGTGTAAATTAGCCGTTAGGATGTAATGATGGCACGTTTCTAAACTGCAATGACTATTGATACCAAATTTGGTACACATTTACCCCTTAGTCAGGTGATCTCAGGGACCGAAGTTTGGTCCAATATGATTCACCACTTGACCACCAGGGGGCAAAATCCAAAAACCTTAAAAATGTGATTATTCCTTAACTTCTTGCCCGATTGCCACCAATTTGATATCATGGGTACATCTAACCACCATACAGTATATGTCACACAGGTTTTTAATTTGACCTTCTTGTCAAGGTCACAGAGGTCATATGGCGTAAATTCGCCGTCAGGCCGTAAATATGGCACGTTTCTTAACTGCAATGACTATTGATCACAAATTAAGTACACATGTACCCCTTGGTCAGGTGATCTCAGGTACCGAAGTTTGGTGCGATCTGATTTGCCGTTTGGCCTCCAGGGAGGGGGCCAAATCCTAAATTCTTCAAAATGCCATTATTCCTAGTAATGACTTGCCCGATTGGCACCAATTTTATATCATAGGTACCTCTAATTCTAACAACTATTCAATGTGTCACCCGGGTCTTCTTTGATTTGACGTACTTTTCAAGGTCACAGAGGTCGAATGTACTGTAAATTGGCCATTTTGGGGAAATTGTAATTGCTTGGACCTACATCAAACCTAACACTACATGACACAAGACCATGCTCTTTATCCATCTTTCCTCCACATGAGGTGAGCACAATGGCCCTGGCCATTTCATTTCATGAGTAGTAGCATCATCATCTCCAAAACTATCTTTTTAATTTTCCCACTCAATGTTTTTACAGATGAAATTTCAGAAGTTTCCTCGGGAGGAACGCCAGCCTCCGGTATCTTTTTATCCACTGTTTTCAATTTGTTAGTCTATACGGGTGGGCCTTTCATTAAAGGAGGAGCAGTATTCTTTTTGCCGTTGATGTCATTTTCCCAAACATTCATTTTTGGTGGTGCTATCAAAATATCCTTGTTGTAGTTCATGATGTTACCAATTTTTAGTATCATGTTGGAACCGATAATGTATAGGCCCGGAGCAATTACATAATCCAATCTAGAATTGGTTTTGGCAATTGCTTTTTGATACCTTTTAATTGAGGTAGGAATATCAACGTGTTTATTGATTGAGTCTTTTAATAGTTTGGTAAATTCTTTCTGTCATCAAATTCAATTCCTGTTGCTCCTGTAACGGGAGTTCTGGTGAGTGCTTGGGCACCAAGTATGCAGTACACGTATGTTCGGACAGAGTCATTCAGTCTCTCTATACCAGGATTCGAGAAACCTGCTGACTTGAGTATCATGAATTGTTAATACTTCTGTTCTGTTTGATAACCTCAAAAGCATTTTTATGCTTACTAACATGCCACTTGATGAAAGCATTAGGGTATTTGAAGGTAGACATTCCAGCATCCCAGTCCGCATTAAACATTAGGGACATTTTATTTTCGTGAACCTGCATCAGGAAGAAATATATTTTTGAGTCCTTTATGTAATAGCCCGGATTTGTGATATTGGGATTATAGTCTGGAACACTCCAGGAGGTGTATCAGGAAAAAAACCCGAAAAAATCATACTCGTCTTTTAACCCAAACTCGCTTAGCAGCTCTCCTAGCTTTCCACGGTTAATACTATTATTCGTTTCATTAAAATTGGTTTCGCCCAGACTAGGCATCTGTAAGTTTTTTATAATATTACAGACCAGGAGCCTATTTCATAAAACTTTTTAACATACTTCCTTCAAGGTACCATAAAGGAAGGATATAACGTCTATTTAAAGCTGCGTATTAAAAGCGTTTCATAACTCGTTTTTACTCTGCCATTACATTAAATTTAACAGGCCTGCCATTAATAAATGATTGTATGGTGTACCTCATTGGTGAAAAAAAAGCAAACTCGAACGCAGAATGATTTATTGTGTTGAGATTCGTCATACATGATCGGGCCGTGGCAAAATGTATCAATTTCAGTGTCTTTGGTTCCTATACACTATATGAATGCCCTTTCGACATACGAAACTTCCTTTCCATGCATTAACTCTGTGTCTTGAGGAGGAAAGTCATCATCCCCTGCGTCATCATCAGAGGTCTCGTCATCATCGTCATCGTCATCTAAATCCTCCACTAAGGGCAATCTATCCCGGACAGCAATGTTGTGGAGCAGGCAGCAGGACTGAATAATAATGCTTGCCTTTTGTGGTGTGTATTGAATCTCCTTGCGGAGGCATCTGAACCGTTGCTTTAGGACACCGTTGCAACGTTTTATGATGCATCTGGCTCTTATTTGCATCCGCTGGAATGCCCCTTCCTGTCTGGTTTGGGCATTGGCAAGAGGTGTCAAAAGCCACCTCTTGCAAGGATACCCCGAGTCTCCCAACATCCAACCATTCGGTGGATTGTTTTCAAATGCCTGGCCAAGGGCTGAACTGTGGAGAACGAAGGCGTCATGAGACCCTCCCGGAAAACGTGCCACACAGTTATTTATGATCATATCCCAATCACAATCTAGCATGACATTGATGCTGTGGTATCCTTTCCGATTGATATACACGTTTTCGTTGATGTGAGGCTTGCGTATACGACAATGGGTCCCATCGATCGATTCAATTACTCTTGGAAAACCCGTGTTATCAAAAAATTTGGTTTTGACCTTCTGGAGGTCCCTCGTGAAGTGAACGTGTTGGTCAATGCGTGCTGCAAACGCGGATGACACAGCGCCAATACACTTCGATGTTGTCGCAATGCTCACATGGTTAATATCACCGATACTAGATTGTTCATACCCGGTTGCGAAATATCGTAATGCTATACACACTTGAAATGATACTGGGAGGGCGTCATTTCTCTGAGCAGGATGCTCCAACTCCTCCGACAGCTGACGACAAAAATCGAAACATATGTTCTTCGCGGCTAAAGGAACTCTAGACTACCTTCAGGTTTAAAGGAACCGAATAAAATAAAGACAGGATAAAACTACTACCTGAAACACTCTTAATGGTAACATTAACCTAGATATTTTAAAGACACGTTTATGAAACGCGTTCTTCCTTTAAGGAGTGACTTTATCCTAGCATTAGGGCTAAAGGCACTTTATTAGGCTTTATGAAACAGGTCCCTGATAATATGTATGAAATCTATAAAACGATCTGATCATCGGAGTTTTGTGGTTCAAGTGTTCGTTGACTGAAACCCTACAGCCGGCTGTTGCAAACCATACTGCCATGGTTAATTGATTCCGGTAAAATGAGAGTGGGTTTTCTTTCCAGTCGCAAACAGTCTGCTCTATTTTTCGAATGTAAAAATCCCGGAGTTATATTACTTTCTTTGATTTTGAAAAGGCTATCATCACTCACATAGACAGAAATTTTTTAAAAAGTCATTGTCAATGGTCTTCCGATTTTTTTCTGCCAGTGGGTAATACATCATTTATTAAAGCGAAATAGGGAGGCGCAGATGGCGTTGGAGTGCCAGCGCCAACTGGAACGACTTCCCATTGATAATAATGGTTGTACACGTAATTTACTGTGACTTTAGTTTTTCTAGCATTTCTGTTTGTGCTAGTTTTTTGCCTTGCACTAAAAAAGTTTGTTTCAGGGTTTCCACATCAACACTAGATTCAGAAGCTTTGTTTTTTTGGATGGCATTTTTCATCCTTTTCTGTTGCGTATTGATGATTGCCGGTCACAATCATGTGTCTGCGGCTAGCAAGAGTGGGTCGCGACCCAACCGGAATGAAGTGGTTGTTATTGTAAGATATAACCACGAGTCGGCGAATAAAGCTTCATCTCCAAAGTTAAATTGTCCGAGTTATAGCCACCGCAAGACCCACGAAACATGGTGGCAGCGGTATTAAAGAGTATACTATAATTGTTTCCCGTCGGTCTGATAACCTCCGTCGGTGCTGTAACGTGTTGAACTGATGGTATAAATCTGTCCCGTTCTAGGCAGTGTCTCAACCCTGTGCGTGTACATCTTTGACACTCTAAAACGAGCATGGCCGATGCAGGTCCAGTAGCTCCAGCAGCTCCAATGGCTGGGGCTGTTTCTCGTCCTGTGCAGGGCATTAGACCACCACAGCCAGCTGATTTATCTGCTGTGGGGAGCATTGCTGAGCATTGGCGTATATTCAAGCAGAAATGGAGCAATGAGGAACCGGCGCGATTTATCCGCCGCGTGGCGCTGCAATCGATCATACCAAAACTCCATTTCCAATGCATTATCATGTTATTTCTGAGCCCGAAAATGATCGCTTATTTTCGACCGATTTCGGCGACGTTTGCATCTTCCTGTTTTAAATCTATAGAGCTATCAGTTTCTTAAGATAATTTTGCGGAAAATATGCGCGATGCCAGTTATTGGGCACGTTTTCTGTTGTTGAAATCCTGTGCAAAAATGTACGCAATGGTTTTCCGTGATTGACCTCATGCGACGTCAACAGACCAGAAAATGACGTCATGGCGTCAGAAGGTACGATCGATTGTGGCGCCGCCACTGGCATTTATCTTAACGCCGGTTCCTCATTAAACCGTCATCACTAATCTCCGCGGCCATGATCGTGCTTACCAGGTGGCTCTCCTGCTTCACACTCTCGGGGATGCAGAACTTCACATCTGCAATGGATATCGTTTCTACACTCCGGATGATACTCGAACTGTTGCTGAAATTCTCGACAAGTTTGACGGCTACGCTTTAGGGGAGGTCAATGAAACATATGAGCGTTATTTGTTTAATAAACGTAACCAACAGACCAATGAAACTTTTGAAGCTTTCATGGCTGCAATAAGAGCTCTGATCAAGATTTGCAATCACCATGCTGACTCTGTTAACTCGATTCTCAGGGACATGATTGTCCTGGGCATCAATGATAAAGAGACTCAAAAACTACTTCTGAGGGAATGCAACCTCACGCTTGAGGGTTGTGTTAACATCTGTAAAGCTGCAGAGAATGCTAACACTCAAGGCAAAGCGCTGTCTGCATATGGTGATGCTGCTGTCAGTGTCGAACGCGTTAAAGATGGACGTAGGCCAAGAAGGCCCGGTGCAAAGCCTAGCGCTACTACTGATAGTTCTGATTATTCTGCCAAGAACCGCGGTGATACTCCGGCCAAGGACTGTAAGTTCTGTGGGTAAAGCCATCCGATGATCAAAGAAAGTGCCCTGCCTGCGGAAAGACTTGTGACAACTGTGGGGGTAAAAAAGACCAGGTCAAGCTGTCGAGGAAGAAATTAATCATGTGGAACGGTGCGGAAGTAAAACCAAAAGGGGAAGAGACTCTTTCCCTAAAGAACATCCGTACTGGAGAGGTACAACCTGTCAAGTTCGTAGTTGTGCCCAATAACCCGTCTTGCCTCATTGGTCTTAGTACGATGCAAAAGATGGGACTGATTACTGTGAATAAGGATCGTCTCGTCGCAAAGTGAAAACTGAGACTAAAGCAAAACTCGATGACCTTGGGGAGGCACATCTTCATGTGAATCATGACGTTAAACCTCGTGTTCTACCATGCAAGAATCTGCCAATTGCGCTGAAGGGGATGTGAAAAGTGAGTTAGATCATCAGGTGGATCTGGACGTCCTAGAACCTGTGTCAGAACCAACCAAGTGGGTAAGCCAAATGGCAGTCGTGCGTATATCAATCGGTCGGCTAAGAAATCTGCTTGGACCCGCAGCCGCTCAACGAAACACTCATGAGGGAGCACTACAAACTCCCTACACTTGACGTTCTGCCCATGCTCAGTGAGGCAAAAGTGTCAGTGAGGCAAAAATAAAGTCGATGTGAAAAATGCTTTCTGACACGTACGGTTAGATACTGAATCCAGCTTGCTGACTACTATGATCACACAATTTGGTAGATATAGATCGCGTCGCCTACCATTTGGATTGAAGGTCAGCAGTGAGATTTTTCAGAAGAGATTTACGGAAGCTCTAAGTGGACTCGAGGATGATTTCACGATAGCTGACGGCATCAATGTCGCCGGATGTGGAGCATAAAAATATGAGGCCCTCAAGGACAATGACGTAAAGCTGGAACAGCTGTACAGGCGTTGTGATGAGAGGCATATTGTACTGAATGAGGAGAAAAAGGAAATCGGTAAAACGGAAATGATTTTCCATGGGCATTGCTTCACGGATAGCGGAGTGAAGCCTGATGAGAGCAAGATTGAGGCAATCGGAAAGATGCCGGCTCCAACTGACGTAGCTGATGTGAAGCGATTTTGTGGAATGGTGCAGTATATGTCACGATTCCAGCCCAACCTTTCCAATGATTTGGGTCCTATTTGAGCTCTAACCAAGAAAGAGACTCAATGGCATTGGTCGACCGCCTGTGACCAAGCTTTCGAAACTGTGAAACAACCACTGACTGTTGCTCCAGTATTGGCCTATTTTGTTGCCAAGAAAAAAGTTAAGATTCAGACGGATGGTAGTAAGGATGGTATTGGCGCAGTTTTGCTGCAAGATGGCCGCCCAGTGGAATACGCAACGGGATCTCTTTCGAATGCTCAGATATCTTGGGCGCAAATAAAGAAAGAACTGTTGTCAGTTTGTTTGAGCTTGAGCGTTTTGATCAATATCCCAATGGGACTAAAGTCATTTGTTAAAAACGATCGCAAACCTTTGGCTGCAATCTTAAAAAAGCCGCTAAGTCAAGCGCCAAAGCGTCTACCAGCATTACTGATGCGTCTGCATAGGTATGATGTGGAGTTTCATTTCCTCAAAGGAACGGATACGCTTAACCGTGCCTTCATTGACTCTGGTACTCAGGATGAGAGGCCTAGGGTAATGAACTTCGATTTAAGCGATTATCCGGCACGTTATCCAAGATTGGCCCAAATGGTGAAATCAAGTTCCTCAGAAATGGCAGATTTCATGCTGTGCTGTCTATCCACCGAATAGACTCACCGGAAACTGTCCGCTGGACAGTCTGTCTATCCCTAAAATATATTGTCTATTCCAAGATAGACTAACGGCACTGGACGGGTAATTGTCCCCCGACTGTTTATCTATCCTCGTGATAGAGGGTATAACAAGACAAATATACATACAGAGAAAAGTCTTCTGAACCACCACCTCATTCCGAAACCATATAACAACGCCTAATCACCCATGTTCGCAGAAAAAACAGAACAGAAACAGTATAATACGCTTGCACTAACGGCAGCTCATTAGTTCTTTCCTCGAGAAATAGCTATAGGCCGACACCAACCTTTCCTAGCGGCTTGAAGAACAGCATTGGTTGTCACGGAGTCAAGTGCACGCGTGACGTCATACCACTTAAATAAACAATATCAAACGATATACGATAGGTCAAAACAAGACTTTCCAAAACAAAAAAACAACATTTGAAGTAATATGCTTTTGTTAATACTTACCTCTTCAGTAAAGTTAAGGACTTGTCTTTGCATAGGATCAACAATGGCCCACAGTGATATGATGAAGATGTCTACGATCAGTAAGGCACCGACGATGAAGAGGAGCTGCTTATCTTTAAGGAGCTGAAAAGAAATGAATAGAGTATAAGCGTTGCTCTTAAAGTAACTAAATTGGCAATCAAAAACCTGGACATTCAAGCTGACGCGTCACATATACTTTCCCCAAGACCACAGACTGAAGCCGAGCAACGCTAACATATCACTCTAATTTATTTGGCTTATCATCAAGTTGGTCTCGAAATAAAATAGAGCGTTTTTGGTTTGTCAATTTTGAGGCTGTAACTTATTTTTTTCAAATTTGATATTTCAATATCAGTATCGGTGAAAAGCTCAAATTGACGATAATCCGAAAGAATTAGGGTGATATGTTTGTGTTGATTTGTTTTAAAGATAAAAATAGTTTGGTAAATTTATCTTTTACGTCTAAATATTTTGTATACTGATCTCTGGTGCTCTCACTCGATGTGCACCCCCGGTGTCTGCAGTGAATGCATCGCTTTCTATTTGTGAGGGTGTGAGGTTTACGCGTTTTTGTCTCTGCGGGTAGATGGTAGGTTGTTGTTTCCCTTTACTCCAATACTCAACTAGTTATGGGGGACAACGAGCTCCTAGGCACCTTGGTGGAATGTACCAACTGAGACCTATACCTCTGTATGGCTTTTATTGCTATCCTACATCATACATCACATCCTTTAACTCCATTTTCAAGGCAGCCTATCACTAGGTCTACAACTTACGTCCAAACTCTACTTCTACTCCAACTCATTTTTCTTTCTTTCCCTCATTATTTATACAAGTTCTGTGACAACCCCAAAATAAACTTTCAACCCTAAGTATATCTCATGACTGATGGAATCGCCAACATCATACATTTGCCATACGTTAATCCGTATATCAACTCACGTGGGTGTGTTACATAACTGTAACATTTACAAGGTAAACCTTTGACTCTTAGTCTGACGTACATGATTTTCCCTTTTTTAACCCACCAATGTTAAATGCCCTCACCTAATGATATCGATTTCATTCGGTATACCCCAGACTAATATCATAACAATGGTAATAGGTATATTCAACTTCTACTACTGACATCCGGGGACTACTTGTTCAGCAATTCAAAATGACTGTGCCATAGCCACTGGTAACACCCCTACGTCACACGTGACGTAGTATGCCTGACCTCTGACCCGTCTAGTTTGCCGTTACGTTTCACCACTGTTTCTACATGACAAATACATTTTTGTGGCCCGCCAAATACGTTTTAAATTGAGAACACGTCTTATCATACTGAGAGTATCAGGTGTTCTTAGGAGCAGGTACCTGGAGCGCGGAGACCTCACACATAGGGAAATCTCACATATAGGGAACTCACGATCAGGGAAGTCATTTCAGTGCATCCAGGCGGCGGTGTACACTTACTCATAGTGTGGTTATTTAATCAAATCACAGGTGGTGCTCAAGTTGTATGTATCCACTATGGTCTGTTTTGAATTTTCATGGAAAGTAAATTAATTTTTAGTCAACACACTCATAATGGGGAGACTTTTAACAGTTTATGACTACAGGGTGTATCAGAAAAAATTAGACTGTCGAAAAAATCATCATAAAATGAACATAGGGAGGAGTTTCGAAAAACTGGCTACACCCCTTTGAAGAGGGTGTGATTTTGCATCGAATTATACCAGTGTCATCGTTAACACTTTACGTTACAATGAGCATGGACAGTTTGAATTTTGAAAAATTAAAGTCCTCTGCGCACGGGAATGTGAGGGTTAAAATTGGATGTGTCAAAGTGAATGAAAAGTTTAGATGGAGTTTTACTCGCGTGCCAAAGTGTTTTTGAAATAATTAACCCTTTCACCCTCTAATCCTGAAACAAAAATATCTAATTTCTGAGTGTAGATCTTCATCAAAGGGTCAAGAAACTTAAACTGTTTTACATGTACTGACTGTTAGGTTTACATGAATGTAAGCGTACACCGTCATTGTTCGGCTGAGGAAGATCACTTAAAAGAAAAAAATAACCCAATTGTACAGTAGCCCATTGGCATTTTAAACAAAGCATTCACAATGTACATGTACATGTAAATGTACAATGAATTAAACTGTCAAATCACACAATTCTCCTTACAAAGTTCTCGTACTTTCTGGAATTCACTGTCATGGTGCAATGGGACAATCAAAAGTTCCTTAGTCATCCACGTGGGCACCGTTTCTTTGAACGCAGATTTGTGCCCTTCGCAACATGTGCCCAACAGCACGCCTTATCACCGCTCCGTCTTCCCTTAAGATCTCAACTTCGGCTGTGATCCTTCTCTCAAGATCATCCAGGTTGGCAGGGGGTGTGACATAAACCTTGATTTAAGGTGGCCCCACAGGAAGTAGTCGAGTGGTGTAAGGTCGGGAGACCGCGGAGGCTATTCCACTGGTCTGTTCAACGCAACTGGTCTGTTCAACTCTGTCTCCGAACAGTTCTGTCAGCCGCTCGGTAACAACCCTCCGTCTGTGGGGTGGCGCGCCATCCTGCGCCCACCAAGCGCGCCGGAATTCGATGGCATCCCTTCCTTGTGGCCTAAACCTGCGCATTCTGTTGATAGCGGGAACCACACGTTCATTGATCATTTGGAGGTAGTCCTCGCCATTCAGGTTTTGGCGAAAGAAGAAAGGTCCGACGATGGCTCCGTTGCCGACTAAGCCAATCCAGACCGTTACCTTGTGCCGGGCGTCATTGCGCTCGTATGCAAAATCAAGTTGCTGCTCTCCCCTCGGGCGATATTCCCTTACGTTATGGCTGTTCACAAAAGCATTCATGGCGAAGCCAGACTCATCTCCGATGATAAAGTCATCGAGGAAACGTTGCCGCTAACCACTGGCAGAATCGTAGGCGACGTGCCAAATCGCCGGGAAGAAGTTGATGCCTCTTAATCATTTGGTACGGGTGGAATCGCAGGTCAAGGCGCGTGATACGATTGAATGTGGTTGACGACATGCCAAGACCGTTCCTTCTGCAGCTGATGGTCTCCTCTCTCTCTTGTCCGACATGGTGTTCGTCGAGGAGGGTCCTCACTGCTTCAATGTTGGCTGGAGTACGTTCCGTCCTTCGTCGGCCCGACCTCCCTTTGTTGAGATTGTGGCTGGTTCCAGAAGTACGGTACTTATTGACGTTGTTGCAGACAGTGGCACGACTTGGAACTCTCACATTTGGAAATTGACGTTGGAACCGCTCAAGAACAGCAGGGACACTTTTGGTTTGGAGATATTCAGTAACCAGAAAAGACCTCTGATGAGGGGTGTACTACTGTGGCCTGACCATTTTGCATCCATACCACAGGACACAAGCCAAACAGTGAGGACAAAATGCACAGATGCTCACAGATTTATGGCCAGGAATTACGTTAGGCCTATTATCTAACCAACATAAGGTAGCTATCTGAAGAAAATATGAAATTGACAAGATAGGACTTATGGTTATTATGGTCACGACCACTTCATGCCATTGCGTTAACCCCTTGATGAAGATCTACACTCAGAAATGAGATAGTTTTGTTTCAGGATTAGAGGGTGAAAGGGTTAATTATTTCAGAAACGCTTTGGCATGCGAGTAAAACTCCATCTAAATTTTTCATTCACTTTGACACATCCAATTTTAACCCTCACATTCCCGTGCGCAAAGGACTTTAATTTTTCAAAATTCAAATTGTCCATGCTCATTGGAACGTAAAGTGTTAACGATGACACTGGTATAATACGATGCAGAATCACACCCTCTACAAAGGGGTGTAGCCAGTTTTTCAAAACTCCTCCCTATGTTCATTTTATGATGATTTTTTCGACAGTCTAATTTTTTCTGATACACCCTGTATAGAAGGTATACTTAGCAGGCCTATCGACAGTATCGTTATTCACTAGTAAGCAGGCCATTGTTAATTGAATAGGAAGCATTTTATTTTAGGATTGTTTGTTCCCAACAAATGTTCCTCTTTTTGGGTGGGTGGGTGGTGGCGGGGGGGGGGGGGCGACTGCTGATGCGTGTACTTTATTTTAGGGGAAAGTTGGGTGTCGTCTCGAACTGAACCCAAAACTTTTGATCCAACCATTATATTACAATTCTCTACATATCCTCAGCTGGACGACCTATGCGTAAAATATTAAAGGGAAGTTATCCCCAATTTTATTAATTTGTGGGTTAAAGGGAATTATACGTGAATTATATAAATGTCATTTTTTATCATTAACCGAACAGTGTTTGTATCGTATATATTACTTGTCACACTACATGAATTTGGAGCGAGTAGATCACTTGACTTCCTTGCATGTGAGGTGAGACTATCTTATGTCTTACCTCATACTACAGAATGATGGAGTAAGTAGTTCACTTGATTTCTGTATGTGAGGTCTGATTCGCCTCGATACCATCGCTTCCCTGAATTTGAGGTGGGAGTATCCTTTACTTACACTACATGTACTTAGATTGAGTAGTTCACCTGACTTCCTTGTATGTGAGGTCTTGATTTACCTCGATACCATCACTTCCGTGAATGTGAGGTGGGAGTATCTTGTACATTAGACTACACCAAGTTGAATTGTGTAGTTCTCTTGATTTCCCGGCCAGCGAGGTCTGGTTAACCTGGAGACAATCGTTTCCCTGAATGTGAGGCGAGAGTATCGTATATATTACCTGTCACACTACATGAATTTAGAGCGAGTAGTTCTCTTGATTTTCAAGTTTCTGAGGGCTGATTTACCTCGAGACTATCGCTTCCTTAGATGTGAGGTGAGAGTATCTTATGTCTTACCTGTCACAATACAGGAACGTAAGAGTGAGTAGTTCACTTGATATCCCGGGCCTGTAAGTAAGGGCTGATTTGCCTCGATACCATCGCTTCCCTGAATTTAAGGTGGGAGTATCTTATATCTTGTCACACTGCAGGAAGTTAGAGAGAGTAGTTCTCTAGATTTCCCTGAATGTGAGGTCGGATTTACCGACTAGAGTGAGTGAGAGTATCTTATGTCATACCTGTCATACAGGAAGTTTGAGTGAGTAGTTCACTTGACTTTCTTGTACTACGTGAGGTATGATTCACCTAAAGAGCATCGCTTCCCTGAATGTGAGTGTATCTTATATCTTCCCTCTCCTACAGGAAGTTGAGTCAGTATGTCTACGCTGTATGTGAGGTGTGATTCACCTGGATACCATCCGCTTCCCTGAAAGTGTTGTGTTGTGTTGTGGGAGTATCTTATATCTTACCTGTCATACACGAAGTTAGAGTTAGTAGTTCTCCTGACTTCCTAATATTTATGTCTTATTAACCTCGATACCATCGCTTCCCTAAATGTAATGTAATGTAATGTAATGTAAAATTTATATAGAGCACCTTACCACCGTGAAAAAACGTGTTCAAGGCGCTACTCCTCAAAAAGCTCCACGGAATAGCCATGCCTTCAGCTGACGCTTGAAGGAGAAAATATTGGTACTTTGGATTGATTTGATTTCAGGGGGGAGCTGGTTCCATAGGAAGGGGGTACATGCAGAAAAGGCTCTGTCGCCATACGAGGTCCTGGTGCGTTTTGCTAGCAACCTGACACTAGATGAGGACCTCGTATGACGAACAGTTTTTTCGAGAGGTAGATGAAGATAACCAGGGGCCAGTCCGTGGAGCACCTTGAAACAGTGAAGTAGCACCTTGAACTGAACACGTGCCTCAATCGCAAGCCAGTGCAGTTCTTTTAGCACGGGTGTGATATGCTCACGCTTCCGTTTTCTACTGACCAGCCTCGCAGCTCGATTCTGTAACAGTTGGAGAGGAACAAGGGATTTTTTAGGCAATCCGTATAGTAGCCCGTTATTGTAATCACGTTTTGACGTGACAAGGGCATGAACAAGCCGCTCAGTACAAGGTTGATTAAGATACTTTCTGATCCTACCTATCTTATATAAGCTAAAATTGGCGGCCTTGCAAACATTTTTTATCTGAGCTTGCATGCTCATGCCCTCATCCAGCCAAACACCAAGATCCTTCACACTGCTTGACTTAGGGACCCAGACTCCATTTGCAGTGATACCTTGAACTGAACCTGTCCTTCTTGGCGATACAATGTTCAGCATATCCGTCTTTGGAGCATTTAAAGCAAGTTTGCAACAAGCCAATCCCCAACCCCCGATATGCAATCCTCAGTGCGGGAAACAACCACACCACTCTCCTCAACATCACCACACCTCATGAAATTTATAAGTTGGTTGTCGTCAGCGTACAATTGAAAAGGAATGGTCCAGTTCCGCATGACATCACCAAGTGGCAAGGTGTAGATGGTGAAGAGAATGGGTCCCAACACAGAGCCCTGAGGCACACCGAAGTGAAGGGAGATCGGCTCAGAGCAACAACCACCAACAGCAACCGACAGTGTCCTGCCATGGAGATAGGATGAAAACCACCTCAACACAGTGTCTTTTAGACCAAGTCTCTGCTGCAACCTGTCAATGAGAATACTGTGGTCGACAGTATCGAATGCGGCAGAGAGATCAAGAAGGACAAGAATTGCCTCATTTCCATTGTCCATGCCTGTAAGAATGTCATCCGTAATCTTCAGTAGAACTGTCTCGGTGCTATGGCATTTACGGTATGCAGACTGATTGGTATTAAACAGACCATTCGACGACATGTGCTCATGCAAACGACAAGCCACCACCTTTTCAAAATGTGAGGTGGGAGTATCTTATACATCTTTCTTTTCACACTGCAGGAAGTTAGAGTGAGTATAGTTAACTAGACATCCTTGTATGTGAGGTCTGATTTACCTACTGGACCCCATCGCTTCCCTGAATATGAGGTGGGAGTATCTTATATCATACCTGTCCTGCAGGAAGTTAGAGAGAGTAGTTCACTTGACTTCCGCGTATGCGTGGTCTAATCTACCTGAAGAGCATCGCTTCTCTGAAACGGATTGTATCTTATATCTTCCCTCTCCTACACGAAGTTGGGTCCGTATGTCACTTGATTTCGCTGTATGTTGGGTCTGTTTTACCTGGATTCCATCGCATCCCTGAATGTGAGGTGGGGGTATCTTACATCTTACCTGTCATGCAGGAAGTTAGAGTAAGTAGTCCACTTGATATCCTTGTATGTGAGGTCTGATTTACCTCGAAGCAATGTGAGGTAGGAGTATCTTATATCTCACCTGCCATACAGGAATTTAGAGTGAGTAGTTCACTTGACTTCCTAGTATGTGAGGTCTGATTTACCTGGAGACCGTCGTTTCCCTAAATGTCAGGTGAGAGAGTATCTTATATCTCTCTTGTCATAGAGAGTGAGTAATTTACTTGACTTTCTTGTATGTGAGGTCTGATATAGACTCTACCTGACTGAAAACCATCGCTTCCATGAATGTGAGGTGGGAGTATTTTGAACATTACCTGTTATACTAGTGGTGAGAAGTTCACTTGGTTGCTCTGTATGTGAGGTCTGATCATACCTCGGGACAATCGCTTCCCTGAATGCGATGTGAGAGTACTTACTGTAGAATCCCGTCTGTCCCGCCTATTTAAGTCCTGTATTTTTTGTGAATGATAGGCTTTTATTGTGGACATGTGACATAACAGGTTGTTTCATTTGTCGTCCGTCGTCGTCCGTCGTCCGTTAGCAGGGCACGTTTCGTAACTGTTAGAGCTATTGAGTTGAATCTTAGTACACATGTACCCTTATGTAATAACACCTTGGAGTCCAAGTTTCGGTCCGATTCGTTTCATGGTTTGGCCACCAGGGGGCCAAACGTTAAAAGTGAAAATATGCAATATCTCCCTTAATAGTAGTCGGGAAATTTTGAAAAAAATATGGTAGGTACTTCTAGCAAAGGTGCATCATATATCCTCCGGGTTTTTGATTTGACCTCCTTTTCAAGGTCACAGAGGTCAAATGGTGTAAATTGGCCGTTAGGATGTAACGATGGCACGTTTCTAAACTGCAATGACTATTGATACCAAATTTGGTACACATTTACCCCTTAGTCAGGTGATCTCAGGGACCGAAGTTTGGTCCAATATGATTCACCACTTGACCACCAGGGGGCAAAATCCAAAAACCTTAAAAATGTGATTATTCCTTAACTTCTTGCCCGATTGCCACCAATTTGATATCATGGGTACATCTAACCACCATACAGTATATGTCACACAGGTTTTTAATTTGACCTTCTTGTCAAGGTCACAGAGGTCAAATGGCGTAAATTCGCCGTCAGGCCGTAACTATGGCACGTTTCTTAACTGCAATGACTATTGATCACAAATTAAGTACACATGTACCCCTTGGTCAGGTGATCTCAGGTACCGAAGTTTGGTGCGATCTGATTTGCCGTTTGGCCTCCAGGGAGGGGGCCAAATCCTAAATTCTTCAAAATGCCATTATTCCTAGTAATGACTTCCCCGATTGTCACCAATTTTATATCATAGGTACATCTAATTCTAACAACCATTCAATGTGTCACCCGGGTCTTCTTTGATTTGACCTACTTTTCAAGGTCACAGAGGTCGAATGTACTGTAAATTGGACATTTTGGGGAAATTGTAATTGCTTGGACCTACATCAAACCTAACACTACATGACACAATACCATGCTCTTTATCCATCTTTCCTCCACATGAGGTGAGCACAATGGCCCTGGCCATTTCATTTCATTTATCATTAAATCCATTACCAACCTTCCATCTAAGGGGTATACCTGATGAAAACAATAATCCCAAACTTTGCAAGTGGAGTTTTGTCAACCCTGGTAACTAACGGGACGGGCGGAATTCTACACTACAGTATATATTCCCTCTTATACATGAATTTAGAGTGAAATTTTATATATCAGATGCCGTTGTTATCTTTAAAACTTATCCGTATTTTAAGTTAACTTGGATACCCTTTCTTACATTTACGTTTGGGTGGTAAGCGAAGGGAGTTATTTCCTGTATGTAGGCATGATATCCAAATCTTCATCAGCATCATTCTTTGCCGTCACATACATTATTCTACCTTTACATTCTGATATTTAGTTGCGTTTTCTCGGCAAACCAATGTTGCGTAGGCCTAACACTGGCGGGACAGACGGGATTCTACAGTATATAAACTTCATTATCAAGTCCTCTGTGTATGTTAGAAACCACCGAACATCATGACTTCGATAAAATTACAATGCAGAGATTATTTCATATTTGTATACTTCAGTCAAAATACGGAGTTGGACAATACCCCTACATATATTTCAAGTCAAGACGGTAAATCCTGGTGGACTATTTATTCATTCATTTAATACCGTTTATATTACAGGAGAAACATAAGTATACATGGACATAGTAAAACCTTGGAGTAATACTCCAAGGTAAAACACAGCTTATATGCGTACATGAAACATACAAAATAGATAGCTGGAAAGCTTCAACTAGTAGCCTTGCCGGATGATGTTTTCATGATTTGATAATATAGTCTTCCGAATGAAGCATAACTCCAAGCAAGTCAACCACACCGTCCTGGTCACCAGAACAGTGATTATGATTTCCGCCAACGAGAACTACTTCAATTTCAAGATCGATTAGAGCCGGTTTTGAAAATCTCAGATAGGAAACCATTCTTTGGGCGTTTCTGTATAACTATAAGTAATTTTTTTGATAAAAAATGGGAATTCTTTGAAAAGGTGCTTTATTGCGCATGTCAAGGATTTTAGTCGTACTGCACGCCATAACGAGTTGGAACACGAATGCATTATTTCCGATAACTGCGACATCCTGTGCTAGACACCACCGCATAGCACCGCAGACATGTAGACGTTGGTTAAGCACACAGAATGACTTGTTTGCCCTCAGAGATAAATCAACTCAAGACCATAGAAGACGGAGGAGACAACGGCAACACGGAAATGATCCACAAGGTAGTTTTTCTTCAAGCATTTTATTCCTCGCCAAATGAATTTCCTTCTTTGTTGGCATATACTGACGGGAATAAGTCCGCTTCTGTGTCATGGACGGAAGAATAAGTCGCATGATACATCAAAGCGATTGACCCTGACCATGCCTTTAACAATCAGTATTATTGTTCCAGGGACCTTTATTCTTAGGACTAACATTTCGTTCATACCAGTTGTCATCACCAATCACTATTTCCAAAGATGTTAAACGTTTCAGCATACTCGCCCGAAATGGAAAACAATTTGAACACTTGGTCCTTGAGCGCCGAAGACTTGGTTTCCCTGTTCCCGGTGAGGATATCAAAGGGCAAGCTGGAAGAGAATTTCGGCAATGGTTGGCAGAGCTTCCGAACAAAACAAAGGCCAAAAGACAAGAACGGAGACGCTGATTTTGATGTCATCATGAACATGAACATGATCATGAACATTTGATATGGTGCCAAGATCAACAATGGAAGCGACTGGGTATCAGAATGTTGACATGAGATCATCCCAAGGGAACCCGAAACTTGGATGCACGGTGACTCTAGTAGTT